>NC_086326.1:0-1200000 GCF_036172605.1 Pelobates fuscus
CCTAACCCTAACCCTAACCCTAACCCTAACCCTAACCCTAACCCTAACCCTAACCCTAACCCTAACCCTAACCCTAACCCTAACCCTAACCCTAACCCTAACCCTAACCCTAACCCTAACCCTAACCCTAACCCTAACCCTAACCCTAACCCTAACCCTAACCCTAACCCTAACCCTAACCCTAACCCTAACCCTAACCCTAACCCTAACCCTAACCCTAACCCTAACCCTAACCCTAACCCTAACCCTAACCCTAACCCTAACCCTAACCCTAACCCTAACCCTAACCCTAACCCTAACCCTAACCCTAACCCTAACCCTAACCCTAACCCTAACCCTAACCCTAACCCTAACCCTAACCCTAACCCTAACCCTAACCCTAACCCTAACCCTAACCCTAACCCTAACCCTAACCCTAACCCTAACCCTAACCCTAACCCTAACCCTAACCCTAACCCTAACCCTAACCCTAACCCTAACCCTAACCCTAACCCTAACCCTAACCCTAACCCTAACCCTAACCCTAACCCTAACCCTAACCCTAACCCTAACCCTAACCCTAACCCTAACCCTAACCCTAACCCTAACCCTAACCCTAACCCTAACCCTAACCCTAACCCTAACCCTAACCCTAACCCTAACCCTAACCCTAACCCTAACCCTAACCCTAACCCTAACCCTAACCCTAACCCTAACCCTAACCCTAACCCTAACCCTAACCCTAACCCTAACCCTAACCCTAACCCTAACCCTAACCCTAACCCTAACCCTAACCCTAACCCTAACCCTAACCCTAACCCTAACCCTAACCCTAACCCTAACCCTAACCCTAACCCTAACCCTAACCCTAACCCTAACCCTAACCCTAACCCTAACCCTAACCCTAACCCTAACCCTAACCCTAACCCTAACCCTAACCCTAACCCTAACCCTAACCCTAACCCTAACCCTAACCCTAACCCTAACCCTAACCCTAACCCTAACCCTAACCCTAACCCTAACCCTAACCCTAACCCTAACCCTAACCCTAACCCTAACCCTAACCCTAACCCTAACCCTAACCCTAACCCTAACCCTAACCCTAACCCTAACCCTAACCCTAACCCTAACCCTAACCCTAACCCTAACCCTAACCCTAACCCTAACCCTAACCCTAACCCTAACCCTAACCCTAACCCTAACCCTAACCCTAACCCTAACCCTAACCCTAACCCTAACCCTAACCCTAACCCTAACCCTAACCCTAACCCTAACCCTAACCCTAACCCTAACCCTAACCCTAACCCTAACCCTAACCCTAACCCTAACCCTAACCCTAACCCTAACCCTAACCCTAACCCTAACCCTAACCCTAACCCTAACCCTAACCCTAACCCTAACCCTAACCCTAACCCTAACCCTAACCCTAACCCTAACCCTAACCCTAACCCTAACCCTAACCCTAACCCTAACCCTAACCCTAACCCTAACCCTAACCCTAACCCTAACCCTAACCCTAACCCTAACCCTAACCCTAACCCTAACCCTAACCCTAACCCTAACCCTAACCCTAACCCTAACCCTAACCCTAACCCTAACCCTAACCCTAACCCTAACCCTAACCCTAACCCTAACCCTAACCCTAACCCTAACCCTAACCCTAACCCTAACCCTAACCCTAACCCTAACCCTAACCCTAACCCTAACCCTAACCCTAACCCTAACCCTAACCCTAACCCTAACCCTAACCCTAACCCTAACCCTAACCCTAACCCTAACCCTAACCCTAACCCTAACCCTAACCCTAACCCTAACCCTAACCCTAACCCTAACCCTAACCCTAACCCTAACCCTAACCCTAACCCTAACCCTAACCCTAACCCTAACCCTAACCCTAACCCTAACCCTAACCCTAACCCTAACCCTAACCCTAACCCTAACCCTAACCCTAACCCTAACCCTAACCCTAACCCTAACCCTAACCCTAACCCTAACCCTAACCCTAACCCTAACCCTAACCCTAACCCTAACCCTAACCCTAACCCTAACCCTAACCCTAACCCTAACCCTAACCCTAACCCTAACCCTAACCCTAACCCTAACCCTAACCCTAACCCTAACCCTAACCCTAACCCTAACCCTAACCCTAACCCTAACCCTAACCCTAACCCTAACCCTAACCCTAACCCTAACCCTAACCCTAACCCTAACCCTAACCCTAACCCTAACCCTAACCCTAACCCTAACCCTAACCCTAACCCTAACCCTAACCCTAACCCTAACCCTAACCCTAACCCTAACCCTAACCCTAACCCTAACCCTAACCCTAACCCTAACCCTAACCCTAACCCTAACCCTAACCCTAACCCTAACCCTAACCCTAACCCTAACCCTAACCCTAACCCTAACCCTAACCCTAACCCTAACCCTAACCCTAACCCTAACCCTAACCCTAACCCTAACCCTAACCCTAACCCTAACCCTAACCCTAACCCTAACCCTAACCCTAACCCTAACCCTAACCCTAACCCTAACCCTAACCCTAACCCTAACCCTAACCCTAACCCTAACCCTAACCCTAACCCTAACCCTAACCCTAACCCTAACCCTAACCCTAACCCTAACCCTAACCCTAACCCTAACCCTAACCCTAACCCTAACCCTAACCCTAACCCTAACCCTAACCCTAACCCTAACCCTAACCCTAACCCTAACCCTAACCCTAACCCTAACCCTAACCCTAACCCTAACCCTAACCCTAACCCTAACCCTAACCCTAACCCTAACCCTAACCCTAACCCTAACCCTAACCCTAACCCTAACCCTAACCCTAACCCTAACCCTAACCCTAACCCTAACCCTAACCCTAACCCTAACCCTAACCCTAACCCTAACCCTAACCCTAACCCTAACCCTAACCCTAACCCTAACCCTAACCCTAACCCTAACCTCTAACCCTAACCCTAACCCTAACCCTAACCCTAACCCTAACCCTAACCCTAACCCTAACCCTAACCCTAACCCTAACCCTAACCCTAACCCTAACCCTAACCCTAACCCTAACCCTAACCCTAACCCTAACCCTAACCCTAACCCTAACCCTAACCCTAACCCTAACCCTAACCCTAACCCTAACCCTAACCCTAACCCTAACCCTAACCCTAACCCTAACCCTAACCCTAACCCTAACCCTAACCCTAACCCTAACCCTAACCCTAACCCTAACCCTAACCCTAACCCTAACCCTAACCCTAACCCTAACCCTAACCCTAACCCTAACCCTAACCCTAACCCTAACCCTAACCCTAACCCTAACCCTAACCCTAACCCTAACCCTAACCCTAACCCTAACCCTAACCCTAACCCTAACCCTAACCCTAACCCTAACCCTAACCCTAACCCTAACCCTAACCCTAACCCTAACCCTAACCCTAACCCTAACCCTAACCCTAACCCTAACCCTAACCCTAACCCTAACCCTAACCCTAACCCTAACCCTAACCCTAACCCTAACCCTAACCCTAACCCTAACCCTAACCCTAACCCTAACCCTAACCCTAACCCTAACCCTAACCCTAACCCTAACCCTAACCCTAACCCTAACCCTAACCCTAACCCTAACCCTAACCCTAACCCTAACCCTAACCCTAACCCTAACCCTAACCCTAACCCTAACCCTAACCCTAACCCTAACCCTAACCCTAACCCTAACCCTAACCCTAACCCTAACCCTAACCCTAACCCTAACCCTAACCCTAACCCTAACCCTAACCCTAACCCTAACCCTAACCCTAACCCTAACCCTAACCCTAACCCTAACCCTAACCCTAACCCTAACCCTAACCCTAACCCTAACCCTAACCCTAACCCTAACCCTAACCCTAACCCTAACCCTAACCCTAACCCTAACCCTAACCCTAACCCTAACCCTAACCCTAACCCTAACCCTAACCCTAACCCTAACCCTAACCCTAACCCTAACCCTAACCCTAACCCTAACCCTAACCCTAACCCTAACCCTAACCCTAACCCTAACCCTAACCCTAACCCTAACCCTAACCCTAACCCTAACCCTAACCCTAACCCTAACCCTAACCCTAACCCTAACCCTAACCCTAACCCTAACCCTAACCCTAACCCTAACCCTAACCCTAACCCTAACCCTAACCCTAACCCTAACCCTAACCCTAACCCTAACCCTAACCCTAACCCTAACCCTAACCCTAACCCTAACCCTAACCCTAACCCTAACCCTAACCCTAACCCTAACCCTAACCCTAACCCTAACCCTAACCCTAACCCTAACCCTAACCCTAACCCTAACCCTAACCCTAACCCTAACCCTAACCCTAACCCTAACCCTAACCCTAACCCTAACCCTAACCCTAACCCTAACCCTAACCCTAACCCTAACCCTAACCCTAACCCTAACCCTAACCCTAA
Organism: Pelobates fuscus; assembly: GCF_036172605.1. Lineage (NCBI taxonomy): Eukaryota > Metazoa > Chordata > Amphibia > Anura > Pelobatidae > Pelobates > Pelobates fuscus. The sequence goes on from NC_086326.1 coordinate 4,423, forward strand.
CCCTAACCCTAACCCTAACCCTAACCCTAACCCTAACCCTAACCCTAACCCTAACCCTAACCCTAACCCTAACCCTAACCCTAACCCTAACCCTAACCCTAACCCTAACCCTAACCCTAACCCTAACCCTAACCCTAACCCTAACCCTAACCCTAACCCTAACCCTAACCCTAACCCTAACCCTAACCCTAACCCTAACCCTAACCCTAACCCTAACCCTAACCCTAACCCTAACCCTAACCCTAACCCTAACCCTAACCCTAACCCTAACCCTAACCCTAACCCTAACCCTAACCCTAACCCTAACCCTAACCCTAACCCTAACCCTAACCCTAACCCTAACCCTAACCCTAACCCTAACCCTAACCCTAACCCTAACCCTAACCCTAACCCTAACCCTAACCCTAACCCTAACCCTAACCCTAACCCTAACCCTAACCCTAACCCTAACCCTAACCCTAACCCTAACCCTAACCCTAACCCTAACCCTAACCCTAACCCTAACCCTAACCCTAACCCTAACCCTAACCCTAACCCTAACCCTAACCCTAACCCTAACCCTAACCCTAACCCTAACCCTAACCCTAACCCTAACCCTAACCCTAACCCTAACCCTAACCCTAACCCTAACCCTAACCCTAACCCTAACCCTAACCCTAACCCTAACCCTAACCCTAACCCTAACCCTAACCCTAACCCTAACCCTAACCCTAACCCTAACCCTAACCCTAACCCTAACCCTAACCCTAACCCTAACCCTAACCCTAACCCTAACCCTAACCCTAACCCTAACCCTAACCCTAACCCTAACCCTAACCCTAACCCTAACCCTAACCCTAACCCTAACCCTAACCCTAACCCTAACCCTAACCCTAACCCTAACCCTAACCCTAACCCTAACCCTAACCCTAACCCTAACCCTAACCCTAACCCTAACCCTAACCCTAACCCTAACCCTAACCCTAACCCTAACCCTAACCCTAACCCTAACCCTAACCCTAACCCTAACCCTAACCCTAACCCTAACCCTAACCCTAACCCTAACCCTAACCCTAACCCTAACCCTAACCCTAACCCTAACCCTAACCCTAACCCTAACCCTAACCCTAACCCTAACCCTAACCCTAACCCTAACCCTAACCCTAACCCTAACCCTAACCCTAACCCTAACCCTAACCCTAACCCTAACCCTAACCCTAACCCTAACCCTAACCCTAACCCTAACCCTAACCCTAACCCTAACCCTAACCCTAACCCTAACCCTAACCCTAACCCTAACCCTAACCCTAACCCTAACCCTAACCCTAACCCTAACCCTAACCCTAACCCTAACCCTAACCCTAACCCTAACCCTAACCCTAACCCTAACCCTAACCCTAACCCTAACCCTAACCCTAACCCTAACCCTAACCCTAACCCTAACCCTAACCCTAACCCTAACCCTAACCCTAACCCTAACCCTAACCCTAACCCTAACCCTAACCCTAACCCTAACCCTAACCCTAACCCTAACCCTAACCCTAACCCTAACCCTAACCCTAACCCTAACCCTAACCCTAACCCTAACCCTAACCCTAACCCTAACCCTAACCCTAACCCTAACCCTAACCCTAACCCTAACCCTAACCCTAACCCTAACCCTAACCCTAACCCTAACCCTAACCCTAACCCTAACCCTAACCCTAACCCTAACCCTAACCCTAACCCTAACCCTAACCCTAACCCTAACCCTAACCCTAACCCTAACCCTAACCCTAACCCTAACCCTAACCCTAACCCTAACCCTAACCCTAACCCTAACCCTAACCCTAACCCTAACCCTAACCCTAACCCTAACCCTAACCCTAACCCTAACCCTAACCCTAACCCTAACCCTAACCCTAACCCTAACCCTAACCCTAACCCTAACCCTAACCCTAACCCTAACCCTAACCCTAACCCTAACCCTAACCCTAACCCTAACCCTAACCCTAACCCTAACCCTAACCCTAACCCTAACCCTAACCCTAACCCTAACCCTAACCCTAACCCTAACCCTAACCCTAACCCTAACCCTAACCCTAACCCTAACCCTAACCCTAACCCTAACCCTAACCCTAACCCTAACCCTAACCCTAACCCTAACCCTAACCCTAACCCTAACCCTAACCCTAACCCTAACCCTAACCCTAACCCTAACCCTAACCCTAACCCTAACCCTAACCCTAACCCTAACCCTAACCCTAACCCTAACCCTAACCCTAACCCTAACCCTAACCCTAACCCTAACCCTAACCCTAACCCTAACCCTAACCCTAACCCTAACCCTAACCCTAACCCTAACCCTAACCCTAACCCTAACCCTAACCCTAACCCTAACCCTAACCCTAACCCTAACCCTAACCCTAACCCTAACCCTAACCCTAACCCTAACCCTAACCCTAACCCTAACCCTAACCCTAACCCTAACCCTAACCCTAACCCTAACCCTAACCCTAACCCTAACCCTAACCCTAACCCTAACCCTAACCCTAACCCTAACCCTAACCCTAACCCTAACCCTAACCCTAACCCTAACCCTAACCCTAACCCTAACCCTAACCCTAACCCTAACCCTAACCCTAACCCTAACCCTAACCCTAACCCTAACCCTAACCCTAACCCTAACCCTAACCCTAACCCTAACCCTAACCCTAACCCTAACCCTAACCCTAACCCTAACCCTAACCCTAACCCTAACCCTAACCCTAACCCTAACCCTAACCCTAACCCTAACCCTAACCCTAACCCTAACCCTAACCCTAACCCTAACCCTAACCCTAACCCTAACCCTAACCCTAACCCTAACCCTAACCCTAACCCTAACCCTAACCCTAACCCTAACCCTAACCCTAACCCTAACCCTAACCCTAACCCTAACCCTAACCCTAACCCTAACCCTAACCCTAACCCTAACCCTAACCCTAACCCTAACCCTAACCCTAACCCTAACCCTAACCCTAACCCTAACCCTAACCCTAACCCTAACCCTAACCCTAACCCTAACCCTAACCCTAACCCTAACCCTAACCCTAACCCTAACCCTAACCCTAACCCTAACCCTAACCCTAACCCTAACCCTAACCCTAACCCTAACCCTAACCCTAACCCTAACCCTAACCCTAACCCTAACCCTAACCCTAACCCTAACCCTAACCCTAACCCTAACCCTAACCCTAACCCTAACCCTAACCCTAACCCTAACCCTAACCCTAACCCTAACCCTAACCCTAACCCTAACCCTAACCCTAACCCTAACCCTAACCCTAACCCTAACCCTAACCCTAACCCTAACCCTAACCCTAACCCTAACCCTAACCCTAACCCTAACCCTAACCCTAACCCTAACCCTAACCCTAACCCTAACCCTAACCCTAACCCTAACCCTAACCCTAACCCTAACCCTAACCCTAACCCTAACCCTAACCCTAACCCTAACCCTAACCCTAACCCTAACCCTAACCCTAACCCTAACCCTAACCCTAACCCTAACCCTAACCCTAACCCTAACCCTAACCCTAACCCTAACCCTAACCCTAACCCTAACCCTAACCCTAACCCTAACCCTAACCCTAACCCTAACCCTAACCCTAACCCTAACCCTAACCCTAACCCTAACCCTAACCCTAACCCTAACCCTAACCCTAACCCTAACCCTAACCCTAACCCTAACCCTAACCCTAACCCTAACCCTAACCCTAACCCTAACCCTAACCCTAACCCTAACCCTAACCCTAACCCTAACCCTAACCCTAACCCTAACCCTAACCCTAACCCTAACCCTAACCCTAACCCTAACCCTAACCCTAACCCTAACCCTAACCCTAACCCTAACCCTAACCCTAACCCTAACCCTAACCCTAACCCTAACCCTAACCCTAACCCTAACCCTAACCCTAACCCTAACCCTAACCCTAACCCTAACCCTAACCCTAACCCTAACCCTAACCCTAACCCTAACCCTAACCCTAACCCTAACCCTAACCCTAACCCTAACCCTAACCCTAACCCTAACCCTAACCCTAACCCTAACCCTAACCCTAACCCTAACCCTAACCCTAACCCTAACCCTAACCCTAACCCTAACCCTAACCCTAACCCTAACCCTAACCCTAACCCTAACCCTAACCCTAACCCTAACCCTAACCCTAACCCTAACCCTAACCCTAACCCTAACCCTAACCCTAACCCTAACCCTAACCCTAACCCTAACCCTAACCCTAACCCTAACCCTAACCCTAACCCTAACCCTAACCCTAACCCTAACCCTAACCCTAACCCTAACCCTAACCCTAACCCTAACCCTAACCCTAACCCTAACCCTAACCCTAACCCTAACCCTAACCCTAACCCTAACCCTAACCTAACCCTAACCCTAACCCTAACCCTAACCCTAACCCTAACCCTAACCCTAACCCTAACCCTAACCCTAACCCTAACCCTAACCCTAACCCTAACCCTAACCCTAACCCTAACCCTAACCCTAACCCTAACCCTAACCCTAACCCTAACCCTAACCCTAACCCTAACCCTAACCCTAACCCTAACCCTAACCCTAACCCTAACCCTAACCCTAACCCTAACCCTAACCCTAACCCTAACCCTAACCCTAACCCTAACCCTAACCCTAACCCTAACCCTAACCCTAACCCTAACCCTAACCCTAACCCTAACCCTAACCCTAACCCTAACCCTAACCCTAACCCTAACCCTAACCCTAACCCTAACCCTAACCCTAACCCTAACCCTAACCCTAACCCTAACCCTAACCCTAACCCTAACCCTAACCCTAACCCTAACCCTAACCCTACCCCAACCCTAACCCTAACCCTAACCCTAACCCTAACCCTAACCCTAACCCTAACCCTAACCCTAACCCTAACCCTAACCCTAACCCTAACCCTAACCCTAACCCTAACCCTAACCCTAACCCTAACCCTAACCCTAACCCTAACCCTAACCCTAACCCTAACCCTAACCCTAACCCTAACCCTAACCCTAACCCTAACCCTAACCCTAACCCCTAACCCTAACCCTAACCCTAACCCTAACCCTAACCCTAACCCTAACCCTAACCCTAACCCTAACCCTAACCCTAACCCTAACCCTAACCCTAACCCTAACCCTAACCCTAACCCTAACCCTAACCCTAACCCTAACCCTAACCCTAACCCTAACCCTAACCCTAACCCTAACCCTAACCCTAACCCTAACCCTAACCCTAACCCTAACCCTAACCCTAACCCTAACCCTAACCCTAACCCTAACCCTAACCCTAACCCTAACCCTAACCCTAACCCTAACCCTAACCCTAACCCTAACCCTAACCCTAACCCTAACCCTAACCCTAACCCTAACCCTAACCCTAACCCTAACCCTAACCCTAACCCTAACCCTAACCCTAACCCTAACCCTAACCCTAACCCTAACCCTAACCCTAACCCTAACCCTAACCCTAACCCTAACCCTAACCCTAACCCTAACCCTAACCCTAACCCTAACCCTAACCCTAACCCTAACCCTAACCCTAACCCTAACCCTAACCCTAACCCTAACCCTAACCCTAACCCTAACCCTAACCCTAACCCTAACCCTAACCCTAACCCTAACCCTAACCCTAACCCTAACCCTAACCCTAACCCTAACCCCAACCCTAACCCTAACCCTAACCCTAACCCTAACCCTAACCCTAACCCTAACCCTAACCCTAACCCTAACCCTAACCCTAACCCCAACCCTAACCCTAACCCTAACCCTACCCTAACCCTAACCCTAACCCTAACCCTAACCCTAACCCTAACCCTAACCCTAACCCTAACCCTAACCCTAACCCTAACCCTAACCCTAACCCTAACCCTAACCCTAACCCTAACCCTAACCCTAACCCTAACCCTAACCCTAACCCTAACCCTAACCCTAACCCTAACCCTAACCCTAACCCTAACCCTAACCCTAACCCTAACCCTAACCCTAACCCTAACCCTAACCCTAACCCTAACCCTAACCCTAACCCTAACCCTAACCCTAACCCTAACCCTAACCCTAACCCTAACCCTAACCCTAACCCTAACCCTAACCCTAACCCTAACCCTAACCCTAACCCTAACCCTAACCTAACCCTAACCCTAACCCTAACCCTAACCCTAACCCTAACCCTAACCCTAACCCTAACCCTAACCCTAACCCTAACCCTAACCCTAACCCTAACCCTAACCCTAACCCTAACCCTAACCCTAACCCTAACCCTAACCCTAACCCTAACCCTAACCCTAACCCTAACCCTAACCCTAACCCTAACCCTAACCCTAACCCTAACCCTAACCCTAACCCTAACCCTAACCCTAACCCTAACCCTAACCCTAACCCTAACCCTAACCCTAACCCTAACCCTAACCCTAACCCTAACCCTAACCCTAACCTAACCCTAACCCTAACCCTAACCCTAACCCTAACCCTAACCCTAACCCTAACCCTAACCCTAACCCTAACCCTAACCCTAACCCTAACCCTAACCCTAACCCTAACCCTAACCCTAACCCTAACCCTAACCCTAACCCTAACCCTAACCCTAACCCTAACCCTAACCCTAACCCTAACCCTAACCCTAACCCTAACCCTAACCCTAACCCTAACCTAACCCTAACCCTAACCCTAACCCTAACCCTAACCCTAACCCTAACCCTAACCCTAACCCTAACCCTAACCCTAACCCTAACCCTAACCCTAACCCTAACCCTAACCCTAACCCTAACCCTAACCCTAACCCTAACCCTAACCCTAACCCTAACCCTAACCCTAACCCTAACCCTAACCCTAACCCTAACCCTAACCCTAACCCTAACCCTAACCCTAACCCTAACCCTAACCCTAACCCTAACCCTAACCCTAACCCTAACCCTAACCCTAACCCTAACCCTAACCCTAACCCTAACCCTAACCCTAACCCTAACCCTAACCCTAACCCTAACCCTAACCCTAACCCTAACCCTAACCCTAACCCTAACCCTAACCCTAACCCTAACCCTAACCCTAACCCTAACCCTAACCCTAACCCTAACCCTAACCCTAACCCTAACCCTAACCCTAACCCTAACCCTAACCCTAACCCTAACCCTAACCCTAACCCTAACCCTAACCCTAACCCTAACCCTAACCCTAACCCTAACCCTAACCCTAACCCTAACCCTAACCCTAACCCTAACCCTAACCCTAACCCTAACCCTAACCCTAACCCTAACCCTAACCCTAACCCTAACCCTAACCCTAACCCTAACCCTAACCCTAACCCTAACCCTAACCCTAACCCTAACCCTAACCCTAACCCTAACCCTAACCCTAACCCTAACCCTAACCCTAACCCTAACCCTAACCCTAACCCTAACCCTAACCCTAACCCTAACCCTAACCCTAACCCTAACCCTAACCCTAACCCTAACCCTAACCCTAACCCTAACCCTAACCCTAACCCTAACCCTAACCCTAACCCTAACCCTAACCCTAACCCTAACCCTAACCCTAACCCTAACCCTAACCCTAACCCTAACCCTAACCCTAACCCTAACCCTAACCCTAACCCTAACCCTAACCCTAACCCTAACCCTAACCCTAACCCTAACCCTAACCCTAACCCTAACCCTAACCCTAACCCTAACCCTAACCCTAACCCTAACCCTAACCCTAACCCTAACCCTAACCCTAACCCTAACCCTAACCCTAACCCTAACCCTAACCCTAACCCTAACCCTAACCCTAACCCTAACCCTAACCCTAACCCTAACCCTAACCCTAACCCTAACCCTAACCCTAACCCTAACCCTAACCCTAACCCTAACCCTAACCCTAACCCTAACCCTAACCCTAACCCTAACCCTAACCCTAACCCTAACCCTAACCCTAACCCTAACCCTAACCCTAACCCTAACCCCAACCCCAACCCTAACCCTAACCCTAACCCTAACCCTAACCCTTACCCTTACCCTAACCCTAACCCCAACCCCAACCCTAACCCTAACCCTAACCCTAACCCTAACCCTAACCCTAACCCTAACCCCCTAACCCTAACCCTAACCCCCTAACCCTAACCCCTTAACCCCCTAACCCTATCCCTGACCCCTTTTATGGCTATTAAGCTTACAAGACAAGCATACCAAATTCTAAATTCGCTCCACATTAAAAGTTTATTTTACTCCTTGTGCTTTGTAACCTGTAACTACCAAAAAAAACTTTAAATCCCAGACACATTATATATTCTGTAAATCAGAACAACTAAATGAATTTATTTTTAATTACTTTCCTTAACCTGCACTAATTGTGGACACATTATTATTGCAAAAACTATTAAAAAAACACACAAACTTTTGGTGTTTTTTTGCATTTTTCTGTATTTTTTATAATAAATAAGCATTTATGTATATATTTGTTACATCAAATTAAAGCCCATTCTGTCCTTTTAAAAACGGTATATAATATGCGTCGGTGCAATAAATTAGTCAAATGCAAATTGCAGTTGAACGCAAACAGAAAAAAATGCAAAAATGCCGTTGTCATAAAGTGAAAGACAAGCTTCCGAAGCTCTGTCCTTAACGGGTTAAGGTATAAAATATCTGCGAATTAAGATTATATACAAAAATGCATGTTCTGCATGTTCCCATAATACCTCTTCTATTATTATACATTTTTTTATTTTTATTTTTATTTTTTTTAAGTGTGAAATCTGATTCCTTTTAGGATGAGCACCCCTCTCAGCCCCCCAGTTTCAGAGGCCCCTTTGGAGGTGACCACAGAAACGTATAGATTCCATAAAATAGATGTGAGGGGGCTTTGCACAGTAAAGTTACCTTAATTATGCTTTTCATATAGCAGATATGTGATATGCAATGCGATTTAATATATCAGAGCATTATCATTTATTTTTTATGCATTATTCTTTATGCATTATTAAGTGTTCTTGCATAGCAAGACCACTTACTGTTATCTCACATATATATTAATAAGTGTTCTTGCAAAGCAAGACCACTTAATTTTATCTCACATATATATTATTATTAAGTGTTCTTGCAAAGCAAGACCACTTAATGTTATCTCACATATATATTATTAAGTGTTCTTGCATAGCAAGACCACTTAATGTTATCTCACATATATATTATTAAGTGTTCTTGCAAAGCAAGACCACTTAATGTTATCTCACATATATATTATTATAAAGTGTTCTTGCAAAGCAAGACCACTTAATGTTATCTCACATATATTATTATTATTATTATTATTATTATTATTAAGTGTTCTTGCATAGCAAGACCACTTAATGTTATCTCACATATATATTATTATTATTATTCTTATTATTCTTATTATAGCCAAATTTGCCACCCTAACTCCTCCCACAGTTTTTACACTACATAGACAAAAATATACCAAAACGTGCAGATTGTTCCCGATCGGATTGCTATTACTTTGTGGAACGTTTCGCCGAATGGTTCACGGAATATCGTCGTTCTTGTGGCGAAATTTGTCCCATAGGAATGAATGGCAAAGCTAGAGTGGGAGCTGGCAAAAGCTGAAAAATCAGGACATGATTTCTAAACTGCCACCACTCCCTCATTTTCAGGCCCACCTACACAAATCTTATATCAAAACGTTCAGCTATCCCTGCTGCCACTAGAAATGTCCACGGCTAAGCCATAGTCCTGATAGTTTTCACAATATGACCATTTGTTTGCAACTCACGCCTTCCATTGACATTCATTGAAACTCTACTCTGCAAAGCTCACATTTGAAGGGCATTTTCTAAACTGCGACTGTGCCTTCATTGTTAATATCTCAGAGACATACTATACATCAAAATGTAGGTCTGGGTCTTGTGATTCTCACAATATAAAGCTCTTCACTGTAGGATTTATAGTTTTAGAAATATGACCGTTTGAAGATGGCAACCACAAAAATACTCTGACCTGTGCCAGGCTGCAGCAGCAAGTGATGTCATAGACAAAGCATTTTACACCTGCTCATTTTTTTATAACTGTATGTTTTAATGTAACTGTGAAGCACTTTGGGCAACAACATTGATATTAAATGTGCTATATAAATAAATAATAACAGTTACTCCGCCCACTCCAGTTGTAGACTACTGGTGGAGGCAAGAACACTTCCCACAATTTCCCCAGAAATTGTAGCTTTTCTAGTTATTAAGTGTTCTTGCATAGCAAGACCACTTAATGTTATCTCACATATATATTATTATTATTATTAAGTGTTCTTGCATAGCAAGACCACTTACTGTTATCTCACATATATATTATTATTAAGTGTTCTTGCATAGCAAGACCACTTAAAGTTATCTCACATATATATTATTAAGTGTTCTTGCATAGCAAGACCACTTACTGTTATCTCACATATATATTATTATTATTATTATTATAGCCAAATTTGCCACCCTAACTCCTCCCACAGTTTTTACACTACATAGACAAAAATATACCAAAATGTGCAGATTGTTCCCGATCGGATTGCTATTACTTTGTGGAACGTTTCGGCGAATGGTTCTCGGAATATCGTCGTTCTTGTGGCGAAATGTGTCCCATAGGAATGAATGGCAAAGCTAGAGTGGGAGCTGGCAAAAGCTTAAAAATCAGGACATGATTTCTAAACTGCCACCACTCCCTCATTTTCAGGCCCACCTACACAAATCTTATATCAAAACGTTCAGCTATCCCTGCTGCCACTAAAAATGTCCACAGCTAAGCCATAGTCCTTATAGTTTTCACAATATGACCCTTTGTTTGCAACACACGCAGTCCATTGACATTCATTGAAACTCTACTCTGCAAAGCTCACATTTGAAGGGCAATTTCTAAACTGTGACTGTGCCTTCATTGTTAATATTGCAGAGACATACTATGCATCAAAATGTAGGTCTGGGTCTTGTGATTCTCACAATATAAAGCTCTTTGCTGTAGGATTTATAGTTTTAAAAATATGACCGTTTGAAGATGGCAACCGCAAAAATACTCTGACTTGTGCCAGGCTGTAGCAGCAAGTGATGTCATAGACAAAGCCTTTTACACCTGCTAATGTTTTTATAACTGTATGTTTTAATGTAACTGTGAAGCACTTTGGGCAACAACGTTGCAATTAAATGTGCTATATAAATAAATAATAACAGTTACTCCGCCCACTCCAGTTGTAGACTACTGGTGGAGGCAAGAACACTTCACACAATTTCCCCAGAAATTGTAGCTTTTCTATTTATTAAGTGTTCTTGCAAAGCAAGACCACTTACTGTTATCTGACATATATATTATTATTATTATTATAGCCAAATTTGCCACCCTAACTCCTCCCACAGTTTTTACACTACATAGACAAAAATATACCAAAACGTGCAGATTGTTCCCGATCGGATTGCTATTACTTTGTGGAACGTTTCGCCAAATGGTTCTCGGAATATCGTCGTTCTTGTGGCGAAATTTGTCCCATAGGAATGAATGGCAAAGCTAGAGTGGGAGCTGACAAAAGCTGAAAAATTGGGACATGATTTCTAAACTGCCACTACTCCCTCATTTTCAGGCCCACCTACACAAATCTTATATCAAAACGTTCAGCTATCCCTGCTGCCACTAAAAATGTCCACAGCTAAGTCATAGTCCTGATAGTTTTCACAATATGACCATTTGTTTGCAACTCACGCCGTCCATTGACATTCATTGAAACTCCACTCTGCAAAGCTCACATTTGAAGGGCAATTTCAAAACTGTGACTGTGCCTTCATTGTTAATATTGCAGAGACATACTATGCATCAAGATGTAGGTCTGGGTCTTGTGATTCTCACAATATAAAGTTCTTCACTCTAGGATGTATAGTTTTTAAAATATGACCATTTGAAGATGGCAACTGCCAAAATACTCTGACCTGTGCAAGGCTGCAGCAGCAAGTGATGTCATAGACAAAGCCTTTTTCACCTGCTAATGTTTTTATAAATGTATGTTTTAATGTAACTGTGCAACAACGTTGCAATTAAATGTGCTAAATAAATAATAACAGTTACTCTGCCCACTCCAGTTGTAGACTACTGGTGGAGGCAAGAACACTTCACACAATTTCCCCAGAAATTGTAGCTTTTCTAGTTAAGTGTTCTTGCATAGCAAGACCACTTAATGTTATCTCACATATATATTATTATTATTCTTATTATTCTTATTATAGCCAAATTTGCCACCCTAACTCCTCCCACAGTTTTTACACTACTTAGACAAAATTATACCAAAACGTGCAGATTGTTCCCGATCGGATTGCTATTACTTTGTGGAACGTTTAGCCGAATGGTTCACGGAATATCGTCGTTCTTGTGGCGAAATTTGTCCCATAGGAATGAATGGCAAAGCTAGAGTGGGAGCTGGCAAAAGCTGAAAAATCAGGACATGATTTCTAAACTGCCACCACTCCCTCATTTTCTGGCCCACCTACACAAATCTTATATCAAAATGTTCAGCTATCCCTGCTGCCACTAGAAATGCCCACGGCTAAGCCATAGTCCTGATAGTTTTCACAATATGACCATTTGTTTGCAACTCACGCCTTCCATTGACATTCATTGAAACTCCACTCTGCAAAGCTCACATTTGAAGGGCAATTTCTAAACTGCGACTGTGCCTTCATTGTTAATATCTCAGAGACATACTATACATCAAAATGTAGGTCTGGGTCTTGTGATTCTCACAATATAAAGCTCTTCACTGTAGGATTTATAGTTTTTAAAATACGACCGTTTGAAGATGGCAACCGCCAAAATACTCTGACCTGTGCAAGGCTGCAGCAGCAAGTGATGTCATAGACAAAGCCTTTTACACCTGCTAATTTTTTATAACTGTATGTTTTAATGTAACTGTGAAGCATTTTGGGCAACAACAATGCAATTAAATGTGCTATATAAATAAATACTAACAGTTACTCCGCCCACTCTAGTTGTAGACTACTGATGGAGGCAAGAACACTTCAGACAATTTCCCCAGAAATTGTAGCTTTTCTAGTTATTATTATTCTTATTATAGCCAAATTTGCCACCCTAACTCCTCCCACAGTTTTTACACTACATAGACGAAAATTTACCAAAACGTGCAGATTGTTCCCGATCGGATTGCTATTACGTTGTGGAACGTTTCGGCGAATGGTTCTTGGAATATCGTCGTTCTTGTGGCGAAATTTGTCCCATAGGATTGAATGGCAAAGCTAGAGTGGGAGCTGGCAAAAGCTGAAAAATCAGGACATGATTTCTAAACTGCCACCACTCCCTCATTTTCACGCCCACCTACACAAATCTTATATCAAAACGTTCAGCCATCCCTGCTGCCACTAGAAATGTCCACGGCTAAGCCATAGTCCTGATAGTTTTCACAATATGACCATTTGTTTGCAACTCACGCCTTCCATTGACATTCATTGAAACTCCACTCTGCAAAGCTCACATTTGAAGGGCAATTTCTAAACTACGACTGAGCCTTCATTGTTAATATCTCAGAGACATACTATACATCAAGATGTAGGTCTAGGTCTTGTGATTCTCACAATATAAAGTTCTTCACTGTAGGATGTATAGTTTTTAAAATACGACCGTTTGAAGATGGCAACTGCCAAAATACTCTGACCTGTGCAAGGCTGCAGCAGCAAGTGATGTCATAGACAAAGCCTTTTTCACCTGCTAATGTTTTTATAAATGTATGTTTTAATGTAACTGTGCAACAACGTTGCAATTAAATGTGGTAAATAAATAATAACAGTTACTCTGCCCACTCCAGTTGTAGACTACTGGTGGAGGCAAGAACACTTAACTAGAAAAGCTACAATTTCTGGGGAAATTGTGTTAAGTGTTCTTGCATAGCAAGTTAACTTACTGTTATCTCACATATATATTATTATTATTATTATAGCCAAATTTGCCACCCTAACTCCTCCCACAGTTTTTACACTACATAGACAAAAATATACCAAAATGTGCAGATTGTTCCCGATCGGATTGCTATTACTTTGTGGAACGTTTCGCCGAATGGTTCTCGGAATATCGTCGTTCTTGTGGCGAAATTTGTCCTATAGGAATGAATGGCAAAGCTAGAGTGGGAGCTGGCAAAAGCTGAAAAATCAGGAAAGGATTTCTAAACTGCCACCACTCCCTCATTTTCAGGCCCACCTACACAAATCTTATATCAAAACGTTCAGCTATCCCTGCTGCCACTAAAAATGTCCACGGCTAAGCCATAGTCCTGATAGTTTTCACAATATGACCATTTGTTTGCAACTCACGCAGTCCATTGACATTCATTGAAACTCCACTCTGCAAAGCTCACATTTGAAGGGCAATTTCTAAACTGCGACTGTGCCTTCATTGTTAACATTGCAGATACATACTATACATCAAAATGTAAGTCTGGGTCTTGTGATTCTCACATTATAAAGCTCTTCGCTGTAGGATGTATAGTGTTTACAATACGACCGTTTGAAGATGGCAACCACCGAAATACTCTGCCCTGTGCCAGGCTGCAGCAGCAAGTGATGTCATAGACAGAGCCTTTTTCACACCTGCTAATGTTTTTATAAATGTATGTTTTAATGTAACTGTGCAACAACGTTGCAATTAAATGTGCTATATAAATGATAACAGTTACTCCGCCCACTCCAGTTGTAGACTACTGGTGGAGGCAAGAACACTTCACACAATTTCCCCAGAAATTGTAGCTTTTCTAGTTATTATTATTCTTATTATAGCCAAATTTGCCACCCTAACTCCTCCCACAGTTTTTACACTACATAGACAAAAATTTACCAAAACGTGCAGATTGTTCCCGATCGGATTGCTATTACTTTGTGGAACGTTTCGCCGAATGGTTCTCGGAATATCGTCGTTCTTGTGGCGAAATTTGTCCCATAGGAATGAATGGCAAAGCTAGAGTGGGAGCTGGCAAAAGCTGAAAAATCAGGACATGATTTCTAAACTGCCACCACTCCCTCATTTTCAGGCCCACCTACACAAATCTTATATCAAAACGTTCAGCCAACCCTGCTGCCACTAGAAATGTCCACGGCTAAGCCATAGTCCTGATAGTTTTCACAATATGACCATTTGTTTGCAACTCACGCCTTCCATTGACATTCATTGAAACTCCACTCTGCAAAGCTCACATTTGAAGGGCAATTTCTAAACTGCGACTGTGCCTTCATTGTTAATATCACAGAGACATACTATACATCAAGATGTAGGTCTAGGTCTTGTGATTCTCACAATATAAAGTTCTTCACTGTAGGATGTATAGTTTTTAAAATACGACCGTTTGAAGATGGCAACTGCCAAAATACTCTGACCTGTGCAAGGCTGCAGCAGCAAGTGATGTCATAGACAGGGACTTTTGCACCTGCTAATGTTTTTATAACTGTATATTTTAATGTAACTGTGAAGCACTTTGGGCAACAACGTTGCAATTAAATGTGCTATATAATTAAATAATAACAGTTACTCCGCCCATTCCAGTTATAGACTAGTGGTGGAGGCTAGAACACTTCACACAATTTCCCCAGAAATTGTAGCTTTTCTAGTTATTAAGTGTTCTTGCATAGCAAGACCACTTAATGTTATCTCACATATATATTATTCTTATTCTTATTATAGCCAAATTTGCCACCCTAACTCCTCTCACAGTTTTTACACTACATAGACAAAAATATACCAAAACGTGCAGATTGTTCCCGATCGGATTGCTATTACTTTGTGGAACGTTTCGCCGAATGGTTCACGGAATATCGTCGTTCTTGTGGCGAAATTTGTCCCATAGGATTGAATGGCAAAGCTAGAGTGGGAGCTGGCAAAAGCTGAAAAATCAGGACATGATTTCTAAACTGCCACCACTCCCTCATTTTCACGCCCACCTACACAAATCTTATATCAAAACGTTCAGCCATCCCTGCTGCCACTAGAAATGTCCACGGCTAAGCCATAGTCCTGATAGTTTTCACAATATGACCATTTGTTTGCAACTCACGCCTTCCATTGACATTCATTGAAACTCCACTCTGCAAAGCTCACATTTGAAGGGCAATTTCTAAACTACGACTGAGCCTCCATTGTTAATATCTCAGAGACATACTATACATCAAGATGTAGGTCTAGGTCTTGTGATTCTCACAATATAAAGTTCTTCACTGTAGGATGTATAGTTTTTAAAATACGACCGTTTGAAGATGGCAACTGCCAAAATACTCTGACCTGTGCAAGGCTGCAGCAGCAAGTGATGTCATAGACAAAGCCTTTTTCACCTGCTAATGTTTTTATAAATGTATGTTTTAATGTAACTGTGCAACAACGTTGCAATTAAATGTGGTAAATAAATAATAACAGTTACTCTGCCCACTCCAGTTGTAGACTACTGGTGGAGGCAAGAACACTTAACTAGAAAAGCTACAATTTCTGGGGAAATTGTGTTAAGTGTTCTTGCATAGCAAGTTAACTTACTGTTATCTCACATATATATTATTATTATTATTATAGCCAAATTTGCCACCCTAACTCCTCCCACAGTTTTTACACTACATAGACAAAAATATACCAAAATGTGCAGATTGTTCCCGATCGGATTGCTATTACTTTGTGGAACGTTTCGCCGAATGGTTCTCGGAATATCGTCGTTCTTGTGGCGAAATTTGTCCTATAGGAATGAATGGCAAAGCTAGAGTGGGAGCTGGCAAAAGCTGAAAAATCAGGAAAGGATTTCTAAACTGCCACCACTCCCTCATTTTCAGGCCCACCTACACAAATCTTATATCAAAACGTTCAGCTATCCCTGCTGCCACTAAAAATGTCCACGGCTAAGCCATAGTCCTGATAGTTTTCACAATATGACCATTTGTTTGCAACTCACGCAGTCCATTGACATTCATTGAAACTCCACTCTGCAAAGCTCACATTTGAAGGGCAATTTCTAAACTGCGACTGTGCCTTCATTGTTAATATTGCAGATACATACTATACATCAAAATGTAAGTCTGGGTCTTGTGATTCTCACATTATAAAGCTCTTCGCTGTAGGATGTATAGTGTTTACAATACGACCGTTTGAAGATGGCAACCACCGAAATACTCTGCCCTGTGCCAGGCTGCAGCAGCAAGTGATGTCATAGACAGAGCCTTTTTCACACCTGCTAATGTTTTTATAAATGTATGTTTTAATGTAACTGTGCAACAACGTTGCAATTAAATGTGCTATATAAATGATAACAGTTACTCCGCCCACTCCAGTTGTAGACTACTGGTGGAGGCAAGAACACTTCACACAATTTCCCCAGAAATTGTAGCTTTTCTAGTTATTATTATTCTTATTATAGCCAAATTTGCCACCCTAACTCCTCCCACAGTTTTTACACTACATAGACAAAAATTTACCAAAACGTGCAGATTGTTCCCGATCGGATTGCTATTACTTTGTGGAACGTTTCGCCGAATGGTTCTCGGAATATCGTCGTTCTTGTGGCGAAATTTGTCCCATAGGAATGAATGGCAAAGCTAGAGTGGGAGCTGGCAAAAGCTGAAAAATCAGGACATGATTTCTAAACTGCCACCACTCCCTCATTTTCAGGCCCACCTACACAAATCTTATATCAAAACGTTCAGCCAACCCTGCTGCCACTAGAAATGTCCACGGCTAAGCCATAGTCCTGATAGTTTTCACAATATGACCATTTGTTTGCAACTCACGCCTTCCATTGACATTCATTGAAACTCCACTCTGCAAAGCTCACATTTGAAGGGCAATTTCTAAACTGCGACTGTGCCTTCATTGTTAATATCACAGAGACATACTATACATCAAGATGTAGGTCTAGGTCTTGTGATTCTCACAATATAAAGTTCTTCACTGTAGGATGTATAGTTTTTAAAATACGACCGTTTGAAGATGGCAACTGCCAAAATACTCTGACCTGTGCAAGGCTGCAGCAGCAAGTGATGTCATAGACAGGGACTTTTGCACCTGCTAATGTTTTTATAACTGTATATTTTAATGTAACTGTGAAGCACTTTGGGCAACAACGTTGCAATTAAATGTGCTATATAATTAAATAATAACAGTTACTCCGCCCATTCCAGTTATAGACTAGTGGTGGAGGCTAGAACACTTCACACAATTTCCCCAGAAATTGTAGCTTTTCTAGTTATTAAGTGTTCTTGCATAGCAAGACCACTTAATGTTATCTCACATATATATTATTCTTATTCTTATTATAGCCAAATTTGCCACCCTAACTCCTCTCACAGTTTTTACACTACATAGACAAAAATATACCAAAACGTGCAGATTGTTCCCGATCGGATTGCTATTACTTTGTGGAACGTTTCGCCGAATGGTTCACGGAATATCGTCGTTCTTGTGGCGAAATTTGTCCCATAGGAATGAATGGCAAAGCTAGAGTGGGAGCTGGCAAAAGCTGAAAAATCAGGACATGATTTCTAAACTGCCACCACTCCCTCATTTTCAAGCCCATCTACACAAATCTTATATCAAAACGTTCAGCTATCCCTGGTGTCACTAAAAATGTCCACGGCTAAGCCATAGTCCAAATAGTTTTCACAATATGACCATTTGTTTGCAACTCACGCCGTCCATTGACATTCATTGAAACTCCACTCTGCAAAGTTCACATTTGAAGGGCAATATCTAAACTGCGACTGTGCCTTCATTGTTAATATCTCAGAGACATACTATACATCTAAATGAAGGTCTGGGTCTTGTGATTCTCACAATATAAAGCTCTTCACTGTAGGATGTATAGTTCTTAAAATACGACCATTTGAAGATGGCAACCGCAAAAATACTCTGACCTGTGCCAGGCTGCAGCAGCAAGTGATGTCATAGACAGGGCCTTTTCCACCTGCTAATGTTTTTATAACTGTATGTTTTCATGTAACTGTGAAGCACTTTGGGCAACAACATTGCAATTAAATGTGCTATAGAAATAAATAACAGTTACTCCACCCACTCCAGTTGTAGACTACTGGTGGAGGCAAGAACACTTCACACAATTTCCCCAGAAATTGTAGCTTTTCTAGTTCTTATTCTTATTATAGCCAAATTTGCCACCCTAACTCCTCCCACAGTTTTTACACTACATAGACAAAAATTTACCAAAACGTGCAGATTGTTCCCGATCGGATTGCTATTACTTTGTGGAACGTTTCGCCGAATGGTTCACGGAATATCGTCGTTCTTCTGGCAAAATTTGTCCCATAGGAATGAATGGCAAAGCTAGAGTGGGAGCTGGCAAAAGCTGAAAAATCAGGACATGATTTCTAAACTGCCACCACTCCCTCATTTTCAGGTCCACCTACACAAATCTTATATCAAAACGTTCAGCTATCCCTGCTGCCACTAAAAATGCTGACAGCTAGGCCATAGTCCTGATAGTTTTCGCAATATGACCATTTGTTTGCAACTCACGCAGTCCATTGACATTCATTGAAACTCCACTCTGCAAAGCTCACATTTGAAGGGCAATTTCTAAACTGCGACTGTGCCTTCATTGTTAATATTGCAGAGACATACTATGCATCAAAATGTAGGTCTGGGTCTTGTGATTCTCACAATATAAAGCTCTTCACTGTAGGATTTATAGTTTTAAAAATATGACCGTTTGAAGATGGCAACTGCAAAAATACTCTGACCTGTGCCAGGCTGCAGCAGCAAGTGATGTCATAGACAAAGCCTTTTACACCTGCTAATGTTTTTATAGCTGTATGTTTTAATGTAACTGTGAAGCACTTTGGGCAACAACATTGCAATTAAATGTGCTATATAAATAAATAATAACAGTTACTCCGCCCACTCCAGTTGTAGACTACTGGTGGAGGCAAGAACACTTCACAATTTCCCCAGAAATTGTATTTTTTCTAGTTAAGTGTTCTTGCATAGCAAGACCACTTACTGTTATCTCACATATATATTATTAAGTGTTCTTGCATAGCAAGACCACTTACTGTTATCTCACATATATATTATTATTAAGTGTTCTTGCATTGCAAGACCACTTACTATTATCTCACATATATATTATTATTATTATTATTATAGCCAAATTTGCCACCCTAACTCCTCCCACAGTTTTTACACTACATAGACAAAAATATACCAAAACGTACAGATTGTTCCCGATCGGATTGCTATTACTTTGTGGAACGTTTTGGCGAATGGTTCTCGGAATATCGTCGTTCTTGTGGCGAAATTTGTCCCATAGGAATGAATGGCAAAGCTAGAGTGGGAGCTTGCAAAAGCTGAAAAATCAGGAAATAATTTCTAAACTGCCACCACTCCCTCATTTTCAGGCCCACCTACACAAATATTATATCAAAACGTTCAGCTATCCCTGCTGCCACTAAAAATGGCCACAGCTAAGCCATAGTCCTGATAGTTTTCACAATATGACCATTTGTTTGCAACTCACGCAGTCCATTGACATTCATTGAAACTCCACTCTGCAAAGCTCACATTTGAAGGGCAATTTCTAAACTGCGACTGTGCCTTCATTGTTAATATCTCAGAGACATACTATACATCAAAATGTAGGTGTGGGTGAAGAACCACTGCAGTACGACACGTCATGACGTGCGGACGTGCTGAGGCGTGCTGAAGCCGACGGCGTGATGACGGAAGAGGAGGGGCGGCCCGCCATGTAATGGCGCGCCCGGCGGGAGTCGACCTCGAGAAGCATTATGTTTTTTCTTTCTCTCCCATATCGTATGCCATCAAACTGAAAGGGGGCACCTAGAACTGCAGCAATTTGAAATTTACCGGTGGCAGTTCGACCTTCTGCAGCCCTGAATTAGTAGTGGGGCTGCCAGTTTTTTAGCCACGCTGGATTCCAGGACTCTCGTGTCCCAGCTCCTTATGAACAGCCACGCTGAAAATTGATACGTGACAGTCGGATTTCCAGCGACGCTTCAGTGTGGTAATATATGTCAGCCGCTGTGCTGTTTCAATCTGCTGTTTCAATCTAATTCAACCTGTAGCTGCAGAAATACAAATCAGCCGCTGTGCTGTAGGAGCTGTGCTGTTATAATTTGAGGTTGCAGTTTATTCTACTTTTGAATGGCAAAACGGCCCGAAATATGTTTTGTACAAAGTTAACAAAGTCGTCGGTTGACATAAAACGCTGACATACAACGCTGCAGTTGGAATAACTAGAGGGAAAAAAAAAAACACCACAACTCTCTCTTAATGCTTCCTAAGATAGGGGACATAATCTGGTTACAGTGTACAATTTGCTCTAATTCCTGCTGGATACAAGTATAGAGCAGTATATGTGCCCTTCTGGAGAACGAAATTAAACTAAAAGTTATTTATATATATATATATATTTTTTTTTCCCTTCCCTTCCCTTCTGTGAATTATTACTCATTTATCATACATTTAGTCCGGTTATCTACATCAAGTGGGGGATATACTTTGTCAAAGTCAGCTTACATATTTTTTTATTAAAGTCAGCCTACCTATCACTGGAGTGACTGCAATTCAGGTGATTCCATACTATGGCTGCTAAAAAGTCACAAGAATCAAAATCCTCTATGAGGAATGAGAAAAAAGATACATCTCAGGACAAATCTTTGTCAACGTATTTCTCTCCTCAACACAAAAATCTCAAACAGAAGATGAATGACACTGATGTCAGCTTGGAAAGCCTTGATTCAGAGGCCAATAAGGAGCCCTTAACAATTACTTTTCTATGCTCTACCCTAAAGGACAATTTGCAACAGATAAAAATGGAACTCGCTGCAACTGCCGCAGAAATAAAATCAGAAATAAAACAAGAAATAAATGTACTCGCGGCAAAAATAGATAAATTTGAAGATCAAATTAAAGATTTGGAATTTACTGTAAAAAATCTAGCAGAAGACTGCCAAAAGGCTCATCATAAGATCGCAGATCTGGAGCTCAAATTGAATGATCTTGAAGACCGATCCAGACGTAAAAATTTGCGCTTTAGGAATATCGCAGAAAACGGAAGAACGGAAGACTTAAGACAAACCTTGATGGAATATTTTTCAGCTCTGGGTGTGGAGAACAATTCACACAATCAGTTTATAGAAATGTGCCATCGACTATTTAAACCCCAATCCATTCAGAACGATGCTCCGCGAGATATCATTGTATGTTTTAACACATATGACTTTAAAGAAAAAATTTGGAAAGCCGCAAGAGAGAATCAGTTAACCTCGGGTTGTTTCCAAAATGTAAAAGTATTTCAGGACCTATCGTTCGAGACGAGAACAAAAAGGAAAAGGAAAAGGAAAACGCAGCTACCCAAGTTCTTAGACGACATGAAATAAAATATAGGTGGCTCTACCCTCTCAAAATAAGTCTGTCATACGAAGGGAAAAGAGAGCTATTTGAGTCCAATACTAAATTAATAGATTGGCTGAAAAGGAACAAATTGACTTTGTAAATAGAAGATCCAAGGGCTAAGGTTAGGGTTGGAAACCAGAATATATATATAATTTTTTTTTTCTCTCTCTCTTTCTCACGGTGCCCTTTGGGCAAGCGAACTGTCTACGGCTTTTGGGTGCAATGATTGTTAAGAATTATCAATAACCTCCTCCCATAGGGTAGATGGGTAAAAAATGTGAAAATCTTATATGTGTCAAGTCGCAAAGACATTTCTACCCCTAGAAGACCCTAATGAAATGGTCACTGTATAACAACAAGCGTTATTATAGGTTTTGAATATTGAGGGGATTATTGATAACTTGACAAATTCATGTGTGTTAGTAAATAATTGGTGTACCACAGTTAAATTTAACTTAAAATGATACTACTTCACAGGAATGTTTGATTTTAAGATGGGAGTAAGGTTAAAAGGTAAAGAGGAAATAGAAAAAGTAAAGGTGCATAAAGAAAAATAATTGACAGGGTGGAAGAGGAATAAGATATTGAAGAAAGAAGGGGGAAGGAAAGCGAAAACTAGTTGTATATTTGGTCAAATTAATATTAAGATGGTTTTTTTATACTTACACAAATTGACATTTTTTGTAATAGTAACTTGTTTATTGTCAGATTATATAAGTAACTACTTATTCTGTAGTTTAACACTACTGTAAAAGGATAGGCACGGGTATATTTAGTTTCACAGTGATAAAATGACATAATATAATATAACATAGGGACACATTGACAAAATATCATAACACAATATAATATAGTGACATATCTATTACGAAATATGATATGTTTGTATACTTCCACGAGGTTAATTAACACTTTTTGCTCACCACAAATAGTATATATGCTATATAATAGCCTCAATAATAGAATAATAGCTTCACTAGCTTCAATAATAGAATAATTTAAGAAATTGGTCACGGTTTAAATTCTGGGGACACGCAATTGTACATATTATGATACAAGTTCTGTTTGAAAGGTTTTTTTTTTTTTTCTCCTCATCTACCTATCAGATATAGTTGACTTCGGCAGGGCTGTTCTCTGGGCCTATTGGCTGGCGTGCCCCTCTTGGTGTAGTGATACTACACTGTTTTACGTTGATCTCTATCACTACCAGAGATCTACGGTTAATTTTTTATTTTTTTTCCCTCTTTTTCTCTAGCTTTCGGCTGGATGAAGATGTTGGATCCGTTTCGATCCAATTTTAACTTGTTTGTGTTTGGTGTAGTCTGGTTTTTTGTTGTGTTGTTTTTTTTATATGTGTCTGTTTTTTCTCTTCTTAGAGCATATGAATTTTTTGATAAATTCAGGACAACAAAAGATATTAAAATTCCTGTCTATGGATACTGGGGGTTTAAATATAAGTATATTCGAATAACTCATTGATAAACAGAGTTGCTAAAATTTTTATCTTTAAATGTCCAAGGGTTAAATACCAATAAAAAAAGGAGCAGATTATATGATACTCTTGGGGAACACAACATTCAAGTGGCATTCTTACAGGAAACACATTGGCTGCAGGGTCTTAAGCAAAGATGGGGTGGGGACAAATTTATTAATATAGTCCATGCTTCCTTAAGAGACAAGAAAAAAAGAGGAGTTGCAGTTGTTTTCAATAGTAATATAGATTTGCAAATTGAATATATCGAATTGGACCCAGAAGCTAGATATATAATTATTGTATGTGTAATGGATAAATTGTCCTATACTTTAGTAAATGTTTATTTACCGAATGTCGACCCTATGACAAAGTTTCTATCTATAATGGATAGAGTTGATAAAGTATCTAAGGGATATCTAATTATAGCTGGAGATTTTAATTGTGTGGCGAACCCTAAAATGGATAAGACATATACTCCTTCTACTTCCATTGATAAAAGAACGGTCAAACAGTCTAAAAAATTTAATAACATCTGTAAACAATATAATTTACATGATATATGGAGACTATTACATCCACTGGAAAAAGACTACTCCCACCAATCGTGTGTGCATGGTTCATACTCACGTATTGATCTATGTTTATTAGATGCAAACTCGATACCCTTATGTAATTCAATTGAAATTAAAGAGAGTCTATGGTCTGATCATAGCCTCATTCTAATAGACTTTGGTAATAGATTTTCTAGGGTGCGTACTACTTGGAGACTGAATGATGCTCTTATCAATGATCCGAAGAATAAGGAAGAATTAACCCAATTATTAAATTTTTTTTGGTTAGAAAATAGTTCCTCTGATACATCGCCGGCAAATAACTGGTGTACACACAAATCAGTTATGCGAGGCTATTTAATTAAATTAGCCCATATAATGAGGTCTATGAAGGGTAAGACCCTATCTGATCTGTATATTGAGTTCTATAACTTGTCTAAGTTAAATAAACAAAATCCATCTGCAGAAATGAAAACTAAAATAAATGTTGTACAAAAACAAATTAATCTAAAAGTGGAAGAAAAAATTAAATTAAATATTCACAAATTAAGATTAAAAAACTATTATACTGGTAATAGAGCTAATAAAAAATTGTCAAAAAGACTACAAAACTATCACGCAAAAAATCGAGTGGAACAACTGATAGATGGCCAGAAGGTCTATTCAACACCCGCCGCAATAGGGGAGAGATTCAATCAATTTTATGAAGATCTATATAACCTTAAAATGTCCCCTAATTTAAATGATATCCAAAACTATTTAGCGGACACTCAGATTCCAAAAGTTACAGCTCATGATCTACTAACTTTAAATAGGATTATTTTGCCTGATGAAGTTAAACTCCAAATAAATAGACTTCCTATTAATAAAACACCGGGCCCTGACGGTTTTACGAATTTATATTATAAACAGATGCAGTCTTTATTAATCAATCCTTTAACAGACATGTTTAATCAAATAGCTCTAAACAAATTTTTTCCAACTGAATTACTACAGGCTAATATTATTCCGATATTGAAACCTGATAAAATTAGCAATAATCCTAGTAATTACAGACCTATAGCTTTGATTAACGTGGATATGAAGATCTATGCGGCCATAATTGCTGACAGAATTAAGACTATTATTGCGACATTGATCCATCCAGATCAGATAGGGTTTGTCCCGGGTAGGCAAGCATCAAATAATACTAGAAGAATAATTGACACTCTAGACTGGGCCAACAGACACCGGATTCCCTTCCTGGCCCTGTCATTAGATGCCGAAAAAGCATTTGACAGGGTCGGGTGGGGTTATCTCAGCGAACTTCTTATTGCGTTTGGGTTCACTGGCTGGATACATGACGCCATTATGGCTCTGTATTCTTCTCCCACTGCGAGAACGGTGGGACCAAATATTACAGCAGGGTGGTTTGCACTTAAAAACGGTACACGACAAGGATGTCCTCTTTCCCCCCTGCTGTATATCTTGTCTATTGAGCCTTTAGCAATTAATATTAGGAATAATCCTTTGATCCAAGGTGTCCATACGAACTTGATGGACGTCAAAATATCATTATATGCGGATGATGCGTTACTCACTCTTACATCCCCAGAGTCTTCTTTAAAATTTCTAATGATCGAAATCAATAAATATTCTACAATCTCGAATTTTAAGCTAAATATAACCAAATCCACAGTAATGTATGTGAATATGAACAACGATCTGGTTAATATTTTAGCCCACTCCTATAAATTCATATGGACAGACTCGGAATTAAATTATCTAGGACTATATATAACTGCCAAAGTGTCAGCTATAATGGAGAGGAATATACTGTTCTTTATGAGAAATATGAATCTCAAACTTAAAAGATGGAAAAATTTAGAAACTTCCTGGCAAGGCAAAATAAATATTATTAATGCGTATATATTGCCTAAATGGCTATACTTATTCTCTATGATTCCACTCAAAGTCCCTGGGCCTTGGTTGGCTATGATTCAATCCAGTTTCAATAATTTTATCTGGAATAATAAAAAACCTAGAATTGCTCAAAAGATTTTAACTAAAAAACTGTCTAACGGAGGTTTAAATTTTCCAAGTATTACCTACAGTTATCATGCTAATATTATTAGACATATCTACCTCCTTCAGGACCCTGAGCAGGTCTTAGAACCATGGTATACTATTGAATCTGAAATGGTCCAAACAGACAGACTGCAACACTCGATGTGGATAGTCACAAAGAACTCTCTAATGAATTTGTTTAAGAACTCAACGATACTATTTCAAATTTTAGAAGAGTGGTTAGTAATTAAGAAAAAATTAGCCCTAGGCAATATGATACCCAAGTCATGTACAATAGATATACTGCAAATCCTTATAAAAGATCTTTCTTTAAAGAACTGGGCTAACGTTGATAGAATAAAGTTTTCACAAATTATGCAAGGAGATAATATTTTGCCATTTCAGAGCATTATTGATATTTTTCACATTCCATGCAGGGAAATTTTTACTTATCTGCGGATAAAAAATTATATTCATAAAAATGTGCTCAAATCGACTTCTATCTATGCGAAAAAGTTGGAAGTTATATTTAAGTCTCAATCCATTAAAAAGAGCATGTCTGTTGCTCTATCAATGCTGGAAGTTCTTAAAGAGTCCCCCTATAGTTTGATTAAGAAGTGGGAACAAGACTCTAGACGACTGGACGATTTCTCTAGACGACTGGAACTCCTCTTTGAGCTGGGTGAACAAATATATCCATTGTTTGAACCTGTCGGAATGCCACTTCAAAGTTCTCTATAGATGGTATTACACTCCTGCTAGACTAGTTAAAATGTTTCACTCTTCTGATCCAACCTGTTGGAGATGTGGTAGCCATTTAGGTACTTACATACATATTTGGTGGACATGTCCAGCGGTTAAGTCTCTCTGGTCCTGGGCTTTTAATATTTTTGCATCTATGACCACAAATAGAATTCCGGAGAATGCTGCTTCGGCTATCTTACATTTGAATTTGTCTTTCGATTCACAAAGAGATTTCTGTTTTGCCATTCACTCTTTAGTTGCGGTTAAAATCATTATCGCAAGACACTGGAAAGTATCTAAGCCGTTTAATAAACGACTATTGATAGATCAAGTTAGGTTCCAATTATCAATGGAATATGAGATGATCAACAATGCGGCTTTTACTTCTAGGAAAAAGAAATGGTATTGCGAATGGTTAGACAAATATAGTCTATTATTTGGATAGTTCTCCTATGGACAGAATTTTTTTTTTTTTTTTTTTTTAAATTTAATCTACCGGTATATCAGATATCTGCATAGATAGAGAAAGATGGGAAAAAATTAAAACAGAAGCCAATAACCAATAGCCCAGGGAAAGGGTTTTTGTTTGATAAGATGCTCTAAGGGTTTTTTTTTTTTTCTATTGTTTTTTTTTTATTTTGTTGTCGTGGTTAATCTATGTTAGTATGCTGCTGTTATGGGCAAATGCAAATATTACAAGTTTTAGAATGAAATGTTGCATTTCTTAAACTGTGTACTTTGTCTTTAAGAGATATTGCAAACTGACAAGGTGTTAGAAATGGAACATATTGTTTTTCATAGATGTTTCTTTAAGCAATAACCTCAGTGCATAATATGTTTGCGCCAATTTGTCCCAGACGAATTACAATAACAATAATGCATAAACAAGCTTCAAGGCTATACTACGACTCTTTCAGTACACAATATACTGTGGTAACCCCAAGTTAATGGAAGTTCCCCAAATCCGGAAATCTCCCACGACTGTGCACTTACGTCTTAGTATAAACAACAGATAAGCTATTCAGACTTTAAGATGCCATCTTGAACTAAGTCAGGAAAATTTCCATGACGTATACACCCTTTAGTTATGGCCTTGTATCTTTGCCAAATTAAGGGAGGTCCTAAATTGATTTAAAGTAGACAAGTTACTTTTTCATATATGAACTATGGTGACTCTAAAATGACGACACCCAAGGTATAAATAAGTGTACTTTTAAATGTTAACTAACAGAGGAGAGACTTGGAGACAGACGCTGCTCCATCTTAAAATGACTGAGAGGCTGACATGATGACATGTTCAGAAGGGTATGTTAACCTATTAATGATATTTGCAAGCATTTAATTTCATCTTATAAACTCTGCTATAATGGATGTTATATGTCTATATTTATATTTTTATATAATAAATATCTAAAAGACAAAACTATTGCTTCGAAGACAATCCTTATTTTATATTGTATTCTCAATTATTTACATATGTTAAATAGAGGATCTCTTACTAACTATATAACATTATGGCTAAGATATCTGTATGGTTAGCCCTGCTAAGTTCTATGCTTTAAGACATTATAGAGGTAAATAAGGGAACCGCCCACGGTTATAATTGGCGACCACAAAGGGACTTGTACTTGGAAGCGTTAAATAAAAAATAATAAATACCTAGGTAACCTCTTATACGTAAGAGAAGACACAATACTTTGTCATGGCACAAGTCTTGAAATATCAAGAATCTATTGAGCTATTTGCAGCCCAGACTCAGAGAGAGATCTTCATCATTAGAGATGATTTTAATGTGAACTTGTACAAGGCACTTTAAGTTTAGTTGCCAGGTACATTGTAATTAGCATACAATGCTGAAATTGTGGATCTTAATATCATAAGAGAACAAATATACATATTTGGTAATCTCCCTGATATGCCTAATACACCAGCACAGCATGGCCCATTAGTTCCAGGACAGTGGATTGCAGGCAGAGGGGTATGTTCTCTTTGTAGCTGCGTAGTATGCATGCGCAGGAAAAAGATTAATGCAAAATGTTGTCAAAAGAAAAGTGATAAGACAGAGAGCGATGAAATTTGAAGTCTAATTCCAAGAATGCAAAGAAAATTGCATTATGGCTTAATGAAAACATTCATGCAACAGACAGACAGGACTTTTAATTATTGAATTACTGCGTTCTGGATTCTAATGTCCACTATATATGAAAAGTTTCATAAAACAGTGATAATTTCCATATTGTCAGTTACTCTAGCTGTTGATTGAAAATCAGGAATTATAACAGCATAACTATTTTTGGAGTCTGGAGTTTCCAGCCAAGGTTGCAGAGATAGAGACATGTAAACATTCCAAGGAATTGAGAAGTCGTTGGTTTATATTCCAAATTATGAACAACATTATTACATACAGCCATAATGAGAAAGACATGGCTTTTAAATACATTCAGTGCAGTACAATGCAGTACACTGCAGCATATATTTTATATAATATATGCTAACTAGCTCATATTTGTTCCTAAACAGAGTTGAAATTATACTACCCTCCTAGAAAAAATGCAACCGGTGGTTATACATCCTTTGCTTCCCTAAATGCTCTGCAAAAATAAATATTTATAAAATGATTAAAAATAATATATATGTAAGATAAATCAGGGCAAAATAAAATTGTAACTATACAGGATCTCTGATAACTTTTAAACAGAAATTATTAAAGGCTTATTTAAATAAAATGTTAAATACATTTACAGCTTTAAATGTAACCAAAATATACTAAATGATGTGTTAAGCAGCCAGCCCAATTCACTAGAATAGCATAAGTATTCTACTATTTAAAGTGCACAATTCCTGCACATAATGACTTTGCTTACTCAGGTACAGTCTTTAGTCTATTGCAATGGCAGGATTAAAATCCACCAATTTTAAAAGGGAAAGCTTACTTAAATAAGTGGTACTATCCCACTGTACCTGTATTGCTAGCAGTAAGGAAATTAGAACAATGATATTGTACTACTGACTCTAATCAGATCAGACACATGTAATCTCAGTGAATTTTATAAACTAGGTTTTCATAACACATAAAATAAAATAAATACACCAATGTTGTTTATAAATAAATGTATATAGACTAGGTAATAAGAGCATTTACATGCATTCAGCAGCCTGCTCCCTCAGAGCCAGAAACAGATTTAAAAAAAAAATAAAAATAAAAAGTAGGTTTTAAAAAGTCCACAGTCAACCACACATGATGGGGGAAATAATTGCTTCTTTAAAAGCTATATGCTGCCACAATTATGTATATAAATACAGATTAGGGCACAGCGTAGAAATAAAAATACAGTTTCAAATCTCATATATGGGGATTCAGTTCCACCACAAATTGGTGTATCTTACACTAATTCCAGTGGTAGATAGTGCTAATACTGAAGGAGGCTAATTTTAATAATATGTTGTAAGAGCATTGTGAATATATATACTGCAAAATTAATGTGATATTGCAAAGCCAGCAATATTCTAAACAGACATTAAAAATTAAGAAAAAAAGAAAAATCATAATGCATAAAGAATAATGCAGTGTCAATTAAAGTGATAATGCTCTGATATAGTAAATCCCATTGCATATCACATATCTGCTATATGAAAAGTATAATTAAAGTGACTTTACTGTCCAAAGCCCCCTCACATCTATTTTATAGAATCTATACTTTTCTGTGGTCACCTCCAAAGGGGCCTCTGAAACTGGGGGGCTGAGGAGGGGTGCTCATCCTAAGAGGAATCAGATTTCACACTTAAAATAAAATAAAATAAAATAAAAAATATAATAATAGAAGAGGTATTGTGGGAACATCCAGAACATGCATTTTGTATATAAACTTAATTTGCAGATATTTATGCCTTAAAGACATATAAAGGATATTTCATTAAATATGCAGGTATCTTTAAAAATTAAGCAATGTTAAAAATAAATAATAATAATAATAAAAAATATATATATTTTTACCACAATATAAACAGCTTTGTTAAACAGATTTAAGTACAAGTACTTATGTCAAGAAATATACCGAATCTGTTTACAACAGGCAGGTTTAGCATAAATGAGAAGTGGGGGATTTATTATTGCCCGAGAAATCTCTGAACATATTCAGAATTTTTGAGAGCAACAAGTATAGATAGCAGATTGCAATGGACACCATTACAATATTGCTTTACCGATTGAGGTCAGAGCTTTAAAGAATAAATAAATAAATGTTCTATTGTTATGGTACTTTTTAGCAGTAAACCAAAATGTTTAAATGTCTATCTGTTCCTGTCCAAATCAATAAAATTAAATTGCGTATATACGCTGAAGTAATTAAGTCTGACACACAAGGTTCAGGTTAAAATAACTTCGAGAAAATTTATTGGCAAGTGATTAAAAAGCGGACGCGCAGGCCCTTTTAAGAGACATTTTACGTCATCATTGATTATTAGAATATCAGCAATTAAACATCATTAATTGGATTAATTGTTAAGTGTCGGGATTAGTGTCCTCCTGTCAATATTATTAATTGGCTCAAAAACTAAGTGGTTAGTCCCGTGCCCACCCACCAAGAGGTGGGATTGTTCTGGACACGGGTGGGGGACAAGGGGTCTTGAGCGTCATTTTACACGGTCGGTGATCTCAGGCCTCGTGGCCAGGTGCAAGGTCTCTTATGAATAGAACATTTCATTACTACTGTGTTCTCATGGCCTTCAAATTATACTATGTTGCAAATCTAAGGAAAAGTCAGCAATTCCTGTGTTAATCATGTCTTTATAGAAAATACAGTCTTTGTCTATTGTATTAGATGTGCTGGGAAATTCTGTCATGTAAGGTAGTTTTAAAATGAACGAGTTAGGTTATGAGGACAAAATGGAGGATTGAAGAAGTCAGGTTAGGAGGACAAAATGGAGGATTGTCACAGTATAAAGTTAAAATGGAGTTAGTGCAATAATTGAATACACATACAATAAGGATTTTTAAATAATCCCACATCAGTCCCCCCTATGAAATGTTAGATTCTAAGAGATAAAACTTTATTAAGTTAGTACCAGGAAGACGTGTTAACCCAAAGGCACAGAAACCCCGTGGCCGCTAGCTAGGTGTTAATGCAAAGTGCAAGACTGTCCCTAGATCTGACCCTGATAGGCTGACTCATCCGTCAGTATGGCTCTCGAACACTTCACACCCATGGGTGTCCCATGGCGGCTAACCCACCACTTCTCCACACGGGGCCTTTACCATTCACTGACAGATGCTGTCCATAAGCTAGTCCCTTCCTAGAATTCCTGCACTTTATCAACAAAAGGGATTGTTTGCAGCGGCAGACAGGGTGAGTTGATGTCTTGGAAATCTTGGTCATCAACTTCGAGATGGGTGAAAGTGGGTGCCGCTTGGTCAACAGTCTTTATGAGGGATTTTCTCAGACATGGGAGGATACAACAAAAGAGAAGAGCAAAGATAAAAAGAAAAATTAGTATAGCCATACCAATATGCATTAAAGCCTTTTGCCATCCTGTCATCCAACCAAACCATCTTTCCCAGGGATCTTGTATCCCAGAATTCCTTTTCAACTCTATAGACAGGTCATTTAATTTCTCTATGGCTAATGTAACTTTACCATTAGGGCCTGTGTTTTCTGGGATATAGGTACAACATGTCAAGGTGTCGGGCAAAATTTTACAAACCCCTCCTTTTTCGGCTAAGATCATATCTAGGGCCATTCTATTCTGAAAAGCCATTTGGGATGTGGCCTGCAATTGTTCGGCCAATCCCTGGAGGGCGTCTCTGGTATAATTAACAAAACGCTGTTGATTATAATAAATGTAATTAATCCAATTTAAATTCTTGTTTGTGGTAACTATGGCAAAAAGTGATTCAAATCCTGCAGCAACTTCATCTCTTGCTTTAAATTCATTGGGCACCCCCCTAGGCACCCCAATGGCATCAATATAAACATGAGGATCAAAACTTCCTTTTACTGGGGCTTCACGCTTAACCTTAGTGTGTCTGGACTCATGGGTGACGAGGTGTGTATCAGAGATGATATGTATAGGCATAATGGCTTTAGCCAAAGTACACTCCCCCCACCACTCCTTGTCCATTCTGGATCTTAGCTGTAAATCCCCACACAACCAGTAGATGTCCCCTAATGACCTGGTGTGAAACTGCAACAAGTTCATAGAGACACTCCTGTAGGTAGCACAATACCCCTTAGAGAAGTTACCCAAGAATTTACCAATTCCATCATAATTAGCATAACAAGTGTAATTACCTTTATACACGGTAATACCATCTGGGGGTTTGACATCCTTGGTTAGGAGAGGATACTCCTTTGTCCATGCAATACATATGGACCTGTTAAAATCATAGTGATAGGCAAAAAGGCTTAAAACACATTCCTCTATATCTACTGGCAGGATTAGAGGTACAGTACCCAGGTGAGGCCGGGCACCACCACACACATAGCATGCAGTCTTATTATGCTTATTAGCATTATATTTCATCCATTCTAACCATAAATTTACATCATTAAAACCTGTTTCAGCGGCCATGGTATCTTCAAAGGTGGGGTTAGCAATGGCCATCATGTCTTGAAAGGTCTGGATATGAGGTTTTAATGGGTTAGGGACCATATGGGTGGCCCCTTGCCACTCAGAAGAGTTGCACATATCTTTTAGGAAGAAATGCCCTAATTTACGGTAGGAACCCTTTTTCCAATACATTCCCATCACATACTGGTCTGCATCCGTTGGGCTTGGATGCTCAATGTTAAGGATTAATTTCATTGGTGTACCTCCCCCAGGCTTTCTCAAAGTCATTCTCTGGAGAAGGGACCTACCTTGATCATCTACTTTAGATAAGGCACTTTTTGGTTTGTAACCCCAGGCAGGCCCGGCATTCCATCCCGCCGCCCCCCAATGGTTACAATTGTGCCCCCATTGCTTGTCAACTACACAAACATATGGGTCTTTTGAATGAGGGATATCTCTGTAAATACTCTGGATTTGTGATGTGGGGAACGGGCATTCTACAATATCACAATAGTCAAAGGTGTAAGTAGCCACATGGGTGCATGATGAATTATACCAGAAGGTATACCCACTAATATCTTTGGTGATGGCTACTTGTTGGGCCTTTATGAGGCTAATTAGGGAGAAGGTGTACCAGAGGTACATGCTTGTGTGGTATCTGCTTCCTCGGGGGCTGGAGATTTCTTGCAGTGGGAGGCGTGGATCCAATTTGGCCTACCGGCCAGTTTGACGGAGGTTGCGGTAATCAGGAGAACTTGGAATGGACCGTCAAATCTTGGTTCCAGGGTATTTTTCCGCACAAACTTCTTGACCAGAACCCAATCTCCGGGAAGCAGGTTATGGGTACCTGTATCCAATTCGGGATCTGGAATTGAAGAGAAAACTTGGGCATGTATTTTGTTTAAGGCACTTGCAAGTTCAGTTACATAATCTACTAAAACATCTGATTGGAGCTGTAACTGCTGCGGATAATAACAACCTAGTCTGGGTGCTGTCCCAAATAGAATCTCATATGGGGACAGTGAATGCTTCCCTCTAGGTGTGTGCCTAACACTAAATAAAGCTATTGACAGGCTTTCTGGCAGGGCATTTTCGTTTCTTGTGACATTTTTAACATTCTGGCTTTTAGAGTGCCATTCATGCGCTCTACTTTACCACTACTTTGTGGGTGGTAAGGGGTGTGGAAGGCTAGGGTCACCCCTAGAGCAGTCCAAATTTCTTTAGTCACTGTTGCTGTAAAGGCTGGGCCTTGATCACTTTCAATGACTTCTGGGAGTCCGAACCTACATACTATCTCTGTAAGTAGGCGTCTTGCGGATGTTTTTGCAGTGATATTGGCCACTGGGTAGGCCTCTGGCCATCCTGAGAACATGTCCACTATAACTAGTGCATATTCATGGGGCCCACTCTTGGGCATTTGGATGTGGTCAATTTGAATTCGCTGGAAGGGGTACATGGGCTTTGCCAGGTGTTTTGCAGGCACCTTGATTGGTCTTCCTGGATTGCATTTTGCACAAATGACACAGGCCTTACAGAAGCTGCTGATCAATGTTGTGATTCCGGGTGCTTCATAATACTTCTGTATGAGGGCGGCCATCAATTCTTTTGACAGGTGTGCAGGCCCATGTGCCCATTGGACAACTGCTGGATATAAATTTTTTGGAAGACAAAATTTGAAGTTGTTGTAATATACTCCGTCCTTTTGGACGGCTCCTTTCTTTTTCCATTTTTCGATTTCTTCAGGAGTGACTGCAGCTTGCTGTTCTCGCAAAATTCGCAAATCAGTAGGAAGAGTTTGCAGAGCAAAAATAGGGACTTCTTCTTCTTCT
Organism: Pelobates fuscus; assembly: GCF_036172605.1. Lineage (NCBI taxonomy): Eukaryota > Metazoa > Chordata > Amphibia > Anura > Pelobatidae > Pelobates > Pelobates fuscus. Next base: position 40,004 of record NC_086326.1, read on the forward strand.
TCTTCTTGTCCGGACACTTCTTCATCCACTTCCTGCAGATCCCTGGCTGCTAGCTTAGCAGCCTGATCAGCCAAATGGTTGCCCTTTGCTTCATCTGTATCCAATTTCCCATGGGCCTTTACCTTCAAAACGGCCACTTCTTCAGGGAGTAGGAGGGCATCCATTAGCTCCTTGATTGCAGTACTATGTTTGACTGGTGTACCGGCGGTGGTAAGAAATCCTCTTGTCTTCCAAATTAGGCCGAAGTCATGTGCCACACCCAGAGCATATCTTGAATCTGTATAGATGTTGGCACGTTTTCCTTCGGAAATTTTGCATGCTGAAGTCAGAGCCTGTAATTCAGCTTCTTGCGCAGACATTGCTGGCGGTAAGGATGATGATTTGATAACTTCGTCTGTTGTGGTTACGGCATATCCTGTATGATATCTTCCTTCTTCATCAGCATATCTTGAGCCGTCCACAAACAGGGTAAAATCTGGATCTTGTAATGGATTCTCATGCACAGTTGGTAGGTGCACTGTCTCCATTTTCATCTGTTCAAAACAGTCATGAGGTGTTTCGGGGTCATAATCATTCACTATGACCAGATCTTGAAATTCTTTTTCTAGGAAGTGGCGTGGCCATGCTTCCAGAAGGTCAGTTGTTGGGTATTTGACAATACCATTTTCCTGTAGCTGTTCTTCATCCATGGTGGCCCATAGCTTTGCCATGGGCCCAAGATCATTCCATGACCTTGTCTTCAATTTGGTAACAGGAATATGTGGGATAGCAGTATCCCAATGGCGGTAGAGGTAGTTAAGTTGTTGAGGTAGTTGGACCAAGACCATGCTATTGCCTTCAGAGTCACAATAGAAATCTTGAGCAGTGAGCTTCACATCAGTCCAGTGGTAAAGCTCATCTTCATAGCAAGGTTCGGGAGTAATGTCTGGTTTGTACCACATGGTACAGAAGGCGTAATCTGGGCCTTCACAGAGAGGCTTCTCATCTTCATAAAATGTCAAATGTGGATGCATGACTTTCTTGATACATCCACAAAGCAGGTAAATGTAGGTTTCATCTGTGATAAATCCATAATAGATACCCCCCTCAGGGAGTGGAAGAAGAGTGGATGGGTTAAGAACTTGACATCTTTGGATGGAAATGTTGTCAGGTAGAAGAAGATGGCACTGGAGGCGTAGGTGTCTGGCTGGAGACACGTGCTTGAGCTGGACTTGGTTGATGATGGCAGAAATGTCATGAGGGGCCAAAACAACCAGAGGGTGGCCAAGGACCAGGTCTGAGGTTCTTTCTATGAGCTCTCTTGCAGCAAAAACAGCCCTGAGACAGGAAGGAGTCCCTCTGGCCACAATGTCCAGTTGACATGAGAAATATCCAATAGGCCTCTGGCGGCCTCTTAAGTCATTAGTTTGGGTGAGAACTCCTGTTGCGTGGCCTTGTCTTTCAGAGACAAATAATTTAAAAGGTTTTGAGTAGTCAGGTAGGCCCAAGGCAGGAGCAGAAGCAATGGCACGTTTGAGAGCATTGAAATTGTCCAGAGCTTCATTAGGCAAACAGAAAGGGTCAGACTTAAGTGCGTCATAGAGAGGTTGCATGAGCAGGGAGTCTTCTGGGATCCATGCTCTGCAGTAAGAAATGAGGCCTAGGAAGGCATGGAGAGATTTTGAAGTCCTTGGAGTTGGAATATCCAGTACAGCTCTCACCCGGTCCCGGGTAAGATGTCTGGTACCTTGAGATAGGCAATGTCCAAGGAAAATTACTGAGGGTTGGCAGAACTGTAGCTTGATGAGCGAAGCTTTGCATCCTTGTTCTGCCAAATAACAAAGCAGACTAATTGAGCACTTTTCAGTAGTGGGTATATCATCTCCACAGAGCAGCAAATCATCCACATACTGGAGCAGGACAACTTCTGGGTGCTCAGCTTGCCATGGGTCAAGGATGGTGGCCATGGCCTTTGCAAATTGACTTGGTGAATTTTGTGCCCCTTGGGGCATGACAGTCCAGGTATACTGTTGCATCTCATGAGTGAAAGCAAACAGGTATTGGCAGGATGGGTCCAGTGGGACACTGAAAAAGGCATTTGCTAGGTCAATGACTGTGAAAATTTTTGCAGATGGTGGGACTCCAGAGAGCAGAGTATGGGGATTTGGTACAAGAGGGGTGTCCAGAACGGTAGCTTCATTGACAGCACGGAGATCCTGAACCATCCTGTACTTCTCTGGCTCACCTTTTGGAGTTTTCTTTTTCACAGGGAATAATGGGGTGTTGCATTCAGATTTACATTTCACCAGGGCACCCTTCTCCAAGAGTGCCTTGATGTGGGTAGAAATGGCAGCAGCCTGTGCTGGTTTTAATGGATATTGTGGTTTTCTTGGTAATTTAGCTCCTGGAATAAGCTTTACCACCACAGGGGGAACATTTAGGTGACCTATGTCCTCTGGGCCTGAGGACCATAACTTGGCAGGCACCTGTGTTCTTAATGCCTCTGGGAAATTGGACCTTAATTCTGCTGCTTTCTCACGGGGCTTTTCTAAATGCAGCATTAGAGGCAAGGAGCACAAGGCTGAGGTGTCTGATTCAGATAGAGGTGTGGACATTTCTACCTGCCCATCCGGGGTGAAGGTGATGGATGCTTGCAGGCGTGAGAGAACATCAGCACCTAACAGGTTAATTGGGCATGTGGAGGATACCACAAAGCGAGCAAGCAGGCTAGAGCCAACTCGTAATGGAGTTGTTAAAGGGCTATGTCTTGGCTGGCCATCTACTCCAACACAAGAGACATCAATATTTGACAGAAAGGATGGGTCTGGCAGGTCTTGTTCTCGCAGAACACTACGGGCTGCACCTGTGTCAACTAGAAATGTGGTAGGGTGGCCTTCAATGGGCAAAGTCACTGTGGCAAGTGGCCCCCCCTTATCCCCTGTAGACACTGCCATTACAGGGGTTACAGACACAGGCTTGCCAATTTCCTAATCATCGGGTTCCTCAATTATCGGAACCTCTTTCTCGGCCTTGGGGGCCGGGGCAGGCCTGGATGGCTTTCTTGGCTCTCTCTTGGGTTCTGGGCAATCACTTTTAAAATGCCCCTTGGCCTTACAATTAAAGCAATGGCCATCCTCCGGTCGGACGCCCTTGGGAACAGGGGCAGAGCGGGAGACCATGAGAGGAGCTGAGGCGGGTCTTCTTGGGGTCTGAGCAGATTCTAACCCTCTGGCAACTAAGAGCAGGGTATCCAGAGGGACAACCTTATATTCTGGGCGGGCAGCAATAATTCCCTTGCGTATAGAGTCTTTAACACCTTGGACAAACGCACCAGACAACATTTGTGAATGAATCTTGTCAGTAAGATCAAACCCCAAATCTGTAAACATTTGATACAGTCTTGCATGGAACCTTTCCACTGATTCTCCTTTATCTTGAATAACATCAGTAAGGCCAGCAGCCTGATCTGCAAGTTTGTCCTTAGCCCATTCTCTTAATTGGGTGCAAAAAGTTACTCCAGAGGGGTAATCAACGTCACTGCTGAGCAGATCTGTACTGAGGTGTCGGGCCATGCTCGGCCAATATGCATCCCCTGCCTTAATAGCACAAATGCTCAGTAGATCACGCCATGCGGCGGAATAAGTCTTTTGAATTTGAACTATCCCTCGGTAGAAGGGCATAGGCTGCTTTTCTGGGTCAGGGAGTGATTTCATTAAAGCACTAGCTTGAGTGGGGTTGAAAGCAACATATTTAGGAGGGGCCCGTTCTCCCCGACCCTTGTGGCCAAAGGGGTCATCGATAGAACGATGAGCTGAGGCTCCCGCAGCAACCTCCGATGAGACATGGGACACCCTGTCCTCCTCCTCCTCATCGAACTCTATGATATTGGCTCTTTTACGCGGTGCAGGGCCCGCGTGAGGTGAAAGGATCGGGGGTTGGGAATGAGCCCCCGATGCAGGGGTGGCCAGCGAGTCATAACCTGGGGACAGGTAGTCACCGGGGATTACCGGCATCAGGGCTGAACTGGGGGCCGCCATATTGGAGGCGTGGAAAGGAGTTGCATTAGGATTAAGGGAAGAAGTGGCGGCCATGTTTGATATGGGCACTTCCGGGGCAGACTGAGCCGGACTGGGCATGACCGGAACCTGGGGAGTGGCTTGGGGAAAGGGAGGGTAACCGGGGTAGGGCAGGGCCATGGGATATGGGAAGGGGTAGGGCCAGGCAGGGGAGGGCAGGAGAGTAGGGTGGGTGGGTACATTTAAGGAGGTAGGATATTGGACTGGGGCGGAGCTGGTTATGGGAGGAGACAGGATGGGATTGGTGGGGATGGATGCAGAAAGAGGAGGGGTAGTTAGTTGGGCGGGTGCTGACGGGAGGGGATTAGCCATGGAGAGGGATTGCAGGGAGGAAATGGCAGATGAGATGTTAGGATTAGGCATGGAAGGGAGCGTGGGGATGGCTGAGGATGATGGGACTGTTAGGGAAGGGGAAGGGGTAAAGAAAGATCCGTCAGAATTCAGGACCGGGCAGACAGGGGAGGTGATGGGATGGGATTCGGGAGGATCGGGAGTGGGGAACATAGTCAGCTGGCTATCACCTATTGCTGACTGAACCTTGGGGATAGACATCCCCTGGGCGCCATTTTGGGGCGCCGGCTGAGGGTAAACCCCAGCAACACAATTCTTATGATACACAAACAATTTTACACCTTTGTGATTTATCTCTTCCTCAACCCAACCTTCTAACTGAATAGCCTTCGCTACTCTGTACCATGCTTCAGCAGTCTTTAATAAACCATTGTCTGTAAGCTTGCCTTTCATTTCTGCCAGTAACTTTCGCCAGCTTTCTGGTTGCAATCTTCCACATGAAGGCACAGCAATTTTACATACTTTTGCAATCTTCTCAACACCTTTAACCATTTCTTCACCCTCTCTGTTCTCTACTAAATCACATGCTAACCAGCCCTTGCTGGGCTTATCTAAATCCTGTCCCATAGTCCCTTTACCCCTATACCAGCGTCCTAGATATAGAGAGAGAGAAGGAAAATTGAACAGGAACGTCTACAATGCTCGACTGCCACCCGAGAATCGTGGGACTTTCTCAGGTGCGTCTTCCCAAAACGTAGACCAGTCACTGAATCCGCCTACCCGGGGTGGTAGACACGGATTGGAGCGAGGTGAGAAGTGTGTGACCAATCACTTCTCTTTTAAGAGGAATGGGAGTGGATAGTATAATAATATAGAAAGTGTAGAAAAGATGAAAGGCAAGGAAAAAAATCCTTAGAGACAGACACAGGAGTACATGAGACTCCTCATTAAACAAACAAGACAACAATACAGTTGAAATACAGTGCATGCATCACAGTTCAAATGAAATCAACAGTAATTCCTTTCCTTTACTCGTGTGCTTACTCCAAAGTCACCTCCCTCAACCCCGTAGTGTCTCCACTACCTGCAGCCGCGGAAAACAACTGACACCGGTCCGAGTTCCGCCAGCCTCCCTCAACACAGCAGACCACTGATAGTGTCTGCGCTACCCTCACCCTTGTAGTGCCCCTATAAAAACCCACTTTATAAGTCTCACTACTCCGTGGCGATGAAAACAGCAATGCCTGCCCGAATTCATCCACCACAAATAAAAAATTGGAATGGCTCCAGCTCAGCGCTCAAAGCTGGAGGGTACCACCACTCTGCAAGCAGAGTAACATGCACAGAGAAGCTAGCTAGGCTATCAAAGTGGCACAAGAAGGACCCCCAGGAAACTATGAGTCTACACAATCTCCACAGATCCAACACACCTCTTTTTCCCTACAGCCCCAGCCACGAGGCTCCTAAAAGAGTTAAACAGGAAAAGATGACCCCCCAGGAACACATCCACAGGTCAACCCACCTTTTTCCCTACAACCACAGCACCGTGGTTCCTAAAAGGAGTAAAACAGGCAACAGAGGACCCAGGCAAATCCCCTCAGGTCCACCCCCCTTTATCCCAAAAGGGGCAAAATACAAACAGATAGGCAGATATACTGAAGACCCAGGCAAGTCCCCTCAGGTCCACCCCCCTTTATCCCAAAAAGGGGAAAACAAGCAAGACAGAACCCCAGGCAAATCCCCTGCAGGTCCACCCCCCTTTATCTCAAAATGGGGAAACAGGCAAACAATTCAAACACACCCAGGCAACAGATAGACTAAAATGCAGGTAAACAAGTGAGTAACGAGGCACCGGGCAAGATATTACCTGTCTTTGATGTCCTCCCGGGAAGCAGTCACAGACACGTGGACGGGTCAATCAAAGGGGCCGGAACATACCGGTGGCTCTGCAGAAGTCTCTACCGTGTACCTGGAGGTGATCAATCTCCTTTCCTTCCCCCTGGATTCCTCCGTCCACCCTTGTCTTCCTTAGGACGGCTCACCGGCCGGACATAGCCCGGTGCCCCACGTTGGGCGCCAAGTTGTTATGGTACTTTTTAGCAGTAAACCAAAATGTTTAAATGTCTATCTGTTCCTGTCCAAATCAATAAAATTAAATTGCGTATATACGCTGAAGTAATTAAGTCTGACACACAAGGTTCAGGTTAAAATAACTTCGAGAAAATTTATTGGCAAGTGATTAAAAAGCGGACGCGCAGGCCCTTTTAAGAGACATTTTACGTCATCATTGATTATTAGAATATCAGCAAATAAACATCATTAATTGGATTAATTGTTAAGTGTCGGGATTAGTGTCCTCCTGTCAATATTATTAATTGGCTCAAAAACTAAGTGGTTAGTCCCGTGCCCACCCACCAAGAGGTGGGATTGTTCTGGACACGGGTGGGGGACAAGGGGTCTTGAGCGTCATTTTACACGGTCGGTGATCTCAGGCCTCGTGGCCAGGTGCAAGGTCTCTTATGAATAGAACATTTCATTACTACTGTGTTCTCATGGCCTTCAAATTATACTATGTTGCAAATCTAAGGAAAAGTCAGCAATTCCTGTGTTAATCATGTCTTTATAGAAAATACAGTCTTTGTCTATTGTATTAGATGTGCTGGGAAATTCTGTCATGTAAGGTAGTTTTAAAATGAACGAGTTAGGTTATGAGGACAAAATGGAGGATTGAAGAAGTCAGGTTAGGAGGACAAAATGGAGGATTGTCACAGTATAAAGTTAAAATGGAGTTAGTGCAATAATTGAATACACATACAATAAGGATTTTTAAATAATCCCACATCACTATATCTCGCTAGATCACTGGCTTTTAATGAACAGTTTGCACAACACTCAGAAAATAGTTTGTTATACTGCACAGTATAGCTGTGACAAAATAATATACAGAGTAAAAATGCTATTTCACTGTTTAATAGACTTACCCAGTATTTAGGGACGACATGTTTCTTGCAAAGTCATCGGGACTTTGAGGGAGGTTCTAACTACGTTTAATTAATTAATTTACTAAAGAAAAAAAAAAGTTGTTTTTTTCCCTGCAAGTGAATTTCAGCGCAAGGTCATTTTGTGTTCACAGACTATTCGGATTTAAAAAAAGCTGTTCTTTATCTCACGCTACGAACGGCCTTGTAATTCCTATGCACACTAAAAGTTGGCTTTTAAATGTTATTGTTTTAACTTTAATATTTCATAGTTAATACAGAGGATAAAGTAATTTAGAGAAAGTATATTGAAAGTATATTAATTGATAGGATTTAATTTATCTATTTTGGTCCACTGATCTCGAGTCTCAGTCTGGTGTTCAAATAGTTTTTCTTACGCTACGTCGTGTGTTTATATCCACAACTGCATGTTGCTTTGTGGAAACCAATTGAAAGCCTGGCATTGTAATACGTGTATGGACATGCTTATAACAAAGCATGGGCCCTCTCCTCATATAGTTGGCCGTTAACAGGCACTTTGATGCAATGTGTCTGTGGTCACTGGATCACAAAAGCATACCCTATCTCTCAGTCATGATGCAGAGTTTATGCTTGCAAGGATATCCAGACCTTATCCACCTGGTATCCGCATAAATACTCCTATCGTTTAGAGGGGTAAATTACATAATAACCATTGAAGGTAATATGTTGATTGTTCTTCCTATAGAGGAAAGATAGACTTGCCCAAAAGCTTTTTCATGGCTAGGACAAGCTCTTATAGAGAGAGGTAATGTACTTCTGACTCCTGAAAAGGAATATTGGTGGTCCAATATGGGAAATACTGTCATTCATGTGTTTAGTAATCATAAGCATTTGCTTATTGCCACATTACTGATGTACTGTTTATTGAAATATTAATATGTAACGTACTTTTTGAATTACTATACATTGGAAGTTATCAACATCTCATGGTTATGAATATGCTTTTGTATGTGTTGATGCATGTACCAGGTTTACTTGGATATATCCTGTGCGAAGTGCAACCTCTGATGCCACGTTTTCTAGTCTCACTTCCTTAGTATGCATTTGATAATCCCAGGACCATCCATTTGGATGGTGGTCCTGCAGTTACTGCAAAGGAAACCTGAAACTGGGCAACCACATTTGGGTTACTTTGGGATTTCAGTGCCCCAACCACCCCCAAAGTAGTGGGGTTGTGGTCTGGGAAAATGCTGAGGTTAAATGATTATTAACCAAGTTACCAGTTGCTTGCCCCACACAGTGGTATCTATTTATTCCTATGGTACAGATAAGCATTCACAACATACCTGATGATACAAATGGTGAGACACCATATGAAATGTTACATGTTTTTCACTGACAAACATATTTCTGCCCCAGGGGGAGCTTAGAACCATTGGTTCTATTAGAGAAATTTAGGGAATTTTTTTTTTCAACCCATCTCACCATGCACCACCAACTTTTTCTTACTGTTGCCCAGTTTGTCCTGGAGAGGGTGACTCCGAGAACTTTTACTACAGAGAACAATCAGAGCCAACAGAGAACAGTAAGTTTTGATATTTTACTAACAGGACGTTCACAGAACCACTGACTGCTGACACAGTGAATGCTGTTAAAGATGACAAGATAAAACAAATAGAGGACGACAGAAAAGTCACCAGAATCATAGCCACGTAACAGACTGAATCGTGATCTGACATCTGAACCTGCAAATGTGAAGGAGAAGGATGAACAGACAGATTCCAGTGAACATGGAATGTATGAAAAATGAATCATCAACATCATTATAAGAAAGACTGGAGAAAACAGAGACTGAACCTGAATTATCTTATACAGTAAGAAAGAAATGCAAAGATGGAAGCAAAAGGATGCTAGAAAATTGGTTATGGTGTCTCCTTCTTACAATCTGCAGCATTATCATAACATCAACCCTAGCTGTCGTTTTAAAACTGCATTGGGATTATGTTAACAAGCAGGAAGCACCTGAACTGAATTGGACTGCACACTATACAAGTTCTTTGATCGTGAGGACTGCCTCCAAGAACCTTCTCAAAAGGAGAGACACAGCTCACAGTGAAATGAATACACTGGTATTTCACAAGGAACCTACTGAGATCATTCCAAAAAATGATTATACATGAGAGAGATGTGATTGGACTATTTCAAATCCTAATAATGGACTCAACGATGATGGCAAAGCATGCTGAAAACAGAAAAAGATGCTTGTGAAAGACTTTGGATGCACCTATGAAGGTGATGTAAGAAAAGACTATGCAATATAGTTTATCATTGAATGACTACCGCAAACAGCCTTCTTATGCTGAAAAGAAGTGCTATGTTAATTCTGGACATTGCTATTATCCAGACAGAAGATGACCGGAAAAAGAAATAAAGGCTGATAATTGTCAACACCCAGCTGTTTCTCAAGATGGAACATGGTACTGAGAAAACCTGATTGACTATCAAAGCACCTCACAGTACAAGACACAGATTGTTGCCTACAACTCAGAAAAAGTGGTTAATAGGAAGGAGCAGAAGAAGAGGAATATAGATTTCCTACTGGAGTGAAAACCATGCTGGAACAATATTCTGTAACAATGAACTTTACAATGACATTTGGTGGCATATAAATTTGAAGTCGGAAGAAACATATCAATTAACAAAAGAAACCTTGATGCAATTAATAAATAATAACAACACAGGCCTACTAAGAGCAGATGCCCTGCCAACAGAATGGAATATAAAAGGCCAGCAAAATCTTTCAGAAACCTGACATCATGGGACACTTGTACTAAAGCACGATTTGCAGCTTTTCTTAAACTCTACATATTATTTACATACTTGCAAAGCAAAGAACTCCTGTAAACATAAACACAGAGACATTGATACAACAAGGAATCTGTCATGGTTCTGTTGCAGATGTGATCTACCGATGTACTCCTTGCTCTTTTGGTATAACTATACCAATCAAAACGTTAAATGGCTCCATAGAATCAAACGACAAAGGATTTTTGCTATATTCTGGACTTCCAGGAATGTGGTGCATGGACAGAAAAATTATAATTACTAAAGCAATCATGCTATTTGTTTCCCTGTATCAGAAATGTGTCAGTGACAACGTGTAATATAATACAGATACTATAATTAATGGTATAAAATAAACACATAATGTGTTAATTACAAAGGTGGATAGACTTTGTGAATATCTGAAACGCAATTGAAAATTATTGCTAAAATGCCAAATGCAGCTGCAGTATGGCCTACAAACAAATATATTAGATAAAGTATAAGAGCATAACAGCTAATTACCCAGATAAATAATTGAATCATGATAGTTAAAGATCATATGATTACAATAACAACTGCAATAACGTTTAAACTTTAGAAGAAAATGTGAACTGTTCTTATTAAATCAGAAACTACTCGATATTCGTTTAAGTTTGCAGAGTGGTATAATTAATATAAGTGAAGTACTTCAACAGTTAAAACTTAACTGAAAGACAAGCAGAAACTTTACTTCAACTATCATAAAGTTTATTTATAATGATAAAAATATTCATTCTGCCAGAGCCAAGGCCAGTCAATGGAAAGTCAAAGAGTATTATGGATTAACCTGTCCAGGTGATATACATGATGATTTGGGAAATTGATCATTTAGGTCACCTATTGCAAACTGGTGAAAAGATGTCAAAAATATAAATTCAACATCCATACCACTCTATGTATATATATTAAAATACACGTAATGAAATATTTTATCGGTTTTTCAAATACCAAGAAAATTTTATTTGGTTTGTGATGGTTAAAGGTACATAACGCCACCTATACAAAGGTAGAGTTAAAATATAAATACCTTTAATATTGCATCTAAGTGCTTTCTTAACTCACTTTTAGAAATAATAAAAAATCCAAATCATCTTAAGTTACACCCAACAGCCGCTGGTAAATATATAAAAAAAATTAAGATTCTCATTGTTAAGCATCCAATCTTACGAATGTGACTTTCCACAATGGCTGTCAGATCTTGGTAAAAAAAATAAAAATACAATTAAATATTTGGGTGTTTCTGGTATTTTAAGCCACTAATAACTGTAGTTATTATATTTACTAATTGTAACTTAGGGAATAGGTTGTCTTCTACCTAACAGGACAAAGAAAGATAATTAATGTCATATTTCCAATTAGCAACTATTCCAAATATATAGAGAGATTTTGAATAAAAGAGTATTTTTAACATTTAAAGAGATTGTAATTTTACATACCATTGTGAACAAAGGCGGTAAATACGTTGCTGCTTCGAATTATCCTTATATCTCTAAATCATATACAAGGGTGTTTATCTTTAAAACAAAACACTAGAAAGATTAACTATGTTACTATTTCATCTATCATTATTATACAAAGTATAACAAATGTAAAGATTTTTCCACAGATTTTACCTGTTAACATTTTTAGCACAACAGCACCTGATGTCATTGAGATGTCTATCACTGAGATGTTACAAAGATTCCAGTACAGCAAAAAGAGGCGTTCTTGAGAATCCACTTCGATTGCTGTATCAACATAACATTTACTATAATGGGAACCATGTCACTTAAGACAATGTCTTGGAAATGCTGTCAATTAATTTATTCCGTAAAAGAATATCGGAGAGTATCCAATCTATACACATCATAATCGGTGTAAAGATATTTCATGAAAAAACAAAACAAAAAAAAGCAAAGACAAAGACAAATACCAACACCATCACCACGGTGATAACAGATGATGCCGATTCAATATCTGCAACCAATTCTAGCCAAATATTTGGAAAGCTGGACTCTACAATCTATACTCTATAACAAAGACCCGGGTATTCTACAAGCACAACACAACCTCCAGCAATGTATCTAAGGAATGTAAACTTCTACAGGCCTTTACAGACTTTGGATTACAAATACAATTACTACTTTTAACTTTGGATTACAATTCGTATCCGGATCCATCCAAGAATATCTTACTTTGAATATCTGGAACTTTGTGTTCTTTTCAATTCTTTCCTAGACAAAAGCTTTGCTCATTTTAATCAACCACCTTTACAGGCAAAGATCACACTACGAATGTTTTACTGTTACAACAATGATCAAAGATGCTGGGAGCACAAAAAAAAAACCTAGACTGTTGGAGAACTTTGGTTCACTAATTTAAGGAAGAAATTGTCTACAATGCCCACAGTTTAATGGAGAGGGTGTTATGGGCAAATGCAAATATTACAAGTTTTAGAATGAAATGTTGCATTTCTTAAACTGTGTACTTTGTCTTTAAGAGATATTGCAAACTGACAAGGTGTTAGAAATGGAACATATTGTTTTTCATAGATGTTTCTTTAAGCAATAACCTCAGTGCATAATATGTTTGCGCCAATTTGTCCCAGACGAATTACAATAACAATAATGCATAAACAAGCTTCAAGGCTATACTACGACTCTTTCAGTACACAATATACTGTGGTAACCCCAAGTTAATGGAAGTTCCCCAAATCCGGGAATCTCCCACGACTGTGCACTTACGTCTTAGTATAAACAACAGATAAGCTATTCAGACTTTAAGATGCCATCTTGAACTAAGTCAGGAAAATTTCCATGACGTATACACCCTTTAGTTATGGCCTTGTATCTTTGCCAAATTAAGGGAGGTCCTAAATTGATTTAAAGTAGACAAGTTACTTTTTCATATATGAACTATGGTGACTCTAAAATGACGACACCCAAGGTATAAATAAGTGTACTTTTAAATGTTAACTAACAGAGGAGAGACTTGGAGACAGACGCTGCTCCATCTTAAAATGACTGAGAGGCTGACATGATGACATGTTCAGAAGGGTATGTTAACCTATTAATGATATTTGCAAGCATTTAATTTCATCTTATAAACTCTGCTATAATGGATGTTATATGTCTATATTTATATTTTTATATAATAAATATCTAAAAGACAAAACTATTGCTTCCAAGACAATCCTTATTTTATATTGTATTCTCAATTATTTACATATGTTAAATAGAGGATCTCTTACTAACTATATAACATTATGGCTAAGATATCTGTATGGTTAGCCCTGCTAAGTTCTATGCTTTAAGACATTATAGAGGTAAATAAGGGAACCGCCCACGGTTACAATTGCTGCTATGCTGGTCTATAAGTGAATATGTGATCATTGTGTTTGATTATGTACTATGTATCATAAATTACGAAAAAATTATGTATTTGTTTGATACTTGTGCATATTTGTTGATGTGTATTAGTTTCAGCATATTCGTTGTCTATGTCAAATAATAATGAAATTTTTTTTCAATAAAGATATAATTAAAAAAAAAATGTAGGTGTGGGTCTTGTGATTCTCACAATATAAAGCTCTTCGCTGTAGGATTTATAGTTTTTAAAATACGACCGTTTGAAGATGGCAACCGCAAAAATACTCTGACCTGTGCAAGGCTGCAGCAGCAAGTGATGTCATAGACAGGGCCTTTTGCACCTGCTAATGGTTTGTATAACTGTATGTTTTAATGTAACTGTGAAGCACTTTGGGCAACAACGTTGCAATTAAATGTGCTATATAAATGATAACAGTTACTCCGCCCACTCCAGTTGTAGACTACTGGTGGAGGCAAGAACACTTCACACAATTTCCCCAGAAATTGTAGCTTTTCTAGTTAAGTGTTCTTGCATAGCAAGACCACTTAATGTTATCTCACATATATATTATTATTATTATTCTTATTATTCTTATTATAGCCAAATTTGCCACCCTAACTCCTCCCACAGTTTTTACACTACATAGATAAAAATATACCAAAACGTGCAGATTGTTCCCGATCGGATTGCTATTACTTTGTGGAACGTTTCGCCGAATGGTTCACGGAATATCGTCGTTCTTCTGGCGAAATTTGTCCCATAGGAATGAATGGCAAAGCTAGAGTGGGAGCTGTCAAAAGCTGAAAAATCAGGACATGATTTCTAAACTGCCACCACTCCCTCATTTTCAGGCCCACCTACACAAATCTTATATCAAAACGTTCAGCTATCCCTGCTGCCACTAGAAATGTCCACGGCTAAGCCATAGTCCTGATAGTTTTCACAATATGACCATTTGTTTGCAACTCACGCCTTCCATTGACATTCATTGAAACTCCACTCTGCAAAGCTCACATTTGAAGGGCAATTTCTAAACTGCGACTGTGCCTTCATTGTTAATATCTCAGAGACATACTATGCATCAAAATGTAGGTCTGGGTCTTGTGATTCTCACAATATAAAGCTCTTCACTGTAGGATTTATAGTTTTTAAAATACGACCGTTTGAAGATGGCAACCGCCAAAATACTCTGACCTGTGCAAGGCTGCAGCAGCAAGTGATGTCATAGACAAAGCCTTTTGTACACCTGCTAGAGTTTTTATAAATGTATGGTTTAATGTAACTGTGCAACAAAGATGCAATTAAATGTGCTATATAAATGATAACAGTTACTGCGCCCACTCCAGTTGTAGACTACTGGTGGAGGCAAGAACACTTCACACAATTTCCCCAGAAATTGTAGCTTTTCTAGTTATTATTATTATTATAGCCAAATTTGCCACCCTAACTTCTCCCACAGTTTTTAAACTACATAGACGAAAATTTACCAAAACGTGCAGATTGTTCCCGATCGGATTGCTATTACTTTGTGGAACGTTTCGGCGAATGGTTCTCGGAATATCGTTGTTCTTGTGGCGAAATTTGTCCCATAGGAATGAATGGCAAAGCTAGAGTGGGAGCTGGCAAAAGCTGAAAAATCAGGACATGATTTCTAAACTGCCACCACTCCCTCATTTTCAGGCCAACCTACACAAATATTATATCAAAATGTTCAGATATCCCTGCTGCCACTTAAAATGTCCACAGCTAAGCCATAGTCCTGATAGTTTTCACAATATGACCATGTGTTTGCAACTCACGCAGTCCATTGACATTCATTGAAACTCCACTCTGCAAAGCTCACATTTGAAGGGCAATTTCTAAACTGCGACTGTGCCTTCATTGTTAATATCACAGAGACATACTATACATCAAAATGTAGGTCTGGGTCTTGTGATTCTCACAATATAAAGCTCTTCACTGTAGGATTTATAGTTTTTAAAATACGACCGTTTGAAGATGGCAACCGCAAAAATACACTGACCTGTGCAAGGCTGCAGCAGCACGTGATGTCATAGACAGGGACTTTTGCACCTGCTAATGTTTTTATAACTGTATGTTTTAATGTAACTGTGAAGCACTTTGGGCAACAACGTTGCAATTAAATGTGCTATATAAATAAATAATAACAGTTACTCCGCCCATTCCAGTTATAGACTACTGGTGGAGGCAAGAACACTTCACACAATTTCCCCAGAAATTGTAGCTTTTCTAGTTCTTATTATTCTTATTATAGCCAAATTTGCCACCCTAACTCCTCCCACAGTTTTTACACTACATAGACAAAAATATACCAAAACGCGCAGATTGTTCCCGATCGGATTGCTGTTACTTAGTGGAACGTTTCGGCGAATGGTTCTCGGAATATCGTCGTTCTTGTGGCGAAATTTGTCCCATAGGAATGAATGGCAAAGCTAGAGTGGGAGCTGGCAAAAGCTGAAAAATCAGGACATGATTTCTAAACTGCCACCACTCCCTCATTTTCAGGCCCACCTACACGAATCTTATATCAAAACGTTCAGCTATCCCTGCTGCCACTAGAAATGTCAACAGCTAAGCCATAGTCCTTATAGTTTTCACAATATGACCATTTGTTTGCAACTCACGCCGTCCATTGACATTCATTGAAACTTCACTCTAGCCAGCTCAAACTTGAAGAGCAATTTCTAAACTGCGACTGTGCCTTCATTGTTAATATCTCAGAGACATACTATACATCAAAATGTAGGTCTTGGTCTTGTGATTCTCACAATATAAAGCTCTTCACTGTAGGATTTATAGTTTTTAAAATATGACCGTTTGAAGATGGCAACCGCAAAAATACACTGACCTGTGCAAGGCTGCAGCAGCACGTGATGTCATAGACAGGGACTTTTGCACCTGCTAATGTTTTTATAACTGTATGTTTTAATGTAACTGTGAAGCACTTTGGGCAACAACGTTGCAATTAAATGTGCTATATAAATAAATAATAACAGTTACTCCGCCCACTCCAGTTGTAGACTACTGGTGGAGGCAAGAACACTTCACACAATTTTCCCAGAAATTGTAGCTTTTCTAGTATTAAGTGTTCTTGCATAGCAAGACCACTTAATGTTATCTCACATATATATATTATTAAGTGTTCTTGCATAGCAAGACCACTTACTGTTATCTCACATATATATTATTATTAAGTGTTCTTGCATAGCAAGACCACTTAATGTTATCTCACATATATATTATTCTTATTCTTATTATAGCCAAATTTGCCACCCTAACTCCTCCCACAGTTTTTACACTACATAGACAAAAATTTACCAAAACGTGCAGATTGTTCCCGATCGGATTGCTATTACTTTGTGGAACTTTTTGCCGAATGGTTCTCGGAATATCGTCGTTCTTGTGGCGAAATTTGTCCCATAGGAATGAATGGCAAAGCTAGAGTGGGAGCTGGCAAAAGTTGAAAAATCAGGACATGATTTCTAAACTGCCACCACTCCCTCATTTTTAGGCCCACCTACTCAAATCTTATATCAAAACGTTCAGCTATCCCTGCTGCCACTAAAAATGTCCACAGCTAAGCCATAGTTCTGATAGTTTTCACAATATGACCATTTGTTTGCAACTCACGCAGTCCATTGACATTCATTGAAACTCCACTCTGCAAAGCTCACATTTGAAGGACAATTTCTAAACTGCGACTGTGCCTTCATTGTTAATATCTCAGAGACATACTATACATCAAAACTTAGGTCTGGGTCTTGTGATTCTCACAATATAAAGCTCTTCGCTGTAGGATTTATAGTTTTTAAAATACGACTGTTTGAAGATGGCAACCGCAAAAATACTCTGACCTGTGCAAGGCTGCAGCAGCAAGTGATGTCATAGACAGGGCATTTTGCACCTGCTAATGGTTTGTATAACTGTATGTTTTAATGTAACTGTGAAGCACTTTGGGCAACAACGCTGCAATTAAATGTGCTATATAAATAAATAATAACAGTTACTCCGCCCACTCCAGTTGTAGACTACTGGTGGAGGCAAGAACACTTCACACAATTTCCCCAGAAATTGTAGCTTTTCTAGTTATTAAGTGTTCTTGCATAGCAAGACCACTTACTGTTATCTCACATATATATTATTATTATTATTATTATAGCCAAATTTGCCACCCTAACTCCTCCCACAGTTTTTACACTACATAGACGAAAATTTACCAAAACGTGCAGATTGTTCCCGATCGGATTGCTATTACTTTTTGGAACGTTTCGCCGAATGGTTCACGGAATATCGTCATTCTTGTGGCGAAATTTGTCCCATAGGAATGAATGGCAAAGCTAGAGTCGGAGCTGGCAAAAGCTGAAAAATCAGGACATGATTTCTAAACTGCCACAACTCCCTCATTTTCAGGCCAACCTACACAAATATTATATCAAAATGTTCAGATATCCCTGCTGCCACTTAAAATGTCCACAGCTAAGCCATAGTCCTGATAGATTTCACAATATGACCATTTGTTTGCAACTCACGCCGTCCATTGACATTCATTGAAACTCCACTCTGCAAAGCTCACATTTGAAGGGCAATTTCTAAACTGCGACTGTGCCTTCATTGTTAATATTGCAGAGACATACTATGCATCAAAATGTAGGTCTCGGTCTTGTGATTCTCACAATATAAAGCTCTTCGCTGTAGGATTTATAGTTTTTAAAATACGACCATTTGAAGATGGCAACCGCCAAAATGCTCTGACCTGTGCAAGGCTGCAGCAGCAAGTGATGTCATAGACAGGGCCTTTTGCACATCTGCTAATGTTTTTATAAATGTATGGTTTAATGTAACTGTGCAACAACGTTGCAATTATATGTGCTATATAAATTATAACAGTTACTCCGCCCACTCCAGTTGTAGACTGCTGGTGGAGGCAAGAACACTTAACACAATTTCCCCAGAAATTGTAGCTTTTCTAGTCATTCTTATTCTTATTATAGCCAAATTTGCCACCCTAACTCCTCCCACAGTTTTTACACTACATAGACAAAAATATACCAAAACGTGCAGATTGTTCCGATCGGATTGCTATTACTTTGTGGAACGTTTCGGCGAATGGTTCTCGGAATATCGTCGTTCTTGTGGCGAAATTTGTCCCATAGGAATGAATGGCAAAGCTAGAGTGGGAGCTGGCAAAAGCTGAAAAATCAGGACATGATTTCTAAACTGCCACCACTCCCTCATTTTCAGGCCCACCTACACAAATCTTATATCAAAACGTTCAGCTATCCCTGCTGCCACTAAAAATGTCCACAGCTAAGCCATAGTCCTTATAGTTTTCACAATATGACCATTTGTTTGCAACTCATGCTTTCCATTGACATTCATTGAAACTCCACTCTGCAAAGCTCACATTTGAAGGGCAATTTCTAAACTGCGACTGTGCCTTCATTGTTAATATCTCAGATACATACTATGCATCAAAATGTAGGTCTGGGTCTTGTGATTCTCACAATATAAAGCTCTTCACTGTAGGATTTATAGTTTTTAAAATACGACCGTTTGAAGATGGCAACCGCCAAAATACTCTGACCTGTGCCAGGATGCAGCAGCAAGTGATGTCATAGACAAAGCCTTTTTCACACCTGCTAATGTTTTTATAAATGTATGTTTTAATGTAACTGTGCAACAACGTTGCAATTAAATGTGCTATATAAATGATAACAGTTACTCCGCCCACTCCAGTTGTAGACTACTGCTGGAGGCAAGAACACTTCACACAATTTCCCCAGAAATTGTAGCTTTTCTAGTTATTAAGTGTTCTTGCATAGCAAGACCACTTAATGTTATCTCACATATATATTATTATTATTATTAAGTGTTCTTGCATAGCAAGACCAC
Source organism: Pelobates fuscus (assembly GCF_036172605.1). Classification (NCBI taxonomy): domain Eukaryota; kingdom Metazoa; phylum Chordata; class Amphibia; order Anura; family Pelobatidae; genus Pelobates; species Pelobates fuscus. Next base: position 59,436 of record NC_086326.1, read on the forward strand.
TTACTGTTATCTCACATATATATTATTATTAAGTGTTCTTGCATAGCAAGACCACTTACTGTTATCTCACATATATATTATTATTATTATTAAGTGTTCTTGCATAGCAAGACCACTTACTGTTATCTCACATATATATATTATTAAGTGTTCTTGCATAGCAAGACCACTTAATGTTATCTCACATATATATTATTATTATTAAGTGTTCTTGCATAGCAAGACCACTTAATGTTATCTCACATATATATTATTAAGTGTTCTTGCATAGCAAGACCACTTAATGTTATCTCACATATATATTATTATTATTATTCTTATTATTCTTATTATAGCCAAATTTGCCACCCTAACTCCTCCCACAGTTTTTACACTACATAGACAAAAATATACCAAAACGTGCAGATTGTTCCCGATCGGATTGCTATTACTTTGTGGAACGTTTCGCCGAATGGTTCACGGAATATCGTCGTTCTTGTGGCGAAATTTGTCCCATAGGAATGAATGGCAAAGCTAGAGTGGGAGCTGGCAAAAGCTGAAAAATCAGGACATGATTTCTAAACTGCCACCACTCCCTCATTTTCAGGCCCACCTACACAAATCTTATATCAAAACGTTCAGCTATCCCTCCTGCCACTAGAAATGTCCACGGCTAAGCCATAGTCCTTATAGTTTTCACAATATGACCATTTGTTTGCAACTCACGCCTTCCATTGACATTCATTGAAACTCCACTCTGCAAAGCTCACATTTGAAGGGCAATTTCTAAACTGCGACTGTGCCTTCATTGTTAATATCTCAGAGACATACTATACATCAAAATGTAGGTCTGGGTCTTGTGATTCTCACAATATAAAGCTCTTCACTGTAGGAATTATAGTTTTTAAAATACGACCGTTTGAAGATGGCAACCGCCAAAATACTCTGACCTGTGCAAGGCTGCAGCAGCAAGTGATGTCATAGACAAAGCCTTTTACACCTGCTAATTTTTTTATAACTGTATGTTTTAATGTAACTGTGAAGCACTTTGGGCAACAACATTGCAATTAAATGTGCTATATAAATAAATACTAACAGTTACTCCGCCCACTCTAGTTGTAGACTACTGATGGAGGCAAGAACACTTCACACAATTTCCCCAGAAATTGTAGCTTTTCTAGTTATTATTATTCTTATTATTCTTATTATAGCCAAATTTGCCACCCTAACTCCTCCCACAGTTTTTACACTACATAGACAAAAATATACCAAAACGTGCAGATTGTTCCCGATCGGATTGCTATTACTTTGTGGAACGTTTCGCCGAATGGTTCACGGAATATCGTCGTTCTTGTGGCGAAATTTGTCCCATAGGAATGAATGGCAAAGCTAGAGTGGGAGCTGGCAAAAGCTGAAAAATCAGGACATGATTTCTAAACTGCCACCACTCCCTCATTTTCAGGCCCACCTACACAAATCTAATATCAAAACGTTCAGCTATCCCTGCTGCCACTAGAAATGTCCACGGCTAAGCCATAGTCCTGATTGTTTTCGCAATATGACCATTTGTTTGCAACTCACGCCTTCCATTGACATTCATTGAAACTCCACTCTGCAAAGCTCACATTTGAAGGGCAATTTCTAAACTGCGACTGTGCCTTCATTGTTAATATCTCAGAGACATACTATACATCAAAATGTAGGTCGGGGTCTTGTGATTCTCACAATATAAAGCTCTTCACTGTAGGATTTATAGTTTTTAAAATACGACCGTTTGAAGATGGCAACCGCCAAAATACTCTGACCTGTGCCAGGCTGCAGCAACAAGTGATGTCATAGACAAAGCCTTTTACACCTGCTAATTTTTTATAACTGTATGTTTTAATGTAACTGTGAAGCACTTTGGGCAACAACATTGCAATTAAATGTGCTATATAAATAAATACTAACAGTTACTCCGCCCACTCTAGTTGTAGACTACTGATGGAGGCAAGAACACTTCACACAATTTCCCCAGAAATTCTAGCTTTTCTAGTTCTTATTATTCTTATTATAGCCAAATTTGCCACCCTAACTCCTCCCACAGTTTTTACACTACATAGACAAAAATATACCAAAACGTGCAGATTGTTCCCGATCGGATTGCTATTACTTTGTGGAACGTTTCGCCGAATGGTTCACGGAATATCGTCGTTCTTGTGGCGAAATTTGTCCCATAGGAATGAATGGCAAAGCTAGAGTGGGAGCTGGCAAAAGCTGAAAAATCAGGACATGATTTCTAAACTGCCACCACTCCCTCATTTTCAGGCCCACCTACACAAATCTTATATCAAAACGTTCAGCTATCCCTGCTGCCACTAGAAATGTCCACGGCTAAGCCATAGTCCTGATAGTTTTCACAATATGACCATTTGTTTGCAACTCACGCAGTCCATTGACATTCATTGAAACTCCACTCTGCAAAGCTCACATTTGAAGGGCAATTTCGAAACTGCGACTGTGCCTTCATTGTTAATATCTCAGAGACATACTATACATCAAAATGTAGGTCTGGGTCTTGTGATTCTCACAATATAAAGCTCTTCACTGTAGGATTTATAGTTTTTAAAATACGACCGTTTGAAGATGGCAACCGCCAAAATACTCTGATCTGTGCAAGGCTGCAGCAGCAAGTGATGTCATAGACAAAGCCTTTTACACCTGCTAATTTTTTACAACTGTATGTTTTAATGTAACTGTGAAGCACTTTGGGCAACAACATTGCAATTAAATGTGCTATATAAATAAATACTAACAGTTACTCCGCCCACTCTAGTTGTAGACTACTGATGGAGGCAAGAACACTTCACACAATTTCCCCAGAAATTGTAGCTTTTCTAGTTATTATTATTCTTATTATAGCCAAATTTGCCACCCTAACTCCTCCCACAGTTTTTACACTACATAGACAAAAATTTACCAAAACGTGCAGATTGTTCCCGATCGCGTTGCTATTACTTTGTGGAACGTTTCGCTGAATGGTTCTCGGAATATCGTAGTTCTTGTGGCGAAATTTGTCCCATAGGAATGAATGGCAAAGCTAGAGTGGTAGCTGGCAAAAGCTGAAAAATCAGGACATGATTTCTAAACTGCCACTACTCCCTCATTTTCAAGCCCACCTACACAAATCTTATATCAAAACGTTCAGCTATCCCTGCTGCCACTAAAAATGTCCACGGCTAAGCCATAGTCCTGATTGTTTTCGCAATATGACCATTTGTTTGCAACTCACGCAGTCCATTGACATTCATTGAAACGCCACTCTGCAAAGCTCACATTTGAAGGGCAATTTCTAAACTGCGACTGTGCCTTCCTTGTTAATATCTCAGAGACATACTATACATCAAAATGTAGGTCTGGGTCTTGTGATTCTCACAATATAAAGCTCTTCACTGTAGGATTTATAGTTTTAGAAATATGATCGTTTGAAGATGGCAACCGCAAAAATACTCTGACCTGTGCCAGGCTGCAGCAGCAAGTGATGTCATAGACAAAGCATTTTACACCTGCTCATTTTTTTATAACTGTATGTTTTAATGTAACTGTGAAGCACTTTGGGCAACAACATTGATATTAAATGTGCTATATAAATAAATAATAACAGTTACTCCGCCCACTCCAGTTGTAGACTACTGGTGGAGGCAAGAACACTTCCCACAATTTCCCCAGAAATTGTAGCTTTTCTAGTTATTAAGTGTTCTTGCATAGCAAGACCACTTAATGTTATCTCACATATATATTATTATTATTATTCTTATTATTCTTATTATAGCCAAATTTGCCACCCTAACTCCTCCCACAGTTTTTACACTACATAGACAAAAATATACCAAAACGTGCAGATTGTTCCCGATCGGATTGCTATTACTTTGTGGAACGTTTCGCCGAATGGTTCACGGAATATCGTCGTTCTTGTGGCGAAATTTGTCCCATAGGAATGAATGGCAAAGCTAGAGTGGGAGCTGGCAAAAGCTGAAAAATCAGGACATGATTTCTAAACTGCCACCACTCCCTCATTTTCAGGCCCACCTACACAAATCTAATATCAAAACGTTCAGCTATCCCTGCTGCCACTAGAAATGTCCACGGCTAAGCCATAGTCCTGATTGTTTTCGCAATATGACCATTTGTTTGCAACTCACGCCTTCCATTGACATTCATTGAAACTCCACTCTGCAAAGCTCACATTTGAAGGGCAATTTCTAAACTGCGACTGTGCCTTCATTGTTAATATCTCAGAGACATACTATACATCAAAATGTAGGTCTGGGTCTTGTGATTCTCACAATATAAAGCTCTTCACTGTAGGATTTATAGTTTTTAAAATACGACCGTTTGAAGATGGCAACCGCCAAAATACTCTGACCTGTGCCAGGCTGCAGCAACAAGTGATGTCATAGACAAAGCCTTTTACACCTGCTAATTTTTTATAACTGTATGTTTTAATGTAACTGTGAAGCACTTTGGGCAACAACATTGCAATTAAATGTGCTATATAAATAAATACTAACAGTTACTCCGCCCACTCTAGTTGTAGACTACTGATGGAGGCAAGAACACTTCACACAATTTCCCCAGAAATTGTAGCTTTTCTAGTTCTTATTATTCTTATTATAGCCAAATTTGCCACCCTAACTCCTCCCACAGTTTTTACACTACATAGACAAAAATATACCAAAACGTGCAGATTGTTCCCGATCGGATTGCTATTACTTTGTGGAACGTTTCGCCGAATGGTTCACGGAATATCGTCGTTCTTGTGGCGAAATTTGTCCCATAGGAATGAATGGCAAAGCTAGAGTGGGAGCTGGCAAAAGCTGAAAAATCAGGACATGATTTCTAAACTGCCACCACTCCCTCATTTTCAGGCCCACCTACACAAATCTTATATCAAAACGTTCAGCTATCCCTGCTGCCACTAGAAATGTCCACGGCTAAGCCATAGTCCTGATAGTTTTCACAATATGACCATTTGTTTGCAACTCACGCAGTCCATTGACATTCATTGAAACTCCACTCTGCAAAGCTCACATTTGAAGGGCAATTTCGAAACTGCGACTGTGCCTTCATTGTTAATATCTCAGAGACATACTATACATCAAAATGTAGGTCTGGGTCTTGTGATTCTCACAATATAAAGCTCTTCACTGTAGGATTCATAGTTTTTAAAATACGACCGTTTGAAGATGGCAACCGCCAAAATACTCTGATCTGTGCAAGGCTGCAGCAGCAAGTGATGTCATAGACAAAGCCTTTTACACCTGCTAATTTTTTACAACTGTATGTTTTAATGTAACTGTGAAGCACTTTGGGCAACAACATTGCAATTAAATGTGCTATATAAATAAATACTAACAGTTACTCCGCCCACTCTAGTTGTAGACTACTGATGGAGGCAAGAACACTTCACACAATTTCCCCAGAAATTGTAGCTTTTCTAGTTATTATTATTCTTATTATAGCCAAATTTGCCACCCTAACTCCTCCCACAGTTTTTACACTACATAGACAAAAATTTACCAAAACGTGCAGATTGTTCCCGATCGCGTTGCTATTACTTTGTGGAACGTTTCGCTGAATGGTTCTCGGAATATCGTAGTTCTTGTGGCGAAATTTGTCCCATAGGAATGAATGGCAAAGCTAGAGTGGTAGCTGGCAAAAGCTGAAAAATCATGACATGATTTCTAAACTGCCACTACTCCCTCATTTTCAAGCCCACCTACACAAATCTTATATCAAAACGTTCAGCTATCCCTGCTGCCACTAAAAATGTCCATGGCTAAGCCATAGTCCTGATTGTTTTCGCAATATGACCATTTGTTTGCAACTCACGCAGTCCATTGACATTCATTGAAACGCCACTCTGCAAAGCTCACATTTGAAGGGCAATTTCTAAACTGCGACTGTGCCTTCCTTGTTAATATCTCAGAGACATACTATACATCAAAATGTAGGTCTGGGTCTTGTGATTCTCACAATATAAAGCTCTTCACTGTAGGATTTATAGTTTTTAAAATACGACCGTTTGAAGATGGCAACCGCAAAAATACTCTGACCTGTGCAAGGCTGCAGCAGCAAGTGATGTCATAGACAGGGCCATTTGCACCTGCTAATGTTTTTTAACTGTATGTTTTAATGTAACTGTGCAACAACGTTGCAATTAAATGTGCTATATAAATAAATAATAACAGTTACTCCGCCCACTCCAGTTGTATACTACTGGTGGAGGCAAGAACACTTCACAATTTCCCCAGAAATTGTAGCTTTTCTAGTTATTATTATTATAGCCAAATTTGCCACCCTAACTCCTCCCACAGTTTTTATACTACATAGACAAAAATATACCAAAACGTGCAGATTGCTCCCGATCGGATTGCTATTACTTTGTGGAACGTTTCGCCGAATGGTTCTCGGAATATCGTCGTTCTTGTGGCGAAATTTGTCCCATAGGAATGAATGGCAAAGCTAGAGTGGGAGCTGGCAAAAGCTGAAAAATCAGGACATGATTTCTAAACTGCCACCAATCCCTCATTTTCAGGCCCACCTACACAAATCTTATATCAAAACGTTCAGCTATCCCTGCTGCCACTAAAAATGTCCACAGCTAAGACATAGTCCTGATAATTTTCACAATATGACCATTTGTTTGCAACTCTCGCTGTCCATTGACATTCATTGAAACTCCCCTCTGCAAAGCTCACATTTGAAGGGCAATTTCTAAACTGTGACTTTGCCTTCATTGTTAATATTGCAGAGACATACTATGCATCAAAATGTAGGTCTGGGTCTTGTGATTCTCACAATATAAAGCTCTTCAATGTAGGATTTATAGTTTTTAAAATACGACCGTTTGAAGATGGCAACTGCCAAAATACTCTCAACTGTGCCAGGCTGCAGCAGCACGTGATGTCATAGACAAAGCCTTTTGCACCTGCTAATGTTTTTATAACTGTATGTTTTAATGTAACTGTGAAGCACTTTGGGCAACAACGTTGCAATTAAATGTGCTATATAAATAAATACTAACAGTTACTCCGCCCACTCCAGTTGTAGACTACTGGTGGAGGCAAGAACACTTCACACAATTTCCCCAGAAATTGTAGCTTTTCTAGTTAAGTGTTCTTGCATAGCAAGACCACTTACTGTTATCTCACATATATATTATTATTATTATTATAGCCAAATTTGCCACCCTAACTCCTCCCACAGTTTTTACACTACATAGACAAAAATATACCAAAACGTGCAGATTGTTCCCGATCGGATTGCTATTACTTTGTGGAACGTTTCGGCGAATGGTTCTCGGAATATCGTCGTTCTTGTGGCGAAATTTGTCCCATAGGAATGAATGGCAAAGCTAGAGTGGGAGCTGGCAAAAGCTGAAAAATCAGGACATGATTTCTAAACTGCCACCACTCCCTCATTTTCAGGCCCACCTACACAAATCTTATATCAAAACGTTCAGCTATCCCTTCTTCCACTAAAAATGTCCACAGCTAAGCCATAGTCCTGATAGTTTTCACAATATGACCATTTGTTTGCAACTCACGCAGTCCATTGACATTCATTGAAACTCCACTCTGCAAAGCTCACATTTGAAGGGCAATTTCTAAACTGCGACTGTGCCTTCATTTTTAATATTGCAGAGACATTCTATACATCATACTATACAAAACCCAATACCAGGGATGGACAGAAAATATCCAACAAGCTGCTACAGGACAAGCGTGAGGTTGAGAGGTTGGTGCAAAACCGAGATGCCACAAGGTTCATGCAACCACTGAGAGGGAGTCCAGCTTATTGGGATAAAAATCTGAAGAATTTGTTAGCCATGGTCAGACAATTGGGTAAGCCAACATTTTTTCTTACCTTCTCTGCTGCAGAATTCAGATGGCCAGAGGTAATAACGGCAATAAAGGCGCAACAAGGTCAAAAGGTGGATTTTGCAGAGCTAGACTGGGCTGAAAAGTGTGACATTCTTCGAGGCAACCCAGTGACCACCATGCGCATGTTTGACAAACGAGTTGATGCTCTGATGCGAGAGCTGCTGTTGGGTCCTGCACAGCCAATCGGTGAAGTTATCGATTATTACCGGGTTGAATTTCAGGCGAGAGGGAGCCCTCATATACATTGTCTCTGTTGGGTAGCAGGAGCTCCTATATTTGGACAAGATAGTGATGACCAGGTGTGTGCCTTTATAGATCATAACATCTCATGCCAGCTGCCTGATGAAGCCAAACATGCCTTACTTCACAGATTTGTAACAGAACTTTAAATGCACAGCAGATCTCATTCAAAATCGTGCAAGAAAGGTAACAGAGTATGCAGATTTGGATTTCCAAAGCCACCTATTAGAAAAACAAGGATAACTTACCCGTTGCCAGAAGAACAAGGAGATTGTGCAATGAAACCACAAGCAGCCAAAAACAAACTGAAACCAGTCTGGGATTTGCTTAATAACCCGAATGTGCAGCTTGAAGACATGTCACAGCTACTGGCGCAGTGTGATATGACTTTGAATCAGTACAACTCGTACATTGAGGCATTGACCTCCTCAAGCGTGATTGTAATGAAACGTGATGTCAAGGACTGCTGGGTGAACAACTACAATCCACATTTGCTGACGGCCTGGAACGCCAACATGGACATCCAGTACATTCTTGATGAGTATGGTTGCATCATGTACATGTTGTCCTACATATCCAAACCAGAACGTGAGCTGAGTGACCATCTTAAAACAATAGTCAAAGAAATGAGCGCAGAAACAGAGACAGAACGGGAAGAAATGAAAGAAGTTCTTCAGGCTTATTCAAAGAGAGGTCAGTGCCCAGGAGTCTGTGGCCCGTACGTGCAGCCTGAAAATGAAGTCTTGCTCACGTGAGGTTGTTTTTCTGCCAACTGGTGACAACGCACTGAAAATGAGTCTCCCGCTCAGTGCGTTGGAGAACAAACCAGCCGATTCTCTTAATGTGTGGATGACGAGTTTTGTTGACAAATATAGAGCCAGACCCGAAACACCAGAGTTTGAGTCCATGTGTCTTGCAGACTTTGCATCCCATTACAGGGTTGTCTATGGCAAGCAGAAGGAAGATGGCAAGCAAAAGGAAGACGGCAAGCATGTCAGCCTTTTGAATGAAATGGGAATGATTCAAAAACGCACAAGAGGGAAGCCTGCAATCATCAGGTACGCACGCTACTCAGAGAAGAAGGACCCAGAGAACTACTACGGCAGACTGCTTAAACTCTACCTCCCCCACCGTTCAGAGTCATCACTGAAAACTGTAAGGTTCCCAACACACCAGGAATTTTACAAAGGCGCCTGTGTGAGCGTACCAGGAGAAGAAGCAATCCGAGCAGTGTCTGCAATTGTTACCAGCAACCAAAAGAAGTTCGAACAACACAACAAAATTGTGGAACAAGTCTTGGATGACTTTGTAAAAAATGGCCCTGTTGAAGATGCTTGGAACACCTTTGCCCCAGAAGTTGAGTTAGATAGGTTGGAATGTATAGAGGAACGCAAAGAAGCGGAGCCACTTCATGAGAATGAACAAGATGATGTTCCGGAGTATACACGTCACAAACAAACAGGTGGAATTGCGATTACTGTGAAGGCCCCACAAATGTGCCCTGATTTCCTTCGGAAAATGTACAGAAACCTTAACCGGACACAAGCTCAGACATTCTACTCAGTTTGTGACTGGTGCACTAACCGTGTGCGTGGCCTAAATCCTGACCCATTCTATTACTTTGTCACTGGTGGTGCAGGAACAGGCAAATCACACCTGATAAAATGCATCGATGCTGAGGCGACAAAGATACTTTGTAAACTTACCAGACTACGTGAGGAAGCAGACATATCCATGCCCAGCGTTTTACTAACTGCATTTACAGGAACAGCAGCTTTCAACATTTCAGGCAACACTTTGCATTCTCTGCTGAAGTTGCCAAGAAGCTTGAAGCCACCCTACCAAGGACTTGGAAATCTCATAGATGAAGTGAGGGCACAGCTGTCAAATGCGGAGATCATTGTTATTGACGAGGTGTCAATGATTTCAAAGCCCCTGTTTGCCTACATCAACTGGAGATTACAGCAAATCAAAGGCAGTAAGAAACCTTTTGGTGGTATGCCAGTACTAGCAGTAGGAGACTTTTACCATGTCCCCCCGCTGGGAAAAAGTAAGCCACTCTGCGTGTTTGAGGAAAATACCAATGACGTCTGGAAAGACTACTTTCAGATGATCACTCTGACAGAGATCATGCGACAGAAGGATGACATTTCATTTGTAGAGCTTTTGAATAGAATCAGAGTTAAGCAGAAGACTGGCACCTTAAGCAATGATGACAAAAGTCTGCTTGCTCAGGCTTTGACAGATCCCACCCACTGCCCTAATGACGTGCTGCACATCTTTGCCACCAACAAAGAGGTTCACAAATATAATGCCGCAACTGTGTCTGTTCTCCATTCAAATGTCACCAACATAGATGCCGACGATTACAGAAAAGACCCTAAAACAGGAGTGATGTAGAGGCAACACCAACCTTTCAAAGGTCACAAAGACAATCTGATTGACACACTGCAAGCAGCTGAAGGTGCCCGTATCATGATCACAAGAAACATTGATGTTGAAGACGGGCTTGTTAACGGGACATTTGGCAGGATTGCAAGAATAATCATCCAGACTGAGAATGGTGCTACTACGGTAAACAAGCTTGGGCTTGTACTGGACAATCCAAATGCAGGACAGAGATACCGTAACAAGTCATCTTGTGATGATGACAACTTGGTGTACATTGAAAGGGTAGAGGAAAACCTGAGACAGAAAGGAGTTGTTCGCAGGCAGTTCCCCCTGAAGTTGGCTTTTGCATGTACAATTCATAAGTGTCAGGGGATGTCGATACAGTCGGCAGTGGTCTCATTGAAACGGGTCTTCCAACCGAGAATGGCCTATGTTGCTCTGAGTAGAACGACTACACTGCAAGGACTGCACATAACAGTCTTTGATGAGAAGAAGATCTTTGCTGATCCTGAAATCACAGCCTCCTTGGACTCAATGAAGAATGCATCACTGGAAAGTGTTATGCCCCTCTTAAAGTTTCTACAGACAACAGACAAACAGAAAACATTAACAATTATCCATCACAACACGGAAGGATTACCAGCTCACATTGAAGATATCAAATCTCACCACGAGTTGATACTTGGAGATGTTTTATGTTTCACTGAAACTCAACTCTCAGGCTCTTCTGTTGCTGAAAGTCTCCAGCTAGAGGGCTACAACCTGTTCAAACGCAACAGACATCTCTCGTACACGAACCGTCCTGACATTGCAAGTAAAGGTGGCGGAGGTGGCGCCTTGTATGTCAGAAACCATTTCAAGGCCTTTGAAAAGCAGTACCATCACAATGTGACTGACTTGGAGTTCTTGGTTGTCAAACTGGAGTCCCCTGTACAAGCTTTGATCGCCGTTGTTTACAGGCCACCTGTGGGGATATTTATGGGATAATAATTGTAAACAGATGAGAATTGCCCACGATTTTCAATTCTCAGATCCCTAAGAACGTTTATCGTTATAAGTGAAATGTATAACCATATACCGGTAATTAAAATCACTTTTATAAAATTGTTATAAAAATAGATAATTTTTATTTCTTAACAATTTAAATAATAATGATGAGTAACATGCATGACAATAATCAATGGAATTTGAGTATAACATGAATATGTAATACAATATGGCAATAATAATTAATATGCAGTATAAAAATGGTATGCAATACAAAGTGGCAGTTTACTTCCTGGTTAATATAAACGCCTCTACAGCACTTAGCTGTCAGGACAATTTATGATAGGCTTCACAGAGAGGGAAACAAAGTTTTACGGAGAGACAGAGCATTCCTTAGAGCTGCAGTAAAAACTTTCAGCTGGCAGTTTAGAAATAACCCTTGCAATGCTGGCTAGACCTCCTAAGTGATTAAGGTCTACTTTTATGTAATTTTAAATAAATAACATTTACCCAGTCATAGTCTTTAAACATTTCCTTGCATCCAATGAGAAAATCTACTATGTTCTATAAGCTAATATTTTAATTAATTTGTCTAAATAGATATTTTATCTTATTTTAGAGCCAATCAATACAGCTGGATAAACGGTCATGATATGCTAACGTGATATTAATCACACAAATACATTAATGGCTATATTAATCCCAGCTGCAGATGGGATGCTATAACCATATATATATTCTTTAATAATTAAGATTTCTAAATATGAAATCTAATCATGATTTATCCAGTCATATATCATGCTATTAATTTTAATTAATTTAAATTAATTAATTAATTAAATGACTGTATATTTACCAGTTAAGTAGATATTTTCTCATCAGATATCCTCAGGTAGCTAAGTGTCATGGGTCTCTTTCTCTGCATGGAGTGTAAGAGTTTCTTGGTTACTCTGATCACCCGATTCTGCCTGGATCTCTCTGAATCCCCAGAGTGTTCTAATGTCTTTCTCTTCAATCTTTGAATGTCCGACCTCTTCTCTTCCCTTGTCTTAACTTTTTAAAGGGGAAATTCCTCTAAGTGATAGCCAATCACAAATGTGGGGTGTGGTTGCCTTTTAGGTAAGCATTTTAGTATTTGGACTCCAGAGGGCAGCCTTGTTCCACTAAACATACCTATCCAGGAAAGAGTTAACTTCTCCTGGTGGCTATTTTTGACGTCATTTACGTTATCTATATGGTGGCTATAACTTAGGTTTCCTTTCAGATCAAAGGGTCTTTCTGAAATTTCTTCAGACTATGCGTCTCCATTTTCGGTAATAATTCCTAATATGACAGCCTGTAATACCACATATGACCCCGAAATATAATGGGATCTTGTTAGGTATAGGAAGTAAAATTTAATTATTTAATCTTCTCTGTCACCTACGTCTGGGAATAGAATTTATTCTATTCCATTAGTACCTAGACAGTCTATCCATCCCACGTTCTCAATGTCTTATCTCTAGGTTCCTTATCTTACACATTCCATTCAGCTCGGGCAAAGCGGTCAGTTTTCGAGAAAGGATAGAAATTTTGTGTCTCTTTGTTAGCTTGAAGATACAAAATGGAGTCTGGTCTATTTAGATTGACTTCAGAATATACACTTTGTATTTCTATCATAGCACAAAATGTCTGCCAATATAAATACCCTGACATAACCCCCCTTTAGTGCATATCATAGCCAAATAATTTAGCTAATGAGTAGGCACTATGGAAGTCACAAGACATATTGTGCAATCACATCATTTCTAACATAGGCTCTTGTGTGGAATGAACATGTTCGTATGTTTTTGTACCTGTAAGTGTTTTGAACTTTACGCTTAGTACAATCAACCATAATATCATTATTATCATAACACACCGAATAACAATCTTAACACGGATGAACCAGTCAACACGATCAATAAGGTCAGTATCTAACTCAGAGTATTTAAATGTGTCCACAGAAATGTTATCTTTCTTGATCGACATTTGGATAGTGTGGTTGGGCTTATGGTCCAGCAAGAACTTTAGATTAGGATCTAGAGGGATATCTAGATTCTGGAAGGGATCCACCATCTCAATAGCACTTTCGAGGACGTCAGTGTACACTGGGTATAGCGTAACGTCACCAATGGTGATACGAGAGTCGTGGGGTACCTTGATCAGTGATACAGGTGCTGGTAAGGCAATTACTTTATTAGTCACCTGGTCCCTGCGAAAAACACTCATGTTTTTAAGACACGTGCTTACCAACCATTTATCTTTTACTAAGAGAGCATGTACTAACGCATTACTGTCGGTTTTTGACATAGTCACTTGACATGTTTCAGAGCCATGTTTAAGGTACTCGATTCCACACAAAGCATTGGTAGAATCGTACACAAAAGGTTTTCCATCACATTGGAAATTATTGTCTTTGAATTTTTCACAGTCATTCAAAATGGGTATTGAATACTAATCTGGTATCCACGGTTGAAAAGCCAAAACATCTGGGGTTTGGACTTTTACATGGATATTTTCCTTCCATGTACCAACGTTGTAAATTGTTTTCATTTGAAAAATGTTTTTGGGAGTTACATATGGTATGGCCAATAAAAAGCAAATTTCCATACGTTCCGGATCAATTAAGAGAGGTATAGCGCTCCCCATCTCAAAGGCCAGATTTAATTGCATAGGCTCAATTGTTTCTCCATCCACATTGGCAAGCATCGCATGAACAATATCCTTGGATACAAAATACAGAGGTATGCGTCCCCCTGCCAATTCGATCATTCCAGTTTGCACTTCGTCGAGGAAAGCAAGTGTGTTGAACAATATTGGGTCATGCAGAAATAAAAGTTCACGCTTAAATAAGTCATGACTTTGGTGCAACTCAGTGGATTTGGCAATTAACCTTGAATGCAAATTTGTTGTAACAACTGTGTCTTCAACAATAGTTAACACGTCTTGGAGAAGTGTTCTTTGCTGTTTTATCACCTGATGAATATCGTTAATGTGTTGCTTTAGCGCATAGATTTCCATATCCAGATTTTGGACAGTAATAGAGTTGGCTGCAGACATTCCAGTTGCGACAAGTGCACCGACAGTGGCACAAACTAATGCAACAATTATAGCGGTGAGGAACCTTTTGGGTCGGTTGCTCATTGAAATAGAACTGGATACAAATGGTTTCCGGGCTTGCTCCAAGATGTTTCGCACACGGTCCTGTGCTCTTTGGAGGTGCATCTGGTACCACGTCTGTAACTCAGGAAGCTCCATCGATGAAATGTTGTATGCCTTCTCGATGGAAATCTTGGGGTCCAAGCTGACGAACACACGTCGGGTAAGGATCCTCTTCTCTGTCAAGATGAACCCTGGTGTCTCTTGAATCAGGATGCCGGAGGATGGTCCCATCTCTGCGATCGGGTCGGTCCGTAGCTCTTGGCACAGGAACAGTACGATCCAGAAACACGCCACATCCTTCTTGGACATCTTTCGAGAGTCACGGATCAGGAACTCGTTTCAGACTTATCTACTAATGATTCAAGGTTTATTAAGTATACAAACTTATAACAGTGTGACATCACTTGGCCTAGGACAACATATTATTACGATTCATCAACATATGTATTCTTTCTAATTCTATTTTTATAACTTCATCCCTCACTACATTTATTACTGACTCCTCAGCAATATGTCTATAGCAGTTAAACAAGCTAGTAACCTGCTTAGAAAATGTAGTTATTGGATGGCAAGGAAATGGTTAATGACATGAACGTACATGAGATCATGGCACATCACAACATTTCACATCATACGATACCACGTGAATCAAGCATTCATCCAGGTTAGTCGTTCACCCTTCTGCATCCGAATCCACACCTATTAATTGAGATTTAGGATGACAAGCACGCAACTGGTTAATGTGAACCCACTTTTCAATAAAATCACCATCCTTAGGAATTTTTATTTTGTACGCTACTGGGGAAATTTTGTCAATGATGACATATGGCCCTTTCCAAGAAGGTAAAAATTTATTTTCCTTGACTTGATTTTGCGCCAAATTATACAGATAGACTTGATCTGTGATCTCATATTCCTTTTTCGTGGTTTTTAAATCATAATAGGTCTTAACCCCTGTTGCTGCTTTTTCTAGATTCTTTTGGGCAAAAGCAAACGCATGCTGTAAATGCTTGCGCAAATCTTCGATATACTGATGCGTAGTGGCAGCATTGATCAAATTATGATCCGAAGTACGATATAGTAAATGCTGTGGTAAAACCATCTTTCTTCCTGTCATCAATTCAAAAGGTGACAATTTGGTAGCAGTGCTAGGTGTAGCTCTAATCGCCATTAAAACTAGGGGCAATTTAATGTCCCAGTCTTTACCAGACTCCTTAACATACTTCTTCAATATATTACAGATAGACTGGTTATATCGCTCTACCCCCCCCCCGCTAGACGCAGCGCGGTATGCAATATGTAGCTTTCGTTTAACACCTAGAATATTCCACATCTTAGCCATTACTTGCTGGTAAAATGACTACCTCTGTCTGACTCAATTCTTTGAGGCAGACCGAACCTGGAAAAGACATGGTTAATCAAAAAAGTGGCACACACGGTACTCGTGTTCTCTTTACAAGGCAAACATTCTATCCATTTTGTGTACATACATGTAACGGTTAACATGTATTTGTTACCTCTTGAAGATCTTGTTACAGGACCTATAAAGTCAATTTGGATATCAGACCAGGGTAATGACACCCCCCTCCTCTGAAGTGGTGCACGATGGGTTGGACCATGGGGTTGATATTGCGGACAAATCAAGCATCCCTGACAGTATGTCTTAACATCTCTTAACATGTGTGGCCAATATGCATAATCACGCAATATCTCATATGTGATCTTATCACCACGATGCCCAGATGTAGGTGCATCATGTGCGTGTTGGAGCATTAACCCTCGGTATACAGTTGGGACTACCCATTGTTGAATACCATGTTTAGAAGTTCTGACCAGCAACCCATCCATGATACTAAATTGGACTTTATATCTCATCAAGATTCGTAAATCTTCATTATCTTTGCAATCCTCATCTGTGATGGGATTGGCAGTAGGGTCTTCTATATGTTTATAGAATATACCAATGACAGGATCGTTCTTCTGACTAGTAATCAGGTCCTCACTAGGAGCTTCTTGACTCCATTGCACGACATTTAAGTCAGCATTGTCTCTAGCCTGTCGTCTAGTTATGGCTTCAACGTGAATTGAACCCATGAGATCATCAATGTTTAGGGTTTCACCATGGATGGCTGCTTGTTTTGCCAGTGAATCGGCTAAGTCATTACCATCCTTGTCAATACCTTCTATCTTAGAATGGCCTTTGGTTTTCTTCCAATATATGGTTAAACCATGTTCCTTAACCAACTCATCGATTTTACAAAACAATTTCCCATGTTTAACAGGTTTGTTATTGCTTTTCAGCATTTGCTTACGTTTCCAGCTAGGCAGATATTCAACGAAACTGTTGCGAACATAGTTGGAATCAGTTATAATAACAAATTCTTTGATACCATATTCTACTGCCCTTTGAATGGTCTTATATACTGCACAGAGTTCGGCTATCTGACTGCTTTTGGGACCAATTCTGTATCCTATAGATACATTGGGATAATCACCTATCCAGGCGATTCCGATACCTGCAACTAACTTCCGTTCAGCACCAGCGACGTGGTGATATGAACAACCATCAATGTATACCCACGGTAGGGGTCGACAGTATTCCTCGTCATAAACTTTATAAGGGGATAGCAATTGCTCTTCTAGGAAGTCATCTCCGGTGTCATTATCATCCAGAGATGGAGCAGTACAATCATGTAATTCTGCTAAACCTTGGGCAACTGGGCTTCTCTTATTATGTTTATAACGGACTTCTAACGGCCATCCCTGTAAGGATAGAGTCCATGCAGTAATCCGACTGTTAGAGAGGTTACCGTCTCTAATTCTTTCACTCTGCAGATACTGTAGAGGTTGGTGAGCTGTTTCTACAATTATTTTCTCACCTTGGATATAGCTACGAAAATTTTGTAGTGCCCAAACAGTCGACAATAACGCCTTCTCACACGTGTTGAATTTAACTTCAACAGGTGACAAAGTCTTGCTAGCATATGCAATAACTTTGTTTAAACTGTCCTGCTTCTGATACAGAACAGCACTTATGCTTAAATCGGTATATCCTGTCTCCAGATAGAAGAGTTTACCCCCCTCTGGGTATGCTAAACAGGGTGCCTGAGTGAGCTTCCTCCTCAGTTCACTTACTGCTAGGTCCTGAGGTAGTTCCAGGTAGTTTCCTTTTTAAGCAGGTGTAAAAGTGGTTTCGTTATTTCTGCATAATTATCTATAAACTTACGGGAGTAGTTAGTCATACCAAGGAACGATCTTAATTCCCTGATGTTTGAAGGTGTTTTAGCCTTTAATACGGCTTCAACCTTCTTTCTCTGGGGATTTAATCCTTCAGAGGTTACCTCATGTCCGAGGAAATTGACATGGGCGCGACACCATTGCGCCTTTTGTAAAGACAGTTTAATCCCTGCCTCTCTTAACTGAGTGAGAACATGTCTAATCTCTATGATATGCTTATCAAAGGAAGTGCTTTTCAGCAAGACATCGTCGACATATGATAACGTTCCTCTCTCGAGTGCGTCAGGCATAGCTTTATGCATGAACACAGCGAATTCATGACCAGAGTTTATGTAACCGAAGGGCATACGGGTCCAGGTATACTGCTGCTTTCCAAATGTGAAGGCCAATTTGTATTGGTCTTCATTATGGACTGGTACAGTCCAATATCCCTGCGCACAGTCAATGGCAGTGAATATTTTGGATCCCTGCATTTGTACCAAACATTGGTCTATGTATGGCACTGGCCAACCAGACATATAGACGCGTTTATTTAGCTGTCGTAAGTCAGCGCATAAACGCCATTGTCCATTAGGTTTCAGAATCCCCAAGATCGGATTATTATACGAACTGTGCACTGGACGTATAATTCCCCTTTCCTTTAAATTCTGAATGATGTCTTGTAGACCATCGTATGACGCTAATGGGAGTCTATATTGTTTGATAAAAACAGGTGGTAAATTTGGATCAGTTTGTATTCTGGCTACGTGGAGGTTAGTTAACCCACAGTCGTAGGAATCTTTGGCAAAAATATCTTGGAATTCCAAAAGGATTTCCTTTAGCTGTTGCCGCTCAGCATCGTTGGAGCAACCATCAGCTAAAGATATTTGCTCTTCTAACCTTTCCTGAAATCCTGGAAAGATTTCAGGCTGGCCTATCTCATAAGCTTCTTCAAGCCTAGAAGTTAGGTCAGTTCGGTGTTGACTTACCTTTTCTCCTTGGTCGTGATACTCTTGTGATTCCTGCTCAGTGAGCGGATGATCGAAGGTGATTGATGCTTCTTCGATTTTACACGAGCCGTCTTCGACATTGAAGGGATACACAGATAGGATAGTGAATAATCCTTCTGGGGAGGAATGGAATATTTGATCGACAATTTCGTCCTCAGTTAAGTATTCTTCAGGGATGAGGCCTATAATTTGGTTTTGGAAACCAAATGTATAGTACTCAGCATCCAATGCTAGACCTAATAATGTACCTTTTGGTAAAGTAACACTATTGGGTGTAACATTGTTGACCATTATACAGGTGGGATTCTTACCAATACTTACCATTGGTGTATGCGTTAGCACCATCCCTAATTGTTGTATCCTGTTGGATAAACAGATTAGGGCATCAGAGTTTTCTAATCTCTAACCCTCCTTGACCTGTAGGGGTAAAAGAAAGTTACTTGTCCCTTGTGGAATGGTTATGTCATCAGGAACTTGGATACTTACCGCATATGGTAGTACTTGTCCTGATTTCAGGGCATTTTCCTCATGTAGGTATCCACAAGGATTACCTTTTAACCTTGTCCACAAGTTGGAATTAATCAGGTCAAGGTGTATGGCAAAGCGATGTATGACATCATTGCCAACGTAAACCTGATAGCGAGGTTCGTCTATCACTAGGAACAAATGTTTAACTGTCTTATTTCCTTTTTTTTTTTTTTGCAAATATATCTTTATTTGATTTTAAAAATTTTTCTTATCATATCAAAACATTATTTCATATAAACATGTAGACAGTTTCCACAATATTAGTAGACATCCAGTCCTCCAAACTAAATCATAAGACATATTTCACAGTTCATTCATACATCATACCTCATACATTCTTACATTTGTGGGAGTAGGAAGCAAGTTACAATAGGATTTAAACATACAAAGTCCTTTTTATCTGTTAACATTTCTGTGTATACATCACAAAAGATTACTATTGTTGCTCATTAGTTTCTAAGAGTTTTAAGCACTTTTTCCCCATTTCATATTTCTGTACACTATCCTTCCTCTTAAAAAGCCCTATCTCGTTATTAATCTGAAGTTTTAATTGTTTCTCCCAATGTTTGAACTCAATTGTCACGGAGCTCTTCCACCCCCTTGCTATCAATATCTTTACTGCCATAAAAGAATGGCAGACCAGAAATTGTTGGTATTTTAATAACTCTGGCCATTGAAGGTGTAAGAGGGCCCTTACTGAAGATTGTTCTATAAGAATTTTGTCCCAAACATACAATTTTCTAAAAACCTCATCCCATAACCTCTTAATTAATCCACAACTCCACCAAATATGGACAAAACTTCCCAAATTACTTCCACATCTCCAACATATTTTAGATTCATTGTGATCAATTCTGTTTAGTCTCATTGGCACTAAATACCAACGATAGCAAACTTTATACTGAGTCTCAAACAATATATCGTTGTGAACATTTCTTTTTAACTGTATCAACATATCCCCCCACTTTGTTGGGTCTATTTTTATATTACATTCTTTTTCCCAACTTTTTATTTGTTTAGACCTTATATTTTTGGGGGTCGCTCTTATAAGGGCGTAGCATTTTGCCATGTTTTTTCGAGTACTATTATTTCCAAAGATCTGTTTTATGAGGATACTACTACTTATATTACTCTTAGCAAGTGATTTATCCATAAAGGATTTTATTCTTAAATATCGAAAAGCCTCATCCTGATGAAGACCAAATTCCCCAGACAGAGTTACAAAATCTTTGATTCTATCTCCTATTATTATATCATCCAAAGTTTCAATTTTCCTATCCTTCCAAGAGTCTATTTTTAAGTCTGGCAATAGGGCTTCTAATATTTCTATTCTCATAAACCCAAAAATGTTTCCCAGGATATTTAATTTTTTTCTAATCTTATTCCATTCATTCAACAGATATTCTAGAATTACACTGCTGACTTCTTTTTCAGTTTTTTTGGGTTGCCAAATGTACCTAGTCAGTTCTTTACCATTTAGGGCTCGGGTCTCTAAGCGAAACCAGCCCGTTTTTTCAGAATCTTTTTTATTTAATAACTGAGTGTGGAATATAATAGAGGCCTCATAGTGGCTTATTATGTTCGGGAAGTTTACCCCTCCCTGCTCTGTATTATTTGTTAATTGATCTAATCCAATCCGTGGTTTTTTCCCCTTCCAAATAAAGTTTTTAATAAGCCTCTGTGTTATCTCCAACCATGGTAGAGGGATTTTTAACGGAACCATTCTAAAAAAGTATGTCCATCTAGGCACTATGTACGCATTAATTACTTTTATCCTTCCTAACCAACTCAGAAACAAGGGGTTCCATTTTTTTAACGATATCCCAGTGGATTTCAAAAGCCTAGTAAAGTTGATCTCCACCATTTTATCCAAATTCTCCGATATTATTACCCCAAGATATTCAAAACTCCCCTTCGCATCCACAAAGCTATAAGTTTTCAAAAATTCACTTTTCCACTCTTTGCTACAGTTTTTAAATAAGACAATCGTTTTATCTGAGTTTATTTTGTAATTTGAGATAATGCTAAACATTTCTATTTCTTTTATCAAATTATCAATTGATTTAATTGGGTCTATTAGAGTCAAAATGGTATCGTCAGCGTACATACTTATTTTTAGTTCTCTATCCGTAGTTGGTATTCCCCGGATATCCGGGTTCTCTCTTATTCTGATTGCAAAGGGTTCCATTGAGAGAATGTATAAAATAGGTGAGAGTGGGCACCCTTGCCGTGTGCCATTTTTCAATGGAAACCAGTCTGAACATAAATCTATGCCCACTACCCTCGCCATAGGATTTTGATAAATAGAGCCTATTGCCGACAGCATCCATCCATCTATGCCCATTGCCCTCAATACTCCCATCATATATCCCCACCCGACCCTGTCAAAGGCCTTTTCTGCATCCAGTGACAGGGTCAGGAGGGGAATTCGCATTCTATCACTCCAATCCAGAACGTTAATCATTCTTCTTATGTTAGTGCTAGCTTGTCTGGTTGGGACAAACCCTATCTGATCTCTGTCTACCAATTCCATAATTATCCTTTTCAACCTATCTGCCAATATAGATGAAAATAACTTTGAATCGACGTTGATAAGTGATATCGGGCGATAATTCTTTAGATCTTGCGGATCCTTATCTTTTTTATGGATAGGAATTATATTTGCTTGTAATAGTTCTCTAGGGCCTGTACCTTTCAGAGAGATTTCATTATATGTTCTAGTCAAGTAGTCTGCCAATATATCTCCATAGACCTTATAAAATCTATTAGTCAGACCATCTGGGCCGGGAGTCTTATAGTTCACAAGTTTTTTAATTGCACCTGTAAATTCCACAATTTGTAGAGGGGCATTGAGCATTATTTTCTGTTCTTCCGAAATCCTAGGGAACCTAATCTCCCTCAGATAATCGTTTATAGCTGCTTCTTTTGATTGATTTGGTAGATTATACAGCTTTTCATAGTATATTTGAAACGCCTTTGCTATTGTTTCTGGTTTTCTACAGATTCCTGATTCGGTTCTAATACAACTAATCCTATTTTTACCATTTTTTGTATTTTTAAGTTTTTTTGTTAACCACTTATTAATCTTATTGTTGTCATAATAAAAATTGGATTTCATCCTCTCCAGATTTTTCTCTATTCGTTCTTTCTCCATTTTTTCTATTTTCATTTTAATCTCAGAGAGTTGCTTGAAAGATTCATTACTTAAAGATCTTTTGTTTCTTCTGGCCAACTTATAGTACTCTATATATAGTTTTTCTCTGGTCAGACCTCTATCTCTTTGAATCCTTTTCTTAAGTTTAATCAGATACCCCCGTACCACTGCTTTGAATGCGCACCAAATAGTGGTTATCGGGAGTTCTTCTGAGATATTCTCACTAAAGTACAGTTGAATCAGTTCTCTAATTTGTAACTGATCTTTACTATTCTTCAAAATACTGTCGTCTAAACGCCAGGTCGTCTTAGATCTGTACTTTTTAACGTCGGTTATAGAAAAAATAGTATAGCTATGATCTGACCAGACATTCTCTTCTATATATATGCTTTTTATTTGTTCCACTAAATTAGCTTCCCCCAACACAAGGTCAATTCTGGAAAGTGAAGAGTGTACCCTTGAAAAATGTGTATATTCTCTTCCCTCTGTGTTATATACTCTCCATATATCCAATAAGTTATTTTCTAAAAGTGAGTTTCTCAGAATCCTAGCTTGATTTATCAAATGTTTAGTTATGGGTTTATTATTTTTTGTTTTTTTATCCAAAGCTGTATCCACCACACAGTTAAAGTCTCCTGCAATAACCAATAATCCTGTCTTGACCCTTTCTACCTTTTCCATAATCTCTTTAAAACATTTAGTGGGTAGTACATTTGGGAGGTATACATTTACCAAAGTGTAAACTTTCTCCTCCAACTTGCATATTAATATCTGGTACCGTCCTTCTATATCTATATCTTCATATATGATTTCTCTATTTATTCTTTTTGAAAGGATTATGGCCACTCCTCTTTTCTTTTTCTTAATCAAGGCTGCTTGTGAGATTATCTCATATCCTTCATCGTTCCATCTAGTCCTATCTTCCCGTATCCAATGTGTCTCTTGCACCATCGCTAAATCTATTCCTTTTTTTTTTGAGCAATCCTCTCATCATAGCTCTTTTATATGGGGTATTTAGCCCCTGTACATTTAGTGAGATACACTTCATGTTTTATGTTTTCCTGTAACACCTATTCCTGCTGCCCTCTCTCCCATTTCATTCACACACATCTGAGCTCTCATAGTACAGAGTAACCCATTCCCAAACATTCTTACTTGTTGTTTCAAGAGATAATAAAAATTAATCATCTCTTCAACCTTTAAGCCTTGACAATGTCTTATGTCTAGGGCTAAGGTCTATCTCTGACCTTAAAGTGGTAGCTACTCAGGGGGAATCCGAGCAAAAGCAGCCAATCTTTCTCCTTCCCTCTGTCTGTCCCTCATACTGGGCAGAGAGAGAAGGAAGAAAAGAAAAAAAAAAAAAAAAAAAAAAAAAAAGACTCTTACCTCTCATTCCCCCCCCCCCCCATTCTAATTATTTATACTCTTCCATAAATCACTGATTCTTCTCACAGGGCTTTTAGTGAAACTGTATATTTTCCCTTGGTATTTAAGTGTTCGTATTATTTTACCCTTAGTCCCTTATTTCACCTTATCCATGCGAAATTTTATATTATCGTGTTCATTTATATCCCCTACACAGCACTCCATCTATTCTATATTATATTTAAACAAATCTCTTACTAATTTATCTATTTTTTATGTCACCCATATCAGAATATCACGAACAGACACCCCTCCGTGTTATACAGTATCATTATAACCTTCGGATTATTTATGATATCTCCTGTGCAAAAATCTTCCCTTAATCCCGGAGTGCATCTTCCCACTCCATTAGTGAAAATATACTGTAAATCTTAATATTTAAGTGCTCACATTTTTTTTTTATATTACTCCCTTGTTACCTCTTATACTTATAAGGATTACCTCTCATATTTTATCCGAAAACAGAATTCATTCATTTCTATCCCCTGTACCAAACTCTATCTATTGTGTAGTTATGTTTAACCAAACTCTTGTTAATTTATCTCTTTGTGTATCCCTTATCAACGTATCACACTCAAATTCGCACCCCTCAGTATATACAATATCATTTTATCCTTCTGATTTTTTGTGATACCCCCTGTGCAAAGCCCCTTCCCTTAGTCCTGACCTCCATTAGTGATTTATACTGTTATTCCCAAAAAATTCCTTTTAAATTATATCCCATCATTCATCTATTATATGTACATTAAAAGTCTCATATTAATTTATCCATGGGATAACATATCCCATACACAATTTCATATTCAGCACTCTTGTCGGGGGAGAGAAAAAAAAAAAAAAAAAAAAAAAAAAATCCTTCCTCTCTCCCATCTCTTATCTCTTTCTCCCCTCCTCTTCCCCTTTTTTTTTGCCAAAGTTCTTGCGTTTTCTCTCCTTATCACTTAAATTGTTGAGCTGTCCATTCTTCTAATTCTTTTGGGTTCAGAAGGACTTTCCTTGTATCGTTCCAATTTATTGTAATGGCCTTGCCTGGTCCCCATCGATATCCGATATTTCTTTCTTTCAATGGTTTTAATTTTTCAAAATATCTTTTTCTCTCCATTCTTACTGCTCTGGGTAGGTCTTGATAGATTTGGATATCTTTAAATTTATCCTCTTCTGAGAATTTTTTATTTCTTATTGCATTTATTATTTGCTGCTTGGCAATCAGGGAGTGGAGAGTAACCATCGTATCTCTAGGAAAAGCATTCTGGATTCCCTGTGGCTTCTTAATTCTGTATATGTTTTCCATACACACTGCCGAAACTTGAGTTTGTAAGTTTAGTGCTGCAAACAGCCCATTCAAATAGTCCTTGATTTTATCATGAGAGATATCTTCTGGGATATTTTTTATCCGTATATTTTTAGCTCTCATTCTTTCTTCCATCATATTTACTCGATCTTCTAAACTGTTTATTTCCACCTTTATTTTGGTTTGTTCTTCTGTGATTAGATTATAATGGTTAGTTATTTGTTCTTGAAATTCTTCCACTTTTACTATTTTTCTGTTAATTTCTTCCATTTGTCTTGTCATTTGAGCTGTGCTATTTTCTAATTCTTTTTTAAAAATTTCAGTTTGATTGTCCAGGCTTGTTTTTATAAAATCTTGAAAATTGGTTATTGAAACTCTTTTATCTTCAAATGTTGATTCATCCAGAAAGGATAGTTCCTCATTCTGTTTGTTATGTGGTGAGAAAAAGTTAGAAACCACTTTTTCATTTTTATTATCTTTTTTGACCTCCTTGGTTTTTTTTGAGATCTTTGGCATCGCCATCTTTATTTACTATTGTGTCAAGGGACCCTTATCCTTTCCACTTTCACTTTCTCACCAGCTTCTTCTTTTCTTTATCTTATCTTGAAAACAATCTGTCTTTGTAGTCAATGTCTCTGGTCTTGGCTTTATTGTGCTTTGACCTTTATGACCTTTATGCTGTTTTTTCTCCCCCCAATTTCTTGGTCTTATTATCTTCACGTTTTGCAAGAAGTCTATTGATCCAATGATCCAATTAGGGATCCAATTAAAGGTCCAAAGATACCAGTGATGTCGGTCAGGGAAATCAAACGTTATAAAATTCACATCTATGATCTTGCAGTTCCAACATATATATTTTAAGTGGTATCAGCCACCTTAACAAGAACAAACCAAACTGAAGCACCAAAAATAGCACCAAAATAGTAAATTATTTACCAACTGAAAGTTAAGCTATAAGCTGTTAGATTTCTCCTCATCTGTTTCTCAGACAGTTAGCCATCAAATCTTGTGGTCATAACCTTTCCATTCTGTTAAACCACTTTATTAAGCCAACTGATTATATATTTGATTATATATTTGATCTTTGTACTGTCTTTCTCATCCAAATTTTATATATTGTCTAATAGGTTGTTTGTAGCAAAAAAAAAAAAAAAAAAAAAGAACAAACCAAAAAAAAAAAATTCAAGGTTATTGAATTTGATCTATATTTGCAGTTTCCAGATTTGCAGTTTCCAACAGTTATATCATTAAATGGTATCGGCCACGTTACAAAGTAAACCGAGCCACATAGAAATCGCTGCAAGTATTTACCAGCTACTGCTCCGGTATACGTCTGGCTGTCCGGTTATAAATCCACATAACATTGGTTGCCAAATTTAGTATATACCCCGATTCTTCCTCTCCTTGTAGTTATGTGTCCGCATTGCTCCGAACAGATACCAGGCAGCTGCTGCTTCTCAGTTCCCCGACGGGCTCAACACGGGCTCAGCACAAACGCCATTTCCTCGTGGCTGCGCCTTCCTCCGATACCCCCATTGAGCTCCACCTCCTGGTGCGTGCGTACGCTTACGTCCCGCCGCACTCCGTCATACCCTGAATGTTAACTGTCTTATTTCCAATAGAAATAGATAGTAAACATTTTGCTATCACATTGTGACTCTCTGATTCGCCATCCAGGTTCTGGATCCACCTGTCATGTGGGGAAGCGTACCTGATCATTTTAGGATTAGCGATCTGTTTTAACAGACTTCTGCTAATATAGCTGTTCTCACTCTTTAAGTCCAGCTTTGCATTCCTATTTCTTTCTAAGTCATTTATTTGAATAGGAAAGAATAAGTTGTCATTAACCCTTTCAATTCTGGCAAGGAATTGAGCATGACCTGCCAGATCTACAGATTCAACATAGTCCCTGTGGAGAGAAATGGTTAAACCATCACCTTCCAGAGAGGCATTCTGGATCCTCTCTGCAGCAATTCTTACGGAATGCTCCTCTACAGGTGCGATTGCGTCATTCACCTGCAGGATAGTCACGTCAGGTGACTGACTATTCCTAAAATGTACCTCTATCGAGTCAGGTCTTTCTTCTATCACATGGCAGTTACGATCAGATTGTACATGTGATTTCTCATAGGTTATAGGAACCTTAGCTTGTGACCATACAATTCCATTCACACAGTCAATAATTGTGTTAAGTCTTCTGAGTATCTCTATACCCAGAATCAGTCGGTCATAGGGGAGATCTACCACTATCACCGGGTGTCTAAAGGTTTTGTTACCTATTTTAAACTTTAACCAGGTATTGCCAATAACATGAAGTGCATTTCCTCCAACGCTCAACAAAGCATTGGGGAAATCTCTTAGCTTCGGCTTATCCGTTGCTAAGTCCATTACCTGCTGGAAGTAGGTATTGGATAAGATCGTGGCTTGTGAACCAGTATCTATTAACCCTTTGAAAGGCTGGGGTAACGAATCCTGTATTTCTACAGACATGTAGTACCTTCCTTCATGTTCTTCTAATTCACATAAGAATTAAGAATGTGTCAACATATTACTTGTTTTCCATACATTACCGGTCACAGCAGTAGTTTCTACCTGTACTGAGGAATGCTCAGTCTTACCCACAGGCCCATCCTTTTTAGGAATATCTTGAGCTGTCAAGCGGGAACTAGTGGTCGGCATCTCATCAGTTAATCCTTTCAGGGCTGGATCCTGGAAACTAGTGGCTGCTGGGGCTATTTTAGCCTTTGGCTGAAATGAAAAAACAGAGGAACACGTTGCGCCTCCTTCACCCGGAAGTGAAGTGACGGGATAGGCAATAGGTTTCCTAACACAACTATCGTTTATTTGACTGTTAGTACCTGGAAAGGAAACAGGGTTAGGCATTACATCTACTGACAACCTATCCTGTTTAGTCACTGTAGCTATATTTGCTGCGGCACTTGTGGATGCTGTTGCAATTGCACAGGTGTCTCTGCAATTGGAGCTGTCCCTAAAAAAGGATTGATAGCAAAGGCTTTGTTAATCTTTGTTATTTGCTCCATTAATTTGCCCATCTGGTCTGTCAATTGACCAACCTGACGACGCAAATTATTTCCCCCATTGCCGTTTTGTCTTTGTCCATTAGAACTTGGCTGGGATGGCCGAGACTGTTGGGAGTTATTGGAAGCAGATTGGTTGTTTCTGTTTCCATATCTCCTATTTCCCTGAGGATTCCTTCTCCATTGGGAATTGCCTTGGTTTTTATTAACCCAGGGGCGTTTATTCGCATTGGTATTGGATTTTTCAGAGTTATTGTCAGAGGAGTTTGCAGAATTGCTTCTGGCGTTTTCCTGTTTCTGAGGTTTTGGTGTTTTCAAAACCTCAGAATAGGTCCTCTTTTTCTGTTGGGTTTCTAAACCTAACTGAATTTTTGTCTCTGACACCATTTTATCACCAGGTTTCTTAACCTTTGGCTGATTTTCATCATGTGCATGGTGTATGGTATACAATTTCATGCACTGACTGACTAGCCATTCTAATGGTAGCTTACAATCATAATCTCTTGCGAGATTCATCTGTATGTTTACAGGCATGGCATGAAAATACAGATCTTTGAAGTCTGTGCTTTCATACCTGGGTTTTTTTTGGGCCACGGAGTATGCATTTTTAAGAATTACTAAAAATTCTCTGGGGCTTTGATCTGGACGGCACTTTAAGTTATAAAGCGCCTTCTTTGCAGAAGCAACGGTTTTATACTTACCATATTCCATGATTATTTCATATTTCATCTTGGACCAGGACATTAACTGCATAGCTTGAAGACTTTCAAGATAAACACGGCACATTGAATCAAAGGTCCATGTAATGAACCATTTCTTTTGAATGTCATCATACATGCCCAATGAATTCATTGCTCTATCATAATTTTCCAGATGTTCAGATATGTTTCCTGAACCTCTAGAAAATTGTGGGACAGTCTCTCTAAGGAACTTAACAACCTTTGGCGATTCATAAACAGGCGTCGTTGATTTGCGACTTCTGTTTCTGTTTTTGGGTAAACGTCTATGCGATCTGTCTGCTGAAGAGGAATTAGACCCATACAACAGTGCAGATGGCATATCAGTCACATGGCCTTCAGAGTTGACAGTGCAATCACTTTCACTCCCATCACTCTGAGCTTCTCGTTCGCTGTCACAATTCTGATCAGCATCAGAATCCTGCCAGTGCACAGAACCATGTCTGTTTTCATTCCTATCAACCTGAGTCTGATTCCCTTTGTCAAGTTTGGCCAGGACAGTCTTTTCAAACTGTTCTGCCCAAGATTGCCAAGAATCTATAGGTGTTTTCTTAGAATTACTCACATCTTTACTTAGAGACTGTTTAATGAAAACCTGGTTTGGTGTGGGAACATCATAACAAGGAGGGGATTTACAGATAGTCTTTTCTTGCATTTTTGTGCAACTTTTTGGCACAGAATGATGGCTACCAACCTCACTGCCTGATTCCTGGCTCTCCTTTTCATACTCATCCAATTGCGTTTTAAGCTGATTTATTTCCTGTGCACATTTATCCATCAAGGATTTCATTTCTTTTTCATGACCAGCCTGACGAGTGTTATGCTCAGCAAGTAAATCTTGGTATTTCCCATCTTGAATGCCAAATTGTTCACTGTACGTGTCCAGTTTGGTATTCAATACCTTGTTTTCATCTAACGCCTTAAGAAGTGCTGTCATAAAGAAAGGCCAAGAGTGTATTATGTACCCCATTTTTTTCTCTATGTTCTTTTGTTCAGCAATTACTTTAAGATGTCTTAGTATGTGTTCATCAGTTATCATCGTGCATTTAGCATCCCATTCAATACTTTTTAACCAAACATCATAGCTTAAATCATTTTTCATATGTTTATGAATATTGATTAGAGCATTTTTTCTTAGGTCTTCAATTATTTCACAATTATCTGTTACAGATTTATCGCTGTCCATTTGTTATACAGTGATTTAATCTCAATACAAAACTCTTTTCTATATTAAGATTAATATTGCATGAATTACAAATATTATTGTATATGGAATATAATTTCAACTTAAACAATCTCAGCAGTGCCTCCAATTTGTGGGGATATTTATGGGATAATAATTGTAAACAGATGAGAATTGCCCACGATTTTCAATTCTCAGATCCCTAAGAACGTTTATCGTTATAAGTGAAATGTATAACCATATACCGGTAATTAAAATCACTTTTATAAAATTGTTATAAAAATAGATAATTTTTATTTCTTAACAATTTAAATAATAATGATGAGTAACATGCATGACAATAATCAATGGAATTTGAGTATAACATGAATATGTAATACAATATGGCAATAATAATTAATATGCAGTATAAAAATGGTATGCAATACAAAGTGGCAGTTTACTTCCTGGTTAATATAAACGCCTCTACAGCACTTAGCTGTCAGGACAATTTATGATAGGCTTCACAGAGAGGGAAACAAAGTTTTACGGAGAGACAGAGCATTCCTTAGAGCTGCAGTAAAAACTTTCAGCTGGCAGTTTAGAAATAACCCTTGCAATGCTGGCTAGACCTCCTAAGTGATTAAGGTCTACTTTTATGTAATTTTAAATAAATAACATTTACCCAGTCATAGTCTTTAAACAT
Source organism: Pelobates fuscus (assembly GCF_036172605.1). Lineage (NCBI taxonomy): Eukaryota > Metazoa > Chordata > Amphibia > Anura > Pelobatidae > Pelobates > Pelobates fuscus. The sequence continues at coordinate 90,408 of NC_086326.1, forward strand.
TTCCTTGCATCCAATGAGAAAATCTACTATGTTCTATAAGCTAATATTTTAATTAATTTGTCTAAATAGATATTTTATCTTATTTTAGAGCCAATCAATACAGCTGGATAAACGGTCATGATATGCTAACGTGATATTAATCACACAAATACATTAATGGCTATATTAATCCCAGCTGCAGATGGGATGCTATAACCATATATATATTCTTTAATAATTAAGATTTCTAAATATGAAATCTAATCATGATTTATCCAGTCATATATCATGCTATTAATTTTAATTAATTTAAATTAATTAATTAATTAAATGCCTGTATATTTACCAGTTAAGTAGATATTTTCTCATCAGATATCCTCAGGTAGCTAAGTGTCATGGGTCTCTTTCTCTGCATGGAGTGTAAGAGTTTCTTGGTTACTCTGATCACCCGATTCTGCCTGGATCTCTCTGAATCCCCAGAGTGTTCTAATGTCTTTCTCTTCAATCTTTGAATGTCCGACCTCTTCTCTTCCCTTGTCTTAACTTTTTAAAGGGGAAATTCCTCTAAGTGATAGCCAATCACAAATGTGGGGTGTGGTTGCCTTTTAGGTAATCATTTTAGTATTTGGACTCCAGAGGGCAGCCTTGTTCCACTAAACATACCTATCCAGGAAAGAGTTAACTTCTCCTGGTGGCTATTTTTGACGTCATTTACGTTATCTATATGGTGGCTATAACTTAGGTTTCCTTTCAGATCAAAGGGTCTTTCTGAAATTTCTTCAGACTATGCGTCTCCATTTTCGGTAATAATTCCTAATATGACAGCCTGTAATACCACATATGACCCCGAAATATAATGGGATCTTGTTAGGTATAGGAAGTAAAATTTAATTATTTAATCTTCTCTGTCACCTACGTCTGGGAATATAATTTCTTCTATTCCATTAGTACCTAGACAGTCTATCCATCCCACGTTCTCAATGTCTTATCTCTAGGTTGCTTATCTTACACATTCCATTCAGCTCGGGCAAAGCGGTCAGTTTTAGAGAAAGGATAGAAATTTTGTGTCTCTTTGTTAGCTTGAAGATACAAAATGGAGTCTGGTCTATTTAGATTGACTTCAGAATATACACTTTGTATTTCTATCATAGCACAAAATGTCTGCCGATATAAATACCCTGACACACCTGATTACAGTATTGGCCAATTCCTTACTAACCTGCTGGGCCTCTTGGAATCTTTGGAAAGAATTGATTGCCAACCTATAATACTCTGTGGAGATTTCAATGAAGATTTTCTGTGCAGAGCAAAGAAGCCAATATCTGACCTTCTTCACTCAAGAGGATATACCCAACTGGTCTGGGCAGCCACCACAGAAAAAAAACACACTGTTGGATCACATTTACATCTCCAGGGTGCAGCACTGTCTCCAGTCAGGAGTACTGCACAGTTATTACAGCTATCATGATCCCGTGTATTGTGTTTTGAGCAGTGGTTGTGAACACGCTTAGAGCCTGCATAAACAAGGCATGAGCGTTGCCAGGAAACAGTGGTTGTAAACACTGATTATCACCAAACAGATAGCACACCTTCACCTCCATTCTACGTCAAGATGCTGAGACCCCCCAAATGCATGTGGTCATACCTTCATCTGCTAGGCTTGATAAAGCTGCTAATGTTTTAATAAATGTATGTTTTAATGTAACAGTGAAGCACTTTGGGCAACAACGTTGCAATTAAATGTACTATATCAATAAATAAAAGTTGAAATGCATTTCTCACACTATCAAGCTTGCCATGTGCACTTTTTAAATGTGATCAATCAATTGGTTAGTGTAATGTTTACTATCTTTACTCACTCCAAACACTCCACACAGTTACTCTGCCCACTCCATAAAGTAACTCTGTCCAGTCCAACCTTTCCACAGTTACTTCAGCCACTCCAACCACACAACAGTTACTCAAGCCACTCCACCCAGTTACTCCGCCCACTCCAGTTGTAGACTACTGGTGGAGGCAAGAACACTTCAAACAATTTCCCCAGAAATTGTAGCTTAACTAGTTAAGTGTTCTTGCATAGCAAGACCACTTACTGTTATCTCACATATATATTATTATTATTATTATAGCCAAATTTGCCACCCTAACTCCTCCCACAGTTTTTACACTACATAGACAAAAATATACCAAAAAGTGCACAGCTAAGCCATAGTCCTTATAGTTTTCACAATATGACCATTTGTTTGCAACTCACACAGTCCATTGATAGTGATGTACAGAACTGTTCGCCGGCGAACAGTTCCTGGCGAAATTAGCGTGTTCGCGTTCGCCACGGCGGGCGGAATAATGCGCAGTTCGATCCGCCCCCTATTCGTCATCATTGGGCAAACTTTGACCCTGTGCCTCTCGGTCAGCAGACACATTCCAGCCAATCAGCAGCACTCCCTCCCTTCCACACCCTCCAACCTCCCTCCCAGCATCCATTTTCGATTCATTCGGAAGATGCATGCTTAGTGAGAGGAGGGAAAGTTTAGCTGCTGCTGATTAGATAGGGAAATTGATAGCTAGGCTAGGGTATTCAGTGTCCACTACAATCCTGAAGGACTCATCTGAACTCTGCTGTAAGGACAGCACCCCAAAAAGCCCTTTTTAGGGCTATAACATCAGGCTGCTTTTTTTATTTTTTTTCCTGTGTAATGTAATTGCAGGTGCCTGCCTGCCAGCTTCTGTGTGAGGTTCACATTGGATACTGTGCCTACTTGCCCAGTGCCACCACTCATATCTGTTTTAACAAGTGGTTAAGCTTTACATTTAAAATAAATATTTTTTTTTCACTGTAATAGAAGAGCAGTTAGTTGTCTGCAAGCGTCTGGGTGTCAGGCCTACTTCAGCGTGTGCTCTGCAGACCTGTGCCAGCGTGCTTTGACAGTTGCCACTCATATCTGGTGTCTCTTTAGCGTGCTTTTACAAAGAAAAAAGGTTTCCAGTGTAAGCTAATAGCAGACAGTCAGTGTCCTTCAAGCGGCTCTGTCAGGCCTTCCTTCAGCGTGTGCCCTGCACAACCCTGCCAGCGTACTTTGACAGTTGCCACTCATATCTGGTGTCTCTATAGCGTGCTTTTACAACCAAAATTTTGATTCCACTGTAATAGAAGAGCAGTTGCCTGCCTGCCAGCTTCTGTGTGAGGTTCACATTGGATACTGTGCCTACTTGCCCAGTGCCACCACTCATATCTGTTTTAACAATTGATTAAGCTTTACATTTAAAATAAATATTTTTTTTCACTGTAATAGAAGAGCAGTTGCCTGCCTGCCAGCTTCTGTGTGAGGTTCACATTGGATACTGTGCCCACTTGCCCAGTGCCACCACTCATACCTGTTTTAACAATTGGTTAAGCTTTAGATTTAAAATAAATAAATTTTTTTCACTGTAATAGAAGAGCAGTTGCCTGCCTGCCAGCTTCTGTGTCAGGTTGGATGCCTTGCCCATTTGCACAGTCAGTGCCACCACTCATATCTGTTTTAACAATTGGTTAAGCTTTAGATTTTAAATCAATATTTTTTTTCACTGTAATAGAAGAGCAGTTGCCTGCCTGCCAGCTTCTGTGTGAGGTTCACATTGGATACTGTGCCCACTAGCCCAGTGCCACCACTCATATCTGTTTTAACAATTGGTTAAGCTTTAGATTTAAAAAAAATAATTTTTTTTCACTGTAATAGAAGAGCAGTTGCCTGCCTGCCAGCTTCAGTGTCATGTTGGATGCCTTGCCCATTTGCACAGTCAGTGCCATCACTCATATCTGTTTTAACAATAGCTTAAGCTTTAGATTTTAAAGAAATCATTTGTTTTCACTGTAATAGAAGATCAGTTAGTTGTCTGCAAGCATCTGGGTGTCAGGCCTACTTCAGCGTGTGCTCTGCAGACCTGTGCCAGCGTGCTTTGACAGTTGCCAATCATATCTGGTGTCTCTTTAGCGTGCTTTTACAAAGAAAAAAGGTTTCCAGTGTAAGCTAATAGCAGACAGTCAGTGTCCTTCAAGCGGCTCTGTCAGGCCTTCCTTCAGCGTGTGCCCTGCACAACCCTGCCAGCGTACTTTGACAGTTGCCACTCATATCTGGTGTCTCTATAGCGTGCTTTTACAACCAAAATTTTGTTTCCACTGTAATAGAAGAGCAGTTGCCTGCCTGCCAGCTTCTGTGTGAGGTTCACATTGGATACTGTGCCCACTTGCCCAGTGCCACCACTCATATCTGTTTTAACAATTGGTTAAGCTTTACATTTAAAATAAATATTTTTTTTTCACTGTAATAGAAGAGCAGTTGCCTGCCTGCCAGCTTCTGTGTGAGGTTCACATTGGATACTGTGCCCACTTGCCCAGTGCCACCACTCATATCTGTTTTAACAATAGCTTAAGCTTTAGATTTTAAAGAAATCATTTTTTTCACTGTAATAGAAGATCAGTTAGTTGTCTGCAAGCGTCTGGGTGTCAGGCCTACTTCAGCGTGTGCTCTGCAGACCTGTGCCAGCATGCTTTGACAGTTGCCAATCATATCTGGTGTCTCTTTAGCGTGCTTTTACAAAGAAAAAAGGTTTCCAGTGTAAGCTAATAGCAGACAGTCAGTGTCCTTCAAGCGGCTCTGTCAGGCCTTCCTTCAGCGTGTGCCCTGCACAACCCTGCCAGCGTACTTTGACAGTTGCCACTCATATCTGGTGTCTCTATAGCGTGCTTTTACAACCAAAATTTTGTTTCCACTGTAATAGAATAGCAGTTGCCTGCCTGCCAGCTTCTGTGTGAGGTTCACATTGGATACTGTGCCCACTTGCCCAGTGCCACCACTCATATCTGTTTTAACAATAGCTTAAGCTTTAGATTTTAAAGAAATCATTTTTTTCACTGTAATAGAAGATCAGTTAGTTGTCTGCAAGCGTCTGGGTGTCAGGCCTACTTCAGTGTGTGCTCTGCAGACCTGTGCCAGCGTGCTTTGACAGTTGCCAATCATATCTGGTGTCTCTTTAGCGTGCTTTTACAAAGAAAAAAGGTTTCCAGTGTAAGCTAATAGCAGACAGTCAGTGTCCTTCAAGCGGCTCTGTCAGGCCTTCCTTCAGCGTGTGCCCTGCACAACCCTGCCAGCGTACTTTGACAGTTGCCACTCATATCTGGTGTCTCTATAGCGTGCTTTTACAACCAAAATTTTGTTTAGACTGTAATAGAAGAGCAGTTGCCTGCCTGCCAGCTTCTGTGTGAGGTTCACATTGGATACTGTGCCTACTTGCCCAGTGCCACCACTCATATCTGTTTTAACAATTGGTTAAGCTTTACATTTAAAATAAATATTTTTTTTTCACTGTAATAGAAGAGCAGTTAGTTGTCTGCAAGCGTCTGGGTGTCAGGCCTACTTCAGCGTGTGCTCTGCACAACCCTGCCAGCGTACTTTGAAAGTTGCCACTCATATCTGGTGTCTCTATAGCGTGCTTTTACAACCAAAATTTTGTTTCCACTGTAATAGAAGAGCAGTTGCCTGCCTGCCAGCTTCTGTGTGAGGTTCACATTGGATACTGTGCCTACTTGCCCAGTGCCACCACTCATATCTGTTTTAACAATTGGTTAAGCTTTACATTTAAAATAAATATTTTTTTTGCACTGTAATAGAAGAGCAGTTAGTTGTCTGCAAGCGTCTGGGTGTCAGGCCTACTTCAGCGTGTGCTCTGCACAACCCTGCCAGCGTACTTTGAAAGTTGCCACTCATATCTGGTGTCTCTTTAGCATGCTTTTACAAAGAAAAAAGGTTTCCAGTGTAAGCTAATAGCAGACAGTCAGTGTCCTTCAAGCGGCTCTGTCAGGCCTTCCTTCAGCGTGTGCCCTGCACAACCCTGCCAGCGTACTTTGACAGTTGCCACTCATATCTGGTGTCTCTATAGCGTGCTTTTACAACCAAAATTTTGTTTCCACTGTAATAGAATAGCAGTTGCCTGCCTGCCAGCTTCTGTGTGAGGTTCACATTGGATACTGTGCCCACTTGCCCAGTGCCACCACTCATATCTGTTTTAACAATAGCTTAAGCTTTACATTTAAAATAAATATTTTTTTTCACTGTAATAGAAGTGCAGTTAGTTGTCTGCAAGCGTCTGGGTGTCAGGCCTACTTCAGCGTGTGCTCTGCAGACCTGTGCCAGCGTGCTTTGACAGTTGCCAATCATATCTGGTGTCTCTTTAGCGTGCTTTTACAAAGAAAAAAGGTTTCCAGTGTAAGCTAATAGCAGACAGTCAGTGTCCTTCAAGCGGCTCTGTCAGGCCTTCCTTCAGCGTGTGCCCTGCACAACCCTGCCAGCGTACTTTGACAGTTGCCACTCATATCTGGTGTCTCTATAGCGTGCTTTTACAACCAAAATTTTGTTTAGACTGTAATAGAAGAGCAGTTGCCTGCCTGCCAGCTTCTGTGTGAGGTTCACATTGGATACTGTGCCTACTTGCCCAGTGCCACCACTCATATCTGTTTTAACAATTGGTTAAGCTTTACATTTAAAATAAATATTTTTTTTTCACTGTAATAGAAGAGCAGTTAGTTGTCTGCAAGCGTCTGGGTGTCAGGCCTACTTCAGCGTGTGCTCTGCACAACCCTGCCAGCGTACTTTGAAAGTTGCCACTCATATCTGGTGTCTCTATAGCGTGCTTTTACAACCAAAATTTTGTTTCCACTGTAATAGAAGAGCAGTTGCCTGCCTGCCAGCTTCTGTGTGAGGTTCACATTGGATACTGTGCCTACTTGCCCAGTGCCACCACTCATATCTGTTTTAACAATTGGTTAAGCTTTACATTTAAAATAAATATTTTTTTTGCACTGTAATAGAAGAGCAGTTAGTTGTCTGCAAGCGTCTGGGTGTCAGGCCTACTTCAGCGTGTGCTCTGCACAACCCTGCCAGCGTACTTTGAAAGTTGCCACTCATATCTGGTGTCTCTTTAGCGTGCTTTTACAAAGAAAAAAGGTTTCCAGAGTAAGCTAATAGCAGACAGTCAGTGTCCTTCAAGCGGCTCTGTCAGGCCTTCCTTCAGCGTGTGCCCTGCACAACCCTGCCAGCGTACTTTGACAGTTGCCACTCATATCTGGTGTCTCTATAGCGTGCTTTTACAACCAAAATTTTGTTTCCACTGTAATAGAATAGCAGTTGCCTGCCTGCCAGCTTCTGTGTGAGGTTCACATTGGATACTGTGCCCACTTGCCCAGTGCCACCACTCATATCTGTTTTAACAATAGCTTAAGCTTTAGATTTTAAAGAAATCATTTTTTTCACTGTAATAGAAGATCAGTTAGTTGTCTGCAAGCGTCTGGGTGTCAGGCCTACTTCAGCGTGTGCTCTGCAGACCTGTGCCAGCGTGCTTTGACAGTTGCCAATCATATCTGGTGTCTCTTTAGCGTGCTTTTACAAAGAAAAAAGGTTTCCAGTGTAAGCTAATAGCAGATAGTCAGTGTCCTTCAAGCGGCTCTGTCAGGCCTTCCTTCAGCGTGTGCCCTGCACAACCCTGCCAGCGTACTTTGACAGTTGCCACTCATATCTGGTGTCTCTATAGCGTGCTTTTACAACCAAAATTTTGTTTAGACTGTAATAGAAGAGCAGTTGCCTGCCTGCCAGCTTCTGTGTGAGGTTCACATTGGATACTGTGCCTACTTGCCCAGTGCCACCACTCATATCTGTTTTAACAATTGGTTAAGCTTTACATTTAAAATAAATATTTTTTTTTCACTGTAATAGAAGAGCAGTTAGTTGTCTGCAAGCGTCTGGGTGTCAGGCCTACTTCAGCGTGTGCTCTGCACAACCCTGCCAGCGTACTTTGAAAGTTGCCACTCATATCTGGTGTCTCTATAGCGTGCTTTTACAACCAAAATTTTGTTTCCACTGTAATAGAAGAGCAGTTGCCTGCCTGCCAGCTTCTGTGTGAGGTTCACATTGGATACTGTGCCTACTTGCCCAGTGCCACCACTCATATCTGTTTTAACAAGTGGTTAAGCTTTACATTTAAAATACATTTTTTTTTTCACTGTAATAGAAGAGCAGTTAGTTGTCTGCAAGCGTCTGGGTGTCAGGCCTACTTCAGCGTGTGCTCTGCAGACCTGTGCCAGCGTGCTTTGACAGTTGCCACTCATATCTGGTGTCTCTTTAGCGTGCTTTTACAAAGAAAAAAGGTTTCCAGTGTAAGCTAATAGCAGACAGTCAGTGTCCTTCAAGCGGCTCTGTCAGGCCTTCCTTCAGCGTGTGCCCTGCACAACCCTGCCAGCGTACTTTGACAGTTGCCACTCATATCTGGTGTCTCTATAGCGTGCTTTTACAACCAAAATTTTGTTTCCACTGTAATAGAATAGCAGTTGCCTGCCTGCCAGCTTCTGTGTGAGGTTCACATTGGATACTGTGCCCACTTGCCCAGTGCCACCACTCATATCTGTTTTAACAATAGCTTAAGCTTTACATTTAAAATAAATATTTTTTTTCACTGTAATAGAAGTGCAGTTAGTTGTCTGCAAGCGTCTGGGTGTCAGGCCTACTTCAGCGTGTGCTCTGCAGACCTGTGCCAGCGTGCTTTGACAGTTGCCAATCATATCTGGTGTCTCTTTAGCGTGCTTTTACAAAGAAAAAAGGTTTCCAGTGTAAGCTAATAGCAGACAGTCAGTGTCCTTCAAGCGGCTCTGTCAGGCCTTCCTTCAGCGTGTGCCCTGCACAACCCTGCCAGCGTACTTTGACAGTTGCCACTCATATCTGGTGTCTCTATAGCGTGCTTTTACAACCAAAATTTTGTTTCCACTGTAATAGAAGAGCAGTTGCCTGCCTGCCAGCTTCTGTGTGAGGTTCACATTGGATACTGTGCCCACTTGCCCAGTGCCACCACTCATATCTGTTTTAACAATTGGTTAAGCTTTACATTTAAAATAAATATTTTTTTTTCACTGTAATAGAAGAGCAGTTGCCTGCCTGCCAGCTTCTGTGTGAGGTTCACATTGGATACTGTGCCCACTTGCCCAGTGCCACCACTCATATCTGTTTTAACAATAGCTTAAGCTTTAGATTTTAAAGAAATCGTTTTTTTCACTGTAATAGAAGATCAGTTAGTTGTCTGCAAGCGTCTGAGTGTCAGGCCTACTTCAGCGTGTGCTCTGCAGACCTGTGCCAGCGTGCTTTGACAGTTGCCAATCATATCTGGTGTCTCTTTAGCGTGCTTTTACAAAGAAAAAAGGTTTCCAGTGTAAGCTAATAGCAGACAGTCAGTGTCCTTCAAGCGGCTCTGTCAGGCCTTCCTTCAGCGTGTGCCCTGCACAACCCTGCCAGCGTACTTTGACAGTTGCCACTCATATCTGGTGTCTCTATAGCGTGCTTTTACAACCAAAATTTTGTTTCCACTGTAATAGAAGAGCAGTTGCCTGCCTGCCAGCTTCTGTGTGAGGTTCACATTGGATACTGTGCCTACTTGCCCAGTGCCACCACTCATATCTGTTTTAACAATTGGTTAAGCTTTACATTTAAAATAAATATTTTTTTTTCACTGTAATAGAAGAGCAGTTAGTTGTCTGCAAGCGTCTGGGTGTCAGGCCTACTTCAGCGTGTGCTCTGCACAACCCTGCCAGCGTACTTTGAAAGTTGCCACTCATATCTGGTGTCTCTATAGCGTGCTTTTACAACCAAAATTTTGTTTCCACTGTAATAGAAGAGCAGTTGCCTGCCTGCCAGCTTCTGTGTGAGGTTCACATTGGATACTGTGCCTACTTGCCCAGTGCCACCACTCATATCTGTTTTAACAAGTGGTTAAGCTTTACATTTAAAATACATTTTTTTTCACTGTAATAGAAGAGCAGTTAGTTGTCTGCAAGCGTCTGGGTGTCAGGCCTACTTCAGCGTGTGCTCTGCACAACCCTGCCAGCGTACTTTGAAAGTTGCCACTCATATCTGGTGTCTCTATAGCGTGCTTTTACAACCAAAATTTTGTTTCCACTGTAATAGAAGAGCAGTTGCCTGCCTGCCAGCTTCTGTGTGAGGTTCACATTGGATACTGTGCCTACTTGCCCAGTGCCACCACTCATATCTGTTTTAACAATTGGTTAAGCTTTACATTTAAAATAAATATTTTTTTTGCACTGTAATAGAAGAGCAGTTAGTTGTCTGCAAGCGTCTGGGTGTCAGGCCTACTTCAGCGTGTGCTCTGCACAACCCTGCCAGCGTACTTTGAAAGTTGCCACTCATATCTGGTGTCTCTTTAGCATGCTTTTACAAAGAAAAAAGGTTTCCAGTGTAAGCTAATAGCAGACAGTCAGTGTCCTTCAAGCGGCTCTGTCAGGCCTTCCTTCAGCATGTGCCCTGCACAACCCTGCCAGCGTACTTTGACAGTTGCCACTCATATCTGGTGTCTCTATAGCGTGCTTTTACAACCAAAATTTTGTTTCCACTGTAATAGAATAGCAGTTGCCTGCCTGCCAGCTTCTGTGTGAGGTTCACATTGGATACTGTGCCCACTTGCCCAGTGCCACCACTCATATCTGTTTTAACAATAGCTTAAGCTTTACATTTAAAATAAATATTTTTTTTCACTGTAATAGAAGTGCAGTTAGTTGTCTGCAAGCGTCTGGGTGTCAGGCCTACTTCAGCGTGTGCTCTGCAGACCTGTGCCAGCGTGCTTTGACAGTTGCCAATCATATCTGGTGTCTCTTTAGCGTGCTTTTACAAAGAAAAAAGGTTTCCAGTGTAAGCTAATAGCAGACAGTCAGTGTCCTTCAAGCGGCTCTGTCAGGCCTTCCTTCAGCGTGTGCCCTGCACAACCCTGCCAGCGTACTTTGACAGTTGCCACTCATATCTGGTGTCTCTATAGCGTGCTTTTACAACCAAAATTTTGTTTAGACTGTAATAGAAGAGCAGTTGCCTGCCTGCCAGCTTCTGTGTGAGGTTCACATTGGATACTGTGCCTACTTGCCCAGTGCCACCACTCATATCTGTTTTAACAATTGGTTAAGCTTTACATTTAAAATAAATATTTTTTTTTCACTGTAATAGAAGAGCAGTTAGTTGTCGGCAAGCGTCTGGGTGTCAGGCCTACTTCAGCGTGTGCTCTGCACAACCCTGCCAGCGTACTTTGAAAGTTGCCACTCATATCTGGTGTCTCTATAGCGTGCTTTTACAACCAAAATTTTGTTTCCACTGTAATAGAAGAGCAGTTGCCTGCCTGCCAGCTTCTGTGTGAGGTTCACATTGGATACTGTGCCTACTTGCCCAGTGCCACCACTCATATCTGTTTTAACAATTGGTTAAGCTTTACATTTAAAATAAATATTTTTTTTGCACTGTAATAGAAGAGCAGTTAGTTGTCTGCAAGCGTCTGGGTGTCAGGCCTACTTCAGCGTGTGCTCTGCACAACCCTGCCAGCGTACTTTGAAAGTTGCCACTCATATCTGGTGTCTCTTTAGCGTGCTTTTACAAAGAAAAAAGGTTTCCAGAGTAAGCTAATAGCAGACAGTCAGTGTCCTTCAAGCGGCTCTGTCAGGCCTTCCTTCAGCGTGTGCCCTGCACAACCCTGCCAGCGTACTTTGACAGTTGCCACTCATATCTGGTGTCTCTATAGCGTGCTTTTACAACCAAAATTTTGTTTCCACTGTAATAGAATAGCAGTTGCCTGCCTGCCAGCTTCTGTGTGAGGTTCACATTGGATACTGTGCCCACTTGCCCAGTGCCACCACTCATATCTGTTTTAACAATAGCTTAAGCTTTAGATTTTAAAGAAATCATTTTTTTCACTGTAATAGAAGATCAGTTAGTTGTCTGCAAGCGTCTGGGTGTCAGGCCTACTTCAGCGTGTGCTCTGCAGACCTGTGCCAGCGTGCTTTGACAGTTGCCAATCATATCTGGTGTCTCTTTAGCGTGCTTTTACAAAGAAAAAAGGTTTCCAGTGTAAGCTAATAGCAGATAGTCAGTGTCCTTCAAGCGGCTCTGTCAGGCCTTCCTTCAGCGTGTGCCCTGCACAACCCTGCCAGCGTACTTTGACAGTTGCCACTCATATCTGGTGTCTCTATAGCGTGCTTTTACAACCAAAATTTTGTTTAGACTGTAATAGAAGAGCAGTTGCCTGCCTGCCAGCTTCTGTGTGAGGTTCACATTGGATACTGTGCCTACTTGCCCAGTGCCACCACTCATATCTGTTTTAACAATTGGTTAAGCTTTACATTTAAAATAAATATTTTTTTTTCACTGTAATAGAAGAGCAGTTAGTTGTCTGCAAGCGTCTGGGTGTCAGGCCTACTTCAGCGTGTGCTCTGCACAACCCTGCCAGCGTACTTTGAAAGTTGCCACTCATATCTGGTGTCTCTATAGCGTGCTTTTACAACCAAAATTTTGTTTCCACTGTAATAGAAGAGCAGTTGCCTGCCTGCCAGCTTCTGTGTGAGGTTCACATTGGATACTGTGCCTACTTGCCCAGTGCCACCACTCATATCTGTTTTAACAAGTGGTTAAGCTTTACATTTAAAATACATTTTTTTTTTCACTGTAATAGAAGAGCAGTTAGTTGTCTGCAAGCGTCTGGGTGTCAGGCCTACTTCAGCGTGTGCTCTGCAGACCTGTGCCAGCGTGCTTTGACAGTTGCCACTCATATCTGGTGTCTCTTTAGCGTGCTTTTACAAAGAAAAAAGGTTTCCAGTGTAAGCTAATAGCAGACAGTCAGTGTCCTTCAAGCGGCTCTGTCAGGCCTTCCTTCAGCGTGTGCCCTGCACAACCCTGCCAGCGTACTTTGACAGTTGCCACTCATATCTGGTGTCTCTATAGCGTGCTTTTACAACCAAAATTTTGTTTCCACTGTAATAGAATAGCAGTTGCCTGCCTGCCAGCTTCTGTGTGAGGTTCACATTGGATACTGTGCCCACTTGCCCAGTGCCACCACTCATATCTGTTTTAACAATAGCTTAAGCTTTACATTTAAAATAAATATTTTTTTTCACTGTAATAGAAGTGCAGTTAGTTGTCTGCAAGCGTCTGGGTGTCAGGCCTACTTCAGCGTGTGCTCTGCAGACCTGTGCCAGCGTGCTTTGACAGTTGCCAATCATATCTGGTGTCTCTTTAGCGTGCTTTTACAAAGAAAAAAGGTTTCCAGTGTAAGCTAATAGCAGACAGTCAGTGTCCTTCAAGCGGCTCTGTCAGGCCTTCCTTCAGCGTGTGCCCTGCACAACCCTGCCAGCGTACTTTGACAGTTGCCACTCATATCTGGTGTCTCTATAGCGTGCTTTTACAACCAAAATTTTGTTTCCACTGTAATAGAAGAGCAGTTGCCTGCCTGCCAGCTTCTGTGTGAGGTTCACATTGGATACTGTGCCCACTTGCCCAGTGCCACCACTCATATCTGTTTTAACAATTGGTTAAGCTTTACATTTAAAATAAATATTTTTTTTTCACTGTAATAGAAGAGCAGTTGCCTGCCTGCCAGCTTCTGTGTGAGGTTCACATTGGATACTGTGCCCACTTGCCCAGTGCCACCACTCATATCTGTTTTAACAATAGCTTAAGCTTTAGATTTTAAAGAAATCATTTTTTTCACTGTAATAGAAGATCAGTTAGTTGTCTGCAAGCGTCTGAGTGTCAGGCCTACTTCAGCGTGTGCTCTGCAGACCTGTGCCAGCGTGCTTTGACAGTTGCCAATCATATCTGGTGTCTCTTTAGCGTGCTTTTACAAAGAAAAAAGGTTTCCAGTGTAAGCTAATAGCAGACAGTCAGTGTCCTTCAAGCGGCTCTGTCAGGCCTTCCTTCAGCGTGTGCCCTGCACAACCCTGCCAGCGTACTTTGACAGTTGCCACTCATATCTGGTGTCTCTATAGCGTGCTTTTACAACCAAAATTTTGTTTCCACTGTAATAGAAGAGCAGTTGCCTGCCTGCCAGCTTCTGTGTGAGGTTCACATTGGATACTGTGCCTACTTGCCCAGTGCCACCACTCATATCTGTTTTAACAATTGGTTAAGCTTTACATTTAAAATAAATATTTTTTTTTCACTGTAATAGAAGAGCAGTTAGTTGTCTGCAAGCGTCTGGGTGTCAGGCCTACTTCAGCGTGTGCTCTGCACAACCCTGCCAGCGTACTTTGAAAGTTGCCACTCATATCTGGTGTCTCTATAGCGTGCTTTTACAACCAAAATTTTGTTTCCACTGTAATAGAAGAGCAGTTGCCTGCCTGCCAGCTTCTGTGTGAGGTTCACATTGGATACTGTGCCTACTTGCCCAGTGCCACCACTCATATCTGTTTTAACAAGTGGTTAAGCTTTACATTTAAAATACATTTTTTTTCACTGTAATAGAAGAGCAGTTAGTTGTCTGCAAGCGTCTGGGTGTCAGGCCTACTTCAGCGTGTGCTCTGCAGACCTGTGCCAGCGTGCTTTGACAGTTGCCACTCATATCTGGTGTCTCTTTAGCGTGCTTTTACAAAGAAAAAAGGTTTCCAGTGTAAGCTAATAGCAGACAGTCAGTGTCCTTCAAGCGGCTCTGTCAGGCCTTTCTTCAGCGTGTGCCCTGCACAACCCTGCCAGCGTACTTTGACAGTTGCCACTCATATCTGGTGTCTCTATAGCGTGCTTTTACAACCAAAATTTTGTTTCCACTGTAATAGAATAGCAGTTGCCTGCCTGCCAGCTTCTGTGTGAGGTTCACATTGGATACTGTGCCCACTTGCCCAGTGCCACCACTCATATCTGTTTTAACAATAGCTTAAGCTTTACATTTAAAATAAATATTTTTTTTTCACTGTAATAGAAGTGCAGTTAGTTGTCTGCAAGCGTCTGGGTGTCAGGCCTACTTCAGCGTGTGCTCTGCAGACCTGTGCCAGCGTGCTTTGACAGTTGCCACTCATATCTTGTGTCTCTATAGCGTGCTTTTACAAACAAAATTTTGTTTCCACTGTAATAGAAGAGCAGTTGCCTGCTTGCCAGCTTCTGTGTGAGGTTCACATTGGATACTGTGCCTACTTGCCCAGTGCCACCACTCATATCTGTTTTAACAATTGGTTAAGCTTTACATTTAAAATAAATATTTTTTTTTCACTGTAATAGAAGAGCAGTTAGTTGTCTGCAAGCGTCTAGGTGTCAGGCCTACTTCAGCGTGTGCTCTGCACAACCCTGCCAGCGTACTTTGACAGTTGCCACTCATATCTGGTGTCTCTATAGCGTGCTTTTACAACCAAAATTTTGTTTCCACTGTAATAGAAGAGCAGTTGCCTGCCTGCCAGCTTCTGTGTGAGGTTCACATTGGATACTGTGCCTACTTGCCCAGTGCCACCACTCATATCTGTTTTAACAATAGCTTAAGCTTTAGATTTTAAAGAAATCATTTTTTTTCACTGTAATAGAAGAGCAGTTAGTTGTCTGCAAGCGTCTGGGTGTCAGGCCTACTTCAGCGTGTGCTCTGCACAACCCTGCCAGCGTACTTTGAAAGTTGCCACTCATATCTGGTGTCTCTATAGCGTGCTTTTACAACCAAAATTTTGTTTCCACTGTAATAGAAGAGCAGTTGCCTGCCTGCCAGCTTCTGTGTGAGGTTCACATTGGATACTGTGCCTACTTGCCCAGTGCCACCACTCATATCTGTTTTAACAAGTGGTTAAGCTTTACATTTAAAATAAATATTTTTTTTTCACTGTAATAGAAGAGCAGTTAGTTGTCTGCAAGCATCTGGGTGTCAGGCCTACTTCAGCGTGTGCTCTGCAGACCTGTGCCAGCGTGCTTTGACAGTTGCCACTCATATCTGGTGTCTATTTAGCGTGCTTTTACAAAGAAAAAAGGTTTCCAGTGTAAGCTAATAGCAGACAGTCAGTGTCCTTCAAGCGGCTCTGTCAGGCCTTCCTTCAGCGTGTGCCCTGCACAACCCTGCCAGCGTACTTTGACAGTTGCCACTCATATCTGGTGTCTCTATAGCGTGCTTTTACAACCAAAATTTTGTTTCCACTGTAATAGAAGAGCAGTTGCCTGCCTGCCAGCTTCTGTGTGAGGTTCACATTGGATACTGTGCCCACTTGCCCAGTGCCACCACTCATATCTGTTTTAACAATTGGTTAAGCTTTACATTTAAAATAAATATTTTTTTTTCACTGTAATAGAAGAGCAGTTGCCTGCCTGCCAGCTTCTGTGTGAGGTTCCCATTGGATACTGTGCCCACTTGCCCAGTGCCACCACTCATATCTGTTTTAACAATAGCTTAAGCTTTAGATTTTAAAGAAATCATTTTTTTCACTGTAATAGAAGATCAGTTAGTTGTCTGCAAGCGTCTGGGTGTCAGGCCTACTTCAGCGTGTGCTCTGCAGACCTGTGCCAGCGTGCTTTGACAGTTGCCAATCATATCTGGTGTCTCTTTAGCGTGCTTTTACAAAGAAAAAAGGTTTCCAGTGTAAGCTAATAGCAGACAGTCAGTGTCCTTCAAGCGGCTCTGTCAGGCCTTCCTTCAGCGTGTGCCCTGCACAACCCTGCCAGCGTACTTTGACAGTTGCCACTCATATCTGGTGTCTCTATAGCGTGCTTTTACAACCAAAATTTTGTTTCCACTGTAATAGAAGAGCAGTTGCCTGCCTGCCAGCTTCTGTGTGAGGTTCACATTGGATACTGTGCCTACTTGCCCAGTTCCACCACTCATATCTGTTTTAACAATTGGTTAAGCTTTACATTTAAAATAAATATTTTTTTTTCACTGTAATAGAAGAGCAGTTAGTTGTCTGCAAGCGTCTGGGTGTCAGGCCTACTTCAGCGTGTGCTCTGCACAACCCTGCCAGCGTACTTTGAAAGTTGCCACTCATATCTGGTGTCTCTATAGCGTGCTTTTACAACCAAAATTTTGTTTCCACTGTAATAGAAGAGCAGTTGCCTGCCTGCCAGCTTCTGTGTGAGGTTCACATTGGATACTGTGCCTACTTGCCCAGTGCCACCCCTCATATCTGTTTTAACAATAGCTTAAGCTTTAGATTTTAAAGAAATCATTTTTTTTCACTGTAATAGAAGATCAGTTAGTTGTCTGCAAGCGTCTGGGTGTCAGACCTACTTCAGCGTGTGCTCTGCAGACCTGTGCCAGCGTGCTTTGACAGTTGCCAATCATATCTGGTGTCTCTTTAGCGTGCTTTTACAAAGAAAAAAGGTTTCCAGTGTAAGCTAATAGCAGACAGTCAGTGTCCTTCAAGCGGCTCTGTCAGGCCTTCCTTCAGCTTGTGCCCTGCACAACCCTGCCAGCGTACTTTGACAGTTGCCACTCATATCTGGTGTCTCTATAGCGTGCTTTTACAACCAAAATTTTGTTTCCACTGTAATAGAAGAGCAGTTGCCTGCCTGCCAGCTTCTGTGTGAGGTTCACATTGGATACTGTGCCTACTTGCCCAGTGCCACCACTCATATCTGTTTTAACAATAGCTTAAGCTTTAGATTTTAAAGAAATCATTTTTTTTCACTGTAATAGAAGAGCAGTTAGTTGTCTGCAAGCGTCTGGGTGTCAGGCCTACTTCAGCGTGTGCTCTGCACAACCCTGCCAGCGTACTTTGAAAGTTGCCACTCATATCTGGTGTCTCTATAGCATGCTTTTACAACCAAAATTTTGTTTCCACTGTAATAGAAGAGCAGTTGCCTGCCTGCCAGCTTCTGTGTGAGGTTCACATTGGATACTGTGCCTACTTGCCCAGTGCCACCACTCATATCTGTTTTAACAAGTGGTTAAGCTTTACATTTAAAATAAATATTTTTTTTTCACTGTAATAGAAGAGCAGTTAGTTGTCTGCAAGCATCTGGGTGTCAGGCCTACTTCAGCGTGTGCTCTGCAGACCTGTGCCAGCGTGCTTTGACAGTTGCCACTCATATCTGGTGTCTCTTTAGCGTGCTTTTACAAAGAAAAAAGGTTTCCAGTGTAAGCTAATAGCAGACAGTCAGTGTCCTTCAAGCGGCTCTGTCAGGCCTTCCTTCAGCGTGTGCCCTGCACAACCCTGCCAGCGTACTTTGACAGTTGCCACTCATATCTGGTGTCTCTATAGCGTGCTTTTACAACCAAAATTTTGTTTCCACTGTAATAGAAGAGCAGTTGCCTGCCTGCCAGCTTCTGTGTGAGGTTCACATTGGATACTGTGCCCACTTGCCCAGTGCCACCACTCATATCTGTTTTAACAATTGGTTAAGCTTTACATTTAAAATAAATATTTTTTTTCACTGTAATAGAAGAGCAGTTGCCTGCCTGCCAGCTTCTGTGTGAGGTTCACATTGGATACTGTGCCCACTTGCCCAGTGCCACCACTCATATCTGTTTTAACAATAGCTTAAGCTTTAGATTTTAAAGAAATCATTTTTTTTCACTGTAATAGAAGATCAGTTAGTTGTCTGCAAGCGTCTGGGTGTCAGGCCTACTTCAGCGTGTGCTCTGCAGACCTGTGCCAGCGTGCTTTGACAGTTGCCAATCATATCTGGTGTCTCTTTAGCGTGCTTTTACAAAGAAAAAAGGTTTCCAGTGTAAGCTAATAGCAGACAGTCAGTGTCCTTCAAGCGGCTCTGTCAGGCCTTCCTTCAGCGTGTGCCCTGCACAACCCTGCCAGCGTACTTTGACAGTTGCCACTCATATCTGGTGTCTCTATAGCGTGCTTTTACAACCAAAATTTTGTTTCCACTGTAATAGAATAGCAGTTGCCTGCCTGCCAGCTTCTGTGTGAGGTTCACATTGGATACTGTGCCTACTTGCCCAGTGCCACCACTCATATATGTTTTAACAATTGGTTAAGCTTTACATTTAAAATAAATATTTTTTTTTCACTGTAATAGAAGAGCAGTTAGTTGTCTGCAAGCGTCTGGGTGTCAGGCCTACTTCAGCGTGTGCTCTGCACAACCCTGCCAGCGTACTTTGAAAGTTGCCACTCATATCTGGTGTCTCTATAGCGTGCTTTTACAACCAAAATTTTGTTTCCATTGTAATAGAAGAGCAGTTGCCTGCCTGCCAGCTTCTGTGTGAGGTTCACATTGGATACTGTGCCTACTTGCCCAGTGCCACCACTCATATCTGTTTTAACAAGTGGTTAAGCTTTACATTTAAAATAAATATTTTTTTTTCACTGTAATAGAAGAGCAGTTAGTTGTCTGCAAGCGTCTGGGTGTCAGGCCTACTTCAGCGTGTGCTCTGCAGACCTGTGCCAGCGTTCTTTGACAGTTGCCACTCATATCTGGTGTCTCTTTAGCGTGCTTTTACAAAGAAAAAAGGTTTCCAGTGTAAGCTAATAGCAGACAGTCAGTGTCCTTCAAGCGGCTCTGTCAGGCCTTCCTTCAGCGTGTGCCCTGCACAACCCTGCCAGCGTACTTTGACAGTTGCCACTCATATCTGGTGTCTCTATAGCGTGCTTTTACAACCAAAATTTTGTTTCCACTGTAATAGAAGAGCAGTTGCCTGCCTGCCAGCTTCTGTGTGAGGTTCACATTGGATACTGTGCCCACTTGCCCAGTGCCACCACTCATATCTGTTTTAACAATAGCTTAAGCTTTACATTTAAAATAAATATTTTTTTTTCACTGTAATAGAAGAGCAGTTAGTTGTCTGCAAGCGGCTGGGTGTCAGGCCTACTTCAGCGTGTGCTCTGCAGACCTGTGCCAGCGTGCTTTGACAGTTGCCACTCATATCTGGTGTCTCTATAGCGTGCTTTTACAACCAAAATTTTGTTTCCACTGTAATAGAAGAGCAGTTGCCTGCCTGCCAGCTTCTGTGTGAGGTTCACATTGGATACTGTGCCTACTTGCCCAGTGCCACCACTCATATCTGTTTTAACAATTGGTTAAGCTTTACATTTAAAATAAATATTTTTTTTTCACTGTAATAGAAGAGCAGTTAGTTGTCTGCAAGCGTCTAGGTGTCAGGCCTACTTCAGCGTGTGCTCTGCACAACCCTGCCAGCGTACTTTGACAGTTGCCACTCATATCTGGTGTCTCTATAGCGTGCTTTTACAACCAAAATTTTGTTTCCACTGTAATAGAAGAGCAGTTGCCTGCCTGCCAGCTTCTGTGTGAGGTTCACATTGGATACTGTGCCTACTTGCCCAGTGCCACCCCTCATATCTGTTTTAACAATAGCTTAAGCTTTAGATTTTAAAGAAATCATTTTTTTTCACTGTAATAGAAGATCAGTTAGTTGTCTGCAAGCGTCTGGGTGTCAGGCCTACTTCAGCGTGTGCTCTGTTGCCAATCATATCTGGTGTCTCTTTAGCGTGCTTTTACAAAGAAAAAAGGTTTCCAGTGTAAGCTAATAGCAGACAGTCAGTGTCCTTCAAGCGGCTCTGTCAGGCCTTCCTTCAGCGTGTGCCCTGCACAACCCTGCCAGCGTACTTTGACAGTTGCCACTCATATCTGGTGTCTCTATAGCGTGCTTTTACAACCAAAATTTTGTTTCCACTGTAATAGAATAGCAGTTGCCTGCCTGCCAGCTTCTGTGTGAGGTTCACATTGGATACTGTGCCCACTTGCCCAGTGCCACCACTCATATCTGTTTTAACAATAGCTTAAGCTTTAGATTTTAAAGAAATCTTTTTTTTTCACTGTAATAGAAGATCAGTTAGTTGTCTGCAAGCGTCTGGGTGTCAGGCCTACTTCAGCGTGTGCTCTGCAGACCTGTGCCAGCGTGCCTTGACAGTTGAAAATCATATCTGGTGTCTCTTTAGCGTGCTTTTACAAAGAAAAAAGGTTTCCAGTGTAAGCTAATAGCAGACAGTCAGTGTCCTTCAAGCGGCTCTGTCAGGCCTTCCTTCAGCGTGTTCCCTGCACAACCCTGCCAGCGTACTTTGACAGTTGCCACTCATATCTGGTGTCTCTATAGCGTGCTTTTACAACCAAAATTTTGTTTCCACTGTAATAGAAGAGCAGTTGCCGGCCTGCCAGCTTCTGTGTGAGGTTCACATTGGATACTGTGCCTACTTGCCCAGTGCCACCATTCATATCTGTTTTAACAATTGGTTAAGCTTTACATTTAAAATAAATATTTTTTTTTCACTGTAATAGAAGAGCAGTTAGCTGTCTGCAAGCGTCTGGGTGTCAGGCCTACTTCAGCGTGTGCTCTGCAGACCTGTGCCAGCGTGCTTTGACAGTTGCCACTCATATCTTGTGTCTCTATAGCGTGCTTTTACAACCAAAATTTTGTTTCCACTGTAATAGAAGAGCAGTTGCCTGCCAGCTTCTGTGTGAGGTTCACATTGGATACTGTGCCTACTTGCCCAGTGCCACCACTCATATCTGTTTTAACAATTGGTTAAGCTTTACATTTAAAATAAATATTTTTTTTCACTGTAATAGAAGAGCAGTTAGTTGTCTGCAAGCGTCTGGGTGTCAGGCCTACTTCAGCGTGTGCTCTGCACAACCCTGCCAGCGTACTTTGACAGTTGCCACTCATATCTGGTGTCTCTATAGCGTGCTTTTACAACCAAAATTTTGTTTCCACTGTAATAGAAGAGCAGTTGCCTGCCTGCCAGCTTCTGTGTGAGGTTCACATTGGATACTGTGCCTACTTGCCCAGTGCCACCACTCATATCTGTTTTAACAATAGCTTAAGCTTTAGATTTTAAAGAAATCATTTTTTTTCACTGTAATAGAAGATCAGTTAGTTGTCTGCAAGCATCTGGGTGTCAGGCCTACTTCAGCGTGTGCTCTGCAGACCTGTGCCAGCGTGCTTTGACAGTTGCCAATCATATCTGGTGTCTCTTTAGCGTGCATTTACAAAGAAAAAAGGTTTCCAGTGTAAGCTAATAGCAGACAGTCAGTGTCCTTCAAGTGGCTCTGTCAGGCCTTCCTTCAGCGTGTGCCCTGCACAACCCTGCCAGCGTACTTTGACAGTTGCCACTCATATCTGGTGTCTCTATAGCGTGCTTTTACAACCAAAATTTTGTTTCCACTGTAATAGAAGAGCAGTTGCCTGCCTGCCAGCTTCTGTGTGAGGTTCACATTGGATACTGTGCCTACTTGCCCAGTGCCACCACTCATATCTGTTTTAACAATTGGTTAAGCTTTACATTTAAAATAAATATTTTTTTTCACTGTAATAGAAGAGCAGTTGCCTGCCTGCCAGCTTCTGTGTGAGGTTCACATTGGATACTGTGCCTACTTGCCCAGTGCCACCACTCATATCTGTTTTAACAATTGGTTAAGCTTTACATTTAAAATAAATAATTTGTTTTCACTGTAATAGAAGAGCAGTTGCCTGCCTGCCAGCTTCTGTGTCAGGTTGGATGCTTTGCCCATTTGCACAGTCAGTGCCAACACTCATATCTGTTTTAACAATAGCTTAAGCTTTAGATTTTAAAGAAATCATTTTTTTTCACTATAATAGAAGATCAGTTAGTTGTCTGCAAGCGTCTGGGTGTCAGGCCTACTTCAGCGTGTGCTCTGTAGACCTGTTCCAGCGTGCTTTGACAGTTGCCAATCATATTTGATGTCTCTATAGCGTGCTTTTAAAACCAAAATTCTTTTTTCACTGTTATAGATTGAATAGCAGTTACTTGTCTTCAAGCGGCTCTGTCAGTCCTTCCTTCAGCGTGTGCTCTGCAGAACTGTTCCAGTGCACATTGCCAATCATATCTGGTCTCACAGTAGCTTGCACGCATAGTACCAATATTCCCCCAAAAAATGACAGGCAGAGGCAGGCCACCCCGCAGGGGCCATCGTGGTCGTGGTGCAGTGATTCCCTTTTGCCCTAGAATAATGCCCAGTTTTCAGAAGCCACGTACCCTGAACTTGAAAAGTTCTGAGGACTTAGTTGACTGGCTAACACAGGACACCCAATCTTGTACAGCCTCCGCTCGGAACCTTGACGCACCATCCTCCTCCAGCTTAGCTTCAGGCACCTCTCAAGATACCACTCACCCGCCTGCCGCCACCACCAAAACTAGCACCACAGCCGCTTTACTTGGTATGTCAGAGGAGTTATTCACACACCCGTTTGAAGAAATGAGTGATGCGCAACCATTATTGCTAGAGGATGTAGATAACAGGGATATGTCTCAGGCAGGCAGCATTAAACACATGGAGGTACGGTGTGATGATGATGATGTTGTATCCGCTGCTGCTTCCTTTTCTGAGTTGTCAGATACAAGCGAAGCGGTTGATGATGACGATGCGTCCATGGATGTCACGTGGGTGCCCGCTAGAAGAGAAGAAGAACAGGGCGAAAGTTCAGATGGGGAGACAGAGAGGAGGAGGAGACGAGTTGGAAGCAGGGGGGGTCGTCGCAAGGAGCTAGTGGCACAGTCAGACAGCATGCATCGGCACCCGGGGTCAGCCCGACAGCACGCCAATCAACGCATGCTGTGTCCACCACCAGAATGCCGTCATTGCAGAGCTCAGCAGTGTGGCATTTTTTTTGTGTGTCTGCCTCTGACATCAGCGATGCCATTTGCAACCTGTGCCAAAGGAAACTGAGTCGTGGGAGGTCCAACACCCACCTAGGTACAACTGCTTTGCGTAGGCACATGATCTCACATCACAAACGCCTATGGGATCAACACATGAGTACAAGCTACTCTAAGCCGCCATCCTCCTCCTGGTCCAGCATCTTCAGCCACGTCAACCACTGCTGTCCTTCTTGCCCCCTCTCAACCATCCGCCACTCCGTCTCCCACCTTGAGCAGTTCCCGCTCATCTGCCCACAGTCATGTGTCTGTCAAGGACATGTTTGAGCGTAAGAAGCCAATGTCACCAAGTCACCCCCTTGCCCAGCGTCTGACAGCTGGCTTGTCCGAACTATTAGCCCGCCAGCTTTTACCATACAATCTGGTTGAGTCTGAGGCGTTCAAAAAATTTGTAGCTATTGGGACACCGCAGTGGAAGGTACCCGGCCGGAATTTCTTTTCACAAAAGGCAATCCCCAACTTGTACTCGATTGTGCAAAAGGAAGTCATGGCATGTCTGGCACACAGTGTTGGGGCAAGGGTCCATCTGACCACTGATACCTGGTCTGCAAAGCATGGTCAGGGCAGGTATATCACCTACACTGCGCATTGGGTAAACCTGCTGACGGCTGACAAGCAAGGAATGCGTGGCATTGCAGAGGAGTTGGTGACACCGCCACGAATTGCAGGCAGTCCTGCTGCCACCTCCTCTACTCCTCCTACTCCATCCTCTTCCATAACCTCATCGGCTGAGTCCTCTTGTGCCGCTGCTTCTTGCTCCACATCAACGGCACCCCCCCAGCTCCCCAGGTACTATTCCACATCCCGGATACGGCAGTGTCACGCCGTCTTGGGTTTGACTTGCTTGAAAGCAGAGAGTCACACCGGACAAGCACTCCTGTCCGCCCTGAACGCACAGGTGGAAAAGTGGCTGACTCCGCAGCAACTGGATATCGGCAAAGTGGTGTGTGACAACGGAAAAAATTTGATAGCGGCATTGAAGTTGGGCAAGTTGACACATGTGCCGTGCATGGCACATGTGTGTAATCTGATCGTACAACGCTTTGTGCATAAGTACACAGGCTTACAGGACATCCTGAAGCAGGCCAGGAAGGTGTGTGGCCATTTCAGGCGTTCCTACACGGCCATGGATCACTTTGCCGATATCCAGCGGCGAAACAACATGCCAGTGAGGCGCTTGATTTGCGACAGCCCTACACGTTGGAATTCAACACTCCTAATGTTCGACCGCCTGCTCCAACAAGAAAAAGCTGTTAATGAATATTTGTATGACCGGGGTGCTAGGACAGCCTCTGGGGAGCTGGGAATTTTTTGGCCACGTTACTGGACGCTCATGCGCAATGCCTGTAGGCTCATGCGTCCTTTTGAGGAGGTGACAAACCTAGTCAGTCGCAACGAAGACACCATCATCGACATCATACCATTTGTTTTCTTCATGGAGCGTGCCCTGCGAAGAGTGCTGGATCAGGCTGTAGATGAGCGTGAAGAGGAAGAGGAAGAGTTGTGGTCACCATCACCACCAGAAACAGCCTTATCAGCATCATTTGCTGGACCTGCGGCAACGCTGGAAGAGGATTGTGAGGAAGAGGAGTCAGAGGAGGATTGTAGCTTTGAGGAGGAGGAGGAGGAGCAAGACCAAACACAACAGGCATCCCAGGGTGCTCGTTGTCACCTATCTGGTACCCGTGGTGTTGTACGTGGCTGGGGGGAAGAACATACCTTCAATGACATCAGTGAGGAGGAGGAACGGGAAATGAGTAGCTCGGCATCCAACCTTGTGCAAATGGGGTCTTTCATGCTGTCCTGCCTGTTGAGGGACCCTCGTATAAAAAGGCTGAAGGAGAACGACCTGTACTGGGTGTCCACGCTACTAGACCCCCGGTATAAGCAGAAAGTGGCGGAAATGTTACCGAATTACAACAAGTCGGAAAGGATGCAGCATTTGCAAAATAAATTAAAAAGTATGCTTTACACAGCGTATAAGGGTGATGTCACAGCACAACGGGAATCTAACAGGGGGAGAGGTGGAAGTCATCCTCCTCCTCCTCCTCCCACGACCACGCCGGCAAGGACAGGACACTTTAAAGACGTGTTGTTGATGGAGGACATGCAGACCTTTTTAAGTCCTATGCATCGCCACAGCCCTTCGGGATCCACCCTCAGAGAGCGACTCGACCGACAGGTAGCAGACTACCTCGCCTTAACTGCAGATATCGACACTCTGAGGAGCGATGAACCCCTTGACTACTGGGTGTGCAGGCTTGACCTGTGGCCTGAGCTATCCCAATTTGCGATAGAACTTCTGGCCTGCCCCGCTTCAAGGGTCCTGTCAGAAAGGACCTTCAGTGCAGCAGGAGGTATTGTCACTGAGAAAAGAAGTCGCCTAGGTCAAAAAAGTCTAGATTACCTCACCTTTATTAAGATGAATGAGGGATGGATCCCGAAGGGACTGACACTGGGCGATACATTCGATTAAAAAAGGCCTGATGAGATGAGCTGCCTTGGGCTAAAAATGGTCCACACGCTGCTGTATTTTAGCTCTGAATGACGTTTGACTTGCGTGACTTATCCGCCACCAACTAGGGTTCAAGCCGCCATGTTTTAGGGCACTTTCTGCCTGTGAAACAAACATCAATTTTTCTGGCCGCTGCTACAGCAGCAGCTGCAACAATACCAAATGTTTCAGGCATGTGTACATGCCTAATTTTTAGGCCCACTGGTGCAGTACTGTGGCTTCAAAAACCAAACCAAAAATTAAAATCCTCCAAGATGGCACCAATATACCAGTGGTCTAAGCATCTTCCCACCTTGGCCTAAAAAGGGGAGGTGATTCAACAATTAAAAATCTCTGCCATTTACACGTCCACTGATAGGAGACGCGGAAGGTATTAAACTGATATGAACAATACTCCACTCCTATCAGTAGGTCCGTCCCATTGTGATTTATGCCCCCCACCCACCGCGCAGGGATGGGGGCCGGGGGGGAGGAAAGTAGGCCCCCCCATTGTGATTTATGCCCCCCACCCACCGCGCAGGGGTGGGGGCCGAGGGGGGAGGACAGTAGGTCACCCCATTGTGATTTATGGCCCCCACCCACCGCGCAGGGGTTGGGGAGGACAGTAGCTCCCCCCAGTGTGTATCAGGGGCATTGAGGACAGGTGTCAATCCATACCTGCCAAGTGACCCTATGTAGGGGGAACAGTCTCTATTCTGCTCTGTGTCAGTGTGTATCATGGTCTCTGTGGACGGTGAACAGTCTCTATTCTGCTCTGTGTCAGTGAGTATCATGGTCTCTGTGGACAGGGAACAGTCTCTATTCTGCTCTGTGTCAGTGTGTATCAGGGGTTTTGAGGACAGGTGTCAATCCATATCTGCCAAGTGACCCTATGTAGGGGGAACAGTCCCTATTCTGCTCTGTGTCAGTGTGTATCATGGTCTCTGTGGACAGGGAACAGTCTCTATTCTGCTCTGTGTCAGCGTGTATCAGGGGTTTTGAGGACAGGTGTCAATCCATATCTGCCAAGTGACCCTATGTGGGGGGAACAGTCCCTATTCTGCTCTGTGTCAGTGTGTATCAGGGGTTTTGAGGACAGGTGTCAATCCATATCTGCCAAGTCACCCTATGTAGGGGGAACAGTCCCTATTCTGCTCTGTGTCAGTGTGTATCAGGGGCTTTGAGGACAGGTGTCAATCCATATCTGCCAAGTGACCCTATGTAGGGGGAACAGTCCCTATTCTGCTCTGTGTCAGTGTGTATCATGGTCTCTGTGGACAGGGAACAGTCTCTATTCTGCTCTGTGTCAGTGTGTATCAGGGGTTTTGAGGACAGGTGTCAATCCATATCTGCCAAGTGACCCTATGTAGGGGGAACAGTCCCTATTCTGCTCTGTGTCAGTGTGTATCATGGTCTCTGTGGACAGGGAACAGTCTCTATTCTGCTCTGTGTCAGTGTGTATCAGGGGCTTTGAGGACAGGTGTCAATCCATATCTGCCAAGTGACCCTATGTAGGGGGGACAGTCTCTATTCGGCTCTGTGTCAGTGTGTATCATGGTCTCTGTGGACGGGGAACAGTCTCTATTCTGCTCTGTGTCAGTGTGTATCAGGGGTTTTGAGAACAGGTGTCAATCCATATCTGCCAAGTGACCCTATGTAGGGGGAACAGTCCCTATTCTGCTCTGTGTCAGTGTGAATCAGGGGCTTTGAGGACAGGTGTCAATCCATATCTGCCAAGTGACCCTATGTAGGGGGAACAGTCCCTATTCTGCTCTGTGTCAGTGTGTATCATGGTCTCTGTGGACGGTGAACAGTCTCTATTCTGCTCTGTGTCAGTGTGTATCAGGGGTTTTGAGGTAAGGTGTCAATCCATATCTGCCAAGTGACGCTATGTAGGGTGTACAGTCCCTATTCTGCTCTGTGTCAGTGTGTATCATGGTCTCTGTGGACGGTGAACAGTCTCTATTTGCTCTGTGTCAGTGTGTATCATGGTCTCTGTGGACAGGGAACAGTCTCTATTCTGCTCTGTGTCAGTGTGTATCAGGGGTTTTGAGGACAGGTGTCAATCCATATCTGCCAAGTGACCCTATGTAGGGGGAACAGTCCCTATTCTGCTCTGTGTCAGTGTGTATCATGGTCTCTGTGGACGGTGAACAGTCTCTATTCTGCTCTGTGTCAGTGTGTATCATGGTCTCTGTGGACAGGGAACAGTCTCTATTCTGCTCTGTGTCAGTGTGTATCAGGGGTTTTGAGGACAGGTGTCAATCCATATCTGCCAAGTGACCCTATGTAGGGGAAACAGTCCCTATTCTGCTCTGTGTCAGTGTGTATCAGGGGTTTTGAGGAAAGGTGTCAATCCATATCTGCCAAGTGACCCTATGTAGGGGGAACAGTCTCTATTCTGCTCTGTGTCAGTGTGTATCAGGGCTGGGCTTTGAGGACAGGTGTCAATGTTAGGTGATTTCTGCCCTTTATGGATTAAAAGCAGACTCTGCATCAACTGTGCAATTTTCCATGGGAGTTTTGCCATGGATCCCCCTCTGGCATGCCACAGTCCAGGTGTTAGTCCCCTTGAAACAACTTTTCCATCACTATTGTGGCCAGAAAGAGTCCCTGTTGTTTTTAAAATTCGCCTGCCCATTGAAGTCAATGGCGGTTCGCGCGGTTCGCGCGGTTCGCCGGTTCGCGAACATTTGCGGAAGTTCGCGTTCGCCGTTCGCAAACCGAAAATTCCGGGTTCGCGACAACACTAGTGGTGGCAGTTTAGAAATTATTTCCTGATTTTTCAGCTTTTGCCAGCTCCCACTCTAGCTTTGCCATTCATTCCTATGGGACAAATTTCGCCACAAGAACGACGATATTCCGAGAACCATTCGCCGAAACGTTCCACAAAGTAATAGCAATCCGATCGGGAACAATCTGCACGTTTTGGTATATTTTTGTCTATGTAGTGTAAAAACTGTGGGAGGAGTTAGGGTGGCAAATTTGGCTATTATAAGAATAAGAATAAGAACTAGAAAAGCTACAATTTCTGGGGAAATTGTGTGAAGTGTTCTTGCCTCCACCAGTAGTCTACAACTGGAGTGGGCGGAGTAACTGTTATCATTTATATAGCACATTTAATTGCAACGTTGTTGCCCAAAGTGCTTCACAGTTACATTAAAACATACAGTTATACAAACCATTAGCAGGTGCAAAAGGCCCTGTCTATGACATCACTTGCTGCTGCAGCCTTGCACAGGTCAGAGTATTTTTGCGGTTGCCATCTTCAAACGGTCGTATTTTAAAAACTATAAATCCTACAGCGAAGAGCTTTATAT
Source organism: Pelobates fuscus (assembly GCF_036172605.1). Classification (NCBI taxonomy): domain Eukaryota; kingdom Metazoa; phylum Chordata; class Amphibia; order Anura; family Pelobatidae; genus Pelobates; species Pelobates fuscus. The sequence goes on from NC_086326.1 coordinate 119,590, forward strand.
TGTAAGAATCATAAGACCCAGACCTACATTTTGATGCATAGTATGTATCTGAGATATTAACAATGAAGGCACAGTCGCAGTTTAGAAATTGCCCTTCAAATGTGAGCTTTGCAGAGTGGAGTTTCAATGAATGTCAATGGACTGCGTGAGTTGCAAACAAATGGCCATATTGTGAAAACTATCAGGACTATGGCTTAGCTGTGGACATTTTTAGTGGCAGCAGGGATAGCTGAACGTTTTGATATAAGATTTGTGCAGGTGGGCCTGAAAATGAGGGAGTGGTGGCAGTTTAGAAATCATGTCATGATTTTTCAGCTTTTGCCAGCTCCCACTCTAGCTTTGCCATTCATTCCTATGGGACAAATTTCGCCACAAGAACGACGATATTCCGAGAACCATTCGGCGAAACGTTCCACAAAGTAATAGCAATCCGATCGGGAACAATCTGCACGTTTTGGTATATTTTTGTCTATGTAGTGTAAAAACTGTGGGAGGAGTTAGGGTGGCAAATTTGGCTATTATAAGAATAAGAATAAGAACTAGAAAAGCTACAATTTCTGGGGAAATTGTGTGAAGTGTTCTTGCCTCCACCAGTAGTCTACAACTGGAGTGGGCGGAGTAACTGTTATCATTTATATAGCACATTTAATTGCAACGTTCTTGCACAGTTACATTAAAACATACATTTATAAAAAACATTAGCAGGTGTACAAAAGGCTTTGTCTATGACATCATTTGCTGCTGCAGCCAGGCACAAGTCAGAGTATTTTGGCGGTTGCCATCTTCAAACGGTCGTATTTTAAAAACTATAAATCCTACAGCGAAGAGCTTTATATTGTGAGAATCACAAGACCCAGACCTACATTTTGTTGTATAGTATGTCTCTGAGATATTAACAATGAAGTCGCAGTTTAGAAATTGCCCTTCAAATGTGAGCTTTGCAGAGTGGAGTTTCAATGAATGTCAATGGACTGCGTGAGTTGCAAACAAATGGCCATATTGTGAAAACTATCAGGACTATGGCTTAGCTGTGGACATTTTTAGTGGCAGCAGGGATAGCTGAACGTTTTGATATAAGATTTGTGCAGGTGGGCCTGAAAATGAGGGAGTGGTGGCAGTTTAGAAATCATGTCATGATTTTTCAGCTTTTGCCAGCTCCCACTCTAGCTTTGCCATTCATTCCTATGGGACAAATTTCGCCACAAGAACGACGATATTCCGAGAACCATTCGGCGAAACGTTCCACAAAGTAATAGCAATCCGATCGGGAACAATCTGCACGTTTTGGTATATTTTTGTCTATGTAGTGTAAAAACTGTGGGAGGAGTTAGGGTGGCAAATTTGGCTATTATAAGAATAAGAATAAGAACTAGAAAAGCTACAATTTCTGGGGAAATTGTGTGAAGTGTTCTTGCCTCCACCAGTAGTCTACAACTGGAGTGGGCGGAGTAACTGTTATCATTTATATAGCACATTTAATTGCAACGTTCTTGCACAGTTACATTAAAACATACATTTATAAAAAACATTAGCAGGTGTACAAAAGGCTTTGTCTATGACATCATTTGCTGCTGCAGCCAGGCACAAGTCAGAGTATTTTGGCGGTTGCCATCTTCAAACGGTCTTATTTTAAAAACTATAAATCCTACAGCGAAGAGCTTTATATTGTGAGAATCAGAAGACCCAGACCTACATTTTGTTGTATAGTATGTCTCTGAGATATTAACAATGAAGTCGCAGTTTAGAAATTGCCCTTCAAATGTGAGCTTTGCAGAGTGGAGTTTCAATGAATGTCAATGGACTGCGTGAGTTGCAAACAAATGGCCATATTGTGAAAACTATCAGGACTATGGCTTAGCTGTGGACATTTTTAGTGGCAGCAGGGATAGCTGAACGTTTTGATGTAAGATTTGTGTAGGTGGGCCTGAAAATGAGGGAGTGGTGGCAGTTTAGAAATCATGTCATGATTTTTCAGCTTTTGCCAGCTCCCACTCTAGCTTTGCCATTCATTCCTATGGGACAAATTTCGCCACAAGAACGACGATATTCCGAGAACCATTCGGCGAAACGTTCCACAAAGTAATAGCAATCCGATCGGGAACAATCTGCACGTTTTGGTATATTTTTGTCTATGTAGTGTAAAAACTGTGGGAGGAGTTAGGGTGGCAAATTTGGCTATTATAAGAATAAGAATAAGAACTAGAAAAGCTACAATTTCTGGGGAAATTGTGTGAAGTGTTCTTGCCTCCACCAGTAGTCTACAACTGGAGTGGGCGGAGTAACTGTTATCATTTATATAGCACATTTAATTGCAACGTTGTTGCACAGTTACATTAAAACATACATTTATAAAAAACATTAGCAGGTGTACAAAAGGCTTTGTCTATGACATCATTTGCTGCTGCAGCCTGGCACAGGTCAGATTATTTTTTCGGTTGCCATCTTCAAACGGTCGTATTTTAAAAACTATAATTCCTACAGTGAAGAGCTTTATATTGTGAGAATCACAAGACCCAGACCTACATGTTGATGTATAGTATGTCTCTGAGATATTAACAATGAAGGCACAGTCGCAGTTTAGAAATTGCCCTTCAAATGTGAGCTTTGCAGAGTGGAGTTTCAATGAATGTCAATGGACTGCGTGAGTTGCAAACACATGGCCATATTGTTAAAACTATAAGGACTATCTCTTAGCTGTGGACATTTTTAGTGTCAGCAGGGATAGCTGAACGTTTTGATATAAGATTTGTGTAGGTGGGCCTGAAAATGAGGGAGTGGTGGCAGTTTAGAAATCATGTCCTGATTTTTCAGCTTTTGCCAGCTCCCACTCTAGCTTTGCCATTCATTCCTATGGGACAAATGTCGCCACAAGAACGACGATATTCCGTGAACCATTCGGCGAAACGTTCCACAAAGTAATAGCAATCAAATCGGGAAGAATATGCACGTTTTGGTATATTTTTGTCTATGTAGTGTAAAAACTGTGGGAGGAGTTAGGGTGGCAAATTTGGCTATAATAATAATAATAATAATATATATATGTGAGATAACATTAAGTGGTCTTGCTATGCAAGAACACTTAATAATAATAACTAGAAAAGCTACAATTTCTGGGGAAATTGTGTGACGTGTTCTTGCCTCCACCAGTAGTCTACAACTGGAGTGGGCGGAGTAACTGTTATTATTTATTTATATAGCACATTTAATTGCAACGTTGTTGCCCAAAGTGCTTCACAGTTACATTAAAACATACAGTTATACAAACCATTAGCAGGTGCAAAAGGCCCTGTCTATGACATCACTTGCTGCTGCAGCCTTGCACAGGTTAGAGTATTTTTGCGGTTGCCATCTTCAAACGGTCGTATTTTAAAAACTATAAATCCTACAGTGAAGAGCTTTATATTGTGAGAATCACAAGACCCATACCTACATTTTGATGCATATTATGTCTCTGAGATATTAACAATAAAGGCACAGTCGCAGTTTAGAAATTGCCCTCCAACTGTGAGCTTTGCAGAGTGGAGTTACAATGAATGTCAATGGACTGAGTGAGTTGCAAACAAATGGTCATATTGCAAGAACTATAAGGACTATGGCTTAGCTGTCTACATTTTTAGTGGCAGCAGGGGTAGCTGAACGTTTTGATATAAGATTTGTGTAGGTGGGCCTGAAAATGAGGGAGTGGTGGCAATTTAGAAATCATGTCCTGATTTTTCAGCTTTTGCCAGCTCCCACTCTAGCTTTGCCATTCATTCCTATGGGACAAATTTCACCACAAGAACGACGATATTCCGAGAACCATTCGGCGAAACGTTCCACAAAGTAATAGCAATCCGATCGGAAACAATCTGCACGTTTTGGTAAATTTTTTCTATGTAGTGTAAAAACTGTGGGAGGAGTTAGGGTGGCAAATTTGGCTATAATAATAATAATAATAATATATATGTGAGATAACATTAAGTGGTCTTGCTATGCAAGAACACTTAATAATAACTAGAAAAGCTACAATTTCTGGGGAAATTGTGTGAAGTGTTCTTGCCTCCACCAGTAGTCTACAACTGGAGTGGGCGGAGTAACTGTTATTATTTATTTATATAGCACATTTAATTGCAACGTTGTTGCCCAAAGTGCTTCACAGTTACATTAAAACATACAGTTATACAAACCATTAGCAGGTGCAAAAGGCCCTGTCTATGACATCACTTGCTGCTGCAGCCTTGCACAGGTTAGAGTATTTTTGCGGTTGCCATCTTCAAACGGTCGTATTTTAAAAACTATAAATCCTACAGTGAAGAGCTTTATATTGTGAGAATCACAAGACCCAGACCTACATTTTGATGTATAGTATGTCTCTGAGATATTAACAATGAAGGCACAGTCGCAGTTTAGAAATTGCCCTTCAAATGTGAGCTTTGCAGAGTGGAGTTTCAATGAATGTCAATGGAAGGCGTGAGTTGCAAACAAATGGTCATATTGTGAAAACTATCAGGACTATGGCTTAGCCGTGGGCATTTCTAGTGGCAGCAGGGATAGCTGAACGTTTTGATATAAGATTTGTGTAGGTGGGCCTGAAAATGAGGGAGTGGTGGCAGTTTAGAAATCATGTCATGATTTTTCAGCTTTTGCCAGCTCCCACTCTAGCTTTGCCATTCATTCCTATGGGACAAATGTCGCCACAAGAACGACGATATTCCGTGAACCATTCGGCGAAACGTTCCACAAAGTAATAGCAATCAAATCGGGAAGAATATGCACGTTTTGGTATATTTTTGTCTATGTAGTGTAAAAACTGTGGGAGGAGTTAGGGTGGCAAATTTGGCTATAATAATAATAATAATAATATATATATGTGAGATAACATTAAGTGGTCTTGCTATGCAAGAACACTTAATAATAATAACTAGAAAAGCTACAATTTCTGGGGAAATTGTGTGACGTGTTCTTGCCTCCACCAGTAGTCTACAACTGGAGTGGGCGGAGTAACTGTTATTATTTATTTATATAGCACATTTAATTGCAACGTTGTTGCCCAAAGTGCTTCACAGTTACATTAAAACATACAGTTATACAAACCATTAGCAGGTGCAAAAGGCCCTGTCTATGACATCACTTGCTGCTGCAGCCTTGCACAGGTTAGAGTATTTTTGCGGTTGCCATCTTCAAACGGTCGTATTTTAAAAACTATAAATCCTACAGTGAAGAGCTTTATATTGTGAGAATCACAAGACCCATACCTACATTTTGATGCATATTATGTCTCTGAGATATTAACAATAAAGGCACAGTCGCAGTTTAGAAATTGCCCTCCAACTGTGAGCTTTGCAGAGTGGAGTTACAATGAATGTCAATGGACTGAGTGAGTTGCAAACAAATGGTCATATTGCAAGAACTATAAGGACTATGGCTTAGCTGTCTACATTTTTAGTGGCAGCAGGGATAGCTGAACGTTTTGATATAAGATTTGTGTAGGTGGGCCTGAAAATGAGGGAGTGGTGGCAATTTAGAAATCATGTCCTGATTTTTCAGCTTTTGCCAGCTCCCACTCTAGCTTTGCCATTCATTCCTATGGGACAAATTTCACCACAAGAACGACGATATTCCGAGAACCATTCGGCGAAACGTTCCACAAAGTAATAGCAATCCGATCGGAAACAATCTGCACGTTTTGGTAAATTTTTTCTATGTAGTGTAAAAACTGTGGGAGGAGTTAGGGTGGCAAATTTGGCTATAATAATAATAATAATAATATATATGTGAGATAACATTAAGTGGTCTTGCTATGCAAGAACACTTAATAATAACTAGAAAAGCTACAATTTCTGGGGAAATTGTGTGAAGTGTTCTTGCCTCCACCAGTAGTCTACAACTGGAGTGGGCGGAGTAACTGTTATTATTTATTTATATAGCACATTTAATTGCAACGTTGTTGCCCAAAGTGCTTCACAGTTACATTAAAACATACAGTTATACAAACCATTAGCAGGTGCAAAAGGCCCTGTCTATGACATCACTTGCTGCTGCAGCCTTGCACAGGTTAGAGTATTTTTGCGGTTGCCATCTTCAAACGGTCGTATTTTAAAAACTATAAATCCTACAGTGAAGAGCTTTATATTGTGAGAATCACAAGACCCAGACCTACATTTTGATGTATAGTATGTCTCTGAGATATTAACAATGAAGGCACAGTCGCAGTTTAGAAATTGCCCTTCAAATGTGAGCTTTGCAGAGTGGAGTTTCAATGAATGTCAATGGAAGGCGTGAGTTGCAAACAAATGGTCATATTGTGAAAACTATCAGGACTATGGCTTAGCCGTGGGCATTTCTAGTGGCAGCAGGGATAGCTGAACGTTTTGATATAAGATTTGTGTAGGTGGGCCTGAAAATGAGGGAGTGGTGGCAGTTTAGAAATCATGTCATGATTTTTCAGCTTTTGCCAGCTCCCACTCTAGCTTTGCCATTCATTCCTATGGGACAAATGTCGCCACAAGAACGACGATATTCCGTGAACCATTCGGCGAAACGTTCCACAAAGTAATAGCAATCAAATCGGGAAGAATATGCACGTTTTGGTATATTTTTGTCTATGTAGTGTAAAAACTGTGGGAGGAGTTAGGGTGGCAAATTTGGCTATAATAATAATAATAATAATATATATATGTGAGATAACATTAAGTGGTCTTGCTATGCAAGAACACTTAATAATAATAACTAGAAAAGCTACAATTTCTGGGGAAATTGTGTGACGTGTTCTTGCCTCCACCAGTAGTCTACAACTGGAGTGGGCGGAGTAACTGTTATTATTTATTTATATAGCACATTTAATTGCAACGTTGTTGCCCAAAGTGCTTCACAGTTACATTAAAACATACAGTTATACAAACCATTAGCAGGTGCAAAAGGCCCTGTCTATGACATCACTTGCTGCTGCAGCCTTGCACAGGTTAGAGTATTTTTGCGGTTGCCATCTTCAAACGGTCGTATTTTAAAAACTATAAATCCTACAGTGAAGAGCTTTATATTGTGAGAATCACAAGACCCATACCTACATTTTGATGCATATTATGTCTCTGAGATATTAACAATAAAGGCACAGTCGCAGTTTAGAAATTGCCCTCCAACTGTGAGCTTTGCAGAGTGGAGTTACAATGAATGTCAATGGACTGAGTGAGTTGCAAACAAATGGTCATATTGCAAGAACTATAAGGACTATGGCTTAGCTGTCTACATTTTTAGTGGCAGCAGGGATAGCTGAACGTTTTGATATAAGATTTGTGTAGGTGGGCCTGAAAATGAGGGAGTGGTGGCAATTTAGAAATCATGTCCTGATTTTTCAGCTTTTGCCAGCTCCCACTCTAGCTTTGCCATTCATTCCTATGGGACAAATTTCACCACAAGAACGACGATATTCCGAGAACCATTCGGCGAAACGTTCCACAAAGTAATAGCAATCCGATCGGAAACAATCTGCACGTTTTGGTAAATTTTTTCTATGTAGTGTAAAAACTGTGGGAGGAGTTAGGGTGGCAAATTTGGCTATAATAACAATAATAATAATATATATGTGAGATAACATTAAGTGGTCTTGCTATGCAAGAACACTTAATAATAACTAGAAAAGCTACAATTTCTGGGGAAATTGTGTGAAGTGTTCTTGCCTCCACCAGTAGTCTACAACTGGAGTGGGCGGAGTAACTGTTATTATTTATTTATATAGCACATTTAATTGCAACGTTGTTGCCCAAAGTGCTTCACAGTTACATTAAAACATACAGTTATACAAACCATTAGCAGGTGCAAAAGGCCCTGTCTATGACATCACTTGCTGCTGCAGCCTTGCACAGGTTAGAGTATTTTTGCGGTTGCCATCTTCAAACGGTCGTATTTTAAAAACTATAAATCCTACAGTGAAGAGCTTTATATTGTGAGAATCACAAGACCCAGACCTACATTTTGATGTATAGTATGTCTCTGAGATATTAACAATGAAGGCACAGTCGCAGTTTAGAAATTGCCCTTCAAATGTGAGCTTTGCAGAGTGGAGTTTCAATGAATGTCAATGGACTGCGTGAGTTGCAAACAAATGGTCATATTGTGAAAACTATAAGGACTATGGCTTAGCTGTGGACATTTCTAGTGGCAGCAGGGATAGCTGAACGTTTTGATATAAGATTTGTGTAGGTGAGCCTGAAAATGAGGGAGTGGTGGCAGTTTAGAAATCATGTCCTGATTTTTCAGCTTTTGCCAACTCCCACTCTAGCTTTGCCATTCATTCCTATGGGACAAATTTCGCTACAAGAACGACGATATTCCAAAAACCATTCAGCGAAACGTTCCACAAAGTAATAGCAATCCGATCGGGAACAATCTGCACGTTTTGGTATATTTTTGTCTATGTAGAGTAAAAACTGTGGGAGGAGTTAGGGTGGCAAATTTGGCTATAATAATAATAATAATAATATATATGTGAGATAACATTAAGTGGTCTTGCTATGCAAGAACACTTAATAATAATATATATGTGAGATAACATTAAGTGGTCTTGCTTTGCAAGAACACTTAATAATATATATGTGAGATAACATTAAGTGGTCTTGCTATGCAAGAACACTTAATAATATATATGTGAGATAACATTAAGTGGTCTTGCTATGCAAGAACACTTAACTAGAAAAGCTACAATTTCTGGGGAAATTGTGTGAAGTGTTCTTGCCTCCACCAGTAGTCTACAACTGGAGTGGGCGGAGTAACTGTTATTATTTATTTATATAGCACATTTATTTACCACGTTGTTGCCCAAAGTGCTTCACAGTTACATTCAAACATACAGTTATACAAACATTAGCAGGTGTACAAAAGGCCCTGTCTATGACATCACTTGCTGCTGCAGGCTGGCACAGGCCTGAGTATTTTGGCGGTTGCCATCTTCAAACGGTCGTGTTTTAAAAACTATACATCCTACAGTGAAGAGCTTTATATTGTGAGAATCACAAGACCCAGACCTACATTTTGATGCATAGTATGTCTCTGAGATATTAACAATGAAGGCAATGTCGCAGTTTAGAAATTGCCCTTCAAATTTGTGCTGGCTAAAGTGGAGTTTCAATGAATGTCAATGGACGGTGTGAATTGCAAACAAATGGTCATATTGTGAAAACTATCCGGACTATGGCTTAGCCATGGACATTTTTAGTGACAGCAGGGATAGCTGAACATTGATATAAGATTTGTGTAGGTGGGCTGGAAAATGAGTGAGTGATGGCAGTTTAGAAATCATGTCCTGATTTTTCAGCTTTTGCTAGCTCCCACTCTAGTTTTAAAATTTTTGCCATTCATTCCTTTGGGACTAATTTCGCCACAAGAACGACGATATTCCGTGAACCATTCGGCGAAACATTCCACAAAGTAATAGCAATCCGATCGGGAACAATCTGCATGTTTTGGTATATTTCTGTCTATGTAGTGTAAAAACTGTGGGAGGAGTTAGGGTGGCAAATTTGGCTATAATAATAATAATAATAATAATATATATGTGAGATAACATTAAGTGTTCTTGCTATGTAAGAACACTTAATAATAATAATAATAATAATATATGTGAGATAACATTAGGTGGTCTTGCTATGCAAGAACACTTAATAATAATAATAATAATAATAATAATAATAATATATATGTGAGATAACATTAAGTGGTCTTGCTATGCAAGAACACTTAATTATATCACTTTAAGATATAAATGGATACATGGTGTACATATTTACACTGAAGGTCGTAAACAATATCTGGTATGGTAGATCTTCTCCTGATCTGTTTTATGTTATTAGCTACTGTTTATTGTGTTTTTCTCGTTGTTGGTTAGAATGTGCTACTTATATGGTTTACAGTATGGCAAAGGTCTTCGTCAGATGTAGTTTTTCTGTTGCACTAGGGTAGTCATCTAACGTCTACCTCGTTGGTCTCTATTCCCCATCACGCTTCCGACTGTCATGAACCCCCCCCCCCCTGTTCTCCCACCCCTCCTCCTAACCCACCCCCCCACCGCGATGTGGGTTGCTGAGGGGTGTGTTTTGCTTGTAGTGAATGTATTCCATAGTTCCCAAACCCTGGCCTGTTTCAAATGGTTCCCTATCTTGGTTTGTGTTATTGCTTCCATTAGTTTTGTATCTTCCACCCTCTGGATCCACTCTCTAATTGATGGTGGTTTGAGTTGTTTCCAACCTTTGGGTATTAACTGAGAGGCTGCTGTGGCCAAGTGAATGAATAGAGTTGCGTTAGTTCTCAAGAAGCCGTGTGGAGGTAGGAGGAAAATGTAATGTTCTGGAGCTAGAGAGAATGTGGTCTTGAAAATGTTTTGAACAATTGTATGGATTCTGTTCCAGTATTTAGCGATTTGTGGACATTGCCACCAGATATGAGCATGATGTGCTTCTGATTGGTTGCACCTCCAGCATTGATCTGTGGACGTAGTGTGTATCGAGTGTATTTTCGCAGGTGTAAAATGCCATCTGGTGACTCTTTTAAAGTTACCCTCTTGAGTTGTGAGTGAGGTAGATGAGGCGTGAATCTTTTTTAGAATGGTTTGCCATTGTTGAGAAGATAGATTTATTCTGAGTTCGTCTGTCCATTTAGTCATGTAGCCTGGGAGACTTTGTTTGTGTGAGTCTGTAATCAGAGTGTACATGGTGGAGAGCACTTTTTTAGCGATCAAATGTGAGGAGCATAGTTGCTCGAACTTAGTCAGGGGTCTGTCTCCTTTGGGCAGTAGGTTATGGGTTTTGATAAAGTTCGTCAGTTGGTGGTGGTGCATTCGTTCTACCGTATGGACTGAGGATGGTATGATTTGGGATAGGGATTTAATTCTACCTTTGTGTGTTACATCTCGTAGTTGTAGTGCGGAGCCTTTGTGATAGAGGTGAAATGATTGTCCCAAGTCACCTTGTTGAAAAAAGGGGTTATGTGTGATCGGGTACAATGGTGACGGGTACGGTGAGATGTCTGTTATATGTCGGAGTTTGTGCCAAACTCTTAGAGTTGGGTCTATGGTTGGATGGCTTTTGTAATGCTTCGTTTGGAGTTTTGGGTGAGTGTGTTGCAGCCAACAGATGTTTCTTAGGGAGAGCCTGGATGTTGCGTTCTCAATGTGTGCCCATGGCAGATATTGTGTGGGCTTAGTCCATTCATAGATCCGTTGTAAGTGAGTCGCTTGGTGATATTGCTCGATGTCTGGAAGGTTTACCCCTCCTTGTTCTTTACTTCTGGTCAGTGTGGTGTAAGCTAACCTGGAGGTTGTAAGTGCCCATATAAATTTTGTGAAAGTGGATCTGATTGTGCGAAAGAATGTGCGTGGGATGGCAATGGGGAGCGTTTGAAGAAGATAGAGTATACGAGGGAGGATATTCATTTTTATTATATTAATTCTGCAGAGCCACCCAAAGCACGGTTTGTGCCACATCATTAGGTCCTTAGTGATGGTGTCTATTAGTGGGAGGAAGTTCAGCTTATATGTCCGTTCTAATTTGTTTGGTATGTGAACCCCCAAATATTTGATGGATCTGGGAGCCCAGGTAAACTTATATTTCGTTTGTAACAGTGTATCAAGTGTGTTTGTCATGTGGATTGGTAATAATTAGCACTTGGTAAGGTTCGCTTGAAAGTTAGAGATTCTGCCATAGTTTTCCATTTCAGTTATTATGTGGGATATCGTTACAGACGGGTTTGTTATAGTGAATAAAAGGTCATATGCAAAGGCTGTGACCTTATATTCTTGCTTGTCTATGCGGATACCTTGTATGTGTTTATTATCTCTGATCCCTTGCAGGAACGGTTCTAGGACTAGTATGAAAAGGAGAGGGGAAAGTGGGCATCCTTGTCTCGTTCCATTTGTGATGGCTACCGGTTGTGACAGTTGGCCATTGATTCTCAATCTAGCTGTTGGCCGTGAGTATATAGCGTTCAACCATTCCTGCCAGCGAGGGCCAAAGCCCAGTTGCTGGATTGTGTGTTTCAACAGAGCCCAGCTGACCCTATCAAAGGCTTTTTCAGCATCAATGGCCAGCAGGGCACTGTCGATTTTGTGCATTTGCGCCCAGTGGATAGGATTAATGATTTTCGTGGTGTTATTTTTCGCTTCTCGATTTGGAACAAAGCCTGCCTGGTCTTGGTGAATGAGACCTGGTAACAAGGGTTTCAGTCTAGAGGCCATGATTTTAGTAAGGATTTTCAGGTCAGAATTTATCAACGATATGGGTCTATAGCTGCCGCAAGCGGTTGGATCTTTACCCGGCTTTGGTATTAAGGTAATGGTTGCGTCTAGTGCTGAACGGGGAATACATACTGAGAGATTTTGAGCATTGAATGCATTGATAAAGGGTTGCGCTAGGATTTGTGCCATTAGTTTGTAGTATTTCCCTGTAAAATCATCAGGGCCTGGGCTTTTGCCTATTGGGATGGTCTTGACTACTTGGAGGAATTCATCGACTGTGATGGGGTCGTCAAGGAATGCCATGTCGATGGGAGGGAGGGTGTGTTTGATTCTAGGCGTCATGAAATCTATTATGTCCTGAGACGAGGGTTTTACTGATTTCAAGTTGTATAAGTTGGTGTAAAATGTATGAAATGCTCCTGTTATGTCGGGCATGTGGCAGGTTAAGTTGCCTGTTTCAGCTCTAATTTCGGAGATAAAGTTAGATTGTCGTTCTTTTTGCAACGACTGCACCAGGAGCTTCCCTGCCTTGCCTCCCTGCATATAGTAGGTGCTTTTTATAAGTGAAATTTTCCTTTTGGCATGGAGGATCAGTATCGTAGTTAATTCAGTCCTTTTAGTTAGTAGCAAGGTGTAATCTTCTAGTGTGGAGGTGTCGTGGTGTTTGCATTCTAGGAGTTTAATTTCCCTAGTAAGTTAGGCGATAGTCTGTTCCCACTTACGTTTCAGATTGGAGGCTATTCGGATTAGTTCCCCTCTGAGGACTGCTTTATGGGCTTCCCATGTCATTATTGGGGTAGTGTCCGGGTTTGTATTTTCTTGAAAGTAGTTAGAGGCTGTCTCCCGTAGTTGTTTGAGTGTTTCTGCATTGTTTAAGATCAAGTCATTTAGCTTCCATTGTGTGGAGGGATTGGGTATAGAGGGTATGGTCAATGTAAGAGTGAGTGGAGCGTGGTCTGACCACGTGATTGGTCCATAGGAGGCCGTCTTTATCAGGGGCAGGTGCCTATGTTGAAGAAAGAATGAGTCTATACGGGAATACGTTCCCGTAGGAGGTGAGAAGAAAAAATAATCTTTCCTCGTAGGGTAAATTGCTCTCCAGCCGTCATAGAGTTGAGCATTGTAAAGAATGTTTTTCATCTGCACTCGTGATTGGGATTGGTAGTTGTGTGAAGTGGTAGTAGTGTCTAGGGCACCATCTAAGGAGATGTTAATGTCTCCTCCTAGGATAATAATTCCTTCATGGAATAGTGATAGTTTACGTAGAATTTTTTTGAGGGTCTGGGACTGTTTCTTATTGGGTAAATAGATATTGGCCAGCGTAATCTGAGTGTTTCCTAGCTTTCCTTTTACAAAAAGAAATCTGCCGGAGTCATCTAGTTGTTGGTCTTGGAAAGTGAATTGAGTCTGGCGACTAATAAGTATGGCTACCCCTCGTGCTTTAGCTTCTGTGTAATGGCTGAAGTACCCTCTCGGGAAGTCCCTGTTTTGCAGTTTAGGGGGTGCATTTTTGCGGAAGTGGGTTTCTTGTACAAAAACAATATGTGCCTTGTGTCTATTGAAATCCGTTAGGGCCATAGTCCTCTTCTCTGGGGTATTGAGGCCCTTGGCATTTTGCGTGAGGAATGTTATGGTGGCCATCTCTATTGTGTATTACTAAATTTGGCGAGAATTGGAAGTTCAGTAGAGAATTTGCGTGGTTTACCAGGTCGAGGACTGGTGGTCTCCCGTGCCTTCCAGAGGTCTGGTGCGGACCGCAGTACCTCTGTACTTGTGTAGTGTTTTAGTGGGTCGGTGTACATTAAGCACAAATTTAAATTACTTAGTCCCCGGATCTGTCTGTGTGAGGAGGGGAGGGAGAGAGGGAAAGGGGCCTCTGGACAGCACCAGGTAATCGGTCGCGCTGTAGGAGCTACTGTCGGATAGAAGTCACGGACCCAGTAGCAGGTATCTAGATAGTTTGTAGTCACAGATAGTTATTGTTTCCTGGTAGGTACAGTCTGAACCTTGGAATAAACAGTATATAATACAAACATTTTTACAATTTGATAAGCAATATAGTAGACAAGGAAATTGTTATATGACAGTAACAGAGAACCTGTAGCCCTCAGCTAATGCTGACACGTCAGTTCGTGAGTGATGAGATTGTCGCAGCTAGGGAAATTATGTCCCTCAGTTACTAGGCTCACTCACCCGCCACGTTGAGCAGGTGCAAGATTATTTGAATAGATTCTGGGTGGGGATGTGCCCCGGTTTATACCGACTCAAGTGTGGGTGTAAGGTTTTCCCATAAGGGGAATCTAGTTTTATCTCGGCGCAGGAGATAGAACCGTAAATTAGTAGGGGTTGTGTGCTTGTAGAATGCGCATGAGACCCGGGACTTATCTATCCTAGTAGTTTAACAATTCTTTAGGAGAACTAATTGGTGTAACCAATTACATGTATCCAGCTGGTGGGAAGAAAGGGAAGGTGGAACTTGGATGTTTTTTTTTTTTGTTTTTTTTTATAATTATACGAGGGACAGCACCGTCCGAAAGCGGGTCCCAGACCAAGAAGTCCATCCCGGTTGGTATGGGTGGGCAGGGCCTGCACTTTGCCTCAATTAAACGCGTAATACTATTGGTCTCGGTGGTATATAGGGTTGTAGTCAGATTATTATAGTTGACTTTTGTACAACTGTTTTTATAGGGAGAGACCCACTTTGACATGTAGAAAGTGTTTAGCGAGGTGTGTCTGGATTTGTTGCTTCTTAAAGGCTATCAATAGAACATCACATAAAATAGCGGATTAAATGAGTTAACAATAAAAAACAAAATTATCATGAGCTAGAATGAAGCACTTGTCTCAACAATAACATTATACGTATTCCTAGAGACTGCATACTTGCCCTCCCCATTGGTAGTAGTTATTATTCGTTGTATGTTGGCTTTGGGGTCTAAGGAGAGATGAGCATCAGTCCCTCATTACTTGAAGCCGAGTTCTTTCAATTGTTAATCTGTGAGTTTGAGTGTTGTCTCCCGGTCCAAAAGTTCCGCCGTATGCGCTGGAGTGTGGATGGTCGATGATAACCCTGGAGAAAAAATATAGAAATCGTCGGGATCTGATGCCCAGGCATTGATGTAGTCTCTGGAGTAATCCGTTGTATTCGTATGTAGGAATGCATAGTCCTGGGATGGTATCTGTAACGGCACCCCGGAGTAGTAGGGGTTTACGCCGCTAGGAAGATGTCCTTTCCCCCAAGATGAAGTCAGCTATAACAAAACACGTTCTCAGAGAATACGAATCAGCATAGTAAATATCCCCTCCAAGCACGAGACGAGACTCTGTGTTGAGGGTCAAAAGTAGGAATAATCTTTAATCTGTAGCTCGGGCTTTTATGCCGTACAACAACTCCTCCCCGTATCCGGAGGAGATAATACATTTACAGTGGGAATCCCTCCCACTGTACCGGGCAGAATATTTAACAGTTATTTATAAGTTTAATAACACACATAAAATGCAACGGAAATACAATGTACTACGTGTATTAGAGAACGGAGATCTAGGGGCACAATATACGTGAAAATCCCCTAAATCGGTTGGGCCGTTCACTAGATACACGTTTGCACCATTTACTCTGGAACCACATAATATAAACGAAAACTCTCTTGTGGATATAGTGTCTCTAGTTCGGTACTCTGGATCTGTCGAACAGCATGAGCGTAAGTTACCGGTAAGGTGGAAATTCATTGTGTGGAAAGTTCGTGAGTGTTCGGTCATTAGTTTGTGCGGTCAAAATGGCCGCGACCCATTGTTCTCCCCACGTGGCTGCGTATACCGAACAGATCCAGAGAAGTCCACAATAATCCAGGTAAAAACAGGCAATTCTCCGAGATGGTATCTGTTACTCCCAAAAGGGGTCTGTCACACGGCTCCCTGCCGTGGTACACTCCGGCAGACCTGGCTTGATCCTTTCGGATTAACCTAGGGATGACCGGACTTCACTTGTCCGGAGAATTGTCAAGCTGCCGAGACAGCCCATCGGCGTTGCCATTTAGTTTACCAGGTCGGTAGCTGATGGTGATCCATCTAAGCCATACCAATGGATTGTGATCGGTCACCAGAGAGAATTCTTGTCCATAGAGGTAAGGGGTTAGTTTTTTCAATGCCCATACCAGGGCCAGGCACTCCTTCTCTACGGCCGCATAACTCACTTCCCGTGGTAACAACTTTCTGCTGAAATATGCGACCGGATGCTCTCTTCCATCTTCCCCGACTTGGCTCAGCACAGCCCCCAGTCTATACATGGAAGCGTCTGTATGGACAAGGAAACGTTTGTTAGGTACTGGGGCAGCCAAGACAGGGGCATTAACAAGTGCATGTTTGAGGGATTGAAATGCGGCTTCGCAAGCGGGAGACCACAGGACCTGCCTAGGTAAATTCTTCTTGGTCAGGTCAGTCAGGGGCTTGGCTATCGTACTATAATCAGGGACAAAACGTCTATAATACCCTGCCGTCCCTAGGAAGGCCAATACCTGGGTCTTAGTATTGGGTGTGGGCCAGTTGGCCACTGCTTCAACCTTGGCAGGCTCCGGCCTCTGGTTTCCACACCCTACCCGGTGACCCAAGTATTGTACCTCGGCCATTCCTAAATGGCACTTCTCCGGTTTTAGTGTCAGGCCCGCGGCCCGAATCTTATCTAGGACTACCCCTACGTGCACTAGATGTTCTTCCCAAGACTCACTGTAGATCGCAATGTCATCCAGGTATGCACACGCAAATTCCTGGAATCCATCGAGGAGCCTATCCACCATCCGCTGGAACGTAGCCGGGGCATTTTTCATCCCGAATGGCATGACCTTGAATTGGTATAAGCCAAACGGGGTGACAAATGCCGACTTGGGGATGGCATCCTCGGCCAGGGGAATCTGCCAATAACCTTTGCAGAGGTCTATGGTAGAGAGATAGCTTCCCCTGGCTATGCGATCTAATAGTTTGTCTACCCGGGGCATCGGGTAAGCGTCAGTGGTCATCTTTTCATTCAGTCGCCTGTAGTCCACGCAAAACCTGGTGGTTCCGTCCTTCTTGGGTACCAGGACTACAGGGGAGGCCCAGGGACTGTCCGATGGCTCAATGACCCCCAGCTGGGTCATTTCTCGTATCTCCTTCAGCATCCCTTCCCGGACGGCTTCAGGAATACGGTAAGGGGGCTGTCGGAGGGGGGCCTGCCCTGGGGTCTCTACCTTATGCATGGCCAGGGTGGTGTATCCTGGTTCCTGGGAGAAGGTATTCTGTTTTTCCCATAAGAGCTGTCTAGCTTGTTCTAGCTCAGTGGGGTTCAATCGGTCTCCCAACTTCACTAAACTAATAGGGTCGGTGTGGGTCTCTCTCTCTAGCAGATCGGGCAAGGGTAAACTTTCGGGGTCATCCGTAGCTGGGGCACAAACAGCGTGAATATCTTCCTGCCTTTCCTGGTATTCCTTTAGCATGTTCACATGAAAGGATCGTTGGATCCTTTCATCCGCACAGCTGGCAATAAGGTAGGTGGTGTCGCAGAGTTGGGCTAGAACCTTGTAAGGACCCTGCCACGCAGCCTGCAGTTTGTTGTCCTTTACCGGTTTTAGCACCAATACCTTCTGCCCTACTTGGAAAAGTCGTTGCCGGGCACCCCTATCGTACCATCGTTTCTGTCGCCCCTGGGCCGCCTGGAGGTTCTCTCTTACCAATAGAGAGAGTTGCTCCATGCGGTCCCGAAGTTCCAGGACATAGGGCACAATAGGTGTCCCCTCCTGTTCGGTTTCCCCCTCCCAGTGGTCCCGAATGAGATCAAGGGGGCCTGGCACCCTTCTCCCATACAACAACTCAAAGGGGGAAAAACCCGTAGATTCTTGGGGCACCTCCCGATAAGCAAATAACAAGTGGGGTAAGAATCTCTCCCAGTCTCTGCAACCGTCCATAAAGGTCCTCAACATTTGTTTGAGGGTCCCATTAAAGCACTCACAGAGACTTAGTATGGGGGTGGTATGGGGAGCTGAGCAGGGGTTTAATGTGGCATACTTTCCATAACTGTTGCGTGAGTAAGGCAGTAAACTGGGTTCCCTGATCGGATAGGATTTCCTTAGGGAACCCCACCCTGGTGAATATTTTAACCAACGCATCGGCTACCGTTTCAGCTTCAATATTCGACAGAGCTACTGCCTCAGGGTACCTGGTCCCATAGTCCACCACGGTAAGAATGTATTTCTTACCGGACGGACTAGGTCGAGCTAGGGGGCCTACAATTTCGACGGCGACCCTATAGAAGGGTTCCCCAATGATCGGCATCGACATTAATTTAGCCTTAGGGTGATCCCCCCTCTTACCCACCCATTGGCAGGTGTCACAGGTTCTGCAGTACTGCCGCACGTCCCGGTTAAACCCGGGCCAGAAGAAATTCTGGGTAATCCTATGGGCCATGCGACGTACTCCTAAATGGCCAGCTAGTGGTACATCATGGGCGATCCTCATGATTTCTTGCCTATACTTTTTGGGTAGCACTAGTTGCTTCTGAGGGACGGGGTTTCTACCTGCTGCGGGTTCCTGAGGGATCCTGTATAGTCTATCCCCCACCCACTCGTAGCTTTCCCCATCTGTCCCCGGTTCCCCTTTCTCAGCCTTATCCCTATACTTTCTTAGGGTGACGTCTTCCCGGGTCTCCCTCCCAAAAGTCTCAGGGGTATCCCAGTCTAAGGAGGTCTGCCCTAACGTCACAGTCAGAGGGTTAGTTCTTACCTGGGTCTCCGCGACCGGCTGACCGATTCCAATGGCACGGGTCTGAGCACGGGTGGTGACAGGACAAGCTCCAGCCGGGCCTTGAGGGGCAAAAGCGGATAACAGAGGGGCCAAATCATTTCCCAAGAGGACTTCAGCTGGTAACCCCTTCATCAGGCCCACATTTACTTGGCCGGCCCCTACCCCCCAATCCAAATGCACTCGGGCCGTGGGGAGACGATGTACAGCACCCCCGGCCACTCTAACGGCCACAGTTTGTCCCATATGTTCTTTTTCTGGGACCAGGTCGTGTTGGATCAATGTTAGTGTGACCCCAGTGTCTCTTAATCCACTGACAACTTGTCCATTTACTCGGACTGTTTGCCGGTGATGCTGGCGGTTGTCTACGGCAACTGCATATAGGGGGTTGGCTTCGTGTAAAATTTCCCATTGCTCTTCCCCCATGGGCCGGGCTTCAATGCAATGGGCCCCTGAGGTAAAGGGCCGGGTGTTCCCCTCGGCGGGTTTCCTCCAAGAACTTTGTCGAGCTGGGTCTAGTGGGCATTTGTCTCTCAAGTGGCCCACCTGCTGGCACCTATGGCACCGCCGGCGGTCCGTGGTACTTGACTGGGTGAAGCGGGAGGAACTGTTGTAGGTGGGTTGGTTAGCAGGGGTGGTTGGAGTAGTGCTGACGGAGCGGCTTTCTACTCGGGGAGCTGTTTTTTGGACCGAGGGATCGGGTTTGCGGGCGTCCGCATACTCGTCGGCCAAACGGGCGGCTTCGGGTAGGGTAAGAGGTCTCCTATCCCGAATCCACTCTCGAATCTCTTTGTCCACCTTTTCAAAAAAATGCTCCAACAAAAACAGTTGTAATACCTCCTCTGCGGTGGTAGCTTGACACCCATCCATCCAATCGGCAGGCCCATTCGGTGTAGGAGTCACCGGTTTGCTTTCGAGATTCCCGGAAGCGTCTCCGATATGCTTCAGGAGTTACAGCATACCGGGACAATAGGGCTTCTTTGACTAAGCGATAACTTCCCACTTTATGGTCAGGAATCGCCCGGAAAGCATCACTGGCTCGCCCGGATAATTTGCCAGACAAAATCTTAACCCACTCCTCGGGGGGTACTTTATGTAGGGCACATTGACGCTCAAAATCAGCTAAGTACTGGTCAATTTCCCCCTCAGCTTCCACAAAACTTTTAAAAGCGGCAAAGTGTACTTTCCTCTTTTCCTCGGGGGTTTGGAAAGTCCCAGCAATTGGACTGTCGCTGGTTGGAGTCTGGCGCCGGTTGGCATCGACCGCTGCGATTACTTGTGTCACGATCCTAGGTGAGGGGTTCGGACGTAGTGAGCCAGTCTTACCCTCACCTCGTGGTCGAATCGTTCATCTTCCGGAGTTCGGACCAATGCGATCTCCGGTTCTGGGTTTAGTTCGACACCCAGTTCGCCATTTTGTTCGGCTAAGTCCAATGCGACCAATTCTGCCAAAATGTCTCTTTTCTTTTTGTTGCTAGCCGAACGACCACGGCTCTCCAACAAGTCTTTCGGGGTAGATCGTTTCAGCCTTCCGTAGTAGGCTTCCATCCTGATCGCTCTCGGTAGCTGTCCTTCTGGGGTGAAAGAACGTATCCCACCGCTGCCACCAATTGTAGCGGCACCCCGGAGTAGTAGGGGTTTACGCCGCTAGGAAGATGTCCTTTCCCCCAAGATGAAGTCAGCTATAACAAAACACGTTCTCAGAGAATACGAATCAGCATAGTAAATATCCCCTCCAAGCACGAGACGAGACTCTGTGTTGAGGGTCAAAAGTAGGAATGATCTTTAATCTGTAGCTTGGGCTTCTATGCCGTACAACAACTCCTCCCCGTATCCGGAGGAGATAATACATTTACAGTGGGAATGCCTCCCACTGTACCGGGCAGAATATTTAAGTTATTTATAAGTTTAATAACACACATAAAATGCAACGGAAATACAATGTACTACGTGTATTAGAGAACGGAGATCTAGGGGCACAATATACGTGAAAATCCCCTAAATCGGTTGGGCCGTTCACTAGATACACGTTTGCACCATTTACTCTGGAACCACATAATATAAACGAAAACTCTCTTGTGGATATAGTGTCTCTAGTTCGGTACTCTGGATCTGTCGAACAGCATGAGCGTAAGTTACCGGTAAGGTGGAAATTCATCGTGTGGAAAGTTCGTGAGTGTTCGGTCATTAGTTTGTGCGGTCAAAATGGCCGCGACCCATTGTTCTCCCCACGTGGCTGCGTATACCGAACAGATCTAGAGAAGTCCACAATAATCCAGGTAAAAACAGGCAATTCTCCGAGATGGTATCTGTTACTCCCAAAAGGGGTCTGTCACAGTATCTTAGTCGTTGGTGGAACTTTGTAGGTGAGTAGGAGTGTTGGGTTGTCTCTCTCTCCTTGCTGGCGGTGAGGCGAATCTGTTGTCATTTCTTCTCACTTTCGCTGGAGTGACCCATTTATGTCATTGGGACATTTGTATGTTGTCCTGGTTAGTCCATTATAGTAGTGTCTGGAAGCTCCAGTGCCCTAAGGAAAGGGGGGACATCTAAGATCGATGCAATTTGAATGATGTTTCCCTTATGGTTCACTATCAGGGCAAAGGGGAAACCCCATCGGTATTTGATGCTCCTGTTTCGTAGGAGCTCAGTAACGGGCTTAAGAGCTCGCCTGGCTTGTAAGGTGTACCAGGAGAGGTCGGGATAAATCTGTATGGGACTACCATGGAATAGGAGTGGCTGCGTGGTATCCCTTAATGCTCTCATTACCCTGTTCTTCGTTGCAAAATAGAGCAATCTGCAAATATTATCCCTTTTATATATATACATACACCTAGATATTCTCAATTCCTCTGTCTACATACTCCCTCTATGTATATATGTGTATATACTCCTTTTTCGTATATATAGATCTGTAAATTTGAATGTACATATATATATATATACTCACTTGTGTACACTACTTATATATTTACATATCACTTTTGTTTGCATTATTATGTCTGTGTTTTTCTTTGCATTATTTTCTTGCTATTTATTATTATTTATTTTCTTCTTCTTGGTTTCTATTTATCCAGCCTTTGTTGAGACGATTTATTATGAAACCACTCTTTTTAGTCTCTACATACTATGCGTATGCGCTTAGATTGGATTATTTATTTATTATTCTTTATTCCCCCCCCCCCCCCCCACCTTCCTTTGCACTGTGACTCTCCTCCTATATGGCTTTAAAGTTTAAGCCATTGGTTTACTGCCCAAATTGGTCAAATGCCTCTTGACTATTATTAGGCACTCTTTCTCTGCTATAGAAGTGAGAAACATTTATATGAAACTCACTTCTTACAGTTAGTTTTTCGCGCATGTGCGTCTATTGGTTGGTGGACATGCGCATTGATAAGGCGCCTCCGGACATGCGCTCTAAATAATATCACTTTGGATAAGTAACTAAGTTCTTGCGCATGCGCGGCCGCCGTTATGTAGACATGCGCATTGAGAACAGTCTTTTCCTGTACAATGTACAACACGGGCTCGCCGGACGCGCATGCTCGCAACCTCTATGACATGCACAGTCCTCCCTACCTCTCCCCACTGAGACGAACCAGTGGATGGGAGGTATGAGGAGATGTTTAAATTTATTTTGGGGGGGGAACCTAAGTGCGGTTTATTTTCACTCTACTTCAATTTATTTTTGCCCTTGATAAAGGCGGTTTAGACCGACGAAACGCGCGTTGGGCTGTCCAAGGGCTGCCCATGGTGATTTATATTTGAATTGGTAAACTCGTCTACAGGGTATCACACTTTCTATCTTGGAGCCGGTTTGAGGCTCTGGATATCTATAAGAGGGAGGTTGGGCTTTATTTTTGAGTTATTTGTGGTTAGATCCTACCTTTACACATTACCTCTATCAGGTCTACTAGGTTATCTCCACTTTATTTTCATTCTTACTACATGCCCTAGTCTATCCTTTCGATTTCTGTATTTAAGTGTCAACCCTGTGGGGTTTGGTGCCTGCCATAACATAGTGTACATTGCTACTTGTATCCATACTTACCACTCTGTTACAAGTGAGTTTGTTATAATGTCTGAGATTGATACTAGTATGTACAGCTATATCTCTGCAGAAACCTAGCCCTGTCTACTCATTATTTTTTAGGCATTTTGTCTGCCACTTTTGTTTTAACCCATCATTTTCCAATAAAGTTGTTTATTATTTTGTTTGAGACGCTACTTTGGGGTGGCTTGAAGGTGATCAGCCTGTCTCTTAGCCTGTGTGGTGATCATATCCTTCATTCCTTTTTCTTGTAAGTACTAATATACTTACCCAGTGAAAGAATAAGAATGTTACATTGTAAACTATTTTAAATAAAAATTATACAAACATAGCCAGGATTCAGTTGTAAGCATTTGCAACACTTACAACAATCAAGTAACATACATTCATATAAAATGTAAGTTACTTGGCCAGTCAATGTAATGACAGGAATGAATAAGTAGATAACTCCCTAATTCCCACGGTATTAGGGAGCTATATACTAAAAGGCTGAAAGACCTAAATTGGTCTTTCAGCCAAATTTACTAATACTAAGAAAAGATTACTTAGTATTAGTAAATTATGCCCCTACTCGCTATACTGCGAGTAGGGGCATGTCTATTAAACAGTGAGAAACCTGTGGCTGCTCACTGTAAAAAAAAAAAAAAATAAGGTCAAACTAAAGGGGGGACCTATTGCCCCCCCACCCCTGAGCGGCGGGTGGGGGCCCTAATGTAAAATAATGGGGGGGACCTATTTTCCTCCCCCCGTCCCCACCCCTGAGCGGTGGGTGGGGGCCCTAAATCAGAATAAGGGGGGAACCTAATGTCCTCCCCCCTGGCCCCCACCCCTGAGCGGTGGGTGGGGTCCCTAAATTATAATAAGTGGGGACCTAATGTCCTCCCCCTGGCCCCCACCCCTGAGCGGTGGGTAGGGGCCCTACAGTAAAATAAGGGGGGGGTACCTAGTGTCCTCCCCCCTGGTCCCCACCCCTGAGCGGTGGGTGGGGGCCCTCAGGTCCCCAAACTCCTAGTCACCTCTCCACCCCCCAATAAAAATGATCCCCCTACCTACCCCCCCTCACCCTAAAAATGATGAGGGGGGACCTTTAACTAAGTACCTGTAAAAAAAATAAAAATAACCATTCAATGTTTTCTTTCTTCTAAAATCTTCTTTTTTCAGCCCCAAAAAAGGCCAAATAAAAAAACATAACCGACGCAATTATAAAAAAAAAATCCTTCTTCACCCATGGAGGGCTCCGCGCAGACTGAGCTCTGCAGGGCGGGGGAAGGCTTATACACAGCGTGGGAAAGTTCTTTGGAATTTCAAACCAACCAATCAGAGTTCTGTGACAGGTAAATGTAGAGACTTACCTGTCAGTCTCTTCATTTACCTGTCAGAGCACTCTGATTGGATGGCTTAAACACACCAATCAGAGTGCTCTGAGCCTCAGGGGTGGGGGCCAGGCGGGAGGACATTAGGTCCCCCCCTTATTACAATTTAGGGCCCCCACCTGCCGCTCAGGGGTGGGGGCCAGGGGGAGGACATTAGGTCCCCCCCTTATTCTTGTTTAGGGCCCCCACCCACCGCTCAGGGGTGGGGGCCAGGGGGAGGACATAAGGTCCCCCCTATTAGTAGTTAGAGGGCACTATTTATTTATTTTTTTAAACAGTGAGCAGTCACAGGCTGCTCACTGTTTACTAGACATGCTCCTACTCGCGGTATAGCGAGTAGGGGCAAAATTTACTAATACTAAGTAATTTTTACCGTGGGAATTAGGGAGTTATCTACCAAGCGGCTGCAAGATAAGTCCCGAGGTGCCGAAGTCCCGAAATTCCGAAGTGTCGAAGTGCCAAAGTGCCGAAGTTGCCGAATTTCCGAAGTGTCGAAGTGCAGAAGTGCCGAAGTTCCGAAGTTGCCGAATTTCCGAAGTGTCGAAGTGCCGAAGTGCCGAAGTGCCGAAGTTCCGAAGTGCTGAAGTGCCGAGGTTCTGAAGTTGCTGAAGTTCCGAAGACTTAAAGTGCCGAATTGCCGAAGTCCCGAATTGCGAAAATCCCGAATTTCGGAATGCTGAACCGAACCAAAAATTTTCCCCATGCACATGCCTAGTATCTTGTATGGGAGTGTCTCCATGTAAAAGCCTGTTTCTATTGGCTGTTCACTTTGTGTCCCTGTGCCAAACAAGGTCCACCTGGGTTTCACCCTTGTTGGGAAACCTGCATAAAAGGCAGTGTGCCTCCAGTAAACTTCAGATTAATTTACCCTCAATCTAGAATCATGTCTCTTATTTGGGGAAACTGCTATAAAGCTATCACATTAGCTTTTGTAAGAGTTTTTTTTACTTGGATGACTACTGGGAATGCTGTAATACCCCTCACACTCGGAAGAAGGACGCCCTCTGGTGGTGGAAACGAACAATGGTAGTTAAGGTACCTTGTTCGCCTATTCCTACCAAACTGCAGAGCCGTAGTGATTATAGCTGCAGTTCAGGTGTAGTTATGAATAGTTCCAGATGAATGCAGCTTCTAGCCAGTAGATAGTTACCCAAACATGAGCCTAGACTTCATGAAGGGTACAACAGGAATGAATGTTTATTGATGCCACACTGGCTTTTATGCAAGTCCCCATGCAAGGGGACATCCCATCTGAAACTTGTTGGGCACCAGGACCAGGGCCAGATTAAGAGCCCCGTGGGCCTGGTGCTGACAATTATGATGGGGCCTAATTGCAGAATCTTATCAACCAAAAACACTAAAACAGTCATACCTCTCAAGCGTCATGTATCTGATGGAGTTGGTGTTAGAGGGAAACTCAAAGGATGCAGCTATAAGTAAACACATACTCTATGCTAATCTCTTTATATAACTTATGCTTTCATCTTTCAAGTAAATCCATACCCCCTAACAGCAGTGTCCAGTGAAGCAGGATGTCAATGGGTGGGGTAAAAGAATGGGCCACTGACCAAATCTGCCAACAGGGGCGAACATGCCCAAAAAGGGAGCATGTCTGTCCAAAGAATTGGAAGGCCAGCCTGGCATCAGTGTCCCCATGTCGCCCAGTCCCCTATTCTCCCAGTGTCTGGGTCCCCATTTCTCCCAGTGTCCCCATGTCTCAGTGTGTCCCATGTCACTAGGATACTAGGGGACACTGAGAGACATGGGGACACAGTGAGACATGGGGAGACTGAGAGACCTGGGGACACTAAGACACTTGGGGACACTGGGAGACATGGGGGCACTAGATACACAGAGACATGGGGACACAGACACTGGCTGGGAGACGTGGACAATGGGAGACATGGGGGCACAGCAATTTGGGGACACTGGGAGACATGGGGACACAGACATTGGGAGACTAGGGACACTGGCTTGGAGACATGGGACACTGGGAGACATGGAGACACGGTGTCCCTAGTGTCTCCATGTCCTAATGTGTCTACCTATGTCTCACAGCGTTCCCATGTTTCTCAGTGTCCCCATGTCTCCTAGTGTCCCCTAGTGTCTCAGTGCCCCCATGTCTCCCTGCTGCCTTTCCCTCCTCCTTCACATACCTGAGCTGTAGTCTGTCTCTGCAGGCTGGGAGCTGCTGTCTGGACTCTCTGGGTTGTGTAGCTGCTCCCCTGCGGATCAGTGATTAGAGAGAGGCAGGGAGGGAGATGCTGTAACTTCCTATCCCTGCCTCTCTCCATACAAAGTGACCCCTACTGGCCGGTGCTGGTATTGCAGAGTAATCTCTGTTTATACTAAGAAAAATATTTACATTTCTGTTGCCGGTATTACTGCAATACCGGCACGGCCAGGCAGCCTCAAATACCAGCTGTGCCTTAAAATACCAGTCAGGTGGCAAACCTAAGCGTAGTGTGTAAAAAAAAAAAAAAAGTTTTTTTTTTTTTTTTAAATGGGCCTATTCCATGGGCCTGGGCCTGGAGCTGCAGCTCCATCAGCCCCTATGTTAATCCGGCCCTGACCAGGACACAGAAGTTACAACCAATAGAATGACATGGTCAAAGTGAAACACTCCCACTGCAAACATACAATCCCCTCCTCTCTGCCCCCTGGCTCATAGGAGCAATTGTTCCACTTGTTCGTTGGGTCTAAACTACAGAACGGCGCTCTCCTAGCTGTTCGTGGAAAGGAAGCTGGTGTTCGTATGTTTTTAGCGGTGTTCGGGAAGTCACGCTGCCTCCTTTTGTACAAACAAGATGGCCGCCATTTTCTCTGCCACATGGTGTTCGACTATACGAACGGCGACCACCCAGAGAGAGCGCTCAATAGACAGTTCCCTTTGTAGATAATGAGCCAGGAGGGTGTTCGGTAGTTTAATCTTACGAACAGATAAAATATAAAAATAACGAATGGCCTTACAAAAGTCCCAAATTCAAAGTCTATTTTCTTCACAGGGGTAACCGCTACATTTGGTGGCAGCGGCGGGATGGTCCTTTCTTCCCAGAGGAAGTGCTGCACTAATGGAGAGTCAGTATGAGAAGCTGAAGAGACTGACTTTGAAATACCTGTTGGAGAGCCGTGGATAGCGGAACTGGTCCAATTGGACCGAACTGCTACCATGGCCGAACCAAATATACAGAAGGTGTAGGAAATTAGCTTTTCTTGAGATGTTTGTTTGTCACACACCAGTGTTCTAATAATCTCTTGCAGCCAAAAATGTATATTTATTCAAACATACACAAAATCCGAAAACAACATACGTCAATGCCATACGTCTTTGACCAATACAGAATAATGTTCAAGATAGTATCCATTTTTTATGTTAAAGGTATTTGTAAAAATCCTTAGCTACAATCGTTTTTATAGGTTTAAAATTCAGTTATATAGGGGCGTATATATAAGTTTGCTTTTACTTTAAAATAAGTGGCAATCATAGAAAAAGGGTAGTGACTTAGCATCATTTGAAATCTATGATTAAAGCCATACATTATATTTAGGCGGCAAAATAGAAGTTACACAAAAGAAGTTCTATATACATGGTTAACTGAATAAATGCCTATAAAAATGTGAGCCTTCACAGGGAGTCTGGCTTGCAAAGCTTATGTCAAAGGTTACTATCAACAGGCTTTTATCCATCATTCTTAACAAGAACCATATACAATGAACGTCTGTTACTAGTATAATCCTAGGTAAGGCTTCTCAGTTTCAGTGTTCTGGAAGTAATTTAAATAAAAACTTATAATATTCATATCACAAATGACAATCCTACAACACTTCAAATATTTAAAGTTCATTAAATATTTTTCATATTCCCTGTGATGCATTAGTTATTTATTTTTCTTATTTTTAAAAAAACAATGCATCATAATATCTTATTCCAATTACTTATGGGATTTTAATTTTGTGGTCAGAAATGTGTCAGATTATCAGTATACAAGTAGTGATGTACTGAACTGTTCGCTAGCGAATAGTTTCCGGCGAACATAGCGTATTCGCGGTCGCCACGGTGGGCGAACACATGCGCGGTTCGATCCGCCCCTATTCGTCATCATTGAGTAAACTTTGACCCTGTGCCTCACAGTCAGCAGACACATTCCAGCCAATCAGCAGCAGACCCTCCCTTCCAGACCCTCCCACCTCCTGTACAGCATCCATTTTAGATTCATTCTGAAGCTGCATTCTTAGATAGAGGAGGGAAAGTGTAGCTGCTGCTCATTTGATAGGGAAATGTATAGCTAGGCTAGTGTATTCAGTGTCCACTACAGTCCTGAAGGACTCATCTGATCTCTGCTGTAAGGACAGCACCCCAAAAAGCCCTTTTTAGGGCTAGAACATCAGTCTGCTTTTTTTTTCCCTGTGTAATCTAATTGCAGTTGCCTGCCTGCCAGCTTCTGTGTCAGGCTCACAGCTGATACTGTGCCCACTTGCCCAGTGCCACCACTCATATCTGGTGTCACAATAGCTTGCATTTAAAAACAAAAAAAATGTTTTCACTGTAATAGATTGAATAGCAGTTAGTTGTCTGCAAGCGTCTGTGTGTCAGGCCTACAGCGTGTACTCTGCCAACCTCTGCCAGTGCACAGTGCCACTCATATCTGGTGTCACAATAGCGTGCATTTAAAAACAAAAAATGTTTTTTCACTGTTATAGATTGAATAGCAGTTAGTTGTCTGCAAGCGTCTGTGTGTCAGGCCAACAGCGTGTACTCTGCAAACCGCTGCCAGTGCACAGTGCCACTCATATCTGGTGTCACAATAGCGTGCATTTAAAAACCCCAAAACTTTTTTTTCACTTTAATAGATTGAATAGCAGTTAGTTGTCTGCAAGCGTCTTTGTGTCAGGCCAACAGCGTGTACTCTACCAACCTCTGCCAGTGCACATTGCCACTCAAATCTGGTGTCACAATAGCGTGCATTTAAAACCAAAAAACTTTTTTCACTGTTATAGATTGAATAGCAGTTAGTTGTCTTCAAGCGGGTGTGTCATGCCTACAGCGTGTACTCTGCCAACCTCTGCCAGTGCACATTGCCATTTAAATCTGGTGTCGCAATAGCGTGCATTTAAAACCAAAAAACTTTCTTCACTGTTATAGATTGAATAGCAGTTAGTTGTCTGCAAGCGGGTGTCAGGCCTACAGCGTGTACTCTGCCAACCTCTGCCAGTGCACATTGCCACTCATATCTGGTGTCACAATAGCGTGCATTTAAAACCAAAAAACCTTTTTCACTGTTATAGATTGAATAGCAGTTAGTTGTCTTCTAGCGGGTGTGTCAGGCCTGCAGTGTGTACTCTGCCAACCTCTGCCAGTGCACATTGCCACTCATATCTTGTGTCACAATAGCGTGCATTTAAAACCAAAAAACTTTTTTCACTGTTATAGATTGAATAGCAGTTACTTGTCTTCAAGCGGGTGTGTCAGGCTTACAGCGTGCACTCTGCCAACCTCTGCCAGTGCACATTGCCACTCTTATCTGGTGTCGCAATAGATTGCATTTAAAAACCACAAAACTTTTTTCACTGTTATAGATTGAATAGCAGTTACTTGTCTTCAAGCGGATGTGTCCGGCCTACAGCGTGTACTCTGCCAACCTCTGCCAGTACACATTGCCACTCTTATCTGGTGTCGCAATAGATTGCATTTAAAAACCAAAAAACTTTTTTCACTGTGATAGATTGAATAGCAGTTAGTTGTGTGCAAGCGGGTGTCAGGCCTACAGCGTGTACTCTGCCAACCTCTGCCAGTGCACATTGCCACTCATATCTGGTGTCACAATAGCGTGCATTTAAAACCAAAAAACTTTTTTCACTGTTATAGATTGAATAGCAGTTAGTTGTCTTCAAGCGGGTGTCAGGCCTACAGCGTGTACTCTGCCAACCTCTGCCAACCTCTGCCAGTGCACATTGCCACTCATATCTAGTGTCACAATAGCGTGCATTTAAAACCAAAAAACTTTTTTCACTGTTATAGATTGAATAGCAGTTACTTGTCTTCAAGCGGATGTGTCCGGCCTACAGCGTGTACTCTGCCAACCTCTGCCAGTGCACATTGCCACTCTTATCTGGTGTCGCAATAGATTGCATTTAAAAACCAAAAAACTTTTTTCACTGTGATAGATTGAATAGCAGTTAGTTGTGTGCAAGCGGGTGTCAGGCCTACAGCGTGTACTCTGCCAACCTCTGCCAGTGCACATTGCCACTCAAATCTGGTGTCACAATAGCGTGCATTTAAAACCAAAAAACTTTTTTCACTGTTATAGATTGAATAGCAGTTAGTTGTCTTCAAGCAGGTGTCAGGCCTACAGCGTGTACTCTGCCAACCTCTGCCACTGCACATTGCCACTCATATCTGGTGTCACAATAGCGTGCATTTAAAACCAAAACACTTTTTTCACTGTTATAGATTGAATAACAGTTAGTTGTCTTCAAGCGGGTGTCAGGCCTACAGCGTGTACTCTGCCAACCTCTGCCAGTGCACATTGCCACTCATATCTGGTGTCACAATAGCGTGCATTTAAAACCAAAAAACTTTTTTCACTGTTATAGATTGAATAGCATTAGTTGTCTTCAAGCGGGTGTGTCAGGCCTACAGCGTGTACTCTGCCAACCTCTGCCAGTGGACATTGCCACTCTTATCTGGTGTCGCAATAGATTGCATTTAGAAACCAAAAAACTTTTTTCACTGTTATAGATTGAATAGCAGTTAGTTGTGTGCAAGCGGGTGTCAGGCCTACAGCGTGTACTCTGCCAACCTCTGCCAGTGCACATTGCCACTCATATCTGGTGTAACAATAGCGTGCATTTAAAAACAAAAAACTTTTTTCACTGTTATAGATTGAATAGCAGTTAGTTGTCTTCAAGCGGGTGTGTTAGGCCTAGAGCGTGTACTCTGCCAACCTCTGCCAGTGCACATTGCCACTCATATCTGGTGTCACAATAGCGTGCATTTAAAACCATAAAACGTTTTTCACTGTTATAGATTTAATAGCAGTTACTTGTCTGCAAGCGGGTGTCTGGCCTACAGCGTGCACTCTACCAACGTCTGCCAGTGCACATTGCCACTCATATCTGGTGTCACAATACCGTGCATTTAAAACCAAAACACTTTTTCACTGTTATAGATTGAATATCAGTTACTTGTCTTCAAGCGGATGTGTCCGGCCTACAGCGTGTACTCTGCCAACCTCTGCCAGTGCACATTGCCACTCTTATCTGGTGTCGCAATAGATTGCATTTAAAAACCAAAAAACTTTTTTCACTGTGATAGATTGATTAGCAGTTAGTTGTGTGCAAGCGGGTGTCAGGCCTACAGCGTGTACTCTGCCAACCTCTGCCAGTGCACATTGCCACTCATATCTGGTGTCACAATAGCGTGCATTTAAAACCAAAAAACTTTTTTCACTGTTATAGATTGAATAGCAGTTAGTTGTCTTCAAGCAGGTGTCAGGCCTACAGCGTGTACTCTGCCAACCTCTGCCAGTGCACATTGCCACTCATATCTGGTGTCACAATAGCGTGCATTTAAAACCAAAAAACTTTTTTCACTTTAATAGATTGAATAGCAGTTAGTTGTCTTCAAGCGGGTGTGTCAGGCCTACAGCGTGTACTCTGCCAACCTCTGCTAGTGCACATTGCCACTCATATCTAGTGTCACAATAGCGTGCATTTAAAACTAAAAAACTTTTTTCACTGTTATAGATTGAATAGCAGTTACTTGTCTTCAAGCGGATGTGTCCGGCCTACAGCGTGTACTCTGCCAACCTCTGCCAGTGCACATTGCCACTCATATCTGGTGTCACAATAGCGTGCATTTAAAACCAAAAAACTTTTTTCACTGTTATAGATTTAATAGCAGTTAGTTGTCTTCAAGCGGGTGTGTCAGGCCTACAGCGTGTACTCTGCCAACCTCTGCCAGTGGACATTGCCACTCTTATCTGGTGTCGCAATAGATTGCATTTAAAAAACAAAAAACTGTTTTCACTGTTGTAGATTGAATAGCAGTTAGTTGTGTGCAAGCGGGTGTCAGGCGTACAGCGTGTACTCTGCCAACCTCTGCCAGTGCACATTGCCACTCATATCTGGTGTCACAATAGCGTGCATTTAAAACCCAAAAACTTTTTTCACTGTTATAGATTGAATAGCAGTTAGTTGTCTTCAAGCAGGTGTGTCAGGCCTACAGCGTGTACTCTGCCAACCTCTGCTAGTGCACATTGCCACTCATATCTGGTGTCACAATAGCGTGCATTTAAAACCAAAAAACTTTTTTCACTGTTATAGATTGAATAACAGTTACTTGTCTTCAAGCGGGTGTGTCAGGCTTACAGCGTGCACTCTGCCAACCTCTGCCAGTGCACATTGCCACTCTTATCTGGTGTCGCAATAGATTGCATTTAAAAACCACAAAACTTTTTTCACTGTTATAGATTGAATAGCAGTTACTTGTCTTCAAGCGGATGTGTCCGGCCTACAGCGTGTACTCTGCCAACCTCTGCCAGTACACATTGCCACTCTTATCTGGTGTCGCAATAGATTGCATTTAAAAACCAAAAAACTTTTTTCACTGTGATAGATTGAATAGCAGTTAGTTGTGTGCAAGCGGGTGTCAGGCCTACAGCGTGTACTCTGCCAACCTCTGCCAGTGCATATTGCCACTCATATCTGGTGTCACAATAGCGTGCATTTAAAACCAAAAAACTTTTTTCACTGTTATAGATTGAATAGCAGTTAGTTGTCTTCAAGCGGGTGTCAGGCCTACAGCGTGTACTCTGCCAACCTCTGCCAACCTCTGCCAGTGCACATTGCCACTCATATCTAGTGTCACAATAGCGTGCATTTAAAGCCAAAAAACTTTTTTCACTGTTATAGATTGAATAGCAGTTACTTGTCTTCAAGCGGATGTGTCCGGCCTACAGCGTGTACTCTGCCAACCTCTGCCAGTGCACATTGCCACTCTTATCTGGTGTCGCAATAGATTGCATTTAAAAACCAAAAAACTTTTTTCACTGTGATAGATTGAATAGCAGTTAGTTGTGTGCAAGCGGGTGTCAGGCCTACAGCGTGTACTCTGCCAACCTCTGCCAGTGCACATTGCCACTCAAATCTGGTGTCACAATAGCGTGCATTTAAAACCAAAAAACTTTTTTCACTGTTATAGATTGAATAGCAGTTAGTTGTCTTCAAGCAGGTGTCAGGCCTACAGCGTGTACTCTGCCAACCTCTGCCACTGCACATTGCCACTCATATCTGGTGTCACAATAGCGTGCATTTAAAACCAAAACACTTTTTTCACTGTTATAGATTGAATAACAGTTAGTTGTCTTCAAGCGGGTGTCAGGCCTACAGCGTGTACTCTGCCAACCTCTGCCAGTGCACATTGCCACTCATATCTGGTGTCACAATAGCGTGCATTTAAAACCAAAAAACTTTTTTCACTGTTATAGATTGAATAGCATTAGTTGTCTTCAAGCGGGTGTGTCAGGCCTACAGCGTGTACTCTGCCAACCTCTGCCAGTGGACATTGCCACTCTTATCTGGTGTCGCAATAGATTGCATTTAGAAACCAAAAAACTTTTTTCACTGTTATAGATTGAATAGCAGTTAGTTGTGTGCAAGCGGGTGTCAGGCCTACAGCGTGTACTCTGCCAACCTCTGCCAGTGCACATTGCCACTCATATCTGGTGTAACAATAGCGTGCATTTAAAAACAAAAAACTTTTTTCACTGTTATAGATTGAATAGCAGTTAGTTGTCTTCAAGCGGGTGTGTTAGGCCTAGAGCGTGTACTCTGCCAACCTCTGCCAACCTCTGCCAGTGCACATTGCCACTCATATCTAGTGTCACAATAGCGTGCATTTAAAACCAAAAAACTTTTTTCACTGTTATAGATTGAATAGCAGTTACTTGTCTTCAAGCGGATGTGTCCGGCCTACAGCGTGTACTCTGCCAACCTCTGCCAGTGCACATTGCCACTCTTATCTGGTGTCGCAATAGATTGCATTTAAAAACCAAAAAACTTTTTTCACTGTGATAGATTGAATAGCAGTTAGTTGTGTGCAAGCGGGTGTCAGGCCTACAGCGTGTACTCTGCCAACCTCTGCCAGTGCACATTGCCACTCAAATCTGGTGTCACAATAGCGTGCATTTAAAACCAAAAAACTTTTTTCACTGTTATAGATTGAATAGCAGTTAGTTGTCTTCAAGCAGGTGTCAGGCCTACAGCGTGTACTCTGCCAACCTCTGCCACTGCACATTGCCACTCATATCTGGTGTCACAATAGCGTGCATTTAAAACCAAAACACTTTTTTCACTGTTATAGATTGAATAACAGTTAGTTGTCTTCAAGCGGGTGTCAGGCCTACAGCGTGTACTCTGCCAACCTCTGCCAGTGCACATTGCCACTCATATCTGGTGTCACAATAGCGTGCATTTAAAACCAAAAAACTTTTTTCACTGTTATAGATTGAATAGCATTAGTTGTCTTCAAGCGGGTGTGTCAGGCCTACAGCGTGTACTCTGCCAACCTCTGCCAGTGGACATTGCCACTCTTATCTGGTGTCGCAATAGATTGCATTTAGAAACCAAAAAACTTTTTTCACTGTTATAGATTGAATAGCAGTTAGTTGTGTGCAAGCGGGTGTCAGGCCTACAGCGTGTACTCTGCCAACCTCTGCCAGTGCACATTGCCACTCATATCTGGTGTAACAATAGCGTGCATTTAAAAACAAAAAACTTTTTTCACTGTTATAGATTGAATAGCAGTTAGTTGTCTTCAAGCGGGTGTGTTAGGCCTAGAGCGTGTACTCTGCCAACCTCTGCCAGTGCACATTGCCACTCATATCTGGTGTCACAATAGCGTGCATTTAAAACCATAAAACGTTTTTCACTGTTATAGATTTAATAGCAGTTACTTGTCTGCAAGCGGGTGTCTGGCCTACAGCGTGCACTCTACCAACGTCTGCCAGTGCACATTGCCACTCATATCTGGTGTCACAATACCGTGCATTTAAAACCAAAACACTTTTTCACTGTTATAGATTGAATATCAGTTACTTGTCTTCAAGCGGATGTGTCCGGCCTACAGCGTGTACTCTGCCAACCTCTGCCAGTGCACATTGCCACTCTTATCTGGTGTCGCAATAGATTGCATTTAAAAACCAAAAAACTTTTTTCACTGTGATAGATTGATTAGCAGTTAGTTGTGTGCAAGCGGGTGTCAGGCCTACAGCGTGTACTCTGCCAACCTCTGCCAGTGCACATTGCCACTCATATCTGGTGTCACAATAGCGTGCATTTAAAACCAAAAAACTTTTTTCACTGTTATAGATTGAATAGCAGTTAGTTGTCTTCAAGCAGGTGTCAGGCCTACAGCGTGTACTCTGCCAACCTCTGCCAGTGCACATTGCCACTCATATCTGGTGTCACAATAGCGTGCATTTAAAACCAAAAAACTTTTTTCACTTTAATAGATTGAATAGCAGTTAGTTGTCTTCAAGCGGGTGTGTCAGGCCTACAGCGTGTACTCTGCCAACCTCTGCTAGTGCACATTGCCACTCATATCTAGTGTCACAATAGCGTGCATTTAAAACTAAAAAACTTTTTTCACTGTTATAGATTGAATAGCAGTTACTTGTCTTCAAGCGGATGTGTCCGGCCTACAGCGTGTACTCTGCCAACCTCTGCCAGTGCACATTGCCACTCATATCTGGTGTCACAATAGCGTGCATTTAAAACCAAAAAACTTTTTTCACTGTTATAGATTTAATAGCAGTTAGTTGTCTTCAAGCGGGTGTGTCAGGCCTACAGCGTGTACTCTGCCAACCTCTGCCAGTGGACATTGCCACTCTTATCTGGTGTCGCAATAGATTGCATTTAAAAAACAAAAAACTGTTTTCACTGTTGTAGATTGAATAGCAGTTAGTTGTGTGCAAGCGGGTGTCAGGCGTACAGCGTGTACTCTGCCAACCTCTGCCAGTGCACATTGCCACTCATATCTGGTGTCACAATAGCGTGCATTTAAAACCCAAAAACTTTTTTCACTGTTATAGATTGAATAGCAGTTAGTTGTCTTCAAGCAGGTGTGTCAGGCCTACAGCGTGTACTCTGCCAACCTCTGCTAGTGCACATTGCCACTCATATCTGGTGTCACAATAGCGTGCATTTAAAACCAAAAAACTTTTTTCACTGTTATAGATTGAATAGCAGTTACTTGTCTTCAAGCGGGTGTGTCAGGCTTACAGCGTGCACTCTGCCAACCTCTGCCAGTGCACATTGCCACTCTTATCTGGTGTCGCAATAGATTGCATTTAAAAACCACAAAACTTTTTTCACTGTTATAGATTGAATAGCAGTTACTTGTCTTCAAGCGGATGTGTCCGGCCTACAGCGTGTACTCTGCCAACCTCTGCCAGTACACATTGCCACTCTTATCTGGTGTCGCAATAGATTGCATTTAAAAACCAAAAAACTTTTTTCACTGTGATAGATTGAATAGCAGTTAGTTGTGTGCAAGCGGGTGTCAGGCCTACAGCGTGTACTCTGCCAACCTCTGCCAGTGCATATTGCCACTCATATCTGGTGTCACAATAGCGTGCATTTAAAACCAAAAAACTTTTTTCACTGTTATAGATTGAATAGCAGTTAGTTGTCTTCAAGCGGGTGTCAGGCCTACAGCGTGTACTCTGCCAACCTCTGCCAACCTCTGCCAGTGCACATTGCCACTCATATCTAGTGTCACAATAGCGTGCATTTAAAGCCAAAAAACTTTTTTCACTGTTATAGATTGAATAGCAGTTACTTGTCTTCAAGCGGATGTGTCCGGCCTACAGCGTGTACTCTGCCAACCTCTGCCAGTGCACATTGCCACTCTTATCTGGTGTCGCAATAGATTGCATTTAAAAACCAAAAAACTTTTTTCACTGTGATAGATTGAATAGCAGTTAGTTGTGTGCAAGCGGGTGTCAGGCCTACAGCGTGTACTCTGCCAACCTCTGCCAGTGCACATTGCCACTCAAATCTGGTGTCACAATAGCGTGCATTTAAAACCAAAAAACTTTTTTCACTGTTATAGATTGAATAGCAGTTAGTTGTCTTCAAGCAGGTGTCAGGCCTACAGCGTGTACTCTGCCAACCTCTGCCACTGCACATTGCCACTCATATCTGGTGTCACAATAGCGTGCATTTAAAACCAAAACACTTTTTTCACTGTTATAGATTGAATAACAGTTAGTTGTCTTCAAGCGGGTGTCAGGCCTACAGCGTGTACTCTGCCAACCTCTGCCAGTGCACATTGCCACTCATATCTGGTGTCACAATAGCGTGCATTTAAAACCAAAAAACTTTTTTCACTGTTATAGATTGAATAGCATTAGTTGTCTTCAAGCGGGTGTGTCAGGCCTACAGCGTGTACTCTGCCAACCTCTGCCAGTGGACATTGCCACTCTTATCTGGTGTCGCAATAGATTGCATTTAGAAACCAAAAAACTTTTTTCACTGTTATAGATTGAATAGCAGTTAGTTGTGTGCAAGCGGGTGTCAGGCCTACAGCGTGTACTCTGCCAACCTCTGCCAGTGCACATTGCCACTCATATCTGGTGTAACAATAGCGTGCATTTAAAAACAAAAAACTTTTTTCACTGTTATAGATTGAATAGCAGTTAGTTGTCTTCAAGCGGGTGTGTTAGGCCTAGAGCGTGTACTCTGCCAACCTCTGCCAGTGCACATTGCCACTCATATCTGGTGTCACAATAGCGTGCATTTAAAACCATAAAACGTTTTTCACTGTTATAGATTTAATAGCAGTTACTTGTCTGCAAGCGGGTGTCTGGCCTACAGCGTGCACTCTACCAACGTCTGCCAGTGCACATTGCCACTCATATCTGGTGTCACAATACCGTGCATTTAAAACCAAAACACTTTTTCACTGTTATAGATTGAATATCAGTTAGTTGTCTTCAAGCGGGTGTCATGCCTACAGCGTGTACTCTGCCAACCTCTGCCAGTGCACATTGCCACTCATATCTGGTGTCACAATAGCGTGCATTTAAAACCAAAAAACTTTTTTCACTGTCATAGATTGAATAGCAGTTACTTGTCTTCAAGCGGATGTGTCCGGCCTACAGCGTGTACTCTGCCAACCTCTGCCAGTGCACATTGCCACTCTTATCTGGTGTCGCAATAGATTGCATTTAAAAACCAAAAAACTTTTTTCACTGTGATAGATTGATTAGCAGTTAGTTGTGTGCAAGCGGGTGTCCGGCCTACAGCGTGTACTCTGCCAACCTCTGCCAGTGCACATTGCCACTCTTATCTGGTGTCGCAATAGATTGCATTTAAAACCAAAAAACTTTTTTCACTGTTATAGATTGAATAGCAGTTAGTTGTCTTCAAGCAGGTGTCAGGCCTACAGCGTGTACTCTGCCAACCTCTGCCAGTGCACATTGCCACTCATATCTGGTGTCACAATAGCGTGCATTTAAAACCAAAAAACTTTTTTCACTTTAATAGATTGAATAGCAGTTAGTTGTCTTCAAGCGGGTGTGTCAGGCCTACAGCGTGTACTCTGCCAACCTCTGCTAGTGCACATTGCCACTCATATCTAGTGTCACAATAGCGTGCATTTAAAACTAAAAAACTTTTTTCACTGTTATAGATTGAATAGCAGTTACTTGTCTTCAAGCGGATGTGTCCGGCCTACAGCGTGTACTCTGCCAACCTCTGCCAGTGCACATTGCCACTCATATCTGGTGTCACAATAGCGTGCATTTAAAACCAAAAAACTTTTTTCACTGTTATAGATTTAATAGCAGTTAGTTGTCTTCAAGCGGGTGTGTCAGGCCTACAGCGTGTACTCTGCCAACCTCTGCCAGTGGACATTGCCACTCTTATCTGGTGTCGCAATAGATTGCATTTAAAAAACAAAAAACTGTTTTCACTGTTGTAGATTGAATAGCAGTTAGTTGTGTGCAAGCGGGTGTCAGGCGTACAGCGTGTACTCTGCCAACCTCTGCCAGTGCACATTGCCACTCATATCTGGTGTCACAATAGCGTGCATTTAAAACCCAAAAACTTTTTTCACTGTTATAGATTGAATAGCAGTTAGTTGTCTTCAAGCAGGTGTGTCAGGCCTACAGCGTGTACTCTGCCAACCTCTGCTAGTGCACATTGCCACTCATATCTGGTGTCACAATAGCGTGCATTTAAAACCAAAAAACTTTTTTCACTGTTATAGATTGAATAGCAGTTACTTGTCTTCAAGCGGGTGTGTCAGGCTTACAGCGTGCACTCTGCCAACCTCTGCCAGTGCACATTGCCACTCTTATCTGGTGTCGCAATAGATTGCATTTAAAAACCACAAAACTTTTTTCACTGTTATAGATTGAATAGCAGTTACTTGTCTTCAAGCGGATGTGTCCGGCCTACAGCGTGTACTCTGCCAACCTCTGCCAGTACACATTGCCACTCTTATCTGGTGTCGCAATAGATTGCATTTAAAAACCAAAAAACTTTTTTCACTGTGATAGATTGAATAGCAGTTAGTTGTGTGCAAGCGGGTGTCAGGCCTACAGCGTGTACTCTGCCAACCTCTGCCAGTGCACATTGCCACTCATATCTGGTGTCACAATAGCGTGCATTTAAAACCAAAAAACTTTTTTCACTGTTATAGATTGAATAGCAGTTAGTTGTCTTCAAGCGGGTGTCAGGCCTACAGCGTGTACTCTGCCAACCTCTGCCAACCTCTGCCAGTGCACATTGCCACTCATATCTAGTGTCACAATAGCGTGCATTTAAAACCAAAAAACTTTTTTCACTGTTATAGATTGAATAGCAGTTAGTTGTCTTCAAGCAGGTGTGTCAGGCCTACAGCGTGTACTCTGCCAACCTCTGCTAGTGCACATTGCCACTCATATCTGGTGTCACAATAGCGTGCATTTAAAACCCAAAAACTTTTTTCACTGTTATAGATTGAATAGCAGTTAGTTGTCTTCAAGCAGGTGTGTCAGGCCTACAGCGTGTACTCTGCCAACCTCTGCTAGTGCACATTGCCACTCATATCTGGTGTCACAATAGCGTGCATTTAAAACCAAAAAACGTTTTTCACTGTTATAGATTGAATAGCAGTTAGTTGTCTGTAAGCGGGTATCTGGCCTACAGCGTGCACTCTGCCAACCTCTGCCAATGCACATTGCCACTCATATCTGGTGTCACAATACCGTGCATTTAAAACCAAAACACTTTTTTCACTGTTATAGATTGAATATCAGTTAGTTGTCTTCAAGCGGGTGTCAGGCCTACAGCGTGTACTCTGCCAACCTCTGCCAGTGCACATTGCCACTCATATCTGGTGTCACAATAGCGTGCATTTAAAACCACAAAACTTTTTTCACTGTTATAGATTGAATAGCAGTTAGTTGTGTGCAAGCGGGTGTCAGGCCTACAGCGTGTACTCTGCCAACCTCTGCCAGTGCACATTGCCACTCATATCTGGTGTCACAATAGCGTGCATTTAAAACCAAAAAACTTTTTTCACTTTAATAGATTGAATAGCAGTTAGTTGTCTTCAAGCGGGTGTGTCAGGCCTACAGCGTGTACTCTGCCAACCTCTGCTAGTGCACATTGCCACTCATATCTAGTGTCACAATAGCGTGCATTTAAAACCAAAAAACTTTTTTCACTGTTATAGATTGAATAGCAGTTAGTTGTCTTCAAGCGGGTGTCAGGCCTACAGCGTGTACTCTGCCAACCTCTGCCAGTGCACATTGCCACTCATATCTGGTGTCACAATAGCGTGCATTTAAAACCAAAAATCTTTTTTCACTGTGATAGATTGAATAGCAGTTAGTTGTCTTCAAGCGGGTGTCAGGCCTACAGGGTGTACTCTGCCATCCTCTGCCAGTGCACATTGCCACTCATATCTGGTGTCACAATAGCGTGCATTTAAAACCCAAAAACCTTTTTTCACTGTGATAGATTGAATAGCAGTTAGTTGTCTTCAAGCGGGTGTCAGGCCTTCAGGGTGTACTCTGCCATCCTCTGCCAGTGCACATTGCCACTCATATCTGGTGTCACAATAGCGTGCATTTAAAACCCAAAAACTTTTTTCACTGTTATAGATTGAATAGCAGTTAGTTGTCTTCAAGCAGGTGTGTCAGGCTTACAGCGTGTACTCTGCCAACCTCTGCCAGTGCACATTGCCACTCATATCTGGTGTCACAATAGCGTGCATTTAAAACCAAAAAACTTTTTTCACTGTTATAGATTGAATAGCAGTTACTTGTCTTCAAGCGAATGTGTCCGGCCTACAGCGTGTACTCTGCCAACCTCTGCCAGTGCACATTGCCACTCTTATCTGGTGTTGCAATAGATTGCATTTAAAAACCCAAAAACTTTTTTCACTGTTATAGATTGAATAGCAGTTAGTTGTGTGCAAGCGGGTGTCAGGCCTACAGCGTTTACTCTGCCAACCTCTGCCAGTGCACATTGCCACTCATATCTGGTGTCACAATAGCGTGCATTTAAAACCAAAAAACTTTTTTCACTGTTATAGATTGAATAGCAGTTAG
Source organism: Pelobates fuscus (assembly GCF_036172605.1). Taxonomy (NCBI): domain Eukaryota; kingdom Metazoa; phylum Chordata; class Amphibia; order Anura; family Pelobatidae; genus Pelobates; species Pelobates fuscus. The sequence continues at coordinate 161,587 of NC_086326.1, forward strand.
TTGTCTTCAAGCAGGTGTCAGGCCTACAGCGTGTACTCTGCCAACCTCTGTCAGTGGACATTGCCACTCTTATCTTGTGTCGCAATAGATTGCATTTAAAAAACAAAAAACTTTTTTCACTGTTATAGATTGAATAGCAGTTAGTTGTCTTCAAGCAGGTGTGTCAGGCCTACAGCGTGTACTCTGCCAACCTCTGCCAGTGCACATTGCCACTCATATCTGGTGTCACAATAGCGTGCATTTAAAACCAAAAAACGTTTTTCACTGTTATAGATTGAATAGCAGTTAGTTGTCTGTAAGCGGGTTTCTGGCCTACAGCGTGCACTCTGCCAACCTCTGCCAGTGCACATTGCCACTCATATCTGGTGTCACAATAGCGTGCATTTAAAACCGAAAAACTTTTTTCACTGTTATAGATTGAATAGCAGTTAGTTGTCTTCAAGCGGATGTGTCTAGCCTACAGGGTGTACTCTGCAAACCGCTGCCAGTGCACATTGCCACTCATATCTGGTGTCACAATAGTGTGCATTTAAAACCAAAAAACTTTTTTCACTTTAATAGATTGAATAGCAGTTAGTTGTCTTCAAGCGGGTGTGTCAGGCCTACAGCGTGTACTCTGCCAACCTCTGCCAGTGCACATTGCCACTCATATCTGGTGTCACAATAGCGTGCATTTAAAACCAAAAAACTTTTTTCACTTTAATAGATTGAATAGCAGTTAGTTGTCTTCAAGCGGGTGTGTCAGGCCTACAGCGTGTACTGTGCCAACCTCTGCTAGTGCACATTGCCACTCATATCTGGTGTCACAATAGCGTGCATTTAAAACCAAAAAACTTTTTTCACTGTTATAGATTGAATAGCAGTTAGTTGTCTTCAAGCAGGTGTCAGGCCTACAGCGTGTACTCTGCCAACCTCTGCCAGTGCACATTGCCACTCATATCTGGTGTCACAATAGCGTGCATTTAAAACCAAAAAACTTTTTTCACTGTTATAGATTGAATAATAGCAGTTAGTTGTCTTCAAGCGGGTGTGTCAGGCCTACAGCGTGTACTCTGCCAACCTCTGCCAGTGCACATTGCCACTCATATCTGGTGTCACAATAGCGTGCATTTAAAACCAAAAAACTTTTTTCACTGTTATAGATTGAATAGCAGTTAGTTGTCTTCAAGCGGATGTGTCTAGCCTACAGGGTGTACTCTGCAAACCGCTGCCAGTGCACATTGCCACTCATATCTGGTGTCACAATAGTGTGCATTTAAAACCAAAAAACTTTTTTCACTGTTATAGATTGAATAGCAGTTAGTTGTCTTCAAGCGGTTGTCAGGCCTACAGCGTGTACTCTGCCAACCTCTGCCAGTGCACATTGCCACTCATATCTGGTGTCACAATAGCGTGCATTTAAAACCAAAAAACTTTTTTCACTGTTATAGATTGAATAGCAGTTAGTTGTCTTTAAGCGGATGTGTCTAGCCTACAGCGTGTACTCTGCCAACCTCTTGTCAGGATCGGGACAGGGATCCAACACGCAGAATACAAACAGGATATAGGTACGTATACGAACCTTAGAATGGCCGGACTAATGTAAGGAGAAAGCAAAGAATGGTCAGAGACAAGCCGAGGTCGAGGGAACGAGAGAACAGGTAAGCGAGAGACGAGCCGAGGTCAAAGGACACGAGAGATAAACAGGAACGAAAGTACAAGCCGAGTCAAAACCAAATAGACAATAGTAATAAGAGCACTGAGGGAACAGACAAGCTAGAACCACGACAGGGCAATGAACCATTACACACATCCCTCTTTTATACCTTGGTTCTTTAATTGATGACTCCGCCCTTGCCAAGCCCTGATTCGTTGTTCAGAACTAGATTGACAGGTCGGGATGTGATTGCCGTCATGACGTCGGCTCCTGAGCGCCATGTCATAAAAGGAAGCGGAGCTATCGCGGCCGGCGTGTGAACGGCTATGAGAGCTGTGAGGATTGGGTGAATCAGCCCCCCTGAGAGGACGGTCGTTGGGAAGTCTAACCTCCTCCGAGGTAGAGACTTCAGGTACCCTGACACCTCTGCCAGTGCACATTGCCACTCTTATCTGGTGTCGCAATTGATTGCATTTAAAAACCCAAAAACTTTTTTCACTGTTATAGATTGAATAGCAGTTAGTTGTCTGCAAGCGGGTGTCTGGCCTACAGCGTGTACTCTGCCAACCTCTGCCAGTGCACATTGCCACTCATATCTGGTGTCACAATAGCGTGCATTCAAAACCAAAAAACTTGTTTCACTGTTATAGATTGAATAGCAGTTAGTTGTCTTCAAGCGGGTGTTAGGCCTACAGCGTGTACTCTGCCAACCTCTGCCAGTGCATATTTCCACTCATATCTGGTGTCACAATAGCGTGCATTTAAAACAAAAACACTTTTTTCACTGCTATAGATTGAATAGCAGTTAGTTGTCTTCAAGCGGGTGTCAGGCCTACAGCGTGTACTCTGCCAACCTCTGCCAGTGCACATTGCCACTCATATCTGGTGTCACAATAGCGTGCATTTAAAACCAAAAAACTTTTTTCACTGTTATAGATTGAATAGCAGTTACTTGTCTTCAAGCGGATGTGTCCGGCCTACAGCGTGTACTCTGCCAACCTCTGCCAGTGCACATTGCAACTCTTATCTGGTGTCGCAATAGATTGCATTTAAAAACCAAAAAACTTGTTTCACTGTTATAGATTTAATAGCAGTTAGTTGTGTGCAAGCGGGTGTCAGGCCTACAGCGTGTACTCTGCCAACCTCTGCCAGTGCACATTGCCACTCATATCTGGTGTCACAATAGCGTGCATTTAAAACCAAAAAACTTTTTTCACTGCTATAGATTGAATAGCAGTTAGTTGTCTTCAAGCGGTTGTCAGGCCTACAGCGTGTACTCTGCCAACCTCTGCCAGTGCACATTGCCACTCATATCTGGTGTCACAATAGCGTGCATTTAAAACCCAAAACATTTTTCACTGTTATAGATTGAATAGCAGTTACTTGTCTTCAAGTGGATGTGTCCGGCCTACAGCGTGTACTCTGCCAACCTCTGCCAGTGCACATTGCCACTCATATCTGGTGTCACAATAGCGTGCATTTAAAACCCAAAAACTTTTTTCACTGTTATAGATTGAATAGCAGTTAGTTGTCTTCAAGCGGGTGTGTCAGGCCTACAGCGTGTACTCTGCCAACCTCTGCCAGTGCACATTGCCACTCATATCTGGTGTCAAAATAGCGTGCATTTAAAACCAAAACACTTTTTTCACTGTTCACTGAATTACCCGTCTATAACACACCCCAGTAACATCGTCTTCACAAACAGTAGTTATAGTACGGTTAGCCAGGGCCGCCATCAGGGCATGACAACCATAACAGTTGTCATGGGCCCGGCGGCCCTGGGGGGCCCGGCCGCCCGGGCCCCACGTGTGGGGCCCATCGGGTGGCCCACACATTTAGGGCCACCCGGTGAGCCCCCTCCTTCAGGGGCCAGGTCAGCGCTATGGCCGTTGTATAGCGCGACCCGGGCCCCTTTAAAAAAAAAAAAAAAAAAAAGCAGCCGCAAGTGCTGCTGGGAGGAAGTGCTCACTTCCTCCCAGCTCACTCCGCGCGGGAGGAGCGCGCCCGCCCACCCAGCCGTAAAGTGGGAGAGCCCGGCAATGAAGAGGGAGCAGCGCCGACTCCCATCATCCCCAGCCACCCTCCTGCAAAGGAAAGGTAAGAGACAGGAGGGTGGCTGGAAAATGAGCTGTGTGTGTGCATGTATGTATGTATGTATGTATGTATGTCTGTGTCTGTCTGTGTGTATGTATGTCTGTCTGTGTCTGTATGCATGTATGTGTATGTCTGTCTGTCTGTCTGTGTCTGTCTGTATGTATGCATGTATGTGTATGTATGTGTGTGTGTCTGTATGTATGTATGTGTGTCTGTATGCATGTATGTGTATGTGTGTCTGTCTGTATGTATGTCTGTATGCATGTTTGTGTATGTCTGTCTGTCTGTATGCATGTCTATGTCTGTATGTATGTCTGTGTGTCTGTATGCATGTCTGTGTGTCTGTCTGTATGTATGTGTGTCTGTATGCATGTCTGTGTATGTATGTCTGTCTGAATGTATGTCTGTCTGTCTGTCTGTATGTCTGTATGCATGTATGTCTATGTATGTATGTCTGTCTGGATGCATGCATGTCTGTCTGTATGTCTATGTCTGTCTGTATGCGTGTATGTCTGTGTGTCTGGATGCATGTATGTGTATGTATGTCTGTCTGCATGTCTGTATGCATGTATGTCTATGTATGTATGTCTGTCTGGATGCATGCATGTCTGTCTGTATGTCTCTGTCTGTCTGTCTGTATGCGTGTATGTCTGTCTGTATGCATGTATGTCTGTCTGTATGCATGTATGTCTGTGTGTCTGGATGCATGTATGTATGTGTATGTATGTCTGTCTGTGTATGTATGTCTGTCTGCATGCATGTATGTCTGTCCGTATGTCTATGTGTGTATGTATGTATGTCTGTGTGTATGTCTATGTATGTATGTCTGTCTGTATGTATGTATGTATATGTCTGTATGTATGTATGTATGTATGTATGTCTGGATGCATGTCTGTGTGTATGTCTATGTCTGTCTGACTGCATGCATGTATGTCTACGTATGTATGTCTGTCTATGTATGTTTGTGTATGTCTGTATGCATACATGTATGTCTGTATGCATGTATGTCTGTATGTATGTCTATGTATGTGTATATGTATGTCTGTATGTCATTATATATGTATATATGTATGTCTGTATGTCAGTATGAATGTATGTCTGCATATTATTATGAACGTAGGTCTGTGTGTATGTGTGTATGGATGTCTGTATGCATGTATGTCTGTCAGTATGTCTGTATATATGCATGTATGTCAGTCTGTATGTCTGTATGCCATTATGAATGTATGTGTGGATGGATGTCAGTGTCTGTATGTATGAATGTGTGTGTGTGTGTATGTATGTCGGTGTCTGTATGTATGTGTTTCTGTCTGTCACTATGTATGCCTGTGTGTATGTCTCAGTATGTGTGTGTCAGTATGTATGCCTGTATGCGTGTATGTCTGTTTCAGTATGTGTGTCTGTTAGTATGTATCAGTGTGTGCGTTTGTGTCTGTGTGTGGACCCAGTGAGCGGTATTTGGAGGCGGGCCCCAGATCCTGAGCTGAGTTAGGGGCCCCAAAATTTCTGGTGGCGGCCCTGCGGTTAGCATTGGTTAGAGTACAAGTTAAAGTCACAGTTCAATTAGTAGTGGTTATGGTGTTAAACATACAACATAGATGACAGTTATTAGTAGTTATTTACAATATCAGTAGTTATTATACATGGTTATGGTACCGTGCGCTATAATACAGTTACACACTATTCACACTCTCACTAGACGGCAGAGCTCACGCTATCTAGCAAGATATACACGCTACTACAACAATCTTTAACACATTTACAATTCCCAACTAATCTATTGGCCAGTACCTTGATGGACTACCTAAAACTATCTACATACGTTTTGGTTAGCCACACTGCCCAAGCACCACATATAGCGAACTAGAGGGCGGAATTTACAACAGCACCCTTTTAGTCTATTTACTCTATCAAAAATAGAAACATAGAAACATAGAAACATAGAATGTGACGGCAGATAAGAACCATTCGGCCCATCTAGTCTGCCCAGTTTTCTAAATACTTTCATTAGTACCTGGCATTATCTTATAGTTAGGATAGCCTTATGCCTATCCCACGCATGCTTAAACTCCTTTACTGTGTTAACCTCTACCACTTCAGCTGGAAGGCTATTCCATGCATCCACTACCCTCTCAGTAAAGTAATACTTCCTGATATTATTTTTAAACCTTTGTCCTTCTAATTTTAGACTATGTCCTCTAGTGGGTTCCAAATTTACACGCCTTCCCACTTAGCCAAGATAGGTTGAGATCTAGCGGACCGAATTTACACAGACGCCGCTTAGTCTCCCGATCCCTCCGACCTAGCGAACAAAATATACACCCTAGAACGCTAGTCTAGACAAGACACCGGTGTCCGGCTAGGGCTATTTACACCAGAACCCCGCCTGACTCCAAACCAAAATTAAACGGGCTTACTAAAGGGCGTTTAATTGAGCGGTGCGCCTTCGCTCCTTCCCTCCACTGGAGGGGGCAGATTCCAAATAACCCCTTATGGGCCTACCGCACAATCGGTATCCAATACCCCTAGAGGGTCCACCGTCTAAAACAGTAGTCGTCTTACCTCTTCGTTCCTGAACCTGGGTTCACACTCATCGACGGGGGCACCCCAGCACTTACTACGTAGAGGCCGATGATCTCCTGGACAACAGACCAGTGGCGCCGAGACGAAAGGAGGTCCACGCAGAAGTTCAGGGGTGCAGCCGTAGAGAACGTGGGCAAAGATAGACCGTCTCACGCCTCTGCTTTTCAGCTACCGTTGAACTATGAGCTTCCCGGCCCAATGCACCAAATGATACCGGAGAAACTGACGGAAGCCAAGCACAGAGAAGTGCACACAGGTTTCTTCAGGAAGGAAGAGATTCTTTATTCGATTCACCGATCGGGACTCAGAGGGACTAATGTCACCAAAAAACAGCAAAGTCTGAGTCCTGATCATACAGTGTAGGTCCCTTATATAGGCATGTAGCTCCTCCCATAATCAGTTCAACCTACACATACTCTTATCTAATCAACCGAACAAAGCCTAACTTCCCTTACCTGTTAGACCACATGGCTCACCCAGAACAATGGAGGAGGGGAAGTGTTTTCAGTTTCTACATTCCTGCACTTGCTCAATACAGTGTTGATTGTATCTTAGCTACGTGTAACTGACTAACTGATACACCAACATTTACACATATGCCACATGGCAATCTTGTCCTAGTAAATTTATTTTTACTGAGATTCCACCACAACCCTATGTAGGGGGAACAGTCCCCATTCTGCTCTGTGTCAGTGTGTATCAGGGGCTTTGAGGACAGGTGTCAATCAATACCTGCAAAGTGACCCTATGTAGGGGGAACAGTCCCTATTCTGCTCTGTGTTAGTGTGTATCAGGGGCTTTGAGAACAGGTGTCAATCCATACCTGCCAAGTGACCCTATGTAGGGGGAACAGTCTCTATTCTGCTCTTTGTCAGTTTGTATCAGGGGCTTTGAGGACAGGTGTCAATCCATATCTGCCAAGTGACCCTATGTAGGGGGAACAGTCTCTATTCTGCTCTTTGTCAGTGTGTATCAGGGGCTTTGAGGACAGGTGTCAATCCATATCTGCCAAGTGACCCTATGTAGGGGGAACAGTCCCTATTCTGCTCTTTGTCAGTGTGTATCAGGGGCTTTGAGGACAGGTGTCAATCCTTATCTGCCAAGCGACCCTACGTAGGGGTAACAGTCTCTATTCTGCTCTGTGTCAGTGTGTATCATGGTCTCTGAGGACAGGTGTCAATCTATACCTGCCAAGTGACCCTATGTAGGGGGAACAGTCTCTATTCTGCACTTTGTCAGTGTGTATCAGGGGCTTTGAGGACAGGTGTCAATCCATACCTGCCAAGTGACCCTATGTAGGGGGAACAGTCCCTATTCTGCTCTGTGTCAGTGTGAATCAGGGGCTTTGAGGACAGGTGTCAATCCATATCTGCCAAGGTAACCTATGTAGGGGTAACAGTCTCTATTCTGCTCTTTGTCAGTGTGTATCATGGTCTCTGAGGACAGGTGTCAATCCATATCTGCCAAGTGACCCTATGCAGGGGGAACAGTCCCTATTCTGCTCTGTGTCAGTGTGTATCATGGTCTCTGAGGACAGGTGTCAATCCATACCTGCTCTGTGTGAGGAGGAGGAACGGGAAATGAGTAGCTCGGCATCCAACCTTGTGCAAATGGGGTCTTTCATGCTGTCGTGCCTGTTGAGGGACCCTCGTATAAAAAGGCTGAAGGAGAACGACCTGTGCTGGGTGTCCACGCTACTAGACCCCCGGTATAAGCAGACAGTGGCGGAAATGTTACCGAATTACGAGTCGGAAAGGATGCAGCATTTGCAAAATAAATTTAAAAGTATGCTTTACACAGCATATAAGGGTGATGTCACAGCACAACGGGAATCTAACAGGGAAAGAGGTGAAAATCATCCTCCTCCTCCCACGACACGCCATCTATGCCAAGTGACCCTATGTAGGGGGAACAGGCTCTAATCTGCTCTGTGTCAGTGTGTATCATGGTCTCTGAGGACAGGTGTCAATCCATACCTGCCAAGTGAACCTATGTAGGGGGAACAGTCCCTATTCTGCTCTTTGTCAGTGTGTAGCATGGTCTCTGAGGACAGGTGTCAATCCATACCTGCCAAGTGACCCTATGTAGGGGGAACAGTCTCTATTCTGCCATGTTTCAGTGTGTATCATGGTCTCTAAGGACAGGTGTCAATCCATACATGCCAAGTGAACAGTCCCTATTCTGCTCTGTGTCAGTGTGTATCATGGTCTCTGAGGACAGGTGTCAATCCATACCTGCCAAGTGACCCTATGTAGGGGGAACAGTCCCTATTCTGCTCTGTGTCAGTGTGTATCAGGGGCTTTGAGGACAGGTGTCAATCCATATCTGCCAAGTGACCCTATGTAGGGGGAACAGTCCCTATTCTGCTCTGTGTGAGGAGGAGGAACGGGAAATGAGTAGCTCGGCATCCAACCTTGTGCAAATGGGGTCTTTCATGCTGTCGTGCCTGTTGAGGGACCCTCGTATAAAAAGGCTGAAGGAGAACGACCTGTGCTGGGTGTCCACGCTAGTAGACCCCCGGTATAAGCAGACAGTGGGGGAAATGTTACCGAATTACAAGTCGGAAAGGGTGCAGCATTTGCAAAATAAATTAAAAAGTATGCTTTACACAGCGTATAAGGGTGATGTCACAGCACAACGGGAATCTAACAGGGGAAGAGGTGAATGTCATCCTCCTCCTCCCACGACCACGCCATATCTGCCAAGTGACCCTATGTAGGGGGAACAGTCCCTATTCTGCTCTGTGTCAGTGTGTATCAGGGTCCCTGAGGACAGGTGTCAATCAATATCTGGCAAGTGACCCAATGTAACAGTCTCTATTCTGCTCTGTGTCAGTGTGTATCATGGTCTCTGAGGACAGGTGTCAATCCATACCTGCCAAGTGACCCTATGTAGGGGGAACAGTCTTTATTCTGCTCTTTGTCATTGTGTATCAGGGGCTTTGAGGACAGGTGTCAATCCATATCTGCCAAGTGACCCTATGTAGGGGGAACAGTCTCTATTCTGCTCTGTGTCAGTGTGTATCAGGGGCTTTGAGGACAGGTGTCAATCCATAGCTGCCAAGTGACTCTATGCAGGGGTAACAGTCTCTATTCTGCTCTGTGTCAGTGTGTATCATGGTCTCTGAGGACAGGTGTCAATCCATACCTCCCAAGTGACTCTATATAGGGGGAACAGTCCCTATTCTGCTCTGTGTCAGTGTGTATCATGGTCTCTGAGGACAGGTGTCAATCCATACCTGCCAAGTGACCCTATGTAGGGGGAACAGTCCCTATTCTGCTCCGTGTCAGCGTGTATCAGGGGCATTGAGGATAGGTGTCAATCCATATCTGCCAAGTGACCCTATGTAGGGGGAACAGTCCCTATTCTGCTCTGTGTGAGGAGGAGGAATGGGAAATGAGTAGCTCGGCATCCAACCTTGTGCAAATGGGGTCTTTCATGCTGTCGTGCCTGTTGAGGGACCCTCGTATAAAAAGGCTGAAGGAGAACGACCTGTGCTGGGTGTCCACGCTACTAGACCCCCGGTATAAGCAGACAGTGGCGGAAATGATACCGAATTACAAGTCGGAAAGGATGCAGCATTTGCAAAATAAATTAAAAAGTATGCTTTACACAGCGTATAAGGGTGATGTCACAGCACGACGGGAATCTAACAGGGGAAGAGGTGAAAGTCATCCTCCTCCTCCCACGACCACGCCATATCTGCCAAGTGTCCCTATGTAGGGGTAACAGTCTCTATTCTGCTCTGTGTCAGTGTGTATCAGGGGCTTTGAGGACAGGTGTCAATCCATATCTGCCAAGTGACCCTATGTAGGGGGGACAGTCTCTATTCTGCTCTGTGTCAGTGTGTATCATGGTCTCTGAGGACAGGTGTCAATCCATACCTGCCAAGTGACCCTATGGAGGGGGAACAGTCCCTATTCTGCTCTTTGCCAGTGTGTATCATTGTCTCTGAGGACAGGTGTCAATCCATACCTGCCAAGTGACCCTATGTAGGGGGAACAGTCTCTATTCTGCTATGTTTCAGTGTGTATCATGGTCTCTAAGGACAGGTGTCAATCCATACCTACCAAGTGAACAGTCCCTATTCTGCTCTGTGTTAGTGTGTATCATGGTCTCTGAGGACAGGTGTCAATCCATACCTGCCAAGTGACCCTATGTAGGGGGAACAGTCCCTATTCTGCTCTGTGTCAGTGTGTATCAGGGGCTTTGAGGACAGGTGTCAATCCATATCTGCCAAGTGACCCTATGTAGGGGGAACAGTCCCTATTCTGCTCTGTGTGAGGAGGAGGAACGGGAAATGAGTAGCTCGGCATCCAACCTTGTGCAAATGGGGTCTTTCATGCTGTTGTGCCTGTTGAGGGACCCTCGTATAAAAAGGCTGAAGGAGAACGACCTGTGCTGGGTGTCCACGCTACTAGACCCCCGGTATAAGCAGACAGTGGCGGAAATGTTACCGAATTACAAGTCGGAAAGGGTGCAGCATTTGCAAAATAAATTAAAAAGTATGCTTTACACAGCGTATAAGGGTGATCTCACAGCACAACGGGAATCTAACAGTGGAAGTAGTGAATGTCATCCTCCTCCTCCCACGACCACGCCATATCTGCCAAGTGACCCTATGTAGGGGGAACAGTCCCTATTCTGCTCTGTGTCAGTGTGTATCAGGGTCCCTGAGGACAGGTGTCAATCAATATTTGGCAAGTGACCCAATGTAACAGTCTCTATTCTGCTCTGTGTCAGTGTGTATCATGGTCTCTGAGGACAGGTGTCAATCCATACCTGCCAAGTGACCCTATGTATGGGGAACAGTCTCTATTCTGCTCTTTGTCATTGTGTATCAGGGGCTTTGAGGACAGGTGTCAATCCATATCTGCCAAGTGACCCTATGTACGGGGAACAGTCTCTATTCTGCTCTGTGTCAGTGTGTATCAGGGGCTTTGAGGACAGGTGTCAATCCATAGCTGCCAAGTGACTCTATGCAGGGGTAACAGTCTCTATTCTGCTCTGTGTCAGTGTGTATCATGGTCTCTGAGGACAGGTGTCAATCCATACCTCCCAAGTGACCCTATATAGGGGGAACAGTCCCTATTCTGCTCTGTGTGAGGAGGAGGAATGGGAAATGAGTAGCTCAGCATCCAACCTTGTGCAAATGGGGTCTTTCATGCTGTCGTGCCTGTTGAGGGACCCTTGTATAAAAAGGCTGAAGGAGAACGACCTGTGCAGGGTGTCCACGCTACTAGACCCCCGGTATAAGCAGACAGTGGCGGAAATGTTACCGAATTACAAGTCGGAAAGGATGCAGCATTTGCAAAATAAATTAAAAAGTATGCTTTACACAGCGTATAAGGGTGATGTCACAGCACGACGGGAATCTAACAGGGGAAGAGGTGAAAGTCATCCTCCTCCTCCCACGACCACGCCATATCTGCCACGTGTCCCTATGTAGGGGTAACAGTCTCTATTCTGCTCTGTGTCAGTGTGTATCAGGGGCTTTGAGGACAGGTGTCAATCCATATCTGCCAAGTGACCCTATGTAGGGGGGACAGTCTCTATTCTGCTCTGTGTCAGTGTGTATCATGGTCTCTGAGGACAGGTGTCGATCCATACCTGCCAAGTGACCCTATGTAAGGGGAACAGTCCCTATTCTGCTCTGTGTCAGTGTGTATCAGGGTCTCTGAGGACAGGTGTCCATCCATATGTCAAGGTGTCAATCCATATGTCAAGGTGTCAATATGTCATATGTCAGGTGTCAATCCATATCCATTGTAATTTAGGAATGTTAGGTGATTTCTGCCCTTTATGTATTAAAACCAGACTCTGCATCAACTGTGTAATTTTCCATGGGAGTTTTGCCATGGATCCCCCTCCGGCATGCCACAGTCCTGGTGTTAGTCCCCTTGAAACAACTTTTCCATCACTTTTGTGGCCAGAAACAGTCCCTGTGGGTTTTAAAATTCGCCTGCTAATTGAAGTCAATGGCGGTTTGCCCGGTTCGCGAACGTTTGCGGAAGTTCCCGTTCGCCGTTCGCGAACCGAAAATTTTGTGTTCGCGACATCACTATTTTTTATCTAACTAATCCTTGTTTTACTTTCCTTTTCTCATTTGTTTGTTTACTGACTGTGCTATTTTCTCTTCTATGTGTGATTTGGAAGCTCTTATAACTTGCTTAGCCTCTTTCTGCCTAATCTTATAGATCATTCTGTCTTCCTCACTCTGTTTTTTTTATAATTACTAAATGCTAACTTTTTGTTTTTTACTACTTTGGCCACATCTGCGGAGTACCACGGTGGTTTCTTGAATTTTTTGCTTTTACTGACAAGCCTAATGCATTTTTCTGTTGTCTTCAGCAGTGCAACTTTTAACCCCTTAATGACCAAGCTTCTGGAATAAAAGGGAATCATGACATGTTACACATGTCATGTTTAAATATGTGTCCCATTTCTTTCGTGTAGTGTAAAATGTAGAACAATAGTTCAAATAATCGTTTGTGCGTCCAGTGGTCATGTGCCACTTCATTCATACATTATTTTTACCGAATGCCGCCTCCTTTGAATGAATTAAGACGAATCTAAGTGGTCCTGGAAGTCTCAGCGGTGTTCGGGCCATTGAGTATCTGAAAATAGTTCCAGAAGTTCAGGATAGCAACAAAATTATAAATCCAATGAACAGGGCACCTGTTACAATTGCTTTGTGCTATCATGGTGGCTCAGTCCCAGGCACCTTGCAATAAACCTCAAGATAAATTGTTTATTCCATTACATGACAGGAAAGAGATGTTGAAAGTATTCCACAACAATTTAATTGCTGGGCATTCGGGTATTAATAAGACTGTATCTGCTATTTCCAGATTATTTTGGTGGGAGTCACTCGGAAGAGTTATTAAGGATTATGTGGAAGCCTGTTCTGTTTGTGCAGTCTCTAAGGTTCCACACACACTCTTGTGTGGTTATACCACCATCCTTATGGTAGTTGACTGCTTTTCCAAAATGGCACATTTCATTCCACTCAAAAAATTGCCAACTTCTCAGGATCTGGTTTCCATATTTATATGCGACATTGTCAGGCTTCATGGGATCCCTCAAAATAGTGTATCTGATAGGGGATCCCAATTTGTATCAAGGTTCTGGAGGGCATTCAGTAAACAGTTGAGCATTAACTTGTCTTTTTCCTCTGCTTACCATCCCCAGACCAATGGTGCGGCTAAAAGGGCTAACCAATCACTTGAGCTGTATTTACGCTGCTTTGTGAACAGTACTCAGTCTAACTGGGCTGATTTGTTGCCCTGGGCCAAATTTGCCAGGAATAACGCTACCCATGACGCATCTGGGCACAGTCCTTTCTTTGTCAATACCGGCCGCCATCTGACTATTCTCCCTGATGTGTTCCTGCTCTGGATGACCACCTTACTTCTATTCGTGATACTTGGACTAAGGTTCACTCCGCTCTTGAAACTGCGGCTGCTCGCTTTAAATTAAATTCTGATCAACAATGGCGTGCCAACCCAGTTTACCAAGTGGGGGACCAGGTTTGGGTATCATTACGCAATAGTAGACTCAAAGTTCCTAGCATGAAATTTGTTAGTAGGTTTCTTGGTCCTTACCGTGTCCTTAAGAGAATTAACCCTGTTTCTTATTCCCTGGCCCTTCCTGCATCCTTGCGCATTCCTAATTCGTTTCATATATCTTTACTCAAACTGCTTATTTGCAATAAATAAACAGTCCCGGTTGTTACAAAACTGTTACAAACCCGGATTATGTTGACTATTTTGTGATACTATGGCTTCGGTACTTGAATGCTGCACCCTCTCCCGAATGGATTATATATACCCCAGTTCGTCAAACGAACAATCGACCACCCGGCTGAGAGCGTGTGCCACCATTTGATCACCCAGGGAGTTGCGGTTTGCGGTTAACCGCAGGCTAATTGACGGCCCCAGTATATATCCGTTTGTGCCTTATCTACTAATGGTTAAACTACCGAACGAGGCATGAACGGGGACCACCTTCAATCTGGCGTGTGGCCTCAATTAGAATGTAGAACGTTGCAGTTAACCGCAGGCTAAGTGCCCCTTCACAGAGGGCTAACTTCGTATACCGAACAGCGACCACATCCAGCCAGAGAGCGGGGATTCGGGCACAACTCTTGCCGTTATTAGTTCCACGAGTTGACTCCGAGATCCCGCTGCCTATTGTTGCACCTAAAAACATGGCCGCCATTTTCAGCCTGCGACCCAAATACACGAACAGACTTTCTCTCGATGAAATACAGCAGCGGGTTCGTGAGTTTGAGTCGCTATTCGGTGAACTAGTGCACACAGACTGGAGCTACAAAATGAGTGGTGAAAGTACCAAAGTATCTATTAAACTGTTAAAGTTATGTATTTTTAATCTGTTTTCTGTGTGTAAAATAAACGTGGGTTTTGGGCACTTGGAGATAATTGTATTACTGTAACCGTTGGATTCGTTATCTCCAAGCTGGGCGGTAGCAAATTCAAATTATACACTGTATTCCCATTGGTTGATCCCTTGTGTTATCCCTGTATCCCATCAGGTCCAGAGGGGGCTGTCCCTGGACCTGAGATTTTGCATGTGTGCCATTAAAATCAGTTCTTGTTTGACCTTCAAATCGCAGCCTCGACTCGTTTTGTGGGGAAAGAGTATCCTAGCTGTAAAATAGCTAGTGGGATTGTTCTACACTTACAGGATCCTTCTTGATATCGAGCTAAAGCGGCTTCTCTCTCTCTCCAAGCTGGGATCCAAACTATCCAAGCGGTCCAGCTTCCAGCTAGCCTGGGAGTAACCGTAACACCAGTGATTCCCCCTCCTCCTTTGGTTGTTTCCGGTCAGGAGGAGTACAAGGTCTCCTCCATTATTGATTCCAGGTTCTCTCGTGGTTCATTGCAATACCTGGTTGAATAGGAGGGGGTATCCATGCTGGCCGTAAGGTTCGCTCTTTCCACGCCAAGTTCCCTCTCAAGCCGGGTCCTGCCTACCCGGTGGGTGATCTTCAGGTGGGGGGTAATGTAACGGATTCATCTGCACATAGAAATGTTTATGATGGTATTTACCATCCTGACAGGAATAGTTGTGCCCATCTGCAACCAGGCGCCCTGATACCTGATCAACCCAGCATGTTTAGGGATGCCGGCCGCTGCGGATGCATGTCACTTTCTAGCCCCATGGCAGCCCACGTTGATGATGACGTCGGAGTGCGTGTGATGTCATGCGCATGCATGTTTTGGGGTCAAAGGTCGGTCACAACCAATCGTAATAACAGGAGGGTTATTTAAACTAATATTTACATTCTCTCAATGCCCTGTCGTGGTTTCTGCCTGATGGTAATCTGAGAGTGCGTTCCTGATCTTGATATTTTTATATTTGACTTTGGCTTGGTTCTGACTTCCCTGATTTCTGGTATCCTTGACTTTTGGCTTTCCCTCATCGTTGTGTCTCATTCTGTGTCCCTGACCTCAGCAAGTATCCTGACTATTCTTTGGTACGTTAAGTCTGGCCATTTTAAGGCTCGGTAACATGTAACCTTTTAGTCCTAGGTATGATACAATTCTGCGTGCTGGATCAATTAGTAACCCTGACAAATGCACAAAGAAAACACTAATGTGTTAACTATATTTTTCAGACCAGAAAAATGTTTGCTAAACTGTCATGAAGAAAAATGGAAAAAAATTATAATACATCCTAATTTTGCACCTAAGATTACAGTTTACTAATAGGTTAAAGTTTAGTTATGTATTTTTTTGGGGGGTAAAAATTATCATCGATTGTTTGTTTTAGACATCTTTTTTACTATGCTTGTGCCCACTGTCTATAAGGTCACTGGTTTTATCAAATGGTTGGAATTCCCATGACCCACAGTATGGTATACCTGTCATGATACCATGGAGCTAAGATCCAACCCCCTCCACACTCTCCACCATCAGCACAACATAGTGGCCATCATGGAAACAGGATACACTCTTCTCCTCCAATATCAAAATATCCGGAAGAAAGTGCATTCCCTGCTCTATGACAACCAAGCACAGCAGACCACAATGCAGTGTCAATGAAGGTAAGTGTGAAGGGGGCTAGGTCATCCCTTTCAGTGTTTGGGGACCTATGACTGAAACTCTATTACAATAGAAAACATCACCTGTCAGTCACTAGCTCCCTTATGTTAAAGCTGGTTACATAAACGTATATCATATAATTTATTGGTTTGTTAAGGGCTAGATCCAAGTTCCATGCCAGCAATCTTTTGTTGCTTCACGGAGCTGCACTGCCAAGTTTGAGCTGCTGCAGGCGTACTTTGAACTTGTTTGTTATTTGTTTATGGAGCAGTTGTGTCAAGGTTAAGTTAACTAAATCCACATAGCAGGCAAAATTTTAGATTTGAAAGTACAATACAAATGAAGTCTAGTTAAATGTATGATCCAGATCTTAAAGGTACAGGATATTAATATATAGTACCATAATAATATATTCCTCTACAGTGAATATTCCATAACATGAAAGAAGTCAGGTGTCATGTCAAATATAATAGACTAGCACCTAGGAATATCTATGAAGCTGGCAAAGTATCAATGACCATATCTTGTTTTTAGATGCCACTTATACATATGTTTTAACATGTGATTGTAATCTTTAATTAACTGGGGTTATTTAAACGCTGCTGTTATGCTGTATCCCTTATGCACAATTGAGGGGGAGTGAGATGACGTAGGACGCAGGGCTGCGTCCTCGTGGTGAGCGCCTGAGGGACCAACCGGGCAAGCTAGACTGGAGGAGGGAGGCGGACCTGAGCAGCCAGCGATGCCATCCAGGAATCCCCTGTGAGCATCATGAAGGGAAGTCCTGGCGCCGATCGCAAATCTAACAAGCTGACTGCTGAGGGAAGGTACTGTGGACGGAGGAAGGGGAGCCCGGCGGGGAGGAAAAGTACTTATGCTGGCGGTAGACAGAGACCACAGGCTGGGATACACAAGATAAGTGACAAACTGCTTTTACACAGGGTGAAGTTCCACAGCAGGGACAGATAAAAAGTAACACTGTTGTAGACACTGTTGTGCTTTGTTAGAAGAAAGTGTGCATCAGCGGAACCATAGATTCCTGTTGAATGAAACATTGTAGCAACTAGCTTGCATGTTGGTCTTAATAAAATGTGAAGTTACTAAAAGCCTTGAAAAGCTAACCTTGAAACTAACAGTGCCATTCGGGCAGGCATTGCTGTCTCCATCACCACATGGTAGTGAGACTTGGGGGTGGGTCTGCAGGGGCACTACGGGAGTGAGGGAAGAGGTGGTTGCGAACCACTGTAACTAAGGAGGCGTACGGGACTCGGGCCGGTGTTTGCTGTTTTCCGTCGCCGCCAGGTAGTGCGGCTAAACTGCAGTCATTCCCCGAGCGGGGACACTACGAGGTTGAGGGAGGTGGTTTCTGCCACACGAGTAAAGGAAAGGGATTACTGTTGATTTTATTTGAACTGTGATGCATGCACTGTAATTTATTTGACATGTTGTCTTAATTGTCTGTCACACTGATTCCTGTGCTTACTCTTATCTTACTCTCTGTATTATTTACTCTTTCCCCTCCTATTTCTCTTTGTTGAGAGAAGTGATTGGTCACACACTTCTCGCCACGCTCCAATCCGCGGCTACCTCGGGTAGGCGGAATTAGTGACTAGTCTACGTTTTGGGAAGACGTACGTAGGAACCCACTCTTACGTAGCAGTCGAGCACTGTAGACCTTCTTTTCCGTTTTCTTTCCCTATATCTGGGACGCCTTATATAGGGAGGATGGGACAGAAGTTAGATAAACCCAATAAGGGTTGGTTAGCATGTGATTTGGTTGAAGATAGAGAAGGAGAAGAGATGGTTAAGAAAGTTGATAAAATTGCTAAAGTGTGTGGGATTGCCGTACCTCCGTGCGGCAGATTGCAGCCAGAAAGCTGGCGTAAGTTACTGACAGAGAAGAAAGGGAAGCTGTCAGACCATGATTTGGTCCGTACAGCAGAAGCCTGGTACCGAGTAGCAAGAGCTATTCAGCAACAGGGATGGGTCGAGGAAGAAATTGATCACAAAGGTTTAAGACTGTATGTTTATCATAATAATTGTGTTACTGGGAAGTTCTCCCAGCCAGCGCCCTATTATGGCGTCCAGGAGGTGACCACGCCCAACATCCCGTCAGTAATGACCGAAATGTAGCTGACCACGGTCACCATCCCTGGTCCCCACCCTACCCCAATCTTAAATGCTGTGGGGTTTTTGTATTGTTTGTTGGCCGATTTAGGGAGCCGGGTACCACCCTGATAGAGGGTTGGGGTTTTTGTATTGTTTGTTAGCCATTAGATGGCTGGGGACCACCCTAATAGAGGCTGGGAGTATTCATGTATTGACCTGACTGGATCGGGAGTTATTTGCTGTGTTTTACTGTTTATATGCGCATCGTTCTAAAATGTACATGGCCATATTACTTTCTGCCATTCTGTAGATTTTGTTCAATTGTTGCTATAGTATGGGTACCCTAGGTGTGTGTGGTGTATTGTCTAAATGTTGTGTTTTTGTGTCTCTTTGCTCGCAATAATTGTAACGTAACTGTCCTTCTGTCTTGTTACTGTACGGCACTGACATGGTTAACCTTCATGCCTGCAGTTTCTCTCGTTTCTCTCCCTCTCCCCCCCTCCCTCTCTTGCTTTCTGTGACGTACAGGTTTAGGGGGGAGGAGTGACATGCCTGCATTCAGTGGAGAATGTGGCAGGTCTGTGTTCAGTGAAGTTACTCAGAGCTACTGATAAGAGTTAGAAATGGGATTTTTGCTAGAAAATATTCTAATTGTGTATTTTGTTATTTACATAGAAGTTGATAGGATGGTTAAGGAGTGAATCTGATAGAATAAAGGAATACTTGGACAAGTTAAGTGTAAAGGCAAGTGTGATTTGTTGCAATACTATGCAATGTGGATAGAGGGAATATGCAAAGTTGTTAAGTTAGTATGTGAAGTGATTAATGGCTGTTGGATGATAAGGTAAATTGGCTGAATTCCGTGAGTTTATTTTGCATCATGTTATCTTAAAGTACATGTTTCTAGAGACAGCTTTACGGGCTGTTAAATGCGTAATGTTCTCAACTGTCTTATTTAACCTGCCAGGTTTGTTTATAGTTTAGTATTTCATTTTTTTTGCAGAACAGAATGTTGCTTCTCTGACTTATTTTATTAGTTATAATATAGTGTAATGTTGAAAGTACGTCAGCCAACACCCTACAAAAAAAAGATGGCGCCTAGTACAGAAGAAGGAGGTTGGCCCTGCCAGTCCCGTGACCTCCACCTAATTACCATTATCTACAGTCACGTACGCTCCTAAAGTAACTTTACTTCCGCCTTTACCTCCTGTCTCTTCCTTTCCCACACATATCATGGTCGTCACTTCCACCCTTGTCATCATTTCCTTCCCTGCCCCTGTCATGGCTGCCTCCATCATGAGGCCTACCCCTATCATGCTCATCCTGTCTTAAGATATGCTATTTTCCTTGAACTCTACATATTATGAACAAGAAAGTTACAATTACTAAAACATTCCTGCTATTTGTTTCCCTGTATCAGAAAAGTGTCTGTGACAGTGATGGTTAATGATGGAGAAAATATATATATAGAAAATATATATATATCGATTCACGTGTAAGTAACAAATGTGTTTTAACTTTGTGTACAAAAATTGATAACATGCTGGAAAAGGGTTATCTTTTTTTTTTTTTTTTTTTTTAATTCTTTATTTTTATTGTGCTGTGAATGAATAACATGCAGGCTCGTGGTGCCCCAACAGCATTCCTCGAGCTTATACACAGATAATACAGTTGGTGCATTAAGATTAACGGCACATTTTTATATATGTTAGAGTAATTCTGTAGATTAGACATTGCGAGTGGTAATAGCATAAGATTCATTTACAAGAGAGATATAGACAGAACTGTCATAGGTTGCTAACAGGTTGAGCCAATCATGTACATAACAGACTCCTGTGTTAATGTGTCTAACTATACATAGGTGATAAGTTTACTAATGGCTAGAGCCTCCCTTGTCATTATAGTTGTGGTGACCCGAAGGTACACGTGTTGTACCCTATCTCTGGCAGTAAGGTATTGTGGTTATACTCGGGTAGGTTCTGCCTGGTGTTTTATGGTCATGAGTGGCACTCCCCTCCCTCCCCACCGTGAACAAGGTGTAACGCCAAGTTTAAGAAATTGCCAGTGTCCATCTCCACTAGGAGATTGGGCGTGGGGGTTGGTGAGCGGCAGTGGGGCTGACTTTGCACCCAGTGAGCACTTACGGTTAGGAGACAGATGTGGAGAAAAGAAAAGTAGTAATTGCAGCAAATATAGATCAAAATCAGGGAACACCTAGCAGTTCACTGCTATCTGCTATTATTGTGACCACAGTGTGAGTAAGGTGTGCAAGTGTCCCAGAGTAGTTCCGGTAGTTCCGGTAGCCGGTGTTGGGTAGTCCTCTAGCCAATTCCAGTTCTCAGAGTTCGCAGTGTAGTCGACGGGGTCTGCTTGCCGTGATAGTGTAGCCTGCCGCTCCAATCGATATTGGGGGTCTTTGCAGCTGTGCGGACCAAGCTTCGTTCCAGTGAAGTGAAACTGCTAGCGTGACGGGGTCTATAAGAGGTGATGTACCGCTGGTGGGGGTGTCGCCTCCGGGGTTTGCCCGGGTGAGGGTCTGATTTTTTGCGCCGTTGGCTGGGGAGTTGCGGTGAAGTCTGCCCGGGAGCCCATGGCCGTTTCTGGTCCAAAGTTGGCGCCGTGCGCCGCTGCTGCTTCTCAGGTAAAGTCAGTTTCGCCTGGCACTTGGGTTGATGGGTTGCCTCCACCCGCATAACAGGTCGGTTGGGCTTGCGGGCTCTCCTATTTCGCCGACCCCAGCGCTGCGTGCCGGCTTTGTGTACATGAGAAGGCGGGTGTTTGCGTTTAGGGTACACCGGCATTATGGTGGCAATATAGTGTGCTTTGGCCTGTTGCTCCCGGATTGCTATTTTCCTCCAGAACCTGGTGAACAGCTCATCCAGTTTAGCTTCGAGGTCAGTTTTCTCCATGCGTCGAGTACATGTGGCAGCGGCCATCTTGCCTGACCGTGCCGTTTCTTGCTGCTCGCTGGGTGCCACCCCTGGGGTCTGGGCAGAGAGGTCGCCACTCAGAGCTGGACCGGGATGACCCCCGCCGGTCCAGGGGGGGGGGAGCAGGGCCTTGGTGGGTTTGTGGCTCCAACGTTTGGGCGAGGAGAGCGGCCGTCTCTCCCCGGTCCCGCCATCAGTAGGCCGCAGCTATCCACCTCTGGTTCCCAGTCACCAAATCGCTCGTTACAGGTATCGGGCTGATCACCGGGGCGCCCCCGTTGTAGGGAGTGCACCCCAGCTTTCATAGCTTCTCGTTTTTAGCGGGAATCTGTGCGGAATCGATAAGTGAGGCAGGAGCCCAGCTTTCATGCGTCCGTTCAGCTTGCTGGCTTGGCCCCGCCCCCGTTTATAGCAGGTTTAAAGCCACATTCAATTGTTCTTGGCAAAAGGAAGTTTGTGTGCTAAAACCTTTATGACTGCTTCGTATTAAAGCTACAATAATTTTGTTTCATTTGTGCCAATGAAGATGAGTGAGTGCTCAGTCTTTAAAGGGTTACTCCAACCAAATCAAAGGGGAGGAAGATTGGGGGGGGGGGGAGGATATCGGCTTGCAATTCGAAAAGGGTTATCTTAAAGAATATTAACTCAAATAAATTTCTAATAAACAAAGATTTCTTGAACAAATGATAATACAGTTAAAGGATTGGTCTCAAAATGTTTTGATCTAATTGAAAAGGAACCAGAAAACATTATAAGCCTAACTATTTACAAATGGAATAAGGATTTCGATACTAGCATAAACTATGAAGAATGGGAAAGGTGGGAGTATGCTCCAATCTGTCTTTATTGGAAAATGATAGCCTCCAAGATTAAAAAAAAAAAAATGATTAACATAAATTTGATGTAAGCCCAGATATTTAATTATTACATATACATATAAGTTGAGACTTTGGCCATTATAATGTATTGATTCCACATCTGTTGCTAGCAGCCAGAAACTGGAAACCAAAAAAGGTAAATTAATGTATAGCTATTTATAAAGCTTAACAAAATCTCCATTATCTTTTTCATTTATCTCACAGATAACAATGTTATTTGTCTATTTTGTATGTTTTAATACATTATCAGTGAAGAGCAAAATAAGTTTTATCCCCTTTGCGAGACATAAAATTGTGATAATGTATATTTGTGATGTATGTACGAATTTTATTTTGAGATATGTCATAAAAAAAAAAAAAAAAAGGAGAGAGTCAGGGATAGCGTCTGTCTCCACGGGCAAAAGTCTGTCATGGGAGATGTAGTGGGTTAGCCACTGCGGGATACCCACAGAGTGAAGCGTTCGAGGCCTGTTCAGACAGATGTGCTTGTTAGCCTTTTATTATTTTTCTATAGGGAAAGCATAGGGTCAGTTAATAGTTGTTGTAAATGGGCTATTTGCGGCCTCCATAGCGGAAGAGAATCCTACCTGCCTCCTCATTTCTACCTGGTCTTGAATGCTGATGGATCCTTATTCTCCCCCCTATCAGTCCTATAGATCTCGTCACCCTCATCCTCTCCTTTACCACCCTCCCCCTCCAATCCATTTCTCCCGTCTGCTCTTCCTCCCTTCCGCCCATCCACCACCCTGCCCTCCTCCACTGCTACATCACCTGTCTGCTCCCTTACCTGCCCACCTCCTCTTACTCCTTCCACCGATCCCTCCCCTTCTTCCGTCTCCCCTCCTACTGCTCCTTCTTCTCCTCCTCCCTCATCTCCTCGCCTTCTTCTCCTCCTCCCTCATCTCCTGTCCTTCCTACTCCACCTTCTTCTCCTCCTCCCTCATCTCCTGTCATTCCTACTCCACCTTCTCCTCCTCCTACTCCTCCCGTCCTTCCTACTCCACCTTCTCCTCCTCCTACTCCTCCCGTCCCTCCTACTCCACCTTCTCCTCCTCCCACTCCACCCGCTACTCTTTCCTCCATCTCCCCACCACCATATCTATATCCTTTATATGCTTCCTCCCTTCTTAATCCCTACCCATCTCCTCCGCCCTACCCGTGCCCTGCCCTGGCACCTGCCCAAATGGCCTGGCCATTCTCCTACCCTTACCCCGCAACTCCGCCCTATTCAGCCACTTCCCATGTACCTTCCATTGCCACACCCCTGACCCCGATCATGCCTACCCTGCCTCAACCAATAATTCTTGCTCCTCATGATATTAATTCTATTCTCTATTGCATCCAGCCAAAGCACCTTACTTCTCTAAGACATTTCCGCCCACAGACAACTCTGCCTCTACCTGACAACATCATATTTTGAAGAAATGTTACTCCGGCCACTCTTCTGCCACTTCCCAGGGGGGAATACCACACTACGAAAAAACGAAAAAGAATTATTCAGACTGGTGGAGGTACGCCTCATCATGACAGACCTGGTTCGGGGACTCTGGAAGTAAGACACATGTGTCACCACTGGGATGTGGCTGTCCCTCATGTTTTCTTCACTAAGCCCCCAGAAATCTCATGAAAGGAACTTGAATAGCAGCTCTCTACAGAGGGGGGGTCAACAAGAGAACTGTGAATGGAAAGACAGATACCCTCAATATCACACAGAAATGGTTGCTTTGAACAGATGAAAGAGGAAACAAGACACCTCTCAACAGTGCATGCAGTAGCTTTGCCAGATCCTGACTCCACTCTGTTTGTGGATAGCTCTAGATTTGCGGATGAAAAGGGAAGATACCATACTGGATTTGCTGTTGCTACAGAAGATCAGGTACGTCAAGCATCTTCACTTTCCTCACCCACATCTGCTCAAGACGCTGAATTGACAGCCTTCTCAGTGGTATACAAAATGTCTGAAGGAAGACGTGCTAATATCTACACTGACTCAAGATATGCCCTGGGTGTGGCACATGATTTTGGATCAATCTGGAAGACAAGAAGATTTCACACAGCGACTGGCACGCCAGTTAAGCATAGCACGGCTATTAAGAAGTTGGTAGATGCCCCACTCCTTCTGAAGAAGTGGCCATAATGAAGGTGAAGGCCCACGGAAAACTGAATTTAGAGGAAGCACTACTCAGCCGACCAAGCTGCCAAGCAAGCCGCAAGTGCACCAAGGGAAGTGGACAGAAGAGTGTCCGCTGAAGAAACTTCTATACTCACCATGTAGATCCTATCCACAGATCTCAAGCTCCTGAAAGAATGACAAGCAGCTGCTGACCCTGAAGAAATACAAAGCTGGAAAACAGAAAGGGGCAACCCTTAAAGACGGGCTGTACTCCAGCACTCTCAAGTTCTGTTTACCCAAAAACATGTACTGGGCAGTGGTCCAGTGGGCCCATGGAGTTTTATACCTATCCAAGACCCTCATGAACTCTTTGATCTAAAAATACTCTGAAGCACCTAGAATTACTCCTCTGATCAACAGTTACTGCCGATCCTGTGTCATTTGTGCCAAGGACAGCTCAGGCAGAAGAGGAGGAGAATCCTAAGCATCTAGCTAACTCTCACTATCCCTTTCAAGAATCCAAGTGACTATATCCAGGTGCCAGAGAGTTGCCGGTTCAAATATGCAATAGTTATAATAGACATTTTGTCAGGATGACCAGAGGCCTAGCCGGTCATCAATGTGACAACCAAGACCATATATCCAGTAATGCATCGTGAAAGTTGCAGAGATCACTCAGTGGATTCACCATTCCAGATTCAAGACTATCTCTGCAACATGGGAAGTAACATTTGTTGACCTTGACAAACCTTTGACTCTAAAGGAAAAGTTACTTGTTAGAAGAGAAAAAGATATCAACAAGTAGGTGTTTTGATGGCCATAATAACGCCTGACCACCTGCCATCGATGGAAAGCCGAGGACCCCAAAAAGGAGACCTCGTGAAGCTAAAGAGATTCAGACGCCAAGCTTTTTCAGGATTATCTGCCCATCTTGAGTTTGTGGTGATATCAATATTGACTAAATGATTTAAGTCCACCTACACTGACATAGCATGGGACAGGTTTCATACTATGATGAATAAGTAAATGTGCCCTAGCCAAGGTTATTATGTCCATACACATAATACATGACCAGGTACTCTTGACACACCACATTCATGCTTCAGAACAAAAAGGAGCACCCCTGTAAAAGACAGGTTGACCTGTACATATATATATATATATATATATATTGATGCCATAGGTGTGCCAAGGGGGGTACCAGATGATTTCACAGTAAAAGACGAGGGTTGAGTCCACAACTGATGTAGATTAATTTAGAAATAAACAAATATGTTTAAATGTCTATCTGTTCCTGTCCAAATTTGAGATGATTAAATTGCGTATACGCAGAAGTAATTCAGACTGACACACGGAGTTCAGGTTAAAATAACTTCAAGGAAATTTATTAGCATCTGAGGAAAAAGCGGGCTCGCAGGCCCTTATAAGGGGGATTTTGCATCATCATTGATTATCAAGATATCAGTAAATAAACATCATTAATTGGATTAATTGTTAAGTGGCTGTGTCAATGTCCACCCATCAATATGATTAATTGGCTCAAAAACTAAGTGGTTAGCTAGGTGTCCTCCCACCGAGAGGTGGTATTGTTCTGGACACGGGTGTGGACGGATGGCTCAAGCGCCATCTTTCCCAGCATGAGGCTTACTCGGTGGAAAGGGGGGCTTGGGCGTCATTTTGCGTAGTTATTGATGTCAGTCTCGTGATCAGGTGCAAGGTTCTTTTATGAATAGAACATTTCATTAGGCCGGCATTCTCATGGCCTTCAGATTATACTATGTTGCAAATTACAGGAGATTCAGCAGTTCCGGGGTTAGTCATGTCTTTATAGAAAATACAGTCTCTATTCATTATACTAAATGCTGTTTGGAAATTTTGTCATGTAATGTGGACAAAATGGATGGTCTGTCATAATGTGAGGTTATGTGAGATTAAATGGAGTTAGTACAATAATTCAATACAGGTTCAGTAAAGATTTTTAATAATTCTACATCAGTCCCCCCTATGAAATGTTAGATTCTAAAAGATAAACTTTATTAGTTAGTATCAGAAGACGTGTTAGCCCAAAGGCACAGAAACCCTGTGGCCGCTAGCTAGATGTTATTGCAAAGTGCAATTCTGTCCCTTCATCTGACCCTAGTAGGCTAACTCATCCGTCTGCAGGGCACTCGAACGCTTCACTACCATGGGTGGCCCACGATGGCTAACCCACCACTTCTCCACACGGTAGTCTTTCCCATACAGACAGATGCTGCCCCTAAGCTGGTCCCTACCTAGAATTCTCGCACTTTATCAATAAAAGGGATAGTTTGCAGCGGTATACAGGGTGAGTTGAGATCTTGTAAATCTTGGTCATCAACTGCGAGATGTGCGAAAGTGGGTGCCGCTTGGTCTACAGTCTTCAGGAGGAATTTTCTCAGACAAGGGAGGACACAACAAATGAGAAGAGCAAAGATAAAAAGAAAAATTAGTATTGCTATACCAATATGCATTAAAGCCTTTTGCCATCCTGTCATCCAACCAAACCATCTTTCCCAGGGATCTTTTATCCCAGAATTCCTTTTTAACTCTTCAGAGAGCTCATTTAATTTCTCTATGGCTAAGGTAACTTTACCATTAGGGCCTGTGTTTTCTGGGATGTAAGTGCAACATGTCATGGTGTCGGGCAAAATTTTGCATACACCCCCTTTTTCAGCTAGAATCATGTCTAAGGCCATTCTATTCTGGAAGGACATTTGGGATGTAGCCTGCAGCTGTTCGGCTAAACCCTGGAGGGCATCCCTGGTGTAGTTAACAAAGCGTTGTTGGTTGTAATAAATGTAATTTATCCAATTTAAATTCTTGTTTGCAGTAACTATGGTGAAAAGTGATTCAAATCCTGCAGCAACTTCATCTCTTGCTTTAAATTCATTGGGAACCCCCCTAGGCACCCCAATGGCATCAATGTAAATGTGAGGGTCAAAACTGCCTTTTAATGGGGCTTCGCGCTTAACCTTGGCTGGTGTGTGTTTGGACTCATGTGTGTCAGGGTGTGTGTCAGAGATAATATGTAAGGCATAATGGCTTTAGCCAAAGTACACTCCCCCCACCATTCCTTGTCCATCCTGGATCTTAGCTGTAAATCCCCACACAACCAGTAAATATCCCCCAATGACCTAGTATGGAACTGCAACAAGTTCATGGAGACATTTCTGTAGGTGGCACAGTACCCTTTAGAGAAGTTACCCAAGAATTTACCAATTCCATCATAATTAGCATAACAAGTGTAGTTACCTTTATATACTGTAACACCATCTGGGGGTTTGACATCCTTGGTTAAAAGAGGATATTCCACTGTCCATGCTTTGCAGAGGGACCTATTGAAATTGTAGTGGTAGGCAAAAAGACTCAAAACACATTCTTCTAAATCTACTGGCAAGGTTAAAGGTACGGTGCCGAGGTGAGGCCGGGCACCACCACACACATAGCATGCGGTTCTGTTATGTTTGTTGGCATTATATTTCATCCATTCCAACCATAGATTAACATCATTAAAACCTGTTTCAGCGGCCATGGTTTCTTCAAAGGTTGGGTTTGCAATGGCCATCATGTCTTTAAAGGACTGGATGTGTGGTTTTAATGGATTTGAGACCATATGGGTGGCCCCTTGCCACTCTGGAGAGTGGCACATATCTTTAAGGTAGAAGTGCCCTAACTTGTTATAGGAACCTTTCTTCCAATACATTCCCATTACATACTGATCTGCATCTGTTGGGCTGGGATGCTCAATATTTAGGATTAATTTCATGGGTGTGCCTCCTCCAGGCTTCCTTAGGGTCATTCTTTGGAGGAGGGATCTGCCATGGTCATCTACTTTAGATAAGGCACTTTTTGGTTTGTAACCCCAGGCAGGCCCGGCATTCCATCCCGCCGCCCCCCAATGGTTACAATTGTGCCCCCATTGTTTGTCAACTACACAAACATAGGGGTCCTTTGAATGAGGAATATCTCTATAGATATTCTGAATCTGTGATGTAGGGAATGGGCATTCTACGATATCACAGTAATCAAAAGTATAAGTAGCCACACGGGTACATGATGAATTATACCAGAAGGTGTACCCAGTAGTATCTTTGGTGATGGCTACTTGCTGGGCCTTAATTAAGCTAATTAAGGAGATAATGTACCAGAGGTACATGGTTGTGCGGTATCTGCTTCCTCTGGGGCAGGAGTCTTCTTGCAATGGGAAGCGTGGATCCAGTGTGGCCTGCCGGCCAATTTGACGGAGGTTGCGGTGATCAGGAGAACTTGGAATGGTCCGTCAAATCTTGGTTCCAGGGTATGTTTCCGCACAAATTTCTTGACCAGAACCCAATCTCCGGGAAGCAGGTTGTGGGTACCTGTATCCAAATCGGGATCTGGAATTGAAGAGAAAACTTGGGCATGTATTTTGTTCAAGGCACTTGCAAGTTCAGTTACATAGTCTACTAAAACATCAGATTGAAGCTGCAACTGTTGCGGGTAATAACAACCTAGTCTGGGTGCTGTCCCAAATAGAATCTCATATGGGGATAGTGAGTGCTTCCCTCTAGGTGTGTGCCTAACGCTGAATAAAGCTATTGACAGGCTTTCTGGCCAGGGCATCTTTGTTTCCTGTGACATTTTTAGCATTCTGGCTTTTAGGGTGCCATTCATGCGTTCCACTTTGCCACTACTTTGTGGGTGGTAAGGGGTGTGAAAGGCTAGGGTCACCCCCAGAGGAGCCCAAATTTCTTTAGTCACTGTTGCTGTAAAGGCTGGGCCCTGGTCGCTTTCAATGACTTCTGGAAGTCCAAATCTACATACAATATCTGTAAGTAGGCGTCTTGCAGTTGTTTTTGCAGTGATATTGGCCACTGGGTAGGCTTCTGGCCAACCTGAGAACATGTCCACTATTACTAGTGCATACTCATGAGGCCCACTCTTGGGCATTTGTATGTGATCAATCTGAATTCTCTGGAATGGGTACATGGGCTTAGCCAGGTGTTTCAAGGGCACCTTGGTTGGTTTCCCTGGGTTGCATTTTGCACAAATGACACAGGCCCTACAGAAGCTGTTGATCAATGTTGTGATTCCAGGTGCTTCATAATACTTTTGTATGAGGGCGGCCATTAAGTCTTTTGACAGATGTGCAGGTCCATGTGCCCATTGGACAACTGCTGGATATAAATTCTTAGGGAGGCAGAATCTAAAGTTGTTGTAATAAATTCCGTCCTTTAGGACAGCTCCTTTCTTCTTCCATTTCTGGATTTCTTCGGGGGTAATTGCAGCTTGCTGTTCCCGCAAAATTCTTAGGTCAGTAGGAAGGGTCTGTAAGGTAAAAATAGGAACTTCTTCTTGTCCGGACACTTCTTCATCCACTTCCTGCAAATTTCTTGCTGCTTGCTTAGCAGCCTGATCAGCCAAATGGTTGCCTTTTGCTTCATCTGTATCCAACTTCCCATGTGCCTTGACTTTCAAGACGGCCACTTCTTCAGGGAGTAGGAGGGCATCCATTAGTTCCTTGATTGCAGTGCTGTGTTTGACTGGTGTACCGGCAGTGGTAAGAAATCCTCTTGTCTTCCAGATGAGGCCGAAGTCATGTGCCACACCCAGGGCATATCTTGAATCTGTATAGATGTTGGCACGTTTTCCTTCGGAGATTTTGCATGCTGAAGTCAGGGCTTGTAATTCAGCTTCTTGTGCAGACATTGCTGGTGGTAGAGATGATGACTTGATAACTTCATCTGTTGTGGTCACGGCATATCCTGTGTGGTATTTTCCTTCTTCATCAGCATACCTTGAACCGTCCACAAACAGAGTGAAATCAGGATTTGTTAATGGATTCTCATGTACAGTTGGCAGATGTATTGTCTCCATTTTCATCTGTTCAAAACAGTCATGAGGTGTCTCTGTGTCATAATCATTCACTATGACCAGGTCTTGAAATTCATTTTCCAGGAAATGGCGTGGCCATGCTTCAAGAAGGTCAGTTGTTGGGTACTTGGCAATGCCATTTTCCTGTAGCTGTGATTCATCCATGGTGGCCCATAATTTTGCCATGGGCCCAAGATCATTCCATGATCTTGTTTTCAACTTGGTGACAGGGACATGTGGAATGGCAGTGTCCCAATGACGGTACAAGTAGTTGAGTTCTGAAGGTAGTTGGATCAGGACCATGCTGTTGCCTTCAGAGTCACAGTAGAAGTCCTGAGCAGTGAGTTTTATCTCCACCAAATGGTAGAGCTCATCTTCATAGCAAGGTTCAGGAGTGATGTTTGGCTTGTACCACATGGTACAAAAGGCATATCCTGGACCCTCACAGAGAGATGTTTGTTCTTTATAAAAGGTTAAATCAGGATGCATTCTCTTGATGGTTCCAGTGAGAAGGTAGATGTAGGTTTCATCCATGATAAACCCATAGTAGATACCCCCCTCAGGGAGTGGAAGAAAAGTGGATGGATTAAGAACTTGACATCTTTGAATGGTAATGTTGTCAGGTAGTAGAAGATGACACTGTAGACGCAGGTGTCTGGCAGGAGACACATGCTTGAGCTGGACTTGGTTGATGATGGCAGAAATGTCATGAGGGGCCAAGACAACCAGAGGGTGGCCGAGGACCAGGTCTGCAGTTCTTTCAATAAGTTCTCTTGCAGCAAAAACAGCCCTAAGGCAGGAAGGGGTCCCTCTGGCCACGATATCCAGCTGGCAGGAGAAAAATCCAATAGGCCTCTGGCGGCCTCTTAAGTCATTTGTTTGGGTAAGGACTCCTGTAGCATGGCCTTGTCTTTCAGAGACAAATAATTTGAAGGGTTTGGTATAGTCTGGCAGGCCCAAAGCAGGAGCAGATGCAATGGCACGTTTTAGAGTATGGAAATTGTCCAGTGCTTCATTGGTCAGGCAGAATGGGTCTGACTTGAGTGCATCATAGAGTGGTTGCATAAGCAGAGAGGCTTCTGGGATCCATGCTCTGCAGTAGGAAATGAGGCCTAAGAAGGCATGTAGAGATTTTGAAGTCCTTGGAGGTGGAATATCCAGTACTGCTCTGACTCGGTCCCGAGTGAGATGTCTGGTACCTTGAGATAGGCAATGACCAAGGAAGATTACTGTAGGTTGACAGAATTGCAGCTTGAGAAGTGAAGCTTTGCATCCTTGTTCTGCTAAATAGCAAAGGAGACTAATTGAACATTCTTCAGTTGTGGGTATGTCATCTCCACAGAGTAGTAAATCATCCACATACTGGAGTAGTACAACTTCTGGATGGTCTGCTTGCCATGGGTCAAGGATGGAGCACATGGCTCTTGCAAATTGACTTGGAGAGTTTTGTGCCCCTTGGGGCATGACAGTCCATGTATACTGTTGCATTTCATGGGTGAAGGCAAACAGGTATTGGCAGATTGGATCCAGTGGAACACTGAAGAAGGCATTAGCCAGATCAATGACTGTGAAGTATTTTGCAGATGGTGGGACTCCAGAGAGCAGAGTGTGAGGGTTTGGTACAATAGGGGTGTCCAGGACAGTTGCTTCATTGACAGCACGGAGATCCTGAACCATTCTGTACTTCTCTGGTTCACCTTTTGGAGTTTTCTGCTTCACAGGAAATAATGGAGTGTTACACTTTGATTTACATTTCACGAGAGCACCCTTCTCCAAGAGTGCTTTGATTTGAATTGAAATGGCTGCAGCTTGTGCTGGCTTTAGAGGATATTGTGGTTTTCTTGGTAACTTTGCTCCTGGAATGAGCTTTACCACCACAGGTGGAACTCTTAGGTGACCTATGTCCTCTGGGCCTGAGGACCATAACTTTGCAGGTACCTTTGCATCCCCACGGGGTTCTTCTAAATGCAGCATCAGAGGCAGGGAGCACAAGGCTGAGGTGTCTGATTCAGATAGAGGAGTAGACAGTTCTACTTGTCCATCTGGAGTGAAGATGATAGATGCCTGCAGGCGTGAGAGGACATCAGCGCCTAACAGGTTAATTGGGCATGTGGAGGATACCACAAAACAAGCAAGCAAGCTAGGGTAGTTGCCAACTCGTAATGGAGTTGTTAAAGGACTGTGTCTTGGTTGGCCATCCACTCCAACACAAGAGACATCAATATTTGACAGAAAAGATGGGTCTGGCAGGTCTTGTTCTCGCAGAACACTTCGGGCTGCACCTGTGTCAACAAGAAATGTGGTAGGTTGCCCTTCAATGGGTAGAGTCACAGTGGCAAGTGGCCCCCCCTTATCCCCTGAAGACACTGCCATGACAGGGGTTAATGACACAGGCTTGCCAACTTCCTAATCATCTGGTTCCTCAACAATTGGAACTGTTTTTGGGGCTTTGGGGACAGGTGCAGCCTTTGTCACTTTCTTGGTCTCTTTCTTGGGCTCTGGGCATTCACCTCTGAAATGTCCTTTAGCCCCACAATTAAAGCAATGTCCATCCTCAGGTTTGGTGCCTTTTGGGACAGGGGTGGAGCGGGACACCATGAGAGGAGCTGAGGTGGACCTTCTGGGAGTCTTGGCAGATTCCAGACCTCTAGCAACTAAGAGTAAGGTATCCAGAGGGACTACCTTATATTCAGGGCGTGCAGCAATGATTCCCTTGCGTATGGAATCTTTAACACCTTGGACAAATGCACCAGACAGCATTTGTGAATGAATCTTGTCAGTAAGATCAAAACCCAAATCTGTAAACATTTGAAACAGTCTTGCATGAAACCTTTCCACTGATTCTCCTTTGTCTTGTACAATATCAGTAAGGCCAGCAGCCTGATCTGCAAGTTTGTCCTTAGCCCACTCTTTTAGTTGGTTGCAAAAAGTTACTCCGGAGGGGTAATCAATGTCACTTATAAGCAGATCTGTACTGAGGTGGCGGGCCATGCTGGGCCAATATGCATCCCCGGCTTTAATAGCACAAATGCTCAGTAAATCACGCCATGCTGCGGAATAAGTCTTTTGAATCTGAACTATCCCTCGGTAAAAAGGCATAGGTTGCTTTTCTGGGTCAGGGAGTGATTTCATTAGAGCACTAGCTTGAGTAGGATTAAAAGCAACATATTTAGGAGGAGCCCGATCCCCCCGACCTGTATGTCCAAAAGGATCATCGATGGAACGGCGGGGCGGGGGCCCCGCGACCTCCAATGAGTCCTGGGATCCCTCTTCATCCTCATCCTCATCTGTGGTCTGGGCCCTTCTGCGTAATGGGACCACCTGAGGTGTCAGAACCGGGGGAAATGAGGGATTCCCAGATGCTGGGGTGGCTAGTGGGTTATGAGCTTGGGGTGAATAGTCATCGGGAAGTACCGGCATCAGGGGTGCTAGATGACTGGGGGCTGCCATATTGGAGGCATGAAAGGAAACTGCATTAGGGTTAAGGGAAGAAGTGGCGGCCATGTTGGATGTGGGCACATCCGGGGCAGACTGTGCCGGACTGGGCATGACCGGGGTCTGGGGAGTGGCTTGGGAAAGGAAGTAGGCTTGGTTTGGATAGGGCAGAGTCAAGGGGTAAGGGAAGGGGTAGGGCCAAGACAACTGGGCAGGGTTTTGGGCGGAACCTGGGGAGGGTGGATTAGTTGGGCAAGGGTTTGGGAAGGAGGTGGGACATCAGGGATACGGATATGAAACTGAAGGGGTAGGAACCTGGGCTGTGGGAGAAGTGGGAAAGGGAGAGAGCGGAGAGGGATTAGCATAGGCAGGTGTAGTAGGAGGAGCCGGAGTGGGTGTAGTAGGATTGACAGTAGCAAGAGAGGAGGGGTTAGTGAACTGGGTGGATGCAGACGGGAGGGTAGGATTATTGACGGAGAGAGAATGTAGAGAAGGAATGGCAGATGAAATGCTTGGATTAGGCAGAGAAGGTAGTGCAGGGATGGGTGAGGATGATGGGAATGTTAGGGATGATGATGGGGAGAATAATGATCCATCAGAATTCAGGACCGGACAAACAGGGGAAATGACGGGATGGGTGATGGAAGGATTGGGAGAGGGGAACATGGTCAGCTGGCTGTCACTTATTGCTGACTGAACCTTGGGGATAGACATCCCCTGGGCGCCATTTTGGGGCGCTGGCTGAGGGAATGCCCCAGCAACACAATCATTATGATACACAAACAATTTCACACCTTTGTGATTTATTTCTTCCTCAACCCAACCTTCCTGCTGAATAGCCTTCGCTACTCGGTACCACGCTTCAGCAGTACGCAATAAATCATTATCTGTAAGCTTGCCTTTCTTCTCTGTCAGTAATCTACGCCAGCTTTCTGGCTGCAATCTACCACATGAAGGCACAGCAATTTTACACACTTTAGCAATCTTTTCAACACCTTTAACCATCTCCTCACCCTCTCTGTCTTCAACTAAATCACATGCGAGCCAGCCCCTACCGGGCTTACTCAATTCCTGCCCCATATCCTCCTATACAAGGCGTCCCAAATATAGGTAAAGGAAAATGAAACAGAACGTCTACAATGCTCGACTGCCACTCAAGAAGGGTGGGTCCCCCTCAAGTGCGTCTTCCCAAAACGTAGACCAGTCACTAAATCCGCCTACCCGAGGTGGTAGTCACGGATTGGAGCGGGGTGAGAAGTGTGTGACCAATCACTTCTCTCACAAGAGAAATAGGAGTGGATAGTGTAAATAACACAGGAAGTAGAGTAAAAGTAAAAAGTAAGGTGAAATTTTAGAGACAGACACAGGAGTTTGAATGACTCCCAATTAAACAAAAACAACAATACAATTGAAATACAGTGCATGCATCACAGTTCAAATAAAATCAACAGTAATCCCTTTCCTTTACTCGTGTGACCAAAGTCACCTCCCTCAACCTCGTAGTGTCCCCGCTCGGAGAATGACTTCCTCAAGTCTCACTACCAGCGGCCACAGGAAACAGCAACCATCTCCGACCCGAATCCTGTATAGCCTCCCTCGTTACAGCAGTCCACTAAGTGTGGCCACCTCTATCCTCACTCCCGTAGCGCCCCTACGGACCCACCCGTAAGTCTCACTACCACGTGGTGCTGGAGACAAGCAATACCTGCTTGAATCCGCCCGCCACAAATAAAATTGGAATTCCACCAGCCTCAGCGCTCGAAGCTGGAGGGTACCACCTCTCTGCAAGCAGAGTTATGTGCACAATGAGGCTAGCTAGGCTATCAAAGTGACACCATGGGGAATCCCCAGGAAGCAATGAGTCTACACCCCTCCACAGATTCCCCCTCCTCTTTTTCCTTACTGCTGCAGCTACCCAGCACCTAAAAGAGGTAAACAGGCAAAGAAGACCCCCAGGAAAACTTCCACAGGTCCACCCCCCTTTTTCCTTACAACCACAGCCACGTGGTCCCTAAAAGGAGTAAACAGGCAAACAGAGGACCCCAGGCAAACACCCCCGGGTCCACCCCCCTTTATCCCAAAAGGGGTACACAGACAAACATAGGACCCCCAGGCAAACTACCACAGGTCCACCCCCCTTTATCCCAAAAAGGGGTACACAGATAAACACTCTACCCGGGCACTTAAACTAAAACAGGCCAATACAAACACACCCAGGCAACAGATAGACTAAATGCAGGTAAACAAGTGAGTAACAAGACACCGGGCAAGATATTACCTGTCTTTGATGCCCTCCCGGCAGCAGTCACAGACACGTGGACGGGTCAATCAAAGGGGCTGGAACATACCGGTGGCTCTGCAGAAGTCTCTACCGTGTAATCGGAGGTGATCAGTCTCCCTTTCCTTCCCCCCGGATTCCTCCGTCCAACAGCGTCTTCCTTAGGACGGCTTACCGGCCAGAGGCCATAGCCCGGAGCCCCACGTTGGATGCGCCAAATTGATGTAGATTAATTTAGAAATAAACAAATATGTTTAAATGTCTATCTGTTCCTGTCCAAATTTGAGATGATTAAATTGCGTATACGCAGAAGTAATTCAGACTGACACACGGAGTTCAGGTTAAAATAACTTCGAGGAAATTTATTAGCATCTGAGGAAAAAGCGGGCTCGCAGGCCCTTATAAGGGGGATTTTGCATCATCATTGATTATCAAGATATCAGTAAATAAACATCATTAATTGGATTAATTGTTAAGTGGCTGTGTCAATGTCCACCCATCAATATGATTAATTGGCTCAAAAACTAAGTGGTTAGCTAGGTGTCCTCCCACCGAGAGGTGGTATTGTTCTGGACACGGGTGTGGACGGATGGCTCAAGCGCCATCTTTCCCAGGCTTGGGCGTCATTTTGCGTAGTTAGTGATGTCAGTCTCGTGATCAGGTGCAAGGTTCTTTTATGAATAGAACATTTCATTAGGCCGGCATTCTCATGGCCTTCAGATTATACTATGTTGCAAATTACAGGAGATTCAGCAGTTCCGGGGTTAGTCATGTCTTTATAGAAAATACAGTCTCTATTCATTATACTAAATGCTGTTAGGAAATTTTGTCATGTAATGTGGACAAAATGGAGGGTCTGTCATAATGTGAGGTTATGTGAGATTAAATGGAGTTAGTACAATAATTCAATACAGGTTCAGTAAAGTTTTTTAATAATTCTACATCACAACCATCACTGCTAATGATATTTTGTACTATATTTATTACATCCGACTGCACTTTGCAATAACACCAAGATAGCGGTCATGGGGTTTATGCTAACAAGTCTTCTGATATTAACAAATAAAGTTTATCTTTTAGTAACTAACATTTTAAGGGGGGACTGTTGTAGAATTATTAGGCCTCATATAAAAATTGTCTTTAGTCCTCATAAAAATTGTCTTAAAGAATGCTTTGTGCTTTGTTAGAAGAAAGTGTGCGTCAGCGGAACCATAGATTCCTGTTGAATGAAACATTGTAGCAACTAGCTTGCATGTTGGTCTTAATAAAATGTGAAGTTACTAAAAGCCTTGAAAAGCTAACCTTGAAACTAACAGTGCCAAACTACTCAAAATGGCTGCCAAAGCACCCCTCCCATCGAGTGAGCACCTCGTGCTAACAAGATGGTGCTGGAATCCGGGGGAGAACTTCATGACGACAGTAATGACATAAGATGGCACACCCAGTAGGGCGTGCTTTGAATGAACCACTTAACACTTAACCAATTATTAATGCATAAATCAATGTTATCTTGAATTCTTTAGTGATGTAATAATGCCTTTATAAGGGTCTGCGCACCCATTTTCTGTGCTCTTGCCATTAAATTTCCTGAAGTTCTTTCATTAACCTGAACCCTGTGTCTCAGTGTGAAATTACTTCTGCGTGCACGCAACTTTGTTATCTTTAATTTGGACAGGAACAGATAGTCATTCAAACTTATTGGTTTGCATAAAAGAATCTACTACAACACTATTGAGGTAATAGGAAACAGCATAAAGAGGGTGACAATAAGATTAGAAAAACTAAAAATATTATGTCAGCTTTTCCCAGAATAAGGAGCAGAGAGTTAATTAGCTGCAATAAGTGTGTTTGCCTTTGATCCCAATTAGTGGGTAGTGGATTAGCTTTCCTGTATCATAATAATAGACAAAATTAAATCTTAAGGTGTCCCAGGAGTAAGAGATAAGGATCTAAAAAAAAAGTATTTAGGTTAGAAACCATAAGAAACAACAGACAAAGGCATAGAAAAGGAAATAGAAATAAAAACAAATAACTATTTATAGAAAAATGAAAAGGGGGGGGGGGGGTGGGGGGGTTATTTGTATCATATTGTTAGCATTTGTCACACCTCCAGATACTTTGTTTCACATATTGCTGTCTTAGTATCTGTTAGGTGTTTATCCTGGCTTCATCATTTACCAGGATTTGCATATCCATTTGACTTTTTATTTTTTGCTGTTTACCTTTTAGCAACAGATTATTAAAGGAACACTATAGTCAGCTAAATTACTTTAGCTAAAAAAAAACAGTTTTAGTGTATAGATCATTCCCCTGCAATTTCACTGCTCAATTCACTGTCATTTAGGAGTTAAATCACTTTGTTTCTGTTTATGCAGCCCTAGCCACACCTCCCCTGGCTGTGATTGACAGAGCCTGCATGAAAAAAACAACTGGTTTCACTTTCAAACAGATGTAATTTACCTTAAATAATTGTATCTCAATCTCTAAATTGAACCTTAATCACATACAGGAGGCTCTTGTAGGGTCTAGCAAGTTATTAACATAGCAGGGGATAAGAAAATCTTAATTAAACAGAATTTGCAATAAAGAAAGCCTAAATAGGGCTCTCTTTACAGGAAGTGTTTATGGAAGGCTGTGCAAGTCACATGCAGGGAGGTGTGACTAGGGTTCATAAACAAAGGAATTTAACTCCTAAATGGCAGAGGATTGAGCAGTGAGGCTGCAGGGGCATGTTCTATACACCAAAACTGCTTCATTAAGCTAAAGTTGTTCAGGTGACTATAGTGTCCCTTTAAATATACGTTTGTACTATAAGTGTCATTTTTATTTTTATTTTTATCTTTTAGGAGCTCACATATTTTCCCAAATTTTGAGCTTACACTCAATTTAGGTCGCTTGTAGTTATATGTTGCAGCCCATTTAATTGCTTGTTCAAAATTACACCTTTTCATTAGTTCTCTAGCCTTATGCCTATCCCACGCATACTTAAGCTCCTTTACTGTGTTAGACATCTAGATAAACAATTTGGGACATTAAGAGAAGAAATCCAAACCAACACAACAGATATTAAGACAGAACTGTCGACCCTTAATCAACAACTTCTGGGAATAGAAGAAAAACTAAAGGGAATAGAACATAAAGAAAGCATCCATAAAGAAGAACATCAGGCGCTAGAAAAAAATGGAGGATATGGAAGATAAATTGACAGAATTAGAAGACCAGTCAAGACGGAACAACTTAAGAATCAGAGGCATACCAGAGCAAATAAATCAAAAAATCTGGAACCATATATAGAAGAATTTTTTAAATACCTGAAGGTAGAATGGGACCAGAGAATCCCAATGATGGAAA
This sequence comes from Pelobates fuscus, assembly GCF_036172605.1. Taxonomy (NCBI): domain Eukaryota; kingdom Metazoa; phylum Chordata; class Amphibia; order Anura; family Pelobatidae; genus Pelobates; species Pelobates fuscus. The sequence goes on from NC_086326.1 coordinate 200,935, forward strand.
GATGTCACGGAATATACAAACCAAAAAGAGTTCCAGAACATCTCCCAAGGGACATAATGTTATGCTGCGCCTCCTCTAAACTGAAGATGCAAATTCTGAGAGCCATAAGGAATAACTGATGTATAGAAAAATATGCAACCCTAAAAGTATTCCAAGATTTGTCATGGTCAACTAGACAAAAAAGGAGAACCTTTGCTGAAGGCACACTGACCCTGGGACAAAATAACATCAACTACCGCTGGGGGTTCCCCCCGAAAATCATTATAACATATGAGGGGAAACTTATATACAGCAATAGCGCAGAAGACTTGAAAAGCTGGTGTGACAAACATACTTTCCTGTGTGTGTTTGTCCAGGATCTTTTGGCAACTGCACAGCCCTCTAGGGTAAGAAAACCAGGTCAAGACAAAGTCCAGTTTCAAAAAGGCCTCTGGCCTGTTTATTTTCTGTTGTTATGAAGTAACAGGATACAATAAACAGCAAACCTTCTTCTTTCTCCACAAAACACTTTCTTTCTCCTCAAAGCACTTCCCTCACTCCACCCTGCTTTAACTGCAGTTATATAGCTGCTCACAGCCCCTACTGGTGAGGCTAATGACCTCGTTAGGCAGTGCGCCAGAACTCCTTAGAAAACCTGGGCTGGACTCATGCACAACCACTCTGACAGTGGGTGGAGAATCGGCCTACCCTGCTCTTCCGAATACTCCACCCCAGGGACCCAAATAACAACAGAGTAAAAAAACCTACATTTAAGCTTAACTTTCCCTGGGGCTGCATGTGCTTACCCACATGTCAGGATAGTGGCTGTGCAAAAGTCTGGTTGCCAGATATACACCCCTGACCACCATCCCCAACACTCTGTCACACTGAATAGAGAAAAATAAAATTGGAAATACTCCCGGACACTAAAAAAAAGAGGGGAGAAGGGGAAGGAAAAAAGGGAAGAAGAAGAGAACTGGGAGGTCTTAGATATCCAAAGATATGGAGAGGGTAGAAATTGGGGGAAGGGAAACACAACAGGTAATTCTCGTTGGTTTTGCCTTAGTTTAAATATTTTTTACTCCAAAATTTATATTGGACAGGGGTCTGTGGGTATCACTAATACTCAAAAGAAATTTAAGGTAAATAAAACAATTATAACCATAGATCACAAAGAAAGCTATTAAATAAGCTCTTCACATAGAAATGAATTCACAATGGAAGAAGGGATAGAAGAAAAAAAAGGAAGAAAAGAGTATATATAATAGGATCACGAAGAGGGCATGGCCGACCACGGAGCTTGATGGACGCACACTAAAACAGCTCCAGTAAACCGGGGAAACAATCCACTGTAATCTGAGACTTTTGCACAACATGGGCAACCTCAAAAAGCTGCATTAACAACAGGGACAAGGAGGGAAAACCCCCACTACCAAAACTGGCTCGATAAACCAATATTTTAAAGAAAATAACGATCAAGAGGAAGAGGCCACAGCCGCGACCAGCAAAATGTCGGGGGCGAAATCACTCCGGATCCAACAACCAAATAGCCCTTCCATTTCAGAAGACTCACAATCCTCAACAAACTCAGACACAGAAGCTAATTTAAGAGAGCTAATAAAGAACTGTCAAAAACCAATCTACAAACACTTATGGGAAAACTTGATGTCCACCAACTGAATCTGAGAGTCACAGATCTGGAGGAAGAAAGAGAGGTATTACAAGCTCAAATAACGAATATATCCACAACTGTAGACTCTCACTTACTCCACTATGCATCCACACAAAGACACATCGATGATCTAGACAACCGTGGGCGCAGAAATAATTTACGTATAAGAGGTTTGCCAGAAGCGCAGGGAGAAAATTTAGCACCATTACTAATTGAACTCTTCAACTTAATTTTGGGGGAACCGGGAGATATTATTATATTACTCGACAGAGCTCACCGTTCCCTACACCCAAGAGGCCTATCATTGGACACCCCAAGAGACATAATTTGTCGCATACATTACTTCTCCATCAAGGACAACATTCTCAAATTACTAAGAGAAACAACACAACCGTTACTGTTCCACGATAACCCAATACAAATATTTCCAGACCTGTCTTGGTACACACTGCAGGCTAGAAGAGCGCTAAAGCCTGTCACGGAATTACTGAGGAACCGCAACATCAAATATCAATGGGGATTCCCCTTTGCCCTAATTGTCTCTAATAAAGGAAACATTATCTCAATTACATCTCCATCTGATGTTCCCACATTCCTTCAAGCATTGGAATTACCAGCGACATCGTTCTTAGACTGGAACTCACCTCCACCAAACCAAGAGGACATGAGCCTTCCACAATTACAATGGTGGCTGACACCGGCAAAGAAGCGGCGGAAACAAACAAAGGCTTCCATCACCTAATCAGAGAAATTGAAGAACTCATCAAGGCCTGAGGACCGTCGAGGCCTGAGGTCAGCACCACAACCAACGCAATAAACATACCTTAACTTCTTCAACACGAATTTTCCTCTCTACCAAAAGCTTGATCACCTGGGATTCCCTACCCTCACCCCTCCACTACAATATCCCTTCATGTCTTTTCCTACCGCTCTCCATCCCCTCCTCCCTACCCCCTCTCCCCCTACCACTTACGGATATCGGGACACTCTCTACAGTCTTAAGGCACTCACCTCCATGTGAAAACCACTACGGAAAGGAAACTCCAAAATCTGATATGTAACTTAACTTACTCCACACACCCTTCCCCAGCGAGTATTATAAAGACAGAAGAGCAAGGGAGTGGTGAGTTACAATTTGACATTGGACCTGACATTTCCACGAAATGGACACTATAAACTTATCTAGTCTCACACAGATTACATGACAACGAGACCTTCACATAGAAACATAGAAACATAGAATGTGACGGCAGATAAGAACCATTCGGCCCATCTAGTCTGCCCAGTTTTCTAAATACTTTCATTAGTCCCTGGCATTATCTTATAGTTAGGATAGCCTTATGCCTATCCCACGCATGCTTAAACTCCCTTACTGTGTTAACCTCTACCACTTCAGCTGGAAGGCTATTCCATGCATCCACTACCCTCTCAGTAAAGTAATACTTCCTGATATTATTTTTAAACCTTTGTCCCTCTAATTTTAGACTATGTCCTCTGGTTGTGGTAGTTTTTCTTCTTTTAAATATAGTCTCCTCCTTTACTGTGTTGATTCCCTTTATGTATTTAAATGTTTCTATCATATCCCCCCTGTCTCGTCTTTCCACCAAGCTATACATGTTAAGATCCTTTAACCTTTCCTGGTAAGTTTTATCCTGCAATCCATGAACCAGTTTAGTAGCCCTTCTTTGAACTCTCTCTAAGGTATCAATATCCTTCTGAAGATATGGTCTCCAGTACTGTGTACAGTACTCCAAGTGAGGTCTTACCAGTGTTCTGTACAATGGCATGAGCACTTCCCTCTTTCTACTGCTAATACCTCTCCCTATACAACCAAGCATTCTGCTAGCATTTCCTGCTGCTCTATTACATTGTCTGCCTACCTTTAAGTCCTCAGAAATAATCACCCCTAAATCCCTTTCCTCAGTTGTTGAGGTTAGGACTCTATCAAATATTCTGTACTCTGCCCTTGGGTTTTTACGTCCAAGATGCATTATCTTGCACTTATCCACATTAAATGTCAGTTGCCACAACTCTGACCATTTTTCTAGTTTACCTAAATCATTTGCCATTTGGCTTATCCCTCCTGGAACATCAACCCTGTTACATATCTTAGTATCATCCGCAAAAAGACACACCTTACCATCAAGACCTTCTGCAATATCACTAATAAAAATATTAAAGAGAATGGGTCCAAGTACAGATCCCTGAGGTACCCCACTGGTGACAAGCCCAAGCTTTGAATATACTCCATTGACTACAACCCTCTGTTGCCTGTCACTCAGCCACTGCCTTACCCATTCAACAATATTGGAATCCAAACTCAAAGATTGCAGTTTATTGATAAGCCTTCTATGTGCAACAGTGTCAAAAGTCTTACTGAAATCTAGGTAAGCAATGTCTAGTGCACCACCCTGATCTATAATTTTAGTTACCCAATCAAAAAAATCAATAAGATTAGTTTGGCATGATCTCCCTGAAGTAAACCCATGTTGTCTCTGATCTTGAAATCCATGTGTTTTTAGATGTTCAACAATCCTATCCTTTAACATGGTTTCCATCACTTTCCCCACTACTGAAGTAAGGCTTACTGGCCTATAGTTGCCCGACTCCTCCCTATTACCTTTCTTGTGAATGGGCACAACATTCGCTAACTTCCAATCTTCTGGGACTACTCCTGTTAACAATGATTGGTTAAATAAATCTGTTAATGGTTTTGCTAGTACACCACTAAGCTCTTTTAATAGCTTTGGGTGTATTCCATCAGGTCCCATTGACTTATTTGTCTTTACTTTTGACAGTTGAAATAGAACCTCTTCCTCTGTAAACTCACGTGTAATAAATGACTCTTTTATCCTTTTTTTTAACAGAGGTCCCTTTCCTTCATTTTCAGCTGTAAATACCGAACAAAAATATTCATTGAGGCAGTCAGCTAGACCTTTATCCTCATCTACATACCTTCCTTCTTTTGTTTTTAATCTAACTAATCCTTGCTTTACTTTTCTTTTCTCATTTATGTATCTAAAAAAAGTTTTGTCCCCCTTTTTTACTGACTGTGCTATTTTCTCTTCTGTGTGTGATTTGGAAGCTCTTATAACTTGCTTAGCCTCTTTCTGCCTAATCTTATAGGTCATTCTGTCTTCCTCACTCTGGTTTTTTTTATAATTACTAAATGCTAACTTGGTTTCTTGAATTTTTTGCTTTTACTGACAAGCCTAATGCAATTTTCTGTTGCCTTCAGTAGTGCAGCTTTTAAATAATCCCATTTCTTTTGGACTCCATTTAAGTTGCTCCAGTCTGATAATGACTCCTTTACACATATTCTAATTTTAGAAAAGTCTGTTTTTCTAAGGTCTAAAACTTTTGTTTTTGTGTGGTGTGACTCAGTCACTGTTCTTATATTAAACCACACTGACTGATGATCACTGGATCCTAAACTTTCACCTACAGTAATATCTGATACCAAATCTCCATTTGGTAACACTAAATCTAGTATGGCCTCTTTACGAGTTGGCTCCTCAACGACTTGTTTTAGAGACAATCCCAGTAGGGAGTTTAGAATATGTGTGCTTCTGGCACAAGTAGCTATTTTTGTTTTCCAATTCACATCAGGAAGATTAAAGTCACCCATGATGATAACTTCCCCCTTCATTGTCATTTTAGCTATTTCTTCAACTAGTAGATTATCTAACTCTTCAATTTGTCCTGGGGGCCTATAAATCACACCTACACGAATTACTGTGTGATTACCAAATTCTAACGTAACCCAAATGGACTCTATGTTCGTCTCACTAACCTTTATTAGGCTAGATTTTATGCTATCCTTCACATACAGGGCCACCTCTCCCCTTTCTTGCCTTCCCTGTCTTTTCTATATAAAGAGTACCCTGGTATTGATATGTCCCAGTCATTTTTCTCATTATACCATGTCTCAGTAATAGCGACTAAATCTACACTATCAGTTGCCATTATTGCCACAAGTTCATGGATCTTATTCCCTAAACTGCGAGCATTTGTAGACATGACTCTAAGCTTATCATTTTTTAACACACTTGCTACAGGCACCTTCTGTCCTTGTTTTGGGGGACAATTGGATTGATGTTTTATCACCCTTTTGCCCCCCCCCTCCTAGTTTAAATACATCTTAGCAAAACCTCTGAACTGCTCACTGAGAACATTTGTTCCCTTTTGAGAAAGATGCAAACCATCTTTTTTGTACAGTTTATTTCCATTCCAAACAGAGCTACCATGAGCAATAAAGCCAAATCCTTGCTCCCGACACCATTCACCAAGCCACAAGTTAAAGTCCCTAATACGCATCCGCCTGTCATTCTGAGTGTTATGCACAGGCAGAACTTCAGAGAATGACAGTGTGGAAGCAACCTGCCGTATATCATTGGCAAAAACACTAAAAACTTCCTTAACCTCATTGCAAGCCAAGTCATTTGTCCCTAAATGGACAAGTACATCCAATTCCCCTTCCTGCTTTGCTTGCTTAACAATATTACAGATATGTCTCCTGTCTCTGTGAGCAGTAGCTCCGGGAAGACACCTCACAAGACCACCATTGTCCATCTCCACACCTCTTATGATGGAATCCCCCAACAACAACTGCTTTCTATTAGGCCTCACCATAGTCTTCAAGCCTCTCTGCACAACACCACTAGCCTCAGTGCCTCTCTGCACAACATCACTGGCCTCAATGCCTCTCTCCACAACAGCACTAGCCTCAGTGCCTCTCTCCGCAACACCTCTAGCCTCAGTGCCTCTCTCCACAACACCTCTAGCCTCAGTGCCTCTCTGCACAACACCACTAGCCTCAGTGCCTCTCTGCACAACACCACTAGCCTCAGTGCCTCTCTGCACAACACCACTAGCCTCAGTGCCTCTCTGCACAACACCACTAGCCTCAGTGCCTCTCTGCACAACACCACTAGCCTCAGTGCCTCTCTGCACAACACCACTAGCCTCAGTGCCTCTCTGCACAACACCACTAGCCTCAGTGCCTGTCTCCATGACACCATTACACTCTGAAAGTGCAGAAAATGAATTATGTAGAACAACAGACTGTGCAGACTGTTCACATATCAGGTTGTATTATTGTACAAAATGTTATGACCATGTATACTGTCTGTCACCATTGAGGGATTAGTCTGATGTAAAAGATTCTCCACGAAACCAAAGCAAATACATCAGAACACTACTTACGGTTTAATTATCCTTCCTCTCCCCCCCCTCTTTGACACCCAACCATTGGTTCCCACACCGAATATGGTGCATTTAAAGCTTTACAGCGACCTATAATTAACTCTTTTCAACCTATACCGATTAACAAGAACCACGAGAAGCAAACCAACAATGCTCCCAATGTCCCCCCACTCTCTCCCCCCCTCTCTTCCACATTCCCTCCCCCCTCCCCCCCAGGGATCGTTCAACATCACCACACAAGGTCACACGATGACCAGCTACACATTTAAAGCTCTCTTAAAGAAATTGCACCGATATAGGATTCCCATATCCCTCGGGATTCCAAACCAGCCACATAACCCCACTACTCCTAGGGAACTATCTTGCGTCCAGATAGTTTACCCTTCACCCTCTATATTTAGAGGTATCAAACATAACCTCATTCCCAACAAGATTTTGTTCACCTGCACTTAAGTTAAGCACCAAAGCATCCGCCTAAAAGGCTAATAACAAGCCAACACCACTAAAACAAAACCTCTTCTATAGGTGGAACTGTTACAAACCTTTATACCAAACTAAACATCAGTAAGCATGGTAATACTCAATTGTATTGTTTTGTTATAACTGTTTATATATGTATATAGTTATTCTCTTCATTGTTTTGTTTTGTAACCTTAGCCAATATGATAAACTAGTCTCACAGGTACTGGAGGCCCCTGCAGAGGGCAATCAAGTCAACCACAACCACCTACAAACACTCTTTTCAGTTCACCGAAAATAAACTAGGAGCCAGAAAACCTTTCAACAAACTATAGATACGACCAGCAGACTTGGGACATACCCTAATTAACCCTTCTATAACCTCACTTCCAACACAATCAAGCAGACACAAGTTAACAATATACCGTTCCAACAAGAGACCTACAACACCAAAACCCTCCTTATAAAAAAAAAAAATGTCCTCCCTCACCATCCTTACGCAAAATGCCAGAGGTCTAAACACTCCCAAAAAGCGAAACATTGCCCTTACAGAATTCCGCAGGCTCAAAGCGGATGTGGTCTTCGTCCAGGAAACCCACTTCCGCAAAGATGTTGCTCCGAGGCTACAAAACTCAGACTACCCAAAGGGTTACTTCGGTCACTTCGCTGGCTCGAAATCAAGAGGGTTGGCGATACTGGTGGGTAATAGTGTTATGGTACTTTTTAGCAGTAAACCAAAATGTTTAAATGTCTATCTGTTCCTGTCCAAATCAATAAAATTAAATTGCGTATATACGCTGAAGTAATTAAGTCTGACACACAAGGTTCAGGTTAAAATAACTTCGAGAAAATTTATTGGCAAGTGATTAAAAAGCGGACGCGCAGGCCCTTTTAAGAGACATTTTACGTCATCATTGATTATTAGAATATCAGCAAATAAACATCATTAATTGGATTAATTGTTAAGTGTCGGGATTAGTGTCCACCTATCAATATTATTAATTGGCTCAAAGGCTAAGTGGTTAGTCCCGTGTCCACCCACCAAGAGGTGGGATTGTTCTGGACACGGGTGGGGGACAAGGGGTCTTGAGCGTCATTTTACACGGTCGGTGATCTCAGGCCTCGTGGCCAGGTGCAAGGTCTCTTATGAATAGAACATTTCATTACTACTGTGTTCTCATGGCCTTCAAATTATACTATGTTGCAAATCTAAGGAAAAGTCAGCAATTCCTGTGTTAATCATGTCTTTATAGAAAATACAGTCTTTGTCTATTGTATTAGATGTGCTGGGAAATTCTGTCATGTAAGGTAGTTTTAAAATGAACAAGTTAGGTTATGAGGACAAAATGGAGGATTGAAGAAGTCAGGTTAGGAGGACAAAATGGAGGATTGTCACAGTATAAAGTTAAAATGGAGTTAGTGCAATAATTGAATACACATACAATAAGGATTTTTAAATAATCCCACATCAGTCCCCCCTATGAAATGTTAGATTCTAAGAGATAAAACTTTATTAAGTTAGTACCAGGAAGACGTGTTAACCCAAAGGCACAGAAACCCTGTGGCCGCTAGCTAGCTGTTAATGCAAAGTGCAAGACTGTCCCTAGATCTGACCCTGATAGGCTGACTCATCCGTCAGTATGGCTCTCGAACACTTCACACCCATGGGTGTCCCATGGCGGCTAACCCACCACTTCTCCACACGGGGCCTTTACCATTCACTGACAGATGCTGTCCCTAAGCTAATCCCTTCCTAGAATTCCTGCACTTTATCAACAAAAGGGATTGTTTGCAGCGGCAGACAGGGTGAGTTGATGTCTTGGAAATCTTGGTCATCAACTTCGAGATGGGTGAAAGTGGGTGCTGCTTGGTCAACAGTCTTCATGAGGGATTTTCTCAGACATGGGAGGATACAACAAAAGAGAAGAGCAAAGATAAAAAGAAAAATTAGTATAGCCATACCAATATGCATTAAAGCCTTTTGCCATCCTGTCATCCAACCAAACCATCTTTCCCAGGGATCTTGTATCCCAGAATTCCTTTTCAACTCTATAGACAGGTCATTTAATTTCTCTATGGCTAATGTAACTTTACCATTAGGGCCTGTGTTTTCTGGGATATAGGTACAACATGTCAAGGTGTCGGGCAAAATTTTACAAACCCCTCCTTTTTCGGCTAAGATCATATCTAGGGCCATTCTATTCTGAAAAGCCATTTGGGATGTGGCCTGCAATTGTTCGGCCAATCCCTGGAGGGCGTCTCTGGTATAATTAACAAAACGCTGTTGATTATAATAAATGTAATTTATCCAATTTAAATTCTTGTTTGTGGTAACTATGGCAAAAAGTGATTCAAATCCTGCAGCAACTTCATCTCTTGCTTTAAATTCATTGGGCACCCCCCTAGGCACCCCAATGGCATCAATATAAACATGAGGATCAAAACTTCCTTTTACTGGGGCTTCACGCTTAACCTTAGTGTGCCTGGACTCATGGGTGACGAGGTGTGTATCAGAGATGATATGTATAGGCATAATGGCTTTAGCCAAAGTACACTCCCCCCACCACTCCTTGTCCATTCTGGATCTTAGCTGTAAATCCCCACACAACCAGTAGATGTCCCCTAATGACCTGGTGTGAAACTGCAACAAGTTCATAGAGACACTCCTGTAGGTAGCACAATACCCCTTAGAGAAGTTACCCAAGAATTTACCAATTCCATCATAATTAGCATAACAAGTGTAATTACCTTTATACACGGTAATACCATCTGGGGGTTTGACATCCTTGGTTAGGAGAGGATACTCCTTTGTCCATTCAATACATATGGACCTGTTAAAATCATAGTGATAGGCAAAAAGGCTTAAAACACATTCCTCTATATCTACTGGCAGGATTAGAGGTACAGTACCCAGGTGAGGCCGGGCACCACCACACACATAGCATGCAGTCTTATTATGCTTATTAGCATTATATTTCATCCATTCTAACCATAAATTTACATCATTAAAACCTGTTTCAGCGGCCATGGTATCTTCAAAGGTGGGGTTAGCAATGGCCATCATGTCTTGAAAGGTCTGGATATGAGGTTTTAATGGGTTAGGGACCATATGGGTGGCCCCTTGCCACTCAGAAGAGTTGCACATATCTTTTAAGAAGAAATGCCCTAATTTACGGTAGGAACCCTTTTTCCAATACATTCCCATCACATACTGGTCTGCATCCGTTGGGCTTGGATGCTCAATGTTAAGGATTAATTTCATTGGTGTACCTCCCCCAGGCTTTCTCAAAGTCATTCTCTGGAGAAGGGATCTACCTTGATCATCTACTTTAGATAAGGCACTTTTTGGTTTGTAACCCCAGGCAGGCCCGGCATTCCATCCCGCCGCCCCCCAATGGTTACAATTGTGCCCCCATTGCTTGTCAACTACACAAACATATGGGTATTTTGAATGAGGGATATCTCTGTAAATACTCTGGATTTGTGATGTGGGGAACGGGCATTCTACAATATCACAATAGTCAAAGGTGTAAGTAGCCACATGGGTGCATGATGAATTGTACCAGAAGGTATACCCACTAATATCTTTGGTGATGGCTACTTGTTGGGCCTTTATGAGGCTAATTAAAGAGAAGGTGTACCAGAGGTACATGCTTGTGCGGTATCTGCTTCCTCGGGGGCTGGAGATTTCTTGCAGTGGGAAGCGTGGATCCAATTTGGCCTACCGGCCAGTTTGACGGAGGTTGCGGTAATCAGGAGAACTTGGAATGGACCGTCAAATCTTGGTTCCAGGGTATTTTTCCGCACAAACTTCTTGACCAGAACCCAATCTCCGGGAAGCAGGTTATGGGTACCTGTATCCAATTCGGGATCTGGAATTGAAGAGAAAACTTGGGCATGTATTTTGTTCAAGGCACTTGCAAGTTCAGTTACATAATCTACTAAAACATCTGATTGGAGCTGTAACTGCTGCGGATAATAACAACCTAGTCTGGGTGCTGTCCCAAATAGAATCTCATATGGGGACAGTGAATGCTTCCCTCTAGGTGTGTGCCTAACACTAAATAAAGCTATTGACAGGCTTTCTGGCCAGGGCATTTTCGTTTCTTGTGACATTTTTAACATTCTGGCTTTTAGAGTGCCATTCATGCGCTCTACTTTACCACTACTTTGTGGGTGGTAAGGGGTGTGGAAGGCTAGGGTCACCCCTAGAGCAGTCCAAATTTCTTTAGTCACTGTTGCTGTAAAGGCTGGGCCTTGATCACTTTCAATGATTTCTGGGAGTCCGAACCTACATACTATCTCTGTAAGTAGGCGTCTTGCGGTTGTTTTTGCAGTGATATTGGCCACTGGGTAGGCCTCTGGCCATCCTGAGAACATGTCCACTATGACTAGTGCATATTCATGGGGCCCACTCTTGGGCATTTGGATGTGGTCAATTTGAATTAGCTGGAAGGGGTACATGGGCTTTGCCAGGTGTTTTGCAGGCACCTTGATTGGTCTTCCTGGATTGCATTTTGCACAAATGACACAGGCCTTACAGAAGCTGCTGATCAATGTTGTGATTCCGGGTGCTTCATAATACTTCTGTATGAGGGCGGCCATCAATTCCTTTGACAGGTGTGCAGGCCCATGTGCCCATTGGACAACTGCTGGATATAAATTTTTTGGAAGACAAAATTTGAAGTTGTTGTAATATACTCCGTCCTTTTGGACGGCTCCTTTCTTTTTCCATTTTTGGATTTCTTCAGGAGTGACTGCAGCTTGTTGTTCTCGCAAAATTCGCAAATCAGTAGGAAGAGTTTGCAGAGCAAAAATAGGGACTTCTTCTTCTTCTTCTTCTTGTCCGGACACTTCTTCATCCACTTCCTGCAGATCCCTGGCTGCTAGCTTAGCAGCCTGATCAGCCAAATGGTTGCCCTTTGCTTCATCTGTATCCAATTTCCCATGGGCCTTTACCTTCAAAACGGCCACTTCTTCAGGGAGTAGGAGGGCATCCATTAGCTCCTTGATTGCAGTACTATGCTTGACTGGTGTACCGGCGGTGGTAAGAAATCCTCTTGTCTTCCAAATTAGGCCGAAGTCATGTGCCACACCCAGAGCATATCTTGAATCTGTATAGATGTTGGCACGTTTTCCTTCGGAAATTTTGCATGCTGAAGTCAGAGCCTGTAATTCAGCTTCTTGCGCAGACATTGCTGGCGGTAAGGATGACGATTTGATAACTTCGTCTGTTGTGGTTACGGCATATCCTGTATGATATCTTCCTTCTTCATCAGCATATCTTGAGCCGTCCACAAACAGGGTAAAATCTGGATCTTGTAATGGATTCTCATGCACAGTTGGTAGGTGCACTGTCTCCATTTTCATCTGTTCAAAACAGTCATGAGGTGTTTCGGGGTCATAATCATTCACTATGACCAGATCTTGAAATTCTTTTTCTAGGAAGTGGCGTGGCCACGCTTCCAGAAGGTCAGTTGTTGGGTATTTGACAATACCATTTTCCTGTAGCTGTTCTTCATCCATGGTGGCCCATAGCTTTGCCATGGGCCCAAGATCATTCCATGACCTTGTCTTCAATTTGGTAACAGGAATATGTGGGATAGCAGTATCCCAATGGCGGTAGAGGTAGTTAAGTTGTTGAGGTAGTTGGACCAAGACCATGCTATTGCCTTCAGAGTCACAATAGAAATCTTGAGCAGTGAGCTTCACATCAGTCCAGTGGTAAAGCTCATCTTCATAGCAAGGTTCGGGAGTAATGTCTGGTTTGTACCACATGGTACAGAAGGCGTAATCTGGGCCTTCACAGAGAGGCTTCTCATCTTCATAAAATGTCAAATGTGGATGCATGACTTTCTTGATACATCCACAAAGCAGGTAAATGTAGGTTTCATCTGTGATAAATCCATAATAGATACCCCCCTCAGGGAGTGGAAGAAGAGTGGATGGGTTAAGAACTTGACATCTTTGGATGGAAATGTTGTCAGGTAGAAGAAGATGGCACTGGAGGCGTAGGTGTCTGGCTGGAGACACGTGCTTGAGCTGGACTTGGTTGATGATGGCAGAAATGTCATGAGGGGCCAAAACAACCAGAGGGTGGCCAAGGACCAGGTCTGAGGTTCTTTCTATGAGCTCTCTTGCAGCAAAAACAGCCCTGAGACAGGAAGGAGTCCCTCTGGCCACAATGTCCAGTTGACATGAGAAATATCCAATAGGCCTCTGGCGGCCTCTTAAGTTATTAGTTTGGGTGAGAACTCCTGTTGCGTGGCCTTGTCTTTCAGAGACAAATAATTTGAAAGGTTTTGAGTAGTCAGGTAGGCCCAAGGCAGGAGCAGAAGCAATGGCACGTTTGAGAGCATTGAAATTGTCCAGAGCTTCATTAGTCAAACAGAAAGGGTCAGACTTAAGTGCGTCATAGAGAGGTTGCATGAGCAGGGAGGCTTCTGGGATCCATGCTCTGCAGTAGGAAATGAGGCCTAGGAAGGCATGGAGAGATTTTGAAGTCCTTGGAGTTGGAATATCCAGTACAGCTCTCACCCGGTCCCGGGTAAGATTTCTGGTACCTTGAGATAGGCAATGTCCAAGGAAAATTACTGAGGGTTGGCAGAACTGTAGCTTGATGAGCGAAGCTTTGCATCCTTGTTCTGCCAAATAACAAAGCAGACTAATTGAGCACTTTTCAGTAGTGGGTATATCATCTCCACAGAGCAGCAAATCATCCACATACTGGAGCAGAACAACTTCTGGGTGCTCAGCTTGCCATGGGTCAAGGATGGTGGCCATGGCCTTTGCAAATTGACTTGGTGAATTTTGTGCCCCTTGGGGCATGACAGTCCAGGTATACTGTTGCATCTCATGGGTGAAAGCAAACAGGTATTGGCAGGATGGGTCCAGTGGGACACTGAAAAAAGCATTTGCTAGGTCAATGACTGTGAAAATTTTTGCAGATGGTGGGACTCCAGAGAGCAGAGTATGGGGATTTGGTACAAGAGGGGTGTCCAGGACGGTAGCTTCATTGACAGCACGGAGATCCTGAACCATCCTGTACTTCTCTGGCTCACCTTTTGGAGTTTTCTTTTTCACAGGGAATAATGGGGTGTTGCATTCAGATTTACATTTCACCAGGGCACCCTTCTCCAAGAGTGCCTTGATGTGGGTAGAAATGGCAGCAGCCTGTGCTGGTTTTAATGGATATTGTGGTTTTCTTGGTAATTTAGCTCCTGGAATAAGCTTTACCACCACAGGGGGAACATTTAGGTGACCTATGTCCTCTGGGCCTGAGGACCATAACTTGGCGGGCACCTGTGTTTTTAATGCCTCTGGGAAATTGGACCTTAATTCTGCTGCTTTCTCACGGGGCTTTTCTAAATGCAGCATTAGAGGCAAGGAGCACAAGGCTGAGGTGTCTGATTCAGATAGAGGTGTGGACATTTCTACCTGCCCATCCGGGGTGAAGGTGATGGATGCTTGCAGGCGTGAGAGAACATCAGCACCTAACAGGTTAATTGGGCATGTGGAGGATACCACAAAGCGAGCAAGCAGGCTAGAGCCAACTCGTAATGGAGTTGTTAAAGGGCTATGTCTTGGCTGGCCGTCTACTCCAACACAAGAGACGTCAATATTTGACAGAAAGGATGGGTCTGGCAGGTCTTGTTCTCGCAGAACACTACGGGCTGCACCTGTGTCAACTAGAAATGTGGTAGGGTGGCCTTCAATGGGTAAAGTCACTGTGGCAAGTGGCCCCCCCTTATCCCCTGTAGACACTGCCATTACAGGGGTTACAGACACAGGCTTGCCAATTTCCTAATCATCGGGTTCCTCAATTATCGGAACCTCTTTCTCGGCCTTGGGGGCCGGGGCAGGCCTGGATGGCTTTCTTGGCTCTCTCTTAGGTTCAGGGCAATCACTTTTAAAATGCCCCTTAGCTTTACAATTAAAGCAATGGCCATCCTCCGGTCGGACGCCCTTGGGAACAGGGGTAGAGCGGGAGACCCTGAGAGGAGCTGAGGTGGGTCTTCTTGGGGTCTGAGCAGATTCTAACCCTCTGGCAACTAAGAGCAGGGTATCCAGAGGAACAACCTTATATTCTGGGCGGGCAGCAATAATTCCCTTGCGTATAGAGTCTTTAACACCTTGGACAAACGCACCAGACAACATTTGTGAATGAATCTTGTCAGTAAGATCAAACCCCAAATCTGTAAACATTTGATACAGTCTTGCATGAAACCTTTCCACTGATTCTCCTTTATCTTGAATAACATCAGTAAGGCCAGCAGCCTGATCCGCAAGTTTGTCCTTAGCCCATTCTCTTAATTGGGTGCAAAAAGTTACTCCAGAGGGGTAATCAACGTCACTGCTGAGCAGATCTGTACTGAGGTGTCGGGCCATGCTTGGCCAATATGCAT
The DNA here is from genome assembly GCF_036172605.1 of Pelobates fuscus. NCBI lineage: Eukaryota > Metazoa > Chordata > Amphibia > Anura > Pelobatidae > Pelobates > Pelobates fuscus. The sequence continues at coordinate 216,655 of NC_086326.1, forward strand.
CCCCTGCTTTAATAGCACAAATGCTCAGTAGATCACGCCATGCGGCGGAATAAGTCTTTTGAATTTGAACTATCCCTCGGTAGAAGGGCATAGGCTGCTTTTCTGGGTCAGGGAGTGATTTCATTAGAGCACTAGCTTGAGTGGGGTTGAAAGCAACATATTTAGGAGGGGCCCGTTCTCCCCGACCCTTGTGGCCAAAGGGGTCATCGATAGAACGATGAGCTGAGGCTCCCGCAGCAACCTCCGATGAGACATGGGACACCCTGTCCTCCTCCTCGTCATCGAACTCTATGATATTGGCTCTTTTACGCGGTGCAGGGCCCGTGTGAGGTGAAAGGATCGGGGGTTGGGAATGAGCCCCCGATGCAGGGGTGGCCAGCGAGTCATAACCTGGGGACAGGTAGTCACCGGGGATTACCGGCATCAGGGCCGAACTGGGGGCCGCCATATTGGAGGCGGGGAAAGGAGTTGCATTAGGATTAAGGGAAGAAGTGGCGGCCATGTTTGATATGGGCACTTCCGGGGCAGACTGAGCCGGACTGGGCATGACCGGAACCTGGGGAGTGGCTTGGGGAAAGGGAGGGTAACCGGGGTAGGGCAGGGCCATGGGATATGGGAAGGGGTAGGGCCAGGCAGGGGAGGGCAGGAGAGTAGGGTGGGTGGGTACATTTAAGGAGGTAGGATATTGGACTGGGGCGGAGCTGGTTATGGGAGGAGACAGGACGGGATTGGTAGGGATGGATGCAGAAAGAGGAGGGGTAGTTAGTTGGGCGGGTGCTGACGGGAGGGGATTAGCCATGGAGAGGGATTGCAGGGAGGAAATGGCAGATGAGATGTTAGGATTAGGCATGGAAGGGAGCGTGGGGATGGCTGAGGATGATGGGACTGTTAGAGAAGGGGAAGGGGTAAAGAAAGATCCGTCAGAATTCAGGACCGGGCAGACAGGGGAGGTGATGGGATGGGATTCGGGAGGATCGGGAGTGGGGAACATAGTCAGCTGGCTATCACCTATTGCTGACTGAACCTTGGGGATAGACATCCCCTGGGCGCCATTTTGGGGCGCCGGCTGAGGGTAAACCCCAGCAACACAATTCTTATGATACACAAACAATTTTACACCTTTGTGATTTATCTCTTCCTCAACCCAACCTTCTAACTGAATAGCCTTCGCTACTCTGTACCATGCTTCAGCAGTCTTTAATAAACCATTGTCTGTAAGCTTGCCTTTCATTTCTGCCAATAACTTACGCCAGCTTTCTGGTTGCAATCTTCCACATGAAGGCACAGCAATTTTACATACTTTTGCAATCTTCTCAACACCTTTAACCATTTCTTCACCCTCTCTGTTCTCTACTAAATCACATGCTAACCAGCCCTTGCTGGGCTTATCTAAATCCTGTCCCATAGTCCCTTTACCCCTATACCAGCGTCCTAGATATATAGAGAGAGAAGGAAAATTGAACAGGAACGTCTACAATGCTCGACTGCCACCCGAGAATCGTGGGACTTTCTCAGGTGCGTCTTCCCAAAACGTAGACTAGTCACTGAATCCGCCTACCCGGGGTGGTAGACACGGATTGGAGCGAGGTGAGAAGTGTGTGACCAATCACTTCTCTTTTAAGAGGAATGGGAGTGGATAGTATAATTATATAGGAAGTGTAGAAAAGATGAAAGGCAAGGAAAAATCCTTAGAGACAGACACAGGAGTTCATGAGACTCCTCATTAAACAAACAAGACAACAATACAGTTGAAATACAGTGCATGCATCACAGTTCAAATAAAATCAACAGTAATTCCTTTCCTTTACTCGTGTGCTTACTCCAAAGTCACCTCCCTCAACCCCGTAGTGTCTCCACTACCTGCAGCCGCGGAAAACAACTGACACCGGTCCGAGTTCCGCCAGCCTCCCTCAACACAGCAGCCCACTGATAGTGTCTGCGCTACCCTCACCCTTGTAGTGCCCCTATAAAAACCCACTTTATAAGTCTCACTACTCCGTGGCGATGAAAACAGCAATGCCTGCCCGAATTCATCCACCACAAATAAAAAATTGGAATGGCTCCAGCTCAGCGCTCAAAGCTGGAGGGTACCACCACTCTGCAAGCAGAGTAACGTGCACAGAGAAGCTAGCTAGGCTATCAAAGTGGCACAAGAAGGACCCCCAGGAAACTATGAGTCTACACAATCTCCACAGATCCAACACACCTCTTTTTCCCTACAGCCCCAGCCACGAGGCTCCTAAAAGAGTTAAACAGGAAAAGATGACCCCCAGGAACACATCCACAGGTCAACCCCCCTTTTTCCCTACAACCACAGCACCGTGGTTCCTAAAAGGAGTAAAACAGGCAACAGAAGACCCAGGCAAATCCCCTCAGGTCCACCCCCCTTTATCCCAAAAGGGGCAAAATACGAACAAATAGACAGATATACTGAAGACCCAGGCAAGTCCCCTCAGGTCCACCCCCCTTTATCCCAAAAAGGGGAAAACAAGCAAGACAGAACCCCAGGCAAATCCCCTGCAGGTCCACCCCCCCTTTATCTCAAAATGGGGAAACAGGCAAACAATTCAAACACACCCAGGCAACAGATAGACTAAAGTGCAGGTAAACAAGTGAGTAACGAGGCACCGGGCAAGATATTACCTGTCTTTGATGTCCTCCCGGGAAGTAGTCACAGACACGTGGACGGGTCAATCAAAGGGGCCGGAACATACCGGTGGCTCTGCAGAAGTCTCTACCGTGTACCTGGAGGTGATCAATCTCCTTTCCTTCCCCCTGGATTCCTCCGTCCACCCTTGTCTTCCTTAGGACGGCTCACCGGCCGGACATAGCCCGGTGCCCCACGTTGGGCGCCAAGTTGTTATGGTACTTTTTAGCAGTAAACCAAAATGTTTAAATGTCTATCTGTTCCTGTCCAAATCAATAAAATTAAATTGCGTATATACGCTGAAGTAATTAAGTCTGACACACAAGGTTCAGGTTAAAATAACTTCGAGAAAATTTATTGGCAAGTGATTAAAAAGCGGACGCGCAGGCCCTTTTAAGAGACATTTTACGTCATCATTGATTATTAGAATATCAGCAAATAAACATCATTAATTGGATTAATTGTTAAGTGTCGGGATTAGTGTCCACCTATCAATATTATTAATTGGCTCAAAGGCTAAGTGGTTAGTCCCGTGTCCACCCACCAAGAGGTGGGATTGTTCTGGACACGGGTGGGGGACAAGGGGTCTTGAGCGTCATTTTACACGGTCGGTGATCTCAGGCCTCGTGGCCAGGTGCAAGGTCTCTTATGAATAGAACATTTCATTACTACTGTGTTCTCATGGCCTTCAAATTATACTATGTTGCAAATCTAAGGAAAAGTCAGCAATTCCTGTGTTAATCATGTCTTTATAGAAAATACAGTCTTTGTCTATTGTATTAGATGTGCTGGGAAATTCTGTCATGTAAGGTAGTTTTAAAATGAACAAGTTAGGTTATGAGGACAAAATGGAGGATTGAAGAAGTCAGGTTAGGAGGACAAAATGGAGGATTGTCACAGTATAAAGTTAAAATGGAGTTAGTGCAATAATTGAATACACATACAATAAGGATTTTTAAATAATCCCACATCAATAGAACACACTTTATGTATCAAGAGCAACAATCAGATGATTCAGGTAGGTTTATATTCGTTAAGGGGAAACTAGGTAACACACAAATAACCATGGTGAACATCTACTTACCTAATAAAAAGCAAAACTCGACACTTAAGAAAATATTACATAAACTCTCCTCCTTCCAAGAAGGAATTCTCATAGTGGGAAGCGACATAAATATCTCATTAGACGGAGACCTAGATTCCACGTCGATAACCCAACACCACTTGACACAATCACGTAAACAGATAAATAATACATTATATGCGGCTCAATTATTCGATTGCTGGATAGCACTTCATCCAAATCGCAAAGACTATTCGTTCTACTCTCCCCCCACAGGGACCTATTCTAGAATTGATACCTTCTTCCTACAACATAGATATCTTTCATTAGCCACATTAGCCACATATGGATCTATCACATGGTCGGACCATGCACCCATGTCCCTGACCATAACGATCCCGACAATACCTAACCCCCTCTTTCAATGGAAACTCAACGACCTCTTACTTAACAAAGTTGAGAATATTGACAGAATTCAAGAAACAGCCAAGAACTACTTTAAAGAGAACTCGGCTCCAGATATTTCCCCAACCCTAGTCTGGGAGGCCCACAAGGCGGTAATGAGAGAGGATCTAATAAAGATAGCCGCATCCCTTAAATGCAAAAGAGAACAAAAAATTAACCAGTTAACTCGAGAATTAAAAGATCTAGAAAACAAACACCATAAGACTAAACACCCACTAGACGAATACAAACAAATAATCTCAAAGAGATCAGAACTGACAATTCTACTTCAATATAATGCCAAACGTAAATTATCACTAACCAAACATTCATACTATACTAAAGGAGGAAAGCCAGGCAAATTCCTAGCCCAAGCCCTAAAACAAGAAAAACAAACCACCTTTATATCGGAAATCACACAAGAAAACGGAACCACAACACGTCATATGCCAAATATCATGAAAGAATTTCATAAATTCTACACAGACCTTTACAATCTGAATCAAACACACCCCACCAAAGAAGATATCCAACAATTCCTCACTCCTAGAATCAAAAACACACTCCCAAACAATGAAACTGAATATCTGGACAAACCTTTAAATCATTCCCACTGGGCAAAAGTCCTGGCCCTGATGGCTACACAGGTAAATACTATAAGGTTTTATCACAAACTTTGGCACAACCTTTCATAAACGCATTTAGCACCAGAAAACTGTCCTCCTCCATACCAAAATCAGCCCTTGAAGCTACACTTACTCTCATTCCCAAACCAGGCAAAGATCCATTGAAATGTGGGAACTACAGGCCAATTTCACTTATAAACATCGACCTAAAAATTCTCACTAAAAATATGGCAAATAGATTAAAACATTTTCTCCCAAACTTAATTCACCAAGACCAATCCAGGTTTGTCCCAAACAGAGAGGCAAAACATAACACAACTAAAGTAATAAATATAATACACTGGGCCCAGAAACGTAAAATCCATAGCACCTTGCTATCAATAGACGCTGAAAAGGAATTTGATAGAGTCAATTGGTCACTAATCACCCAAATGATGCAACACCTGGGGTTTCGACTGCGTTGGCTTGAATGGCTGAATGCCATATATTCATGCCCCATGGCCCGACTGCGAATTAATGGACAACTCTCTAACACAGTGGCCATCAACAATGGAACAAGACAAGGCTGCCCTCTTTCACCACTCCTATTTATCTTGGTCCTTGAACCCTTTCTTCAGGGAATCAAGGATAACACTCACATCCAAGGTTTAAACATCGGCGGAAACGAATATAAGGTGGCGGCCTTCGCCGACGACCTTTTGTTCACCATCTCCAATCCCCTCTGCACACTTCCAAACATCATATCAGAAATGGAATTATATAGCAAGGTCTCCAACTTCCAAGTCAATCTGGCTAAATGCGAAATACTTCCCATCTACACCAATCAAATCCTCAACACAAAGATACGAGAGAAATTCCACTTCTCCTGGGCGAAAAGCTCCCTGAAATACCTGGGAATACAAATCCCATCCAATCTCCACCATCTATATGAACTAAACTTTCTCCCACAATTCAAAACCAGCACTAAGGATCTCCTTACTTTGAACCGACCCTGCTTCGGGCGGTTCTGCAGGATCAGTATAGTAAAAATGAACATACTCCCTCGTATTTTATATCTCTTACAAGCGCTCCCTATCTTGATCCCCCCCAAAATTATTTGGAACAACTAAAACCATTATCACAAACTATATCTGGTCCAACTCACAACCGAGGATTGCACACAATATACTAACCAAGAATAAAGACAGGGGCGGATTAAACCTGCCAGACATAGCAATGTACTATGAAGCGACTCATCTTGCAAGAATTCTAGACTGGACACATAACGCCTCGAACAAACAATGGGTTCTGCTAGAAAATACTTTCTCAGGTATCCCATTAGAGGTTTGCCCATGGCTCCCACCAACCCAATTACAAAACCAACCTCCACAGGACCCGCACCCCACAATCAGACCCACACTCCAAGTCTGGCACAAGCTACAAAAAACCACAGAGATCTCTCCTGTTATACCCTCTCACACACAACACATATTTTCAAAGGGGTATATCCGGAAACACCTACAACACATACCACGGGGGTAAAACGCTGAGACTGAGAGATATGATTGATAACAATAAAATAAAACCCTTAACACAAATTTTCCCCGATACCACACCAACAGGTAACCAAATATTCCACTATAACCAATTAACACACTTTCTCACAAGCCAGGATCTCATGAAAAAAGGATTACGTGATTTGACCAGATTTGAACAAATATGTGCAACACACACAATTTTAATCTGATCAAAAATGAACAAGACCCAAACCCACCCAAACGCACTTTACAAAGGCCAGAAGAGCTTGAAGTGGACATTACACAGCGAGAATGGAATACCATTTTCAACACAGCCCACAGATCAACCTCATCCAACCTAGCCCAGGAAAGTTACTATAAGTGCATCACCTGATGCCGTGTTTCCCCGAAAATAGGACCTACCCCAAAAATAAGCCCTAGCCGAATTTTCGGGGTGGGCTGCAATATAAGCCCTACCCCGAAAATAAGACCTAGGCATTTTACCTTTGGCGGGACTTCCTTCTTCTATGAGGAGGGGGAGGAGCGTTGCGGGCCGCGGCATCGCGCAGCGTGATGACGACGTGCGCAGCGTGATGACGACGTGCGCAGCGCCGTCAGTCTGCCTTCACGGATCTTCAGCGGAAGGATCCATTCCGGGCGGTGAGGCACCCAGTGGTCGGACTCTTTGAACTGTGAGTAGATACCGGTATTTTATGTCTGGGACTTAATTAATTAAAGGGGGGGAGGGTGAATTAATTAAAGGGGGGGTGAATTAATTAAAGGGGGGGTGAATTAATTAAAGAGGGGGTGAATTAATTAAAGGGGGGTGAATTAATTAAAGGGGGGGTGAATTAATTAAAGGGAGGGTGGATTAATTAAAGGGGTGGTGGATTAATTAAAGGGGTGGTGGATTAATTAAAGGGGTGGTGGATCAATTAGAGGGGGTGGATTAATTAGAGGGAGGGTGAATTAATTAAAGGGGGGTGGATTAATTAAAGGGGGTGGATTAATTAGAGGGGTGGTGGATTAATTAGAGGGGGTGTGGATTAATTAAAGGGGGTGGATTAATTAAAGGGGTGGTGGATTAATTAGAGGGGGTGTGGATTAATTAAAGGGGGTGGATTAATTAGAGGGGGTGGATTTATTAAAGAGGGGGGGTGGATTAATTAGAGGGGGTGGATTTATTAAAGGGGGGGTGGATTAATTAAAGGGGGGGTTCAATGTACATACCGGTACCGTAAATAAATAAGCCCTACCCTGAAAATAAGCCCTAGTGTGTTTTGTGTGACTAAAATTAATAACCCGGTCTTATTTTCGGAGAAACACGGTGGTACTATGCACCACTAGTGATGTACCGAACTGTTCGCCGGCGAATAGTTCCTGGCAAACATAGCGTGTTCGCGTTCGCCGCGGCGGGCGGACACATGCGCGGTTTGATACGCCCCCTATTCGTCATCATTGATCAAACTTTGACCCTGTGCCTCTCGGTCAGCAGACACATTCCAGCCAATCAGCAGCACACCCTCCCTTCCACACCCTCCCACCTCCCTCCCAGCATCCATTTTCGATTCATTCTGAAGCTGCATGCTTAGTGAGAGGAGGGAAAGTTTAGCTGCTGCTGATTAGATAGGGAAATTGATAGCTAGGCTAGGGTATTCAGTGTCCACTACAGTCCTGAAGGACTCATCTGATCTCTGCTGTAAGGACAGCACCCCAAAAAGCCCTTTTAGGGCTAGAACATCAGTCTGCTTTTTTTTTTTTTTTTTGTGTGTAATGTAATTGCAGTTGCCTGCCTGCCAGCTTCTGTGTCAGGCTGGATGCTGTGCCCATTTGCACAGTCAGTGCCACCACTCATATCTGTTTTCACAATAGCTTAAGCTTTACATTTAAAAAAAAAAAAAAAAAAATTGTTTTCACTGTAATAGAAGAGCAGTTGCCTGCCTGCCAGCTTCTGTGTCAGGCTGGATGCTGTACCCATTTGTACAGTCAGTGCCACCACTCATATCTGTTGTCACAATAGCTTAAGCTTTACATTTAAATTATTTTTTTTGTTTTCACTGTAATAGAAGAGCAGTTGCCTGCCTGCCAGCTTCTGTGTCAGGCTGGATGCTGTGCCCATTTGCACAGTCAGTGCCCCCATATCTGTTGTCATAATAGCTTAAGCTTTACATTAAAAAAAAAAAAAATCACTGTAATAGAAGAGCAGTTAGTTGTCTGCAAGCGTCTGGGTGTCAGGCCTCCTTCAGCGTGTGCTCTGCAGACCTGTGCCAGCGTACTTTGACAGTTGCCACTCATATCTGGTGTCTTTTTTTTTTTTTTTTTTTACTGTTACAGGTAAGATTCATCTGTAGGAAAAGGTTACTGATTGCACAAGGTTTGATTTCCTGTTGGTAATTATAAGGCATTTGATTGGATTAGGTAGCTGCTTGCTATTGATTGCTGTGTAAATTAGCTATTGTTTGCTAATAAGCAGAGGCAGTGGCGTACACACAACCCATGGGGCCCCGGTGCGAAAACTGATCTGTGGGCCCCCCCCCCCGCGCTTACTCTGCGCGGGCTGGGGCCGCAACACATGGCGGGCGGGCACCTGGTCGCAGGGCTGCGACCCGTGCGACCGCGGTATGTACGCCAGTGCATGCATAAACACATACACTTAAAGGACCACTACAGACACCCAGATCAAATCAGCTCAATGAAGTGGTCTGGGTGCCAGGTCTCTCTAGTTTTAACCCTGCAGCTGAAAACAGCAGTTTCAGAGAAACTGCTATGTTTCACTGAGGGTTAATCCATCTCTAGTGGCTGTCTCATTGACAGCCGCTAGAGGATTTTCTGCGATTCTCACTGTGAAAATCACAGTGAGAAGACGCTGAACGTCCATAGGAAAGCATTGAGTAATGCTTTCCTATATGGGCGGTTTGAATGCGCGCGTGGCTCTTGCCACGCATGTGCATTCGGAGCCGAGAGGCGGATCGGGACGGAGAGATCCCCAGCGCCAAGGGAGCCCGGCGCTGGAGAAAGGTAAGTGCTTTAGACACACACACACTCTCATGAACAGACGCACACATTTACTGACAGACACACACTCAGTGACAGACGCACACAAACATACTCAGTAACAGACACACACACTAACACTAACACACTCTAAAACTAACACACTCACTAACACAATCACTCACACTAACACACTCACTAACACACTCACTAACACACTCACTAACACACACTCACTAACACACACTCACTAACACAAACTCACTCACTCACTAACACACTCACTCACTAACACACTCACTCACTAACACACACACAAACTAACACAAACTAACACTAACACACTCACTAACACACACTAACACACTCACTAACACTAACACACTCACTAACACACTCACTAACACATTCACTAACACACTCACACTAACACACTCACACTCACACTCACACTAACACACTCACACTCACACTAACACACTCACACTCACACACTCACACTAACACACTAACACACTAACACACACTCTCTCACTAACACACACTAACACAAACTAACACTAACACACTCACTAACACTAACACACTCACTAACACTAACACACTCACATTAACACACTCACTAACACACACACTCACTCACTCACTCACTCACTCACTCACTAACACTCACACACTCACTAACACACTCACATTAACACACTCACTAACCAGGGCCGGTGCAAGGACTTCTGTCTACACAGGCGAAGGCACATTTTGCTGCCCCCAAAATGTATGTTCACCTGTCTGTCTAATATTCCCACTTTTGCCCTTCTTACCCATTTTTTTGCCCCTTTTGTGCATTTTACCACCTTTTTCTCTTGTTTTCCCTTTTTGTATATTGTATCCCCTGTCTGGCATTCTTTTTTATGTGTTTTGTTTCTTCTTCCCACTTTTCTTTACCCCCTTGCGTCACACACTCACTCGCTCATACACATACACACTGACCATTACACACATACTGCTTACACACACACACACACACTGCGTATACACACACACAGTCTCTTACACACTTGCACTGCTTATACACACTCACTGGCTCTAACAGACACACACAAACAGTCTCTTACACACACTGCTAATACACACTCACTGGCTGCAACACACAGTCTCACACACACACAGCTTATAGACACACACACTAACTCTTACACAGACACACACACTGGCTCTAACACACACAAACACACACACACTAACTCTTACATGCACACACTGTCTTTAACACACACACACACACTAACTCTAACACACACAGACACATGCTAACTCTTACACACACACACACACTAACTCTTACACAGACACACACACTGGCTCTAACACACAAACACACACACACTAACTCTTACATGCACACACTGGCTCTAACACACACACACACACACACACACACACTAACTCTAACACACACAGACACATACTAACTCTTACATACACACACACACACACACACTAACTCTTACACAGACACACACACTGGCTCTAACACACACACACACACACACACTAACTCTAACACACACAGACACATACTAACTCTTACACACACACACACACACACACACACGCACTAACTCTTACACAGACACACACACTGGCTCTAACACGCACACTAACTCTTACACACACACACACTAACTCTTACACACACACACACTTACTGTTTCTTATAGTTGCTTCTTGGTCCCGCTGCACTGTTGAAGCTTTCCTCCTCTCTCCACAGCAGTTGGCCGCCGGGATATGATGTCACATATCCCAGCAGCCTGTAGCTTAGGAAGAGATTCGCCGCGGTCGCTCCTCGCTGTTCCGCCCCCTTCCCTCAGTGGCTGCACGTTTCCTGGGCAGATTGCTGCAGAAATTGACCGGCGGGAGCGGAGTTCTCTGTTTTCCCGACGGTCACTCGGACATTTTTGAGCCCCTCGGGTCCGTGCGCCCTAAGGCGGCCGCTTGTGCCGCCTTATGGTAGCGCCGGCCCTGTCACTAACACACTCACTAACACTAACACACTCACTAACACACTCACTAACACACTCACATTAACACACTCACTAACACTAAAACACTCACTAACACTAACACACTCACATTAACACACTCACTAACACTAACACACTCACTAACACTAACACACTCACTAACACACACTCACACACACACGTTTTTTCTTTTTTTTTTTTTAATTTAATCCCCCCAGCCTCCTTACCTGTGTGAGAGCTGGGGGGATTCCCTGGGGTCCAGTGGTGTTGCTGGTCACCCGGCTGGCGGGCGCGCGAGGGAGCACTGTCCCCTGGGTGCTCCCTCTTCAGCTCCCTCGCGCGCCGCGTACTGATACCGGAGCCGGAAGATGACGTCATCTTCCGGCTCCGGTTTCAGTGCGGTGCGCGAGGGAGCTGAAGAGGGAGCACCCAGGGGACAGTGCTCCCTCGCGCGCCCGCCAGCCGGGTGACAGCAGGGCCAGCCTCGGGTGGCCCGGAGGTGGCCGGCTCCTGGGACCCCCAGCAGAAGAGGCTGGCCCTGTGGGTACAAACCGGGTCGCAGGGGCGGCCGGGCCCCCTGGTGGGCCGGGCCCGGTCGCAGCCGCGACCCCTGCGACCCTGGTATGTACGCCACTGAGCAGAGGCCTACCCAGGTGTTAAACATTCCTAGTGGGAGGTGATTTTAGGAGTATATAAGGGCTGTTGTCATTAGCTTGGCTAATAGAGCTTGGTTGCTTCTAAGTGTTGCTTCTAAGTGTCTGTGGTTGGAGATATTCTGGAGAGTGTTGCTTCTAAGTGTCTGTGGTTGGAGATATTCTGGAGAGTGTTGCTTCTAAGTGTCTGTGGTTGGAGATATTCTGGAGAGTGTTGCTTCTAAGTGTCTGTGGTTGGAGATATTCTGGAGAGTGTTGCTTCTAAGTGTCTGTGGTTGGAGATATTCTGGAGAGTGTTGCTTCTAAGTGTCTGTGGTTGGAGATATTCTGGAGATAAACTGGAGGTAATCTGAGGTATTCAGGAGGATAAATAAAAAGTTAAGATTCGTTTGATTTAAATAATTGATCTCATTGGAATGGCAAACTTAGTTCAGTGTAATAGTTGCTATGCATTTGTTTCGCGTTCCACTTTTTGGAGGTTTAGTTGTTGTCTAATCTGTAGACAGTTCTCTATCTTGCGGCAGGAGATTGTATTTTTGAAGTCTGAGATTTGTAAATTATCTGGTAAACAAACTCAGGCTGGAACTGCTGCAAAGCCACTGCCACAGAGACATACTAGGAATGGCAGATGGATTACTGTAGGATCTGGTAGACTTAGAGTTGTGGATAAAAGGCATTTTGCACAGTCTGTTGTTCTACATAATTCATTTTCTGCACTTTCAGAGTGTAATGGTGTCATGGAGACAGGCACTGAGGCTAGTGGTGTTGTGCAGAGAGGCACTGATGCTAGTGGTGTTGTGCAGAGAGGCACTGAGGCTAGTGGTGTTGTGCAGAGAGGCACTGAGGCTAGTGGTGTTGTGCAGAGAGGCACTGAGGCTAGTGGTGTTGTGCAGAGAGGCACTGAGGCTAGTGGTGTTGTGCAGAGAGGCACTGAGGCTAGTGGTGTTGTGCAGAGAGGCACTGAGGCTAGTGGTGTTGTGCAGAGAGGCACTGAGGCTAGTGGTGTTGTGCAGAGAGGCACTGAGGCTAGAGGTGTTGTGGAGAGAGGCACTGAGGCTAGAGGTGTTGTGGAGAGAGGCACTGAGGCTAGAGGTGTTGTGGAGAGAGGCACTGAGGCTAGTGCTGTTGTGGAGAGAGGCATTGAGGCCAGTGGTGTTGTGCAGAGAGGCTTGAAGACTATGATGAGGCCTAATAGAAAGCAGTTGTTGTTGGGGGATTCCATCATAAGAGGTGTGGAGATGGACAATGGTGGTCTTGTGAGGTGTCTTCCCGGAGCTACTGCTCACAGAGACAGGAGACGTATCTGTAATATTGTTAAGCAAGCAAAGCAGGAAGGGGAATTGGATGTACTTGTCCATTTAGGGACAAATGACTTGGCTTGCAATGAGGTTTCAGAGGTTAAGGAAGTTTTTAGTGTTTTTGCCAATGATATACGGCAGGTTGATTCCACACTGTCATTCTCTGAAGTTCTGCCTGTGCATAACACTCAGAATGACAGGCGGATGCGTATTAGGGACTTTAACTCGTGGCTTGGTGAATTTTGTTGGTAGCAAGGATTTGGCTTTATTGCTCATGGTAGCTCTGTTTGGAATGGAAATAAACTGTACAAAAAAGATGGTTTGCATCTTTCTCAAAAGGGAACAAATGTTCTCAGTGAGCAGTTCAGAGGTTTTGCTAAGATGTATTTAAACTAGGAGGGGGGGCAAAAGGGTGATAAAACATCAATCCAATTGTCCCCCAAAACAAGGACAGAAGGTGCCTGTAGCAAGTGTGTTAAAAATGATAAGCTTAGAGTCATGTCTACAAATGCTCGCAGTTTAGGGAATAAGATCCATGAACTTGTGGCAATAATGGCAACTGATAGTGTAGATTTAGTCGCTGTTACTGAGACATGGTATAATGAAAAAAATGACTGGGACATAGCAATACCAGGGTACTCTTTATATAGAAAAGACAGGGAAGGCAAGAAAGGGGGAGGGGTGGCCCTGTATGTGAAGGATAGCATAAAATCTAGCCTAATAAAGGTTAGTGAGACGAACATAGAGTCCATTTGGGTTACGTTAGAATTTGGTAATCACACAGTAATTCGTGTAGGTGTGATTTATAGGCCCCCAGGACAAATTGAAGAGTTAGATAATCTACTAGTTGAAGAAATAGCTAAAATGACAATGAAGGGGGAAGTTATCATCATGGGTGACTTTAATCTTCCTGATGTGAATTGGAAAACAAAAATAGCTACTTGTGCCAGAAGCACACATATTCTAAACTCCCTACTGGGATTGTCTCTAAAACAAGTCGTTGAGGAGCCAACTCGTAAAGAGGCCATACTAGATTTAGTGTTAACAAATGGAGATTTGGTATCAGATATTACTGTAGGTGAAAGTTTAGGATCCAGTGATCATCAGTCAGTGTGGTTTAATATAAGAACAGTGACTGAGTCACACCACACAAAAACAAAAGTTTTAGACTTTAGAAAAAAAGACTTTTCTAAAATTAGAATATGTGTAAAGGAGTCATTATCAGACTGGAGCAACTTAAATGGAGTCCAAAATAAATGGGATTATTTAAAAGCTGCACTACTGAAGGCAACAGAAAATTGCATTAGGCTTGTCAGTAAAAGCAAAAAATTCAAGAAACCACTGTGGTACTCCGCAGATGTGGCCAAAATAGTAAAAAACAAAAAGTTAGCATTTAGTAATTATAAAAAAAACCAGAGTGAGGAAGACAGAATGACCTATAAGATTAGGCAGAAAGAGGCTAAGCAAGTTATAAGAGCTTCCAAATCACACACAGAAGAGAAAATAGCACAGTCAGTAAAAAAGGGGGACAAAACTTTTTTTAGATACATAAATGAGAAAAGAAAAGTAAAACAAGGATTAGTTAGATTAAAAACAAAAGAAGGAAGGTATGTAGATGAGGATAAAGGTCTAGCTGACTGCCTCAATGAATATTTTTGTTCGGTATTTACAGCTGAAAATGAAGGAAAGGGACCTCTGTTTAAAAAAAGGATAAATGAGTCAATTATTACATGTGAGTTTACAGAGGAAGAGGTTCTATTTCAACTGTCAAAAGTAAAGACAAATAAGTCAATGGGACCTGATGGAATACACCCAAAGCTATTAAAAGAGCTTAGTGGTGTACTAGCAAAACCATTAACAGATTTATTTAACCTATCATTGTTAACAGGAGTAGTCCCAGAAGATTGGAAGTTAGCGAATGTTGTGCCCATTCACAAGAAAGGTAATAAGGAGGAGTCGGGCAACTATAGGCCAGTAAGCCTTACTTCAGTAGTGGGGAAAGTGATGGAAACCATGTTAAAGGATAGGATTGTTGAACATCTAAAAACACATGGATTTCAAGATCAGAGACAACATGGGTTTACTTCAGGGAGATCATGCCAAACTAATCTTATTGATTTTTTTGATTGGGTAACTAAAATTATAGATCAGGGTGGTGCACTAGACATTGCTTACCTAGATTTCAGTAAGGCTTTTGACACTGTTGCACATAGAAGGCTTATCAATAAACTGCAATCTTTGAGTTTGGATTCCAATATTGTTGAATGGGTAAGGCAGTGGCTGAGTGACAGGCAACAGAGGGTTGTAGTCAATGGAGTATATTCGAAGCTTGGGCTTGTCACCAGTGGGGTACCTCAGGGATCTGTACTTGGACCCATTCTCTTTAATATTTTTATTAGTGATATTGCAGAAGGTCTTGATGGTAAGGTGTGTCTTTTTGCGGATGATACTAAGATATGTAACAGGGTTGATGTTCCAGGAGGGATAAGCCAAATGGCAAATGATTTAGGTAAACTAGAAAAATGGTCAGAGTTGTGGCAACTGACATTTAATGTGGATAAGTGCAAGATAATGCATCTTGGACGTAAAAACCCAAGGGCCGAGTACAGAATATTTGATAGAGTCCTAACCTCAACATCTGAGGAAAGGGATTTAGGGGTGATTATTTCTGAGGACTTAAAGGTAGGCAGACAATGTAATAGAGCAGCAGGAAATGCTAGCAGAATGCTTGGTTGTATAGGGAGAGGTATTAGCAGTAGAAAGAGGGAAGTGCTCATGCCATTGTACAGAACACTGGTGACCACTGGACCACTGGAGACCATATCTTCAGAAGGATATTGATACCTTAGAGAGAGTTCAAAGAAGGGCTACTAAACTGGTTCATGGATTGCAGGATAAAACTTACCAGGAAAGGTTAAAGGATCTTAACATGTATAGCTTGGAGGAAAGACGAGACAGGGGGGATATGATAGAAACATTTAAATACATAAAGGGAATCAACACAGTAAAGGAGGAGACTATATTTAAAAGAAGAAAAACTACCACAACCAGAGGACATAGTCTTAAATTAGAGGGACAAAGGTTTAAAAATAATATCAGGAAGTATTACTTTACTGAGAGGGTAGTGGATGCATGGAATAGCCTTCCAGCTGAAGTGGTAGAGGTTAACACAGTAAAGGAGTTTAAGCATGCGTGGGATAGGCATAAGGCTATCCTAACTATAAGATAATGCCAGGGACTAATGAAAGTATTTAGAAAACTGGGCAGACTAGATGGGCCGAATGGTTCATATCTGCCGTCACATTCTATGTTTCTATGTTTCTATGTCTCTGTAGCGTGCTTTTACGAAGAAAAAAGGTTTCCAGTGTAAGCTAATAGCAGCCAGTCAGTGTCCTTCAAGCGGCTGTGTCAGGCCTTCCTTCAGCGCGTGCCCTGCACAACCCTGCCAGCGTACTTTGACAGTTGCCACTCATATCTGGTGTCTCTGTAGCCTGCTTTTACAAAGAAAAAAGGTTTCCAGTGTAAGCTAATAGCAGCCAGTCAGTGTCCTTCAAGCGGCTGTGTCAGGCCTTCCTTCAGCGTGTGCCCTGCACAACCCTGCCAGCGTACTTTGACAGTTGCCACTCATATCTGGTGTCTCTGTAGCGTGCTTTTACAAAGAAAAAAGGTTTCCAGTGTAAGCTAATAGCAGCCAGTCAGTGTCCTTCAAGCGGCTGTGTCAGGCCTTCAGCGTGTGCTCTGCACAACCCTGCCAGCGTACTTTGACAGTTGCCACTCATATCTGGTGTCTCTGTAGCATGCTTTTGCAAAGAAAAAAGGTTTCCAGTGTAAGCTAATAGCAGCCAGTCAGTGTCCTTCAAGCGGCTGTGTCAGGCCTTCCTTCAGCGTGTGCCCTGCACAACCCTGCCAGCGTACTTTGACAGTTGCCACTCATATCTGGTGTCTCTGTAGCGTGCTTTTACAAAGAAAAAAGGTTTCCAGTGTAAGCTAATAGCAGCCAGTCAGTGTCCTTCAAGCGGCTGTGTCAGGCCTACAGCCTGTGCTCTGCAGACCTGTGCCAGTGCACATTGCCACTCATATCTGGTGTCTCTGTAGCGTGCTTTTACAAAGAAAAAAGGTTTCCAGTGTAAGCTAATAGCAGCCAGTCAGTGTCCTTCAAGCGGCTGTGTCAGGCCTTCCTTCAGCGTGTGCCCTGCACAACCCTGCCAGTGTACTTTGACAGTTGCCACTCATATCTGGTGTCTCTGTAGCGTGCTTTTACAAAGAAAAAAGGTTTCCAGTGTTAGCTAATAGCAGCCAGTCAGTGTCCTTAAAACGGCTGTGTCAGGCCTTCCTTCAGCATGTGCCCTGCACAAGCCTGCCAGCGTACTTTGACAGTTGCCACTCATATCTGGTGTCTCTGTAGCGTGCTTTTACAAATAAAAAAGGTTTCCAGTGTAAGCTAATAGCAGCCAGTCAGTGTCCTTCAAGCGGCTGTGTCAGGCCTACAGCCTGTGCTCTGCAGACCTGTGCCAGTGCACATTGCCACTCATATCTGGTGTCTCTGTAGCGTGCTTTTACAAAGAAAAAAGGTTTCCAGTGTAAGCTAATAGCAGCCAGTCAGTGTCCTTCAAGTGGCTGTGTCAGGCCTTCCTTCAGCGTGTGCCCTGCACAACCCTGCCAGCGTACTTTGACAGTTGCCACTCATATCTGGTGTCTCTGTAGCATGCTTTTACAAAGAAAAAAGGTTTCCAGTGTAAGCTAATAGCAGCCAGTCAGTGTCCTTCAAGCGGCTGTGTCAGGCCTTCCTTCAGCGTTTGCCCTGCACAACCCTGCCAGCGTACTTTGCCACTCATATCTGGTGTCTCTATAGCGTGCATTTAAAACCCAAATTTTTTTTCACTGTTATAGATTGAATAGCAGTTACTTGTCTTCAAGCGGGTGTGTCAGGCCTACAGTGTGTTCTCTGCAGAACTGTTCCAGTGCACATTGCCACTCATATCTGGTGTCTCTGTAGCGTGCTTTTACAAAGAAAAAAAGGTTTCAAGTGTAAGCTGATAGCAGTCAGTGTCCTTAAAGCGTGTGTGTCAGGCCTACAGCCTGTGCTCTGCAGACCTGTGCCAGTGCACATTGCCAGTTTGCCACTCATATCTGGTCTCACAGTAGCTTGCACGCATAGTACCACTAATCCCCAAAAAAATGACAGGCAGAGGCAGGCCACCCCGCAAAGGCCATTGTGGTCGTGGTGCTGTGATTCCCTTTGGCCCTAGAATAATGCCCAGTTTTCAGAGGCCACGTACCCTGAACTTGAAAAGTTCTGAGGACATAGTTGACTGGCTAACACAGGACACCCAATCTTCTACAGCCTCCGCTCGGAACCTTGACGCACCATCCTCCTCCAGCTTAGCTTCAGGCACCTCTCAAGGTACCACTCACCCGCCTGCCACCACCACCACCAAAACTAGCACCACAGCGGCTTTACTTGGTATGTCAGAGGAGTTATTCACACATCCGTTTGAAGAAATGAGTGATGCGCAACCATTATTGCCAGAGGATGTAGATAACAGGGATATGTCTCAGGCAGGCAGCATTACACACATGGACGTAAGGTGTGATGATGATGATGTTGTACCCGCTGCTGCTTCCTTTTCTGAGTTGTCAGATACAAGTGAAGCGGTTGATGATGACGATGCGTCCATGGATGTCATGTGGGTGCCCGCTCGGCAAGAAGAAGAACAGGGCGAAAGTTCATATGGGGAGACAGAGAGGAGGAGGAGGAGACGAGTTGGAAGCAGGGGGAGGTCGTCGCAAGGAGCTAGTGGCACAGTCAGACAGCATGCATCGGCACCCGGGGTCAGCCCGACAGCACGCCAATCAACGCATGCTGTGTCCACCACCAGAATGCCGTCATTGCAGAGCTCAGCAGTGTGGAATTTTTTTTGTGTGTCTGCCTCTGACAACAGCGATGCCATTTGCAACCTGTGCCAAAGGAAACTGAGTCGTGGGAAGTCCAACACCCACCTAGGTACAACTGCTTTGCGTAGGCACATGATCTCACATCACAAACGCCTATGGGATCAACACATGAGTACAAGCAGCACGCCTACTCTAAGCCGCCATACTCCTCCTGGTCCAGCATCTTCAGTCACGTCAACCACTGCTGTCCTCCTTGCCCCCTCTCAACCATCCGCCACTCCGTCTCCCGCCTTGAGCAGTTCCCGCTCATCTGCCCACAGTCATGTGTCTGTCAAGGACATGTTTGAGCGTAAGAAGCCAATGTCACAAAGTCACCCCCTTGCCCAGCATCTGACAGCTGGCTTGTCCGAACTATTAGCCCGCCAGCTATTACCATACAAGCTGGTGGAGTCTGAGGCGTTCAAAAAATTTGTAGCTATTGGGACACCGCAGTGGAAGGTACCCGGACGAAATTTCTTTTCACAAAAGGCAATCCCCAACCTGTACTCGATTGTGCAAAAGGAAGTAATGGCACGTCTGGCACACAGTGTTGGGGCAAGGGTCCATCTGACCACTGATACCTGGTCTGCAGAGCATGGTCAGGGCAGGTATATCACCTACACTGCGCATTGGGTAAACCTGCTAACGGCTGACAAGCATGGAATGCGTGGCTCTGCAGATGAGTTGGTGACACCGCCACGACTTGCAGGCAGTCCTGCTGCCACCTCTTCTACTCCTCCTACTCCATCCTCTTCCATAACCTCCTCAGCTGAGTCCTCTTCTGCTGCTGCGTCTTGCTCCACATCAACGGCACCCCCCCAGCTCCCCAGGTACTATTCCACATCCCGGATACGGCAGTGTCACGCCGTCTTGGGTTTGACTTGCTTGAAAGCAGAGAGTCACACCGGACAAGCACTCCTGTCCGCCCTGAATGCACAGGTGGAAAAGTGGCTGACTCTGCAGCAACTGGATATCGGCAAAGTGGTTTGTGACAACGGAACAAATTTGTTAGCGGCATTGAAGTTGGGCAAGTTGACACATGTGCCGTGCATGGCACATGTGTGTAATCTGATCGTACAACGCTTTGTGCATAAGTACACAGGCTTACAGGACGTCCAGAAGCAGGCCAGGAAGGTGTGTGGCCATTTCAGGCGTTCCTACACGGCCATGGCTCACTTTGCCGATATCCAGCGGCGAAACAACATGCCAGTGAGGCGCTTGATTTGCGACAGCCCGACACGTTGGAATTCAACACTCCTAATGTTCGACCGCCTGCTCCAACAAGAAAAAGCTTTTAATTAATATTTGTATGACCGGGGTGCTAGGACAGCCTCTGGGGAGCTGGGAATTTTTTTGCCACGTTACTGGACGCTCATGCGCAATGCCTGTAGGCTCATGCGTCCTTTCGAGGAGGTGACAAACCTAGTCAGTCGCACCGAAGGCACCATCAGCGACATCATACCATTTGTTTTCTTCCTGGAGCGTGCCCTGCGAAGAGTGCTGGATCAGGCCGTAGATCAGCGTGAAGAGGAAGAGGAAGAGTTGTGGTCACCATCACCACCAGAAACAGCCTTATCAGCATCGCTTGCTGGACCTGCGGCAACGCTGGAAGAGGATTGTGAGGAAGAGGAGTCAGGGGAGGAATGTGGCTTTGAGGAGGAGGAGGAAGACCAACCACAACAGGCATCTCAGGGTGCTCGTTGTCACCTATCTGGTACCCGTGGTGTTGTACGTGGCTGGGGGGAAGAACATACCTTCATTGACATCAGTGAGGAGGAGGAACGGGAAATGAGTAGCTCGGTATCCAACCTTGTGCAAATGGGGTCTTTCATGCTGTCATGCCTGTTGAGGGACCCTCATATAAAAAGGCTGAAGGAGAACGACCTGTACTGGGTGTCCACGCTACTAGACCCCCGGTATAAGCAGAAAGTGGCGGAAATGTTACCGAATTACAACAAGTCGGAAAGGATGCAGCATTTGCAAAATAAATTAAAAAGTATGCTTTACACAGCGTATAAGGGTGATGTCACAGCACAACAGGAATCTAACAGGGGGAGAGGTGGAAGTCATCCTCCTCCTCCCACGACCACGCCGACAAGGACAGGACGCCTTAAAGACGTGTTGTTGATGGAGGACATGCGGACCTTTTTAAGTCCTACGCATCGCCACAGCCCTTCGGGATCCACCCTCAGAGAGCGACTCGACCTACAGGTAGCAGACTACCTCGCCTTAACTGCAGATATCGACACTCTGAGGAGCGATGAACCCCTTGACTACTGGGTGTGCAAGCTTGACCTGTGGCCTGAGCTATCCCAATTTGCGATAGAACTTCTGGCCTGCCCCGCTTCAAGTGTCCTGTCAGAAAGGACCTTCAGTGCAGCAGGAGGTATTGTCACTGAGAAGAGAAGTCGCCTAGGTCAAAAAAGTCTAGATTACCTCAGCTTTATTAAGATGAATGAGGGATGGATCCCGAAGGGACTGACACTGGGCAATATATTCGATTAAAAAAGGCCTGATGAGATGACCTGCCTTGGGCTAAAAATGGTACACATGCTGCTGTATTTTAGCTCTGAATGCCGGTTGACTTGCGTGACTTATCCACCACCAACTAGGATTCAAGCCGCCATGTTTTAGGGCACTTTCTGCCTGTGAAACAAACATCAATTTTTCTGGCCGCTGCTATAGCAGCGGCTGCAACAATACCAAATTTTTCAGGCATGTGTACATGCCTAATTTTTAGGCCCACTGGTGCTGCACTGTGGCTTCAAAAACCAAACCAAAAAAAAGGCACATAGTGACCCTATGTAGGGGGAACAGTCCCTATTCTGCTCTGTGTCAGTGTGTATCATGGTCTCTGAGGACGGGGAACAGTCTCTATTCTGCTCTTGCATTTCTATTTCTTCTTAGATAACAAAAAAATTCCGAGACGACGTTGGCAGGGCTATTCACTTGTGTGATCTGTCATGAATTGTCATTTGAATGTTAATTTGAACTGTGGGGCACAAGAACTTGAATCTGACAATTTTTATTTTATCAGAGAACTTGTTCGGGATACACAAAGGAAAAAAGGGAGGGTAAGCGGTTAAGGTACATCGATGTTATTCACATCTTATACATTCAAGAGCAAACTGGTTATTCATTCTCGTGGGAGTTTTTCCGCTGCCCTTGTGCCTTCGGTCTAGTGCCATGTCAGGGTTGTCTTTTTCTCCTAAACCTGGGTTTGGTCCGGGGTATGGGAAGGGAGAAACCTGGGGACAGGCTACGGTAGGGGAAGAAGAACGGGGGAAATAGACGTCGGAAGCCCCTCATCTCCCTTTGTCTCCTTCTTAGTTAGCACGCTGTGTGCGGTCACCGGGTCTATTCCCTTATCTAACTACTTAACTATGTACAATGTGGGTGTTTGTTCTGTTATGCCCTGTAGATTGTTTAACCTCAGCTTGGTATACCTCAATGTTGGCTGTTGTACCATGGTGTTTGGAGTCGTTGTCTCTCTGCGTCAGAGCAGTTAGGTCTTAGGAGTGGTACTATTCATCCTTCGTGTATATATATATATATATATATATATATATGTGATATGTTATTGTTCTAACACGACCCCCTCCTCCTCCTTCCTCAGATACGCCTCCCATATGTTCCTGGCTTCCACTATGTGGTGTGGGGGGTGTAGCCGCTGGCAGGTTTTTGTTCCATATGCTAGGTTTAGGGAGATCTGTTGGAGAAGGCTAGATCTCTCCGGTGGCTGTTGTTGTTTCCACCCTCTGGCTATTAATAAGTTGGCAGTATGATATGTTAGGTCGGAATGTGCTTTTGGGAATGGGTCAATCGAGATGAAGAGTAGGGCATTTTCTGGTTTCAGGTCCCAGGCCCCAGGTCCCATCTTATTTGGTGCTTCAACTACATTAGTTCTGATGCCAACCAACATTCTAGGTCCCCAAGGTTACTGAGCCTGTACATCGGTCGTTAAACCGGATCCCTAATATCAAGTGTCCATTGAGTTAACCATCAGTCCTGGAAGGTACATGACTTCATTTCTGCACACCATGTCTACAACAATCCATGCTTACAACATTGTTTGGAGAGTCTCTGGTTCTGCCCATGATTGGTTGTCTCTCTAATATTATCCATGGCCCTTGTTCTGTCCAACTCTATGGTTCTGCTCGTGGCCATGGTACCACTAGTGTGAGATGGGGGAAAACTCTAGTTCTCAACCCACTCCAAGTGCTGTTATTTATTTTAATTTTTTTTGGTGAGGCTTTACAGGACAGAGTTAAACAGATACTACCCTGTCTTTGCCAGATGCCCTCAGGGATGGAGTCGAGAGGGCATGAGAGGGAAAGGCAAGGGAGTATGGTCAGATGGTGGTGCCAGTCCCACCAGAGGGCTTGTACCCAGATAGATTAATGAACCAAAAAAGAAAAGAGAAAGGAAAATCCCCTAAGGGCGTTCCTGAGCTGGCGATAAGGAAAAAATGACAATTAAAGTAAAAGTAACAATTGCCTACAAGTCCTAGGGAGTATGGTATAAATATTAGAGGGAAAAGAAAAAAATAGTGATAATGAAGGAGCAAGAATATGCTGCCTAAATAATCGTTGTGGTGCCCTCTGTAACAATAATAGTAGGAGTAAATCTTTATTAAATCTTCAAATAGTAACAAAGAGACACTATATTGTAAAAAGTACCCCCAGCCAAAAAGGAAGAAATCAATCTTATAGTAGAAATGGTATTGCAAGAAACCTATTGTATATACTTATTGGAGGGGGAGGGGGGGATTTGAACTCATCCCTATATCTATATAGCTGCAGGCAGGAGATACAGAAGACACAGTGATTTGTAATGAAATAAGGTGAGATGGACTGCTATCTATCTCAATGCAACAGACAATCCTATTTGTGTCTAAAGTTTAGTTGTTACCAGTGAAGATGGGCTAGTAGAGGGATTAAACAGTAAAGGGGAGAAGAAAGAGTCAACCTGCCTAGTCAGCCTTAAGCTATACTCGCTAGGATTAGCACTGAAAAATAAGAGATGGGTCTAAAAGCCCATGGTGCAAGTAAATATCCTTGGGTGCATTAAGTGCATAAGTGCATGAGTGAAGTGAAGTGAAGAACGACGAGCTTCCTTCTTACCTGAGCGATACAAAGCAAACTCTGGCAGAACTGACTAAAATTCAGATGCCTCCAAACTCTATGCTCTGTAGTCTAGATGTAGAGTCTCTCTACAGCTCCATCCCTCACTCCCTAGGCTTAAAACATACTAGATACTTTCTACAAAAAAGAGGTGCCCACTTAGACCAACATAGCGAATTCACGGTACAATTACTCAAGTTCATTTTGACACACAATTTCTTTCTGTTTGACGGAGTGTACTACCACCAGGTGCAGGGTACGGCTTTGGGGACGTCTTGTGTGCCCTCCTATGCCAACCTGCACCTGGGATGGTGGGAAGAGAAGATAGTCTTCACGGACTCTCCAAGTGACCTGACTCAATGCATCTATTACTGGAAAAGGTATATAGATGACATTGTAATTATATGGACAGGCACTTTGGAACAGTTCCTACAGTATGTACAGACACTCAATCAGAATGACTTGAATCTCAGATTCACTACAGAGGTGGGAACTCCCACTTTAACCTTTCTGGACCTTACTCTTATCCCGAACCCCAATGGAAGTATAAAAACAAACTTATTCAGGAAAAATACAGCTACAAATAGCCTGCTTAATTGGAGGAGCCATCACCCTACCCCCCAAAAGAAAGGGATCCCTATTGGCTAGTACTTGCACCTTCGGCGCAATTGTACAGACATTGAGGATTTCAAATTAAAGGCCAGAGATCTACGCATTATGTTTAGGTCAAAAGGGTACCCAAATAAATGTCTGAAGAGGGCCTATCACAGAGCCCTTTAAGCAGACAGAGAGAGTCTAATAAGAGATGAAAATCCTCACCCCCTTCCCCTATATGGGAAAATGAAGGAGCCAGACAAAAAACAACTCAGATGTGTAGCCACATATGATGCGGGATGGAACTGCGTGAGATCCATTATGCACAGATTCTGGCCCCTACTGAAACAGGACGAACAACTGAGGGATTTTCTTCCATCACAAGTATCCCTAGTGGCAAGGAGAGGCATGAATCTTAAGGACTCCCTCGTCCACAGCCACTTCCAGAGGACTACAGCGCCAAAACATTGGCTGATCAATAACCTCAAAGGCACCTACAAATGCGGTAGATGCAAAGCCTGTGGTTTTATCAGAAAGGATTCTAAAACATTTACAAACAGCTCCAAAAGTCTGAATTTTGACACCCCCTCCTTATTCAACTGCAGTTCCAAGGGCTTGGTCTATCTGATCACCTGCCAGTGTCCAATGCAGTATGTGGGAAAAACCTTTCGCCCCTTTAGAAGAAGGATTCTAGAACACGTTAATGCAGTTAAAACAACAAGACACATAGAGACTTCGGTCTCTAGACATGTCAAAACTGTACATAGGGGAGATCCCACGGTCCTAAGGTTTCAAGGCATAGAACTCATTAAACAAGACCAAAGGAAAGGCAACTGGAACCAACGCATTAGGAAGCGGGAATGTTACTGGATTTACCGTCTACAAACCCTGTCGCCAAACGGCTTGAATGAAGGCTTCACCTACTCTCCATTTATTACATGATCTCTAAATACAAACTTTGACAATTTGTAAATAGTAATCACTTTTTTATTTCCACATATAGCATTTTTCCTTGATAATTGAGCATATATCCTCTTAACCAACCGTTAACCACCCTCCCATTGCACTACTTAATAAAAATAGCTTGACAGAGTTTACAGTCTACCTGTATATCCTACTCATGCCTATATACCTGAGCCAGTTTGAATACAGGCTCATTTAAAATGTGAGTAGGAATTTCTACCATTTAAACATATACATATGATATCTGGATACCTATCAGTACAATATTGCCCTATGTAAGCTTTACTCTTTTCAGAGACATCAAGACAAAGATCTGCTTTATGGGTACATGTATTGTATATTTTCCAT
Source organism: Pelobates fuscus (assembly GCF_036172605.1). NCBI lineage: Eukaryota > Metazoa > Chordata > Amphibia > Anura > Pelobatidae > Pelobates > Pelobates fuscus. The sequence goes on from NC_086326.1 coordinate 242,859, forward strand.
TGTGTAAAATACCCTGATATATTTTCTTGGGTTTTCAGTGCGCTATCCACTTTACATATATATACTATATATATTTTTTGCTTCATGCTTTTCTAGCAGCACATCATAGCGCCACATTACCACCACCCTCTCTTTTTGTATAGAGCATATAATAAGTATGAGACAAAGGAGCCTCTAGATTCGGAGCTTGTCCCTATCTAACTTTTTGAGTACAGATAGGCTACCTCTTCTTCATACTATACACTTTTCCACACATTATGAGTATACATTAAAACTTATCAATGTAGAACTATCCCAATATAAGAATATTAAGATTGTATACTCGGGGGTTGTGTATAATCTCTAAAGCAACTCTGATCAATTGGCTTCAATATGGGACAAATATACCCATTCTAGACAAAAAAATTGAAAAGACTATACCGTCACTTTAATTCTGTGTAAGCCGTTTTGATCTGTTATCCAACCATCTTGATATGGTAGTGGACAGCTCCTTTTTTTGAAAAGGCTAACATAGATCCACTTCTCTTATTCTAACTGTTATTTTATAATGCTTTCTACTTGTAACTCTATCTGATGTCAGAATGCTATTCATATATGCTGTAAGGAGTTCCCCAAGGGATTTGTCACAATTCTCGGCCAAGTTACGGCAGACAGAGACAGTTAATCTGTCAATCATATGACGCTTTCCCCTACTGACTCCTCCCGTATCGCCACCCCCGACCATGTGACATGGTACGTCATGTGTGACGCGGGAACTTCCCGATAGGGGAATCCCGCGCCCGATTGGTTAACGGCATTTAAAAGTCCCGTTTTTTCACGAGGACAATTGCTCAGCCCCTGACGAAGGTGTTTCCACACACACCGAAACACCGAAACGCAGCGCTACGTGACTCCAGCTTATATATAGAGGCTGGGTCACATGCTGCACTGGCCAATCACAGCCATGCCATTGGTAGGCATGGCAGTGATGGCTTCTAAGGGCACACAAGTCAAACGCTTGTTGATCGGCTGCCCTGCAGCCTTTCTAAACGCACCATTAAATCGCCGAACACCGAACTCCAACCCGAACATACACTGAAATGTCCGTGTTCGGGTCCGGGTTTCAAAAACCGTAATGTTCGGTACGAACCAGAACTTTTCAGTTCGGGTTCGCACAACTCTACTGTTAATAGCTCCCAACTGCTTCCTCTCTCATTCGCAACTGTCACTAGTCTAATACTATCCTTACCTTTTGTGTCACTTTACCCCACTCCCTCTAGCATGTAAGCTCATTGAGCAGGGCCCTCAACCCCTCTGTTCCTGTGTGTCCAACTTGTCTGGTTACAACTACATGTCCATTTGTCCACCCATTGTAAAGCGCTGCTGAATGTGATGGCGCTATATAAATAATAACATAATAATAAAGTATTAAAATGTATTGCATAAAATATAACATCTATAGACAAGCAATACTTGGACTATGCATATCCATAATAATAATGAAATGAACATGCCACTTAATTCGAAATTGTCACTAAGCAAAATTGAAATAAGATCAGGAAAAGTATCTCACCATGTGAATGAGGGAAGTAAGGTGATGACATGCAGATGAAAATAAATAATGATTATTACATTTCTATTTAAGATAGAAATGTAATGCAAAGATCTCCCTCACCCACCTACAGGCAGGGAGGGAGGCAGGAGAGGACCCAGGGAACTCTTGCCAGCAGCTCCGCCGGGTTCCTCTCGTGAGGTTGGAGCGTTGTCGCGGTTACCGCGGCAACACTCAGATCTCGCGAGAGAGAACTCTAGCCCCCTGTGGGGCTAGAGTTCACTCACCACTGGACCACCAGGGATGGCAGCAGCACGGTCCCCCCTCCCTACAAAAGGTAAGAAGGAAGGGGGGATATTAACTAAACACCCTCCCCACCCCACACATTACACACAAACAGCACACACACATACATCACCCTTACACACACAGCACGCACACACATAGCACACACTAACAGCACCCTTACACACACAGCACCCTCACACACACACTAACATCACCCTTACACACACACACACACACACACGAACATCACCCTTACACACACACACACACACAGTAACTGCACCCTTACAAATACACACACACAGCACACACTAACAGCACCCTTACACACACATACATCACCCTTACACACACAGCGCCTTCACACACACACACAGCACCTTCACACACACACAGCACCTACACACAGCACCCTCACACACACACACACAGCAGTATATATATATATATATATATATATATACGGCGTGTGTGATTGTGCTTTAGTGTGCACACCCTTATACAGTAGGCTGCGCACGCCTATGACAATAATCTTGCCTATGTTTTGCAAAAAAAAAACAAAAAAACATGAGTACATTTTTACTGGGTTCTTCTCATTGAGCCTTCCAAAGAATGCTTTAAAAAGAGCTGACTGGGAGTGATGAGAATTGATGTTTAGTAGTTCACCTTATCCCTATAGCTACACCTTAGTTATGAAACAGGAGGTAAATTAAAGTATCGGTTTACCTGCTACTTGAGTGACCTCGTTCATAAATCATAATCCGTGCATAGCTAGGTCACCGCAGGCTGAATCCAAGGAACGTCAACTTCCGTCATGCCAAACACATGGGTATTATTCAATGTAAGGAGGGGGTGCCAAACCACAGTTTGCCCAGGGCACTGAGGAACCAGGAAATGTGCTGCACATAACACAAATCATCTCTCATAATTAGCTTCAGCAGCATATTACGCAATCACCTTCTTGCAAGTCCAGGCTGAATACATACAGAATATATTCGATGCCAAATTAAGGTAGATAATGGGTGTGGACAAATACAAAATAATCGCAGTGAGTTACACAGAGGTCAGATGAAGATTAAAACAACAACACATGGGCCAATGTACGGTTATAGTAAGGCCATGTTGCCATCATGACATATACATAGTCGCCTTTTGGGCATATGCCCCCCTCCCCACCCCCCCCACCCCCCCAAAAAAAAAACAAAGATACTCAGACACCATTATTTTGGGAAAATTATCACAGCTTTAATAATATAAATAGTATATGGTAAAAGTAACCGCGCCACTGGTTTTTGGAGGGGCCTGTTTGCCAGCCTCCTACCCTGTGACTATGGGCCCTGTGATAAACCTTGTTTAACCCCTTCCCGACCGCGGACGTATCAGGTACGTCCGACAAAAAACGGTCCTTAAGGACCTCGGACATATCTGATATGTCCGCGGCTATTTTGAGCGCTGGAAGCGATCATGATCGCTTCCAGCTGCTCTGATAGTATTGCAGCGATGCCTCAATGTTGAAGGATCGTGCAATACTGTTCATTTCTGCCGGGCACCCAGAGAGCACCGGGTTATCGCTCCCCCCAGAGCGATCACTTCCGGGTTGCTCCACTTGACGCCCGGCAGTTAAGCAGAGCATCTGAAGCCATCGGGCAGGGGTCGAGGCACTCAGCAAAGATATAATAATATATATATATTAAAAAATAATAATCAATATTAACCCCCCTCACTCCCCCAGCCATGTGGCTCTAAAGGCAGTGCATCATGGGCAGGGCGGCCATCAGAAATTATGGGGCCCCTGACGCAGCCCAAAGTCTGGGCCCCCGGGGCCTGCCCCTGAGCCTGGTTGGGTCTGCCGACATGGCCCGCCCCCAAGTGCACTTACATGGCCCGCCCCCAAGTCCCCCCACAGTGACCATCCTAAGTCCACCCACAAGGATGAAGTGTGTGTGCACGGAATTTGGTGTGCGTATAGTGGATGCAAAATGCTTGAGTAACGTAGATGTGGTGTGTATGTTGTGGATGCGGTGTTTATTGTTGATGCAGATTGTATGTTTGTGTTTATTAGATGCAGAGTGTGTTTGTGTAGTGGATGTAGTGTGTATAGTGAATGCAGAGTGCGTGTTTGTCTAGTAGTGTGTATAGTGTGTGTATAGTGAATGGTAGTGTGTGTGTATAGTGAATGCAGAGTGTGTTTGTGTAGTAGATGTAGGGAGTATAGTAAATGCAGAGTGTGTGTTTGTGTAGTGGATGTAGTGTGTGTATAGTGAATGCAGAGTCTGTGTTTGTGTAGTGGATGTAGAGGGTGTATAGTGAATGTAGAATGTGTGTTTGTGTAGTTGATGTAGTGTGTGTGTAGTGAATATGGTGTGTTTGTGTAGCAGATGTAGTGTTTGTGTGTATACAGGGAGTGCAGAATTATTAGGCAAATGAGTATTTTGACCACATCATCCTCTTTATACATGTTGTCTTACTCCAAGCTGTATAGGCTCGAAAGCCTACTACCAATTAAGCATATTAGGTGATGTGCATCTCTGTAATGAGAAGGGGTGTGGTCTAATGACATCAACACCCTATATCAGGTGTGCATAATTATTAGGCAACTTCCTTTCCTTTGGCAAAATGGGTCAAAAGAAGGACTTGACAGGCTCAGAAAAGTCAAAAATAGTGAGATATCTTGCAGAGGGATGCAGCACTCTTAAAATTGCAAAGCTTCTGAAGCGTGATCATCAAACAATCAAGCGTTTCATTCAAAATAGTCAACAGGGTCGCAAGAAGCGTGTGGAGAAACCAAGGCGCAAAATAACTGCCCATGAACTGAGAAAAGTCAAGCGTGCAGCTGCCAAGATGCCACTTGCCACCAGTTTGGCCATATTTCAGAGCTGCAACATCACTGGAGTGCCCAAAAGCACAAGGTGTGCAATACTCAGGGACATGGCCAAGGTAAGAAAGGCTGAAAGACGACCACCACTGAACAAGACACACAAGCTGAAACGTCAAGACTGGGCCAAGAAATATCTCAAGACTGATTTTTCTAAGGTTTTATGGACTGATGAAATGAGAGTGAGTCTTGATGGGCCAGATGGATGGGCCCGTGGCTGGATTGGTAAAGGGCAGAGAGCTCCAGTCCGACTCAGACGCCAGCAAGGTGGAGGTGGAGTACTGGTTTGGGCTGGTATCATCAAAGATGAGCTTGTGGGGCCTTTTCGGGTTGAGGATGGAGTCAAGCTCAACTACTGCCAGTTTCTGGAAGACACCTTCTTCAAGCAGTGGTACAGGAAGAAGTCTGCATCCTTCAAGAAAAACATGATTTTCATGCAGGACAATGCTCCATCACACGCGTCCAAGTACTCCACAGCGTGGCTGGCAAGAAAGGGTATAAAAGAAGAAAATCTAATGACATGGCCTCCTTGTTCACCTGATCTGAACCCCATTGAGAACCTGTGGTCCATCATCAAATGTGAGATTTACAAGGAGGGAAAACAGTACACCTCTCTGAACAGTGTCTGGGAGGCTGTGGTTGCTGCTGCACGCAATGTTGATGGTGAACAGATCAAAACACTGACAGAATCCATGGATGGCAGGCTTTTGAGTGTCCTTGCAAAGAAAGGTGGCTATATTGGTCACTGATTTGTTTTTGTTAGGTTTTTGAATGTCAGAAATGTATATTTGTGAATGTTGAGATGTTATATTGGTTTCACTGGTAAAAAATAAATAATTGAAATGGGTATATATTTGTTTTTTGTTAAGTTGCCTAATAATTATGCACAGTAATAGTCACCTGCACACACAGATATCCCCCTAAAATAGCTATAACTAAAAACAAACTAAAAACTACTTCCAAAAATATTCAGCTTTGATATTAATGAGTTTTTTGGGTTCATTGAGAACATGGTTGTTGTGCAATAATAAAATTAATCCTCAAAAATACAACTTGCCTAATAATTCTGCACTCCCTGTAGTGAATGCAGAGTGTGTAGTGGATGTAGTGTGTGTATAGTGAATGAACAGTGGATGTTTGTGTTGTGGATGTAGTGCTTGTATTAGATGCAATGTGCATAGTTAGTGCAGTGTATAGTGACTGCAAAGTGTGTGTTTGTGTGGTGGATGCAGTGAGTATAATGAATGTGGTGTGTGTGTTTGTGTAGTGAATGCAGTTTGTGTGTTTGTGTAGATGATGCTGTGTGAGTTTGTGTAATGAATGCTTTGTGTATAGTGAATGGACACCTGGATGTTCGGGTTCGGCGGGTTCGGCTGGGTTCGGGATCGAACTTGACCCCGAACCCGAACCCCATTGAAGTCAATGGGGACCCGAACTTTTGGCCACAAAAATGCCTCTAAAAAGGGCTGCAAAAGGATAAGGTAAGAGTAGGATCAGTGCCCTGCAAACAAATGTGGATATGGAAATCACTTAAAATAACATAAAATACATAAAAATGTAAAATACAGCTGAGCCATAAAATAGCACTAGATGGAATCTTTGATTTTAGCTTTGGAAGAACATAAATCAAAATCTAAAGCATGGCTGTCAGGAGGATCAACAGAATTATCCATTTGAGAGAGGGTTGTAGTGCAGGAGTTCAACTCCTGATTCATGGAGAAAAGGCCTTCACAAGCCTCTGCTATTGTGTACCTAGTTTATACTACGTGACTCATAGGTTGAGGAGGCGTGACCGTGGCGGTGTAGGTGGAAGCGGCAGTGGAGGAGGAGGAGGTAGCCAACGCTGTTCATATATATCTATTTTTTATTTTAATTGGGGTAGTCCCCAAAATATTTGGACATACAAAAAAAGAAACATTTGCGGCCTGCGGTGCATTTCTTGCAGTCCTGATGCATGGAAAAAAGCTCAACTCCTGATGCATGGAGAAAAGGCCTTCACAAGCCTCTGCTATTGTGTACATAGTTTATACTACGTGACCCATAGGTTGAGGAGGCGGTGACCATGGCGGTGTAGGTGGAAGCGGCGGTGGAGGTAGCCAACACTGTTTAAATGTTTATATATATCGATTTTTTATTTTAATTGGAGTAGCCCCCCAAATATTGGGACTAGTGATGTACCGAACTGTTCGCCAGCGAATAGTTCCCGGCGAACATAGCGTGTTCGCGTTCGCCACCGCGGGCGAACACATGGGCGGTTTGATCCGCACCCTATTCGTCATCATTGAGCAAACTTTGACCCTGTGCCTCATGGTCAGCAGACACATTCCAGCAAATCAGCAGCAGACCCTCCCTTCCACACCCTCCCACCTCCCTCCCAGCATCCATTTTAGATTCATTCTGAAGCTGCATGCTCAGTGAGAGGAGGGAAAGTGTAGCTGCTGCTGATTAGATAGGGAAATTGATAGCTAGGCTAGGGTATTCAGTGTCCACTGCAATCCTGAAGGACTCATCTGATCTCTGCTGTAAGAACAGCACCCCAAAAAGCCCTTTTTAGGGCTAGAACATCAGTCTGCTTTTTTTTTTTTTTTGTGTGTAATGTAATTGCAGTTGCCTGCCTGCAAGCTTCTGTGTCAGGCTCACAGTGCATACTGTGCCCATTTGCCCAGTGCCACCACTCACTCACTGCTGGTGTCACAATAGCTTAAGCTTGCATTTAAAACCAAAAAAAGTTTTTCACTGTAATAGATTGAAGAAAAGCAGTTGGTTGTCTGCCAGCTTCTGTGTCAGGCTCAGTGGATACTGTGCCCATTTGCCCAGTGCCACCACTCATATCTGTTTTCACAATAGCTTATGCTTGACATTTAAAAAGAAAAAAATGTTTTCAATGTAATAGATTGAATAGCAGTTAGTTGCCTGCCAGCTTCTGTGTCAGGCTCAGTGGATACTGTGCCCATTTGCCCAGTGCCACCACTCATATCTGGTGTGACTATAGCGTGCCTTTAAAAACAAAAACCGTGTTTCACTGTAAGCTAATAGCAGTTAGTTGTCTGCAAGCGTCTGGGTGTCAGGCCTTCAGCGTGTGCTCTGCCAACCTCAGCAAGTGTAATTTGCCACTCATATCTGGTGTCTGTATAGCGTGCTTTTACAAAGAAAAAAAGTTTTTCAGTGTAAGCTAATAGCATTCAGTGTCCTTAAATCGGGTGTCAGGCCTTCAGCGTGTGCTCTGCCAACCTCAGCAAGTGTAATTTGCCACTCATATCTGGTGTCTGTATAGCGTGCTTTTACAAAGAAAAAAACTTTTTTCACTGTAATAGATTGAATAGCAGTTAGTTGCCTGCCAGCTTCTGTGTCAGGCTCAGTGGATACTGTGCCCATTTGCCCAGTGCCACCACTCATATCTGGTGTGACTATAGCGTGCCTTTAAAAACAAAAAACGTGTTTCACTGTAAGCTAATAGCAGTTAGTTGTCTGCAAGCGTCTGGGTGTCAGGCCTTCAGCGTGTGCTCTGCCAACCTCAGCAAGTGTAATTTGCCACTCATATCTGGTGTCTTTATAGCGTGCATTTAAAACCAAAAAACTTTTTTCACTGTAATAGATTGAAGGGCAGTTAGTTGTCTGCCAGCTTCTGTGTCAGGCTCAGTGGATACTGTGCCCATTTGCCCAGTGCCACCACTCATATCTAGTGTGACTATAGCGTGCCTTTAAAAACAAAAAACGTGTTTCACTGTAAGCTAATAGCAGTTAGTTGTCTGCAAGCGTCTGGGTGTCAGGCCTTCAGCGTGTGCTCTGCCAACCTCAGCAAGTGTAATTTGCCACTCATATCTGGTGTCTCTATAGCGTGCATTTAAAACCAAAAAACCTTTTTCACTGTAATGGATTGAAGAGCAGTTAGTTGTCTGCCAGCTTCTGTGTCAGGCTCAGTGGATAATGTGCCCATTTGCCCAGTGCCATCACTCATATCTGGTGTAACTATAGCGTGCCTTTAAAAACAAAAAAAGTGTTTCACTGTAAGCTAATAGCAGTTAGTTGTCTGCAAGTGTCTGGGTGTCAGGCCTTCAGCGTGTGCTCTGCCAACCTCAGCAAGTGTAATTTGCCACTCATATCTGGTGTCTGTATAGCGTGCTTTTACAAAGAAAAAAAGTTTTTCAGTGTAAGCTAATAGCATTCAGTGTCCTTAAATCGGGTGTCAGGCCTTCAGCGTGTGCTCTGCCAACCTCAGCAAGTGTAATTTGCCACTCATATCTGGTGTCTGTATAGCGTGCTTTTACAAAGAAAAAAACTTTTTTCACTGTAATAGATTGAATAGCAGTTAGTTGCCTGCCAGCTTCTGTGTCAGGCTCAGTGGATACTGTGCCCATTTGCCCAGTGCCACCACTCATATCTGGTGTGACTATAGCGTGCCTTTAAAAACAAAAAACGTGTTTCACTGTAAGCTAATAGCAGTTAGTTGTCTGCAAGCGTCTGGGTGTCAGGCCTTCAGCGTGTGCTCTGCCAACCTCAGCAAGTGTAATTTGCCACTCATATCTGGTGTCTTTATAGCGTGCATTTAAAACCAAAAAACTTTTTTCACTGTAATAGATTGAAGGGCAGTTAGTTGTCTGCCAGCTTCTGTGTCAGGCTCAGTGGATACTGTGCCCATTTGCCCAGTGCCACCACTCATATCTAGTGTGACTATAGCGTGCCTTTAAAAACAAAAAACGTGTTTCACTGTAAGCTAATAGCAGTTAGTTGTCTGCAAGCGTCTGGGTGTCAGGCCTTCAGCGTGTGCTCTGCCAACCTCAGCAAGTGTAATTTGCCACTCATATCTGGTGTCTCTATAGCGTGCATTTAAAACCAAAAAACCTTTTTCACTGTAATGGATTGAAGAGCAGTTAGTTGTCTGCCAGCTTCTGTGTCAGGCTCAGTGGATAATGTGCCAATTTGCCCAGTGCCATCACTCATATCTGGTGTAACTATAGCGTGCCTTTAAAAACAAAAAAAGTGTTTCACTGTAAGCTAATAGCAGTTAGTTGTCTGCAAGCGTCTGGGTGTCAGGCCTTCAGCGTGTGCTCTGCCAACCTCAGCAAGTGTAATTTGCCACTCATATCTGGTGTCTGTATAGCGTGCTTTTACAAAGAAAAAAAGTTTTTCAGTGTAAGCTAATAGCATTCAGTGTCCGTAAATCGGGTGTCAGGCCTTCAGCGTGTGCTCTGCCAACCTCAGCAAGTGTAATTTGCCACTCATATCTGGTGTCTCTATAGCGTGCATTTAAAACCAAAAAAACTTTTTTCACTGTAATAGATTGAATAGCAGTTAGTTGCCTGCCAGCTTCTGTGTCAGGCTCAGTGGATACTGTGCCCATTTGCCCAGTGCCACCACTCATATCTGGTGTGACTATAGCGTGCCTTTAAAAACAAAAAACGTGTTTCACTGTAAGCTAATAGCAGTTAGTTGTCTGCAAGCGTCTGGGTGTCAGGCCTTCAGCGTGTGCTCTGCCAACCTCAGCAAGTGTAATTTGCCACTCATATCTGGTGTCTCTATAGCGTGCATTTAAAACCAAAAAACCTTTTTCACTGTAATGGATTGAAGAGCAGTTAGTTGTCTGCCAGCTTCTGTGTCAGGCTCAGTGGATAATGTGCCCATTTGCCCAGTGCCATCACTCATATCTGGTGTAACTATAGCGTGCCTTTAAAAACAAAAAAAGTGTTTCACTGTAAGCTAATAGCAGTTAGTTGTCTGCAAGCGTCTGGGTGTCAGGCCTTCAGCGTGTGCTCTGCCAACCTCAGCAAGTGTTATTTGCCACTCATATCTGGTGTCTGTATAGCGTGCTTTTACAAAGAAAAAAAGTTTTTCAGTGTAAGCTAATAGCATTCAGTGTCCTTAAATCGGGTGTCAGGCCTTCAGCGTGTGCTCTGCCAACCTCAGCAAGTGTAATTTGCCACTCATATCTGGTGTCTGTATAGCGTGCTTTTACAAAGAAAAAAAGTTTTTCAGTGTAAGCTAATAGCATTCAGTGTCCTTAAATCGGGTGTCAGGCCTTCAGCGTGTGCTCTGCCAACCTCAGCAAGTGTAATTTGCCACTCATATCTGGTGTCTCTATAGCGTGCATTTAAAACCAAAAAAACTTTTTTCACTGTAATAGATTGAATAGCAGTTAGTTGCCTGCCAGCTTCTGTGTCAGGCTCAGTGGATACTGTGCCCATTTGCCCAGTGCCACCACTCATATCTGGTGTGACTATAGCGTGCCTTTAAAAACAAAAAACGTGTTTCACTGTAAGCTAATAGCAGTTAGTTGTCTGCAAGCGTCTGGGTGTCAGGCCTTCAGCGTGTGCTCTGCCAACCTCAGCAAGTGTAATTTGCCACTCATATCTGGTGTCTTTATAGCGTGCATTTAAAACCAAAAAACTTTTTTCAATGTAATAGATTGAAGGGCAGTTAGTTGTCTGCCAGCTTCTGTGTCAGGCTCAGTGGATACTGTGCCCATTTGCCCAGTGCCACCACTCATATCTAGTGTGACTATAGCGTGCCTTTAAAAACAAAAAACGTGTTTCACTGTAAGCTAATAGCAGTTAGTTGTCTGCAAGCGTCTGGGTGTCAGGCCTTCAGCGTGTGCTCTGCCAACCTCAGCAAGTGTAATTTGCCACTCATATCTGGTGTCTCTATAGCGTGCATTTAAAACCCAAAAACCTTTTTCACTGTAATGGATTGAAGAGCAGTTAGTTGTCTGCCAGCTTCTGTGTCAGGCTCAGTGGATACTGTGCCCATTTGCCCAGTGCCATCACTCATATCTGGTGTAACTATAGCGTGCCTTTAAAAACAAAAAAAGTGTTTCACTGTAAGCTAATAGCAGTTAGTTGTCTGCAAGCGTCTGGGTGTCAGGCCTTCAGCGTGTGCTCTGCCAACCTCAGCAAGTGTAATTTGCCACTCATATCTGGTGTCTGTATAGCGTGCTTTTACAAAGAAAAAAAGTTTTTCAGTGTAAGCTAATAGCATTCAGTGTCCTTAAATCGGGTGTCAGGCCTTCAGCGTGTGCTCTGCCAACCTCAGCAAGTGTAATTTGCCACTCATATCTGGTGTCTGTATAGCGTGCTTTTACAAAGAAAAAAACTTTTTTCACTGTAATAGATTGAAGGGCAGTTAGTTGTCTGCCAGCTTCTGTGTCAGGCTCAGTGGATACTGTGCCCATTTGCCCAGTGCCACCACTCATATCTAGTGTGACTATAGCGTGCCTTTAAAAACAAAAAACGTGTTTCACTGTAAGCTAATAGCAGTTAGTTGTCTGCAAGCGTCTGGGTGTCAGGCCTTCAGCGTGTGCTCTGCCAACCTCAGCAAGTGTAATTTGCCACTCATATCTGGTGTCTGTATAGCGTGCTTTTACAAAGAAAAAAAGTTTTTCAGTGTAAGCTAATAGCATTCAGTGTCCGTAAATCGGGTGTCAGGCCTTCAGCGTGTGCTCTGCCAACCTCAGCAAGTGTAATTTGCCACTCATATCTGGTGTCTCTATAGCGTGCATTTAAAACCAAAAAAACTTTTTTCACTGTAATAGATTGAATAGCAGTTAGTTGCCTGCCAGCTTCTGTGTCAGGCTCAGTGGATACTGTGCCCATTTGCCCAGTGCCACCACTCATATCTGGTGTGACTATAGCGTGCCTTTAAAAACAAAAAACGTGTTTCACTGTAAGCTAATAGCAGTTAGTTGTCTGCAAGCGTCTGGGTGTCAGGCCTTTAGCGTGTGCTCTGCCAACCTCAGCAAGTGTAATTTGCCACTCATATCTGGTGTCTTTATAGCGTGCATTTAAAACCAAAAAACTTTTTTCACTGTAATAGATTGAAGGGCAGTTAGTTGTCTGCCAGCTTCTGTGTCAGGCTCAGTGGATACTGTGCCCATTTGCCCAGTGCCACCACTCATATCTAGTGTGACTATAGCGTGCCTTTAAAAACAAAAAACGTGTTTCACTGTAAGCTAATAGCAGTTAGTTGTCTGCAAGCGTCTGGGTGTCAGGCCTTCAGCGTGTGCTCTGCCAACCTCAGCAAGTGTAATTTGCCACTCATATCTGGTGTCTCTATAGCGTGCATTTAAAACCAAAAAACCTTTTTCACTGTAATGGATTGAAGAGCAGTTAGTTGTCTGCCAGCTTCTGTGTCAGGCTCAGTGGATAATGTGCCCATTTGCCCAGTGCCATCACTCATATCTGGTGTAACTATAGCGTGCCTTTAAAAACAAAAAAAGTGTTTCACTGTAAGCTAATAGCAGTTAGTTGTCTGCAAGCGTCTGGGTGTCAGGCCTTCAGCGTGTGCTCTGCCAACCTCAGCAAGTGTTATTTGCCACTCATATCTGGTGTCTGTATAGCGTGCTTTTACAAAGAAAAAAAATTTTTTCAGTGTAAGCTAATAGCATTCAGTGTCCTTAAATCGGGTGTCAGGCCTTCAGCGTGTGCTCTGCCAACCTCAGCAAGTGTAATTTGCCACTCATATCTGGTGTCTGTATAGCGTGCTTTTACAAAGAAAAAAAGTTTTTCAGTGTAAGCTAATAGCATTCAGTGTCCTTAAATCGGGTGTCAGGCCTTCAGCGTGTGCTCTGCCAACCTCAGCAAGTGTAATTTGCCACTCATATCTGGTGTCTCTATAGCGTGCATTTAAAACCAAAAAAACTTTTTTCACTGTAATAGATTGAATAGCAGTTAGTTGCCTGCCAGCTTCTGTGTCAGGCTCAGTGGATACTGTGCCCATTTGCCCAGTGCCACCACTCATATCTGGTGTGACTATAGCGTGCCTTTAAAAACAAAAAACGTGTTTCACTGTAAGCTAATAGCAGTTAGTTGTCTGCAAGCGTCTGGGTGTCAGGCCTTCAGCGTGTGCTCTGCCAACCTCAGCAAGTGTAATTTGCCACTCATATCTGGTGTCTTTATAGCGTGCATTTAAAACCAAAAAACTTTTTTCACTGTAATAGATTGAAGGGCAGTTAGTTGTCTGCCAGCTTCTGTGTCAGGCTCAGTGGATACTGTGCCCATTTGCCCAGTGCCACCACTCATATCTAGTGTGACTATAGCGTGCCTTTAAAAACAAAAAACGTGTTTCACTGTAAGCTAATAGCAGTTAGTTGTCTGCAAGCGTCTGGGTGTCAGGCCTTCAGCGTGTGCTCTGCCAACCTCAGCAAGTGTAATTTGCCACTCATATCTGGTGTCTCTATAGCGTGCATTTAAAACCCAAAAACCTTTTTCACTGTAATGGATTGAAGAGCAGTTAGTTGTCTGCCAGCTTCTGTGTCAGGCTCAGTGGATACTGTGCCCATTTGCCCAGTGCCATCACTCATATCTGGTGTAACTATAGCGTGCCTTTAAAAACAAAAAAAGTGTTTCACTGTAAGCTAATAGCAGTTAGTTGTCTGCAAGCGTCTGGGTGTCAGGCCTTCAGCGTGTGCTCTGCCAACCTCAGCAAGTGTAATTTGCCACTCATATCTGGTGTCTGTATAGCGTGCTTTTACAAAGAAAAAAAGTTTTTCAGTGTAAGCTAATAGCATTCAGTGTCCTTAAATCGGGTGTCAGGCCTTCAGCGTGTGCTCTGCCAACCTCAGCAAGTGTAATTTGCCACTCATATCTGGTGTCTGTATAGCGTGCTTTTACAAAGAAAAAAAGTTTTTCAGTGTAAGCTAATAGCATTCAGTGTCCTTAAATCGGGTGTCAGGCCTTCAGCGTGTGCTCTGCCAACCTCAGCAAGTGTAATTTGCCACTCATATCTGGTGTCTCTATAGCGTGCATTTAAAACCAAAAAAACTTTTTTCACTGTAATAGATTGAATAGCAGTTAGTTGCCTGCCAGCTTCTGTGTCAGGCTCAGTGGATACTGTGCCCATTTGCCCAGTGCCACCACTCATATCTGGTGTGACTATAGCGTGCCTTTAAAAACAAAAAACGTGTTTCACTGTAAGCTAATAGCAGTTAGTTGTCTGCAAGCGTCTGGGTGTCAGGCCTTCAGCGTGTGCTCTGCCAACCTCAGCAAGTGTAATTTGCCACTCATATCTGGTGTCTTTATAGCGTGCATTTAAAACCAAAAAACTTTTTTCACTGTAATAGATTGAAGGGCAGTTAGTTGTCTGCCAGCTTCTGTGTCAGGCTCAGTGGATACTGTGCCCATTTGCCCAGTGCCACCACTCATATCTAGTGTGACTATAGCGTGCCTTTAAAAACAAAAAACGTGTTTCACTGTAAGCTAATAGCAGTTAGTTGTCTGCAAGCGTCTGGGTGTCAGGCCTTCAGCGTGTGCTCTGCCAACCTCAGCAAGTGTAATTTGCCACTCATATCTGGTGTCTCTATAGCGTGCATTTAAAACCAAAAAACCTTTTTCACTGTAATGGATTGAAGAGCAGTTAGTTGTCTGCCAGCTTCTGTGACAGGCTCAGTGGATAATGTGCCCATTTGCCCAGTGCCATCACTCATATCTGGTGTAACTATAGCGTGCCTTTAAAAACAAAAAAAGTGTTTCACTGTAAGCTAATAGCAGTTAGTTGTCTGCAAGCGTCTGGGTGTCAGGCCTTCAGCGTGTGCTCTGCCAACCTCAGCAAGTGTAATTTGCCACTCATATCTGGTGTCTGTATAGCGTGCTTTTACAAAGAAAAAAAGTTTTTCAGTTTAAGCTAATAGCATTCAGTGTCCTTAAATCGGGTGTCAGGCCTTCAGCGTGTGCTCTGCCAACCTCAGCAAGTGTAATTTGCCACTCATATCTGGTGTCTGTATAGCGTGCTTTTACAAAGAAAAAAAGTTTTTCAGTGTAAGCTAATAGCATTCAGTGTCCTTAAATCGGGTGTCAGGCCTTCAGCGTGTGCTCTGCCAACCTCAGCAAGTGTAATTTGCCACTTATATCTGGTGTATCTATAGCGTGCATTTCAAACCAAAAAAACTTTTTTCACTGTAATAGATTGAATAGCAGTTAGTTGCCTGCCAGCTTCTGTGTCAGGCTCAGTGGATACTGTGCCCATTTGCCCAGTGCCACCACTCATATCTGGTGTGACTATAGCGTGCCTTTAAAAACAAAAAACGTGTTTCACTGTAAGCTAATAGCAGTTAGTTGTCTGCAAGCGTCTGGGTGTCAGGCCTTCAGCGTGTGCTCTGCCAACCTCAGCAAGTGTAATTTGCCACTCATATCTGGTGTCTTTATAGCGTGCATTTAAAACCAAAAAACTTTTTTCACTGTAATAGATTGAAGGGCAGTTAGTTGTCTGCCAGCTTCTGTGTCAGGCTCAGTGGATACTGTGCCCATTTGCCCAGTGCCACCACTCATATCTAGTGTGACTATAGCGTGCCTTTAAAAACAAAAAACGTGTTTCACTGTAAGCTAATAGCAGTTAGTTGTCTGCAAGCGTCTGGGTGTCAGGCCTTCAGCGTGTGCTCTGCCAACCTCAGCAAGTGTAATTTGCCACTCATATCTGGTGTCTCTATAGCGTGCATTTAAAACCAAAAAACTTTTTTCACTGTAATAGATTGAAGAGCAGTTAGTTGTCTGCCAGCTTCTGTGTCAGGCTCAGTGGATACTGTGCCCATTTGCCCAGTGCCACCACTCATATCTAGTGTGACTATAGCGTGCCTTTAAAAACAAAAAACGTGTTTCACTGTAAGCTAATAGCAGTTAGTTGTCTGCAAGCGTCTGGGTGTCAGGCCTTCAGCGTGTGCTCTGCCAACCTCAGCAAGTGTAATTTGCCACTCATATCTGGTGTCTCTATAGCGTGCATTTAAAACCAAAAAACCTTTTTCACTGTAATGGATTGAAGAGCAGTTAGTTGTCTGCCAGCTTCTGTGTCAGGCTCAGTGGATAATGTGCCCATTTGCCCAGTGCCATCACTCATATCTGGTGTAACTATAGCGTGCCTTTAAAAACAAAAAAAGTGTTTCACTGTAAGCTAATAGCAGTTAGTTGTCTGCAAGCGTCTGGGTGTCAGGCCTTCAGCGTGTGCTCTGCCAACCTCAGCAAGTGTAATTTGCCACTCATATCTGGTGTCTGTATAGCGTGCTTTTACAAAGAAAAAAAGTTTTTCAGTGTAAGCTAATAGCATTCAGTGTCCTTAAATCGGGTGTCAGGCCTTCAGCGTGTGCTCTGCCAACCTCAGCAAGTGTAATTTGCCACTCATATCTGGTGTCTGTATAGCGTGCTTTTACAAAGAAAAAAACTTTTTTCACTGTAATAGATTGAATAGCAGTTAGTTGCCTGCCAGCTTCTGTGTCAGGCTCAGTGGATACTGTGCCCATTTGCCCAGTGCCACCACTCATATCTGGTGTGACTATAGCGTGCCTTTAAAAACAAAAAACGTGTTTCACTGTAAGCTAATAGCAGTTAGTTGTCTGCAAGCGTCTGGGTGTCAGGCCTTCAGCGTGTGCTCTGCCAACCTCAGCAAGTGTAATTTGCCACTCATATCTGGTGTCTTTATAGCGTGCATTTAAAACCAAAAAACTTTTTTCACTGTAATAGATTGAAGGGCAGTTAGTTGTCTGCCAGCTTCTGTGTCAGGCTCAGTGGATACTGTGCCCATTTGCCCAGTGCCACCACTCATATCTAGTGTGACTATAGCGTGCCTTTAAAAACAAAAAACGTGTTTCACTGTAAGCTAATAGCAGTTAGTTGTCTGCAAGCGTCTGGGTGTCAGGCCTTCAGCGTGTGCTCTGCCAACCTCAGCAAGTGTAATTTGCCACTCATATCTGGTGTCTCTATAGCGTGCATTTAAAACCAAAAAACCTTTTTCACTGTAATGGATTGAAGAGCAGTTAGTTGTCTGCCAGCTTCTGTGTCAGGCTCAGTGGATAATGTGCCCATTTGCCCAGTGCCATCACTCATATCTGGTGTAACTATAGCGTGCCTTTAAAAACAAAAAAAGTGTTTCACTGTAAGCTAATAGCAGTTAGTTGTCTGCAAGTGTCTGGGTGTCAGGCCTTCAGCGTGTGCTCTGCCAACCTCAGCAAGTGTAATTTGCCACTCATATCTGGTGTCTGTATAGCGTGCTTTTACAAAGAAAAAAAGTTTTTCAGTGTAAGCTAATAGCATTCAGTGTCCTTAAATCGGGTGTCAGGCCTTCAGCGTGTGCTCTGCCAACCTCAGCAAGTGTAATTTGCCACTCATATCTGGTGTCTGTATAGCGTGCTTTTACAAAGAAAAAAACTTTTTTCACTGTAATAGATTGAATAGCAGTTAGTTGCCTGCCAGCTTCTGTGTCAGGCTCAGTGGATACTGTGCCCATTTGCCCAGTGCCACCACTCATATCTGGTGTGACTATAGCGTGCCTTTAAAAACAAAAAACGTGTTTCACTGTAAGCTAATAGCAGTTAGTTGTCTGCAAGCGTCTGGGTGTCAGGCCTTCAGCGTGTGCTCTGCCAACCTCAGCAAGTGTAATTTGCCACTCATATCTGGTGTCTTTATAGCGTGCATTTAAAACCAAAAAACTTTTTTCACTGTAATAGATTGAAGGGCAGTTAGTTGTCTGCCAGCTTCTGTGTCAGGCTCAGTGGATACTGTGCCCATTTGCCCAGTGCCACCACTCATATCTAGTGTGACTATAGCGTGCCTTTAAAAACAAAAAACGTGTTTCACTGTAAGCTAATAGCAGTTAGTTGTCTGCAAGCGTCTGGGTGTCAGGCCTTCAGCGTGTGCTCTGCCAACCTCAGCAAGTGTAATTTGCCACTCATATCTGGTGTCTCTATAGCGTGCATTTAAAACCAAAAAACCTTTTTCACTGTAATGGATTGAAGAGCAGTTAGTTGTCTGCCAGCTTCTGTGTCAGGCTCAGTGGATAATGTGCCCATTTGCCCAGTGCCATCACTCATATCTGGTGTAACTATAGCGTGCCTTTAAAAACAAAAAAAGTGTTTCACTGTAAGCTAATAGCAGTTAGTTGTCTGCAAGCGTCTGGGTGTCAGGCCTTCAGCGTGTGCTCTGCCAACCTCAGCAAGTGTAATTTGCCACTCATATCTGGTGTCTGTATAGCGTGCTTTTACAAAGAAAAAAAGTTTTTCAGTGTAAGCTAATAGCATTCAGTGTCCTTAAATCGGGTGTCAGGCCTTCAGCGTGTGCTCTGCCAACCTCAGCAAGTGTAATTTGCCACTCATATCTGGTGTCTGTATAGCGTGCTTTTACAAAGAAAAAAACTTTTTTCACTGTAATAGATTGAATAGCAGTTAGTTGCCTGCCAGCTTCTGTGTCAGGCTCAGTGGATACTGTGCCCATTTGCCCAGTGCCACCACTCATATCTGGTGTGACTATAGCGTGCCTTTAAAAACAAAAAACGTGTTTCACTGTAAGCTAATAGCAGTTAGTTGTCTGCAAGCGTCTGGGTGTCAGGCCTTCAGCGTGTGCTCTGCCAACCTCAGCAAGTGTAATTTGCCACTCATATCTGGTGTCTTTATAGCGTGCATTTAAAACCAAAAAACTTTTTTCACTGTAATAGATTGAAGGGCAGTTAGTTGTCTGCCAGCTTCTGTGTCAGGCTCAGTGGATACTGTGCCCATTTGCCCAGTGCCACCACTCATATCTAGTGTGACTATAGCGTGCCTTTAAAAACAAAAAACGTGTTTCACTGTAAGCTAATAGCAGTTAGTTGTCTGCAAGCGTCTGGGTGTCAGGCCTTCAGCGTGTGCTCTGCCAACCTCAGCAAGTGTAATTTGCCACTCATATCTGGTGTCTCTATAGCGTGCATTTAAAACCAAAAAAACTTTTTTCACTGTAATAGATTGAAGAGCAGTTAGTTGTCTGCCAGCTTCTGTGTCAGGCTCAGTGGATACTGTGCCCATTTGTCCAGTGCCACCACTCATATCTGATGTGACTATAGCGTGCCTTTAAAAACAAAAAAAGTGTTTCACTGTAAGCTAATAGCAGTTAGTTGTCTGCAAGCGTCTGGGTGTCAGGCCTTCAGCGTGTGCTCTGCCAACCTCAGCAAGTGTAATTTGCCACTCATATCTGGTGTCTGTATAGCGTGCTTTTACAAAGAAAAAAAGTTTTTCAGTGTAAGCTAATAGCATTCAGTGTCCTTAAATCGGGTGTCAGGCCTTCAGCGTGTGCTCTGCCAACCTCAGCAAGTGTAATTTGCCACTCATATCTGGTGTCTGTATAGCGTGCTTTTACAAAGAAAAAAACTTTTTTCACTGTAATAGATTGAATAGCAGTTAGTTGCCTGCCAGCTTCTGTGTCAGGCTCAGTGGATACTGTGCCCATTTGCCCAGTGCCACCACTCATATCTGGTGTGACTATAGCGTGCCTTTAAAAACAAAAAACGTGTTTCACTGTAAGCTAATAGCAGTTAGTTGTCTGCAAGCGTCTGGGTGTCAGGCCTTCAGCGTGTGCTCTGCCAACCTCAGCAAGTGTAATTTGCCACTCATATCTGGTGTCTCTATAGCGTGCATTTAAAACCCAAAAACCTTTTTCACTGTAATGGATTGAAGAGCAGTTAGTTGTCTGCCAGCTTCTGTGTCAGGCTCAGTGGATACTGTGCCCATTTGCCCAGTGCCATCACTCATATCTGGTGTAACTATAGCGTGCCTTTAAAAACAAAAAAAGTGTTTCACTGTAAGCTAATAGCAGTTAGTTGTCTGCAAGCGTCTGGGTGTCAGGCCTTCAGCGTGTGCTCTGCCAACCTCAGCAAGTGTAATTTGCCACTCATATCTGGTGTCTGTATAGCGTGCTTTTACAAAGAAAAAAAGTTTTTCAGTGTAAGCTAATAGCATTCAGTGTCCTTAAATCGGGTGTCAGGCCTTCAGCGTGTGCTCTGCCAACCTCAGCAAGTGTAATTTGCCACTCATATCTGGTGTCTGTATAGCGTGCTTTTACAAAGAAAAAAAGTTTTTCAGTGTAAGCTAATAGCATTCAGTGTCCTTAAATCGGGTGTCAGGCCTTCAGCGTGTGCTCTGCCAACCTCAGCAAGTGTAATTTGCCACTCATATCTGGTGTCTCTATAGCGTGCATTTAAAACCAAAAAAACTTTTTTCACTGTAATAGATTGAATAGCAGTTAGTTGCCTGCCAGCTTCTGTGTCAGGCTCAGTGGATACTGTGCCCATTTGCCCAGTGCCACCACTCATATCTGGTGTGACTATAGCGTGCCTTTAAAAACAAAAAACGTGTTTCACTGTAAGCTAATAGCAGTTAGTTGTCTGCAAGCGTCTGGGTGTCAGGCCTTCAGCGTGTGCTCTGCCAACCTCAGCAAGTGTAATTTGCCACTCATATCTGGTGTCTTTATAGCGTGCATTTAAAACCAAAAAACTTTTTTCACTGTAATAGATTGAAGGGCAGTTAGTTGTCTGCCAGCTTCTGTGTCAGGCTCAGTGGATACTGTGCCCATTTGCCCAGTGCCACCACTCATATCTAGTGTGACTATAGCGTGCCTTTAAAAACAAAAAACGTGTTTCACTGTAAGCTAATAGCAGTTAGTTGTCTGCAAGCGTCTGGGTGTCAGGCCTTCAGCGTGTGCTCTGCCAACCTCAGCAAGTGTAATTTGCCACTCATATCTGGTGTCTCTATAGCGTGCATTTAAAACCAAAAAACCTTTTTCACTGTAATGGATTGAAGAGCAGTTAGTTGTCTGCCAGCTTCTGTGTCAGGCTCAGTGGATAATGTGCCCATTTGCCCAGTGCCATCACTCATATCTGGTGTAACTATAGCGTGCCTTTAAAAACAAAAAAAGTGTTTCACTGTAAGCTAATAGCAGTTAGTTGTCTGCAAGCGTCTGGGTGTCAGGCCTTCAGCGTGTGCTCTGCCAACCTCAGCAAGTGTAATTTGCCACTCATATCTGGTGTCTGTATAGCGTGCTTTTACAAAGAAAAAAAGTTTTTCAGTTTAAGCTAATAGCATTCAGTGTCCTTAAATCGGGTGTCAGGCCTTCAGCGTGTGCTCTGCCAACCTCAGCAAGTGTAATTTGCCACTCATATCTGGTGTCTGTATAGCGTGCTTTTACAAAGAAAAAAAGTTTTTCAGTGTAAGCTAATAGCATTCAGTGTCCTTAAATCGGGTGTCAGGCCTTCAGCGTGTGCTCTGCCAACCTCAGCAAGTGTAATTTGCCACTCATATCTGGTGTATCTATAGCGTGCATTTCAAACCAAAAAAACTTTTTTCACTGTAATAGATTGAATAGCAGTTAGTTGCCTGCCAGCGTCTGTGTCAGGCTCAGTGGATACTGTGCCCATTTGCCCAGTGCCACCACTCATATCTGGTGTGACTATAGCGTGCCTTTAAAAACAAAAAACGTGTTTCACTGTAAGCTAATAGCAGTTAGTTGTCTGCAAGCGTCTGGGTGTCAGGCCTTCAGCGTGTGCTCTGCCAACCTCAGCAAGTGTAATTTGCCACTCATATCTGGTGTCTTTAAAGCGTGCATTTAAAACCAAAAAACTTTTTTCACTGTAATAGATTGAAGGGCAGTTAGTTGTCTGCCAGCTTCTGTGTCAGGCTCAGTGGATACTGTGCCCATTTGCCCAGTGCCACCACTCATATCTAGTGTGACTATAGCGTGCCTTTAAAAACAAAAAACGTGTTTCACTGTAAGCTAATAGCAGTTAGTTGTCTGCAAGCGTCTGGGTGTCAGGCCTTCAGCGTGTGCTCTGCCAACCTCAGCAAGTGTAATTTGCCACTCATATCTGGTGTCTCTATAGCGTGCATTTAAAACCAAAAAACTTTTTTCACTGTAATAGATTGAAGAGCAGTTAGTTGTCTGCCAGCTTCTGTGTCAGGCTCAGTGGATACTGTGCCCATTTGCCCAGTGCCACCACTCATATCTAGTGTGACTATAGCGTGCCTTTAAAAACAAAAAACGTGTTTCACTGTAAGCTAATAGCAGTTAGTTGTCTGCAAGCGTCTGGGTGTCAGGCCTTCAGCGTGTGCTCTGCCAACCTCAGCAAGTGTAATTTGCCACTCATATCTGGTGTCTCTATAGCGTGCATTTAAAACCAAAAAACCTTTTTCACTGTAATGGATTGAAGAGCAGTTAGTTGTCTGCCAGCTTCTGTGTCAGGCTCAGTGGATAATGTGCCCATTTGCCCAGTGCCATCACTCATATCTGGTGTAACTATAGCGTGCCTTTAAAAACAAAAAAAGTGTTTCACTGTAAGCTAATAGCAGTTAGTTGTCTGCAAGCGTCTGGGTGTCAGGCCTTCAGCGTGTGCTCTGCCAACCTCAGCAAGTGTAATTTGCCACTCATATCTGGTGTCTGTATAGCGTGCTTTTACAAAGAAAAAAAGTTTTTCAGTGTAAGCTAATAGCATTCAGTGTCCTTAAATCGGGTGTCAGGCCTTCAGCGTGTGCTCTGCCAACCTCAGCAAGTGTAATTTGCCACTCATATCTGGTGTCTGTATAGCGTGCTTTTACAAAGAAAAAAACTTTTTTCACTGTAATAGATTGAATAGCAGTTAGTTGCCTGCCAGCTTCTGTGTCAGGCTCAGTGGATACTGTGCCCATTTGCCCAGTGCCACCACTCATATCTGGTGTGACTATAGCGTGCCTTTAAAAACAAAAAACGTGTTTCACTGTAAGCTAATAGCAGTTAGTTGTCTGCAAGCGTCTGGGTGTCAGGCCTTCAGCGTGTGCTCTGCCAACCTCAGCAAGTGTAATTTGCCACTCATATCTGGTGTCTTTATAGCGTGCATTTAAAACCAAAAAACTTTTTTCACTGTAATAGATTGAAGGGCAGTTAGTTGTCTGCCAGCTTCTGTGTCAGGCTCAGTGGATACTGTGCCCATTTGCCCAGTGCCATCATTCATATCTAGTGTGACTATAGCGTGCCTTTAAAAACAAAAAACGTGTTTCACTGTAAGCTAATAGCAGTTAGTTGTCTGCAAGCGTCTGGGTGTCAGGCCTTCAGCGTGAGCTCTGCCAACCTCAGCAAGTGTAATTTGCCACTCATATCTGGTGTCTCTATAGCGTGCATTTAAAACCAAAAAACCTTTTTCACTGTAATGGATTGAAGAGCAGTTAGTTGTCTGCCAGCTTCTGTGTCAGGCTCAGTGGATAATGTGCCCATTTGCCCAGTGCCATCACTCATATCTGGTGTAACTATAGCGTGCCTTTAAAAACAAAAAAAGTGTTTCACTGTAAGCTAATAGCAGTTAGTTGTCTGCAAGTGTCTGGGTGTCAGGCCTTCAGCGTGTGCTCTGCCAACCTCAGCAAGTGTAATTTGCCACTCATATCTGGTGTCTGTATAGCGTGCTTTTACAAAGAAAAAAAGTTTTTCAGTGTAAGCTAATAGCATTCAGTGTCCTTAAATCGGGTGTCAGGCCTTCAGCGTGTGCTCTGCCAACCTCAGCAAGTGTAATTTGCCACTCATATCTGGTGTCTGTATAGCGTGCTTTTACAAAGAAAAAAACTTTTTTCACTGTAATAGATTGAATAGCAGTTAGTTGCCTGCCAGCTTCTGTGTCAGGCTCAGTGGATACTGTGCCCATTTGCCCAGTGCCACCACTCATATCTGGTGTGACTATAGCGTGCCTTTAAAAACAAAAAACGTGTTTCACTGTAAGCTAATAGCAGTTAGTTGTCTGCAAGCGTCTGGGTGTCAGGCCTTCAGCGTGTGCTCTGCCAACCTCAGCAAGTGTAATTTGCCACTCATATCTGGTGTCTCTATAGCGTGCATTTAAAACCAAAAAACTTTTTTCACTGTAATAGATTGAAGAGCAGTTAGTTGTCTGCCAGCTTCTGTGTCAGGCTCAGTGGATACTGTGCCCATTTGCCCAGTGCCACCACTCATATCTAGTGTGACTATAGCGTGCCTTTAAAAACAAAAAACGTGTTTCACTGTAAGCTAATAGCAGTTAGTTGTCTGCAAGCGTCTGGGTGTCAGGCCTTCAGCGTGTGCTCTGCCAACCTCAGCAAGTGTAATTTGCCACTCATATCTGGTGTCTCTATAGCGTGCATTTAAAACCAAAAAACCTTTTTCACTGTAATGGATTGAAGAGCAGTTAGTTGTCTGCCAGCTTCTGTGTCAGGCTCAGTGGATAATGTGCCCATTTGCCCAGTGCCATCACTCATATCTGGTGTAACTATAGCGTGCCTTTAAAAACAAAAAAAGTGTTTCACTGTAAGCTAATAGCAGTTAGTTGTCTGCAAGCGTCTGGGTGTCAGGCATTCAGCGTGTGCTCTGCCAACCTCAGCAAGTGTAATTTGCCACTCATATCTGGTGTCTGTATAGCGTGCTTTTACAAAGAAAAAAAGTTTTTCAGTGTAAGCTAATAGCATTCAGTGTCCTTAAATCGGGTGTCAGGCCTTCAGCGTGTGCTCTGCCAACCTCAGCAAGTGTAATTTGCCACTCATATCTGGTGTCTGTATAGCGTGCTTTTACAAAGAAAAAAACTTTTTTCACTGTAATAGATTGAATAGCAGTTAGTTGCCTGCCAGCTTCTGTGTCAGGCTCAGTGGATACTGTGCCCATTTGCCCAGTGCCACCACTCATATCTGGTGTGACTATAGCGTGCCTTTAAAAACAAAAAACGTGTTTCACTGTAAGCTAATAGCAGTTAGTTGTCTGCAAGCGTCTGGGTGTCAGGCCTTCAGCGTGTGCTCTGCCAACCTCAGCAAGTGTAATTTGCCACTCATATCTGGTGTCTTTATAGCGTGCATTTAAAACCAAAAAACTTTTTTCACTGTAATAGATTGAAGGGCAGTTAGTTGTCTGCCAGCTTCTGTGTCAGGCTCAGTGGATACTGTGCCCATTTGCCCAGTGCCACCACTCATATCTAGTGTGACTATAGCGTGCCTTTAAAAACAAAAAACGTGTTTCACTGTAAGCTAATAGCAGTTAGTTGTCTGCAAGCGTCTGGGTGTCAGGCCTTCAGCGTGTGCTCTGCCAACCTCAGCAAGTGTAATTTGCCACTCATATCTGGTGTCTCTATAGCGTGCATTTAAAACCAAAAAAACTTTTTTCACTGTAATAGATTGAAGAGCAGTTAGTTGTCTGCCAGCTTCTGTGTCAGGCTCAGTGGATACTGTGCCCATTTGTCCAGTGCCACCACTCATATCTGATGTGACTATAGCGTGCCTTTAAAAACAAAAAACGTGTTTCACTGTAAGCTAATAGCAGTTAGTTGTCTGCAAGCGTCTGGGTGTCAGGCCTTCAGCGTGTGCTCTGCCAACCTCAGCAAGTGTAATTTGCCACTCATATCTGGTGTCTTTATAGCGTGCATTTAAAACCAAAAAACTTTTTTCACTGTAATAGATTGAAGGGCAGTTAGTTGTCTGCCAGCTTCTGTGTCAGGCTCAGTGGATACTGTGCCCATTTGCCCAGTGCCACCACTCATATCTAGTGTGACTATAGCGTGCCTTTAAAAACAAAAAACGTGTTTCACTGTAAGCTAATAGCAGTTAGTTGTCTGCAAGCGTCTGGGTGTCAGGCCTTCAGCGTGTGCTCTGCCAACCTCAGCAAGTGTAATTTGCCACTCATATCTGGTGTCTCTATAGCGTGCATTTAAAACCAAAAAAACTTTTTTCACTGTAATAGATTGAAGAGCAGTTAGTTGTCTGCCAGCTTCTGTGTCAGGCTCAGTGGATACTGTGCCCATTTGTCCAGTGCCACCACTCATATCTGATGTGACTATAGCGTGCCTTTAAAAACAAAAAAAGTGTTTCACTGTAAGCTAATAGCAGTTAGTTGTCTGCAAGCGTCTGGGTGTCAGGCCTTCAGCGTGTGCTCTGCCAACCTCAGCAAGTGTAATTTGCCACTCATATCTGGTGTCTGTATAGCGTGCTTTTACAAAGAAAAAAAGTTTTTCAGTGTAAGCTAATAGCATTCAGTGTCCTTAAATCGGGTGTCAGGCCTTCAGCGTGTGCTCTGCCAACCTCAGCAAGTGTAATTTGCCACTCATATCTGGTGTCTGTATAGCGTGCTTTTACAAAGAAAAAAACTTTTTTCACTGTAATAGATTGAATAGCAGTTAGTTGCCTGCCAGCTTCTGTGTCAGGCTCAGTGGATACTGTGCCCATTTGCCCAGTGCCACCACTCATATCTGGTGTGACTATAGCGTGCCTTTAAAAACAAAAAACGTGTTTCACTGTAAGCTAATAGCAGTTAGTTGTCTGCAAGCGTCTGGGTGTCAGGCCTTCAGCGTGTGCTCTGCCAACCTCAGCAAGTGTAATTTGCCACTCATATCTGGTGTCTCTATAGCGTGCATTTAAAACCAAAAAACCTTTTTCACTGTAATGGATTGAAGAGCAGTTAGTTGTCTGCCAGCTTCTGTGTCAGGCTCAGTGGATAATGTGCCCATTTGCCCAGTGCCATCACTCATATCTGGTGTAACTATAGCGTGCCTTTAAAAACAAAAAAAGTGTTTCACTGTAAGCTAATAGCAGTTAGTTGTCTGCAAGCGTCTGGGTGTCAGGCATTCAGCGTGTGCTCTGCCAACCTCAGCAAGTGTAATTTGCCACTCATATCTGGTGTCTGTATAGCGTGCTTTTACAAAGAAAAAAAGTTTTTCAGTGTAAGCTAATAGCATTCAGTGTCCTTAAATCGGGTGTCAGGCCTTCAGCGTGTGCTCTGCCAACCTCAGCAAGTGTAATTTGCCACTCATATCTGGTGTCTGTATAGCGTGCTTTTACAAAGAAAAAAACTTTTTTCACTGTAATAGATTGAATAGCAGTTAGTTGCCTGCCAGCTTCTGTGTCAGGCTCAGTGGATACTGTGCCCATTTGCCCAGTGCCACCACTCATATCTGGTGTGACTATAGCGTGCCTTTAAAAACAAAAAACGTGTTTCACTGTAAGCTAATAGCAGTTAGTTGTCTGCAAGCGTCTGGGTGTCAGGCCTTCAGCGTGTGCTCTGCCAACCTCAGCAAGTGTAATTTGCCACTCATATCTGGTGTCTTTATAGCGTGCATTTAAAACCAAAAAACTTTTTTCACTGTAATAGATTGAAGGGCAGTTAGTTGTCTGCCAGCTTCTGTGTCAGGCTCAGTGGATACTGTGCCCATTTGCCCAGTGCCACCACTCATATCTAGTGTGACTATAGCGTGCCTTTAAAAACAAAAAACGTGTTTCACTGTAAGCTAATAGCAGTTAGTTGTCTGCAAGCGTCTGGGTGTCAGGCCTTCAGCGTGTGCTCTGCCAACCTCAGCAAGTGTAATTTGCCACTCATATCTGGTGTCTCTATAGCGTGCATTTAAAACCAAAAAAACTTTTTTCACTGTAATAGATTGAAGAGCAGTTAGTTGTCTGCCAGCTTCTGTGTCAGGCTCAGTGGATACTGTGCCCATTTGTCCAGTGCCACCACTCATATCTGATGTGACTATAGCGTGCCTTTAAAAACAAAAAACGTGTTTCACTGTAAGCTAATAGCAGTTAGTTGTCTGCAAGCGTCTGGGTGTCAGGCCTTCAGCGTGTGCTCTGCCAACCTCAGCAAGTGTAATTTGCCACTCATATCTGGTGTCTTTATAGCGTGCATTTAAAACCAAAAAACTTTTTTCACTGTAATAGATTGAAGGGCAGTTAGTTGTCTGCCAGCTTCTGTGTCAGGCTCAGTGGATACTGTGCCCATTTGCCCAGTGCCACCACTCATATCTAGTGTGACTATAGCGTGCCTTTAAAAACAAAAAACGTGTTTCACTGTAAGCTAATAGCAGTTAGTTGTCTGCAAGCGTCTGGGTGTCAGGCCTTCAGCGTGTGCTCTGCCAACCTCAGCAAGTGTAATTTGCCACTCATATCTGGTGTCTCTATAGCGTGCATTTAAAACCAAAAAAACTTTTTTCACTGTAATAGATTGAAGAGCAGTTAGTTGTCTGCCAGCTTCTGTGTCAGGCTCAGTGGATACTGTGCCCATTTGTCCAGTGCCACCACTCATATCTGATGTGACTATAGCGTGCCTTTAAAAACAAAAAAAGTGTTTCACTGTAAGCTAATAGCAGTTAGTTGTCTGCAAGCGTCTGGGTGTCAGGCCTTCAGCGTGTGCTCTGCCAACCTCAGCAAGTGTAATTTGCCACTCATATCTGGTGTCTGTATAGCGTGCTTTTACAAAGAAAAAAAGTTTTTCAGTGTAAGCTAATAGCATTCAGTGTCCTTAAATCGGGTGTCAGGCCTTCAGCGTGTGCTCTGCCAACCTCAGCAAGTGTAATTTGCCACTCATATCTGGTGTCTGTATAGCGTGCTTTTACAAAGAAAAAAACTTTTTTCACTGTAATAGATTGAATAGCAGTTAGTTGCCTGCCAGCTTCTGTGTCAGGCTCAGTGGATACTGTGCCCATTTGCCCAGTGCCACCACTCATATCTGGTGTGACTATAGCGTGCCTTTAAAAACAAAAAACGTGTTTCACTGTAAGCTAATAGCAGTTAGTTGTCTGCAAGCGTCTGGGTGTCAGGCCTTCAGCGTGTGCTCTGCCAACCTCAGCAAGTGTAATTTGCCACTCATATCTGGTGTCTTTATAGCGTGCATTTAAAACCAAAAAACTTTTTTCACTGTAATAGATTGAAGGGCAGTTAGTTGTCTGCCAGCTTCTGTGTCAGGCTCAGTGGATACTGTGCCCATTTGCCCAGTGCCACCACTCATATCTAGTGTGACTATAGCGTGCCTTTAAAAACAAAAAACGTGTTTCACTGTAAGCTAATAGCAGTTAGTTGTCTGCAAGCGTCTGGGTGTCAGGCCTTCAGCGTGTGCTCTGCCAACCTCAGCAAGTGTAATTTGCCACTCATATCTGGTGTCTCTATAGCGTGCATTTAAAACCAAAAAAACTTTTTTCACTGTAATAGATTGAAGAGCAGTTAGTTGTCTGCCAGCTTCTGTGTCAGGCTCAGTGGATACTGTGCCCATTTGTCCAGTGCCACCACTCATATCTGATGTGACTATAGCGTGCCTTTAAAAACAAAAAAAGTGTTTCACTGTAAGCTAATAGCAGTTAGTTGTCTGCAAGCGTCTGGGTGTCAGGCCTTCAGCGTGTGCTCTGCCAACCTCAGCAAGTGTAATTTGCCACTCATATCTGGTGTCTGTATAGCGTGCTTTTATAAAGAAAAAAAGTTTTTCAGTGTAAGCTAATAGCAGTCAGTGTCCTTAAAGCTGGTGTCAGGCCTTCAGCGTGTGCTCTGCCAACCTCAGCAAGTGTAATTTGCCACTCATGTCTGGTGTCTGTATAGCGTGCTTTTACAAAGACATTTTTTTTTCATTGTAAGCTAATAGCATTCAGTGTCCTTAAAGCGGGTGTCAGGCCTTCCAGCGTGTGCTCTGCCAACCTCAGCAAGTGTAATTTGCCACTCATATCTGGTGTCTCTATAGCGTGCATTTAAAACCAAAAAACCTTTTTCACTGTAATGGATTGAAGAGCAGTTAGTTGTCTGCCAGCTTCTGTGTCAGGCTCAGTGGATAATGTGCCCATTTGCCCAGTGCCATCACTCATATCTGGTGTAACTATAGCGTGCCTTTAAAAACAAAAAAAGTGTTTCACTGTAAGCTAATAGCAGTTAGTTGTCTGCAAGTGTCTGGGTGTCAGGCCTTCAGCGTGTGCTCTGCCAACCTCAGCAAGTGTAATTTGCCACTCATATCTGGTGTCTGTATAGCGTGCTTTTACAAAGAAAAAAAGTTTTTCAGTGTAAGCTAATAGCATTCAGTGTCCTTAAATCGGGTGTCAGGCCTTCAGCGTGTGCTCTGCCAACCTCAGCAAGTGTAATTTGCCACTCATATCTGGTGTCTGTATAGCGTGCTTTTACAAAGAAAAAAACTTTTTTCACTGTAATAGATTGAATAGCAGTTAGTTGCCTGCCAGCTTCTGTGTCAGGCTCAGTGGATACTGTGCCCATTTGCCCAGTGCCACCACTCATATCTGGTGTGACTATAGCGTGCCTTTAAAAACAAAAAACGTGTTTCACTGTAAGCTAATAGCAGTTAGTTGTCTGCAAGCGTCTGGGTGTCAGGCCTTCAGCGTGTGCTCTGCCAACCTCAGCAAGTGTAATTTGCCACTCATATCTGGTGTCTTTATAGCGTGCATTTAAAACCAAAAAACTTTTTTCACTGTAATAGATTGAAGGGCAGTTAGTTGTCTGCCAGCTTCTGTGTCAGGCTCAGTGGATACTGTGCCCATTTGCCCAGTGCCACCACTCATATCTAGTGTGACTATAGCGTGCCTTTAAAAACAAAAAACGTGTTTCACTGTAAGCTAATAGCAGTTAGTTGTCTGCAAGCGTCTGGGTGTCAGGCCTTCAGCGTGTGCTCTGCCAACCTCAGCAAGTGTAATTTGCCACTCATATCTGGTGTCTCTATAGCGTGCATTTAAAACCAAAAAACCTTTTTCACTGTAATGGATTGAAGAGCAGTTAGTTGTCTGCCAGCTTCTGTGTCAGGCTCAGTGGATAATGTGCCCATTTGCCCAGTGCCATCACTCATATCTGGTGTAACTATAGCGTGCCTTTAAAAACAAAAAAAGTTTTTCAGTGTAAGCTAATAGCATTCAGTGTCCTTAAATCGGGTGTCAGGCCTTCAGCGTGTGCTCTGCCAACCTCAGCAAGTGTAATTTGCCACTCATATCTGGTGTCTGTATAGCGTGCTTTTACAAAGAAAAAAACTTTTTTCACTGTAATAGATTGAATAGCAGTTAGTTGCCTGCCAGCTTCTGTGTCAGGCTCAGTGGATACTGTGCCCATTTGCCCAGTGCCACCACTCATATCTGGTGTGACTATAGCGTGCCTTTAAAAACAAAAAACGTGTTTCACTGTAAGCTAATAGCAGTTAGTTGTCTGCAAGCGTCTGGGTGTCAGGCCTTCAGCGTGTGCTCTGCCAACCTCAGCAAGTGTAATTTGCCACTCATATCTGGTGTCTTTATAGCGTGCATTTAAAACCAAAAAACTTTTTTCACTGTAATAGATTGAAGGGCAGTTAGTTGTCTGCCAGCTTCTGTGTCAGGCTCAGTGGATACTGTGCCCATTTGCCCAGTGCCACCACTCATATCTAGTGTGACTATAGCGTGCCTTTAAAAACAAAAAACGTGTTTCACTGTAAGCTAATAGCAGTTAGTTGTCTGCAAGCGTCTGGGTGTCAGGCCTTCAGCGTGTGCTCTGCCAACCTCAGCAAGTGTAATTTGCCACTCATATCTGGTGTCTCTATAGCGTGCATTTAAAACCAAAAAAACTTTTTTCACTGTAATAGATTGAAGAGCAGTTAGTTGTCTGCCAGCTTCTGTGTCAGGCTCAGTGGATACTGTGCCCATTTGTCCAGTGCCACCACTCATATCTGATGTGACTATAGCGTGCCTTTAAAAACAAAAAAAGTGTTTCACTGTAAGCTAATAGCAGTTAGTTGTCTGCAAGCGTCTGGGTGTCAGGCCTTCAGCGTGTGCTCTGCCAACCTCAGCAAGTGTAATTTGCCACTCATATCTGGTGTCTGTATAGCGTGCTTTTATAAAGAAAAAAAGTTTTTCAGTGTAAGCTAATAGCAGTCAGTGTCCTTAAAGCTGGTGTCAGGCCTTCAGCGTGTGCTCTGCCAACCTCAGCAAGTGTAATTTGCCACTCATGTCTGGTGTCTGTATAGCGTGCTTTTACAAAGACATTTTTTTTTCATTGTAAGCTAATAGCATTCAGTGTCCTTAAAGCGGGTGTCAGGCCTTCCAGCGTGTGCTCTGCCAACCTCAGCAAGTGTAATTTGCCACTCATATCTGGTGTCTGTATAGCGTGCTTTTACAAAGAAAAAAGTTTTTCAGTGTAAGCTTATAGCATTCAGTGTCCTTAAATCGGGTGTCAGGCCTTCAGCGTGTGCTCTGCCAACCTCAGCAAGTGTAATTTGCCACTCATATCTGGTGTCTCTATAGCGTGCATTTAAAACCAAAAAACTTTTTTCACTGTAATAGATTGAAGAGCAGTTAGTTGTCTGCCAGCTTCTGTGTCAGGCTCAGTGGATACTGTGCCCATTTGCCCAGTGCCACCACTCATATCTGGTGTGACTATAGCGTGCCTTTAAAAACAAAAAAAGTGTTTCACTGTAAGCTAATAGCAGTTAGTTGTCTGCAAGCGTCTGGGTGTCAGGTCTTCAGCGTGTGCTCTGCCAACCTCAGCAAGTGTAATTTGCCACTCATATCTGATGTCTCTATAGCGTGCTTTTATAAAGAAAAAAAAGTTTTTCAGTGTAAGCTAATAGCAGTCAGTGTCCTTAAAGCGGGTGTCAGGCCTTCAGCGTGTACTCTGCCAACCTCAGCAAGTGTAATTTGCCACTCATATCTGGTGTCTCTATAGTGTGCATTTAAAACCAAAAAACCTTTTTCACTGTAATAGATTGAAGAGCAGTTAGTTGTCTGCCAGCTTCTGTGTCAGGCTCAGTGGATAATGTGCCCATTTGCCCAGTGCCATCACTCATATCTGGTGTAACTATAGCGTGCCTTTAAAAACAAAAAAAGTGTTTCACTGTAAGCTAATAGCAGTTAGTTGTCTGCAAGCGTCTGGGTGTCAGGCCTTCAGCGTGTGCTCTGCCAACCTCAGCAAGTGTAATTTGCCACTCATATCTGGTGTCTGTATAGCGTGCTTTTACAAAGAAAAAAACCTTTTTCACTGTAATAGATTGAAGAGCAGTTAGTTGTCTGCCAGCTTCTGTGTCAGGCTCAGTGGATAATGTGCCCGTTTGCCCAGTGCCATCACTCATATCTGGTGTAATTATAGCGTGCCTTTAAAAACAAAAAAAGTGTTTCACTGTAAGCTAATAGCAGTTAGTTGTCTGCAAGCGTCTGGGTGTCAGGTCTTCAGCGTGTGCTCTGCCAACCTCAGCAAGTGTAATTTGCCACTCATATCTGGTGTCTCTATAGCGTGCATTTAAAACCAAAAAACCTTTTTCACTGTAATAGATTGAAGAGCAGTTAGTTGTCTGCCAGCTTCTGTGTCAGGCTCAGTGGATAATGTGCCCGTTTGCCCAGTGCCATCACTCATATCTGGTGTAATTATAGCGTGCCTTTAAAAACAAAAAAAGTGTTTCACTGTAAGCTAATAGCAGTTAGTTGTCTGCAAGCGTCTGGGTGTCAGGTCTTCAGCGTGTGCTCTGCCAACCTCAGCAAGTGTAATTTGCCACTCATATCTGGTGTCTGTATAGCGTGCTTTTACAAAGAAAAATAGTTTTTCAGTGTAAGCTAATAGCATTCAGTGTCCTTAAATCGGGTGTCAGGCCTTCAGCGTGTGCTCTGCCAACCTCAGCAAGTGTAATTTGACACTCATATCTGGTGTCTGTATAGCGTACTTTTATAAAGAAAAAAAGTTTTTCAGTGTAAGCTAATAGCAGTCAGTGTCCTTAAAGCGGGTGTCAGGCCTTCAGCGTGTGCTCTGCCAACCTCAGCAAGTGTAATTTGCCACTCATATCTGGTGTCTCTATAGCGTGCATTTAAAACCAAAAAAACTTTTTCACTGTAATAGATTGAAGAGCAGTTAGTTGTCTGCCAGCTTCTGTGTCAGGCTCAGTGGATAATGTGCCCATTTGCCCAGTGCCATCACTCATATCTGGTGTAACTATAGCGTGCCTTTAAAAACAAAAAAAGTGTTTCACTGTAAGCTAATAGCAGTTAGTTGTCTGCAAGCGTCTGGGTGTCAGGCCTTCAGCGTGTGCTCTGCCAACCTGAGCAAGTGTAATTTGCCACTCATATCTGGTGTCTCTATAGCGTGCTTTTATAAAGAAAAAACGTTTTTCAGTGTAAGCTAATAGCAGTCAGTGTCCTTAAAGCGGGTGTCAGGCCTTCAGCGTGTGCTCTGCCAACCTCAGCAAGTGTAATTTGCCACTCATATCTGGTGTCTCTATAGCGTGCATTTAAAACCAAAAAACCTTTTTCACTGTAATAGATTGAAGAGCAGTTAGTTGTCTGCCAGCTTCTGTGTCAGGCTCAGTGGATAATATGCCCGTTTGCCCAGTGCCATCACTCATATCTGGTGTAACTATAGCGTGCCTTTAAAAACAAAAAAAGTGTTTCACTGTAAGCTAATAGCAGTTAGTTGTCTGCAAGCGTCTGGGTGTCAGGCCTTCAGCGTGTGCTCTGCCAACCTCAGCAAGTGTAATTTGCCACTCATATCTGGTGTCTGTATAGCGTGCTTTTACAAAGAAAAAAAGTTTTTCAGTGTAAGCTAATAGCATTCAGTGTCCTTAAATCGGGTGTCAGGCCTTCAGCGTGTGCTCTGCCAACCTCAGCAAGTGTAATTTGCCACTCATATCTGGTGTCTGTATAGCGTGCTTTTACAAAGAAAAAAAGTTTTTCAGTGTAAGCTAGTAGCATTCAGTGTCCTTAAATCGGGTGTCAGGCCTTCAGCGTGTGCTCTGCCAACCTCAGCAAGTGTAATTTGCCACTCATATCTGGTGTCTCTATAGCGTGCATTTAAAACCAAAAAACCTTTTTTCACTGTAATAGATTGAAGAGCAGTTAGTTGTCTGCCAGCTTCTGTGTCAGGCTCAGTGGATACTGTGCCCTTTTGCCCAGTGCCACCACTCATATCTGATGTGACTATAGCGTGCCTTTAAAAACAAAAAAAGTGTTTCACTGTAAGCTAATAGCAGTTAGTTGTCTGCAAGCGTCTGGGTGTCAGGCCTTCAGCGTGTGCTCTGCCAACCTCAGCAAGTTTAATTTGCCACTCATATCTGGTGTCTGTATAGCGTGCTTTTATAAAGAAAAAAAGTTTTTCAGTGTAAGCTAATAGCAGTCAGTGTCCTTAAAGCTGGTGTCAGGCCTTCAGCGTGTGCTCTGCCAACCTCAGCAAGTGTAATTTGCCACTCATGTCTGGTGTCTGTATAGCGTGCTTTTACAAAGAAAAATTTTTTTTCATTGCAAGCTAATAGCATTCAGTGTCCTTAAAGCGGGTGTCAGGCCTTCAGCGTGTGCTCTGCCAACCTCAGCAAGTGTCATTTGCCACTCATATCTGGTGTCTGTATAGCGTGCTTTTACAAAGAAAACAAGTTTCTCAGTCTAAGCTAATAGCATTCAGTGTCCTTAAAGCGGGTGTCAGGCCTTCAGCGTGTGCTCTGCCAACCTCAGCAATGAAAAATATTTTTTATGTACTTTAAATGTATTTAACGTGTTGATATAAATATTATAAGTTTAATTCAGATTGCTTCCAGAACACTGAAATTGAGAAGCCTATAGAGTATTACAGACTTTGAGTGAATAGGAATGGAGACCACATCTGGTTCACTTTAAGAGTGATGTTAAAGGGCTTGTTTATAGTAACCTTTGACCTAAGCTTTGCTAGCCAGTCTCCCTCTGTATTACCATGGATCATATTTCTAAAGGCATTTATTCCACCATGCATATATAACTCCTTTGTGTACCTTACCGCCAAATATAACGTATGACTTTAATCATAGATTTCAAATGATGCTAAGTCACACCCCTTTTTCTAAGATAGCCACTTATTTTAAAGTAAGGCAATCTTATGTATACTCCCCTCTTTAACTGAATTTTAAACCCATAAAACTGATTGTAGTTTAGAATTCGTGGCCAATACCTTTAACATCAAAAATGGATAACAACTGGAACATTGCTCTCTGTATTGGACAAAGACTGTTAAAGACATATGTTATTACCAGATGGATGATAATTGTTATGTTTGAATAAACATAAGTTAAACTGCAAGATACTTGATTCGATTGTTAAGAAAACTGATATGTGACAAACAAAGATTTCACGGAATGCCAATTTCCTACATTTAATGGTGGAGAATGCGGGCACCAACAGCAAACTTTTGATTTAAGCCTGAATTATGACTGACTTAATCTTTAAGTGTTCTGCTACAAGAAGATTACAAGAAGAAGATAAGAAAATCACTGAAGAAAAGTTGAAATTGTTCCCTGAAGAAAAAAGCTTTAGTACCCGGCTTGAAACAGGAGAAACACAAGTGACTGATACAGCAGGATGGCATCCCAAAAATCCTTTATTTAAACATTCAGCTTTACTATGCGAAAATAGAGTTGCGCAGGGTGAAAAATCGTTCGAACGTGGAAATATGCTCAGTACTGACGGAAGAATATGACGATAATAATTGAGATGACAATCTGTATCCTTTTATCCATACTTTATTTATGAAGAAATAAATGTTATGACGAATTGCAGATCGAAGATGGCAATTCGGAGGATTCTCAAGAAATAACTACATATTTCAAAAAGTATTCTTCCATCAGATGATGCGCACACCTGTGGAAATCAAATACTTCAAGGGTATGTGTCTTTAACATGTCTGTAGAAGTTGCTCATATGTATATTGAAACAAATTGTATTAACTGTTTAGTTAATTATGGATTGGCAGCAAAAGACTGCTGTCAAATGTAACAGGATCTGTCTGTAAAAGAGTTAATCCTGAAAACGCTATTTTGTATTGAAATGGTTAGACAGATTAACTGGTATTGAGCAAAGCAATGTGGTTAAAAGGGAAAGAAAAAGTAGCATTACTGGCAAAAGGCTTTCTGGAAACTAAAGATTCTATAAAGGAATGGTGTCAACTTAAAAAGACCAGTAATTGTTATGTTTGTAATACATCGAAACAAAAAAGAAATGTGTTGTTAAAAACAATTGAAAAATATATGTTATTGCAAGGTCTAGTAATTTACCTAGCCCCTCGCTAAACTGTAAATCTCCTTAAAAGTGTTAAAAGAAGGAAATCGCCCCCCATGGCTCTCTTTTGAGAGTGCATTGGATGCAACATTAGTTGAAACAAAACCTCAGACTCTCGGCAGTTGTTGAAAGGATTAAGTAATGTCAAGGAAATGAACATTTTAATATAATGAAAGAAATGCTTAAGAATCAGACTGATCTGTTAAATAGAACCCATAAAACAATGTCTCACATGTCCAAGATTAGACTTTGTTACTAATCTTGACAATTTGCAGAAATTGCTAGTCTGGGGAATGTTACAGATATTTTGTGGAAAAATCTGAAAGATTTGGATTTTAGTTTGGAAGTAGAAGTTTTGTGAAAAGGGCAGGAGAGAAGAAAAGATATAGAAAAATTGGGAAGTTGTGCAAGAAAAAGGGTCAGATGGATACTCTCAGATTAGCCAGATTGATTAAAAATGTGTCTAAATATGAT
The DNA here is from genome assembly GCF_036172605.1 of Pelobates fuscus. Classification (NCBI taxonomy): domain Eukaryota; kingdom Metazoa; phylum Chordata; class Amphibia; order Anura; family Pelobatidae; genus Pelobates; species Pelobates fuscus. The sequence goes on from NC_086326.1 coordinate 280,481, forward strand.
GAGCAGAGAGGACCTTTTTACAATATGAGTGTTTTTGAAGGTGAAATGAATAAACGAAAATTTAGTGATGTGGTAGCCACCAGATGTCGTTTGATCTGGCTGCCAGCCTCATTAAGTGAATGGGTTAAAAATTAACTCATTGATGTGTTGGAGGATAAAGAATGTGAAAAGCCCAGAGTTTAGTTGCAGGAATTGTTTCCAAATATATTGCTAATGGTTGTATAGTGTGCAACTGGTTTGAATAGTTTTGAATTTTCTATTTTTGATTAATTTAAATGGAGAAAATTATGATATACATGTTTGTGCTAATTTAAGGAATAAGGCATGGAATTTGATTACTGACACAAAACAGTCTACTATGTCTAAAGAGTAACACAGGCAGAGTGTTAGTGAATATGTCTCTAGAATATCAGGGTAACCAAATGAGCTAGATTAAGAGATTTTGCTGCTATGGAAATTATGAAATCCTTGCAATTGTTAAAAAGGAAAAACACAGGAATAACTACAATGTTGCACAGACACACTTTTGTCTAGGGATACTTCAGCAGGACTGGCCCCTATTAAAATTGTGTCTAGTGAAGAAGGTAGAAGGAGAAATGAGGTTATTAATTGAATATGGTAATTTTAGAGTGAGGTTTAAGGAAAGACCACAAAATTAACAAAATTACCAGGGTACTAAAAACTATTCGGCCACACCCCAAGATAGATATTATAGGGTTTTATTAGAGTAATTCTATGGTATGCTATAATTGCAACCAAGAAGGTCATGTTAGGAGATATTGTCCTAAATATGAAGAAAAAACTTACCCAGTGAAAGGGAAAGAAAATTGAATTTCCCAGACCATAAGAATCTACAGAGAGTGGCAGCTGTAAAAACAGAGCATACATCTTCAACCAACCCCCCTCACATATCAAATTCATGTGAAGAGTGTATACTGATGTTAAATGCCACAGTCACAAATCGACAAGTAAAATCGGCCTAAACCCACCAATAAATAGGGATGTGTAATCCCTAGCTATTATCAGATCTATCTTGCTGATAACGAAGTGAAAATCTACGACCATATATTTATGGAAGACTAGAGGGAAATATAACAGAGTTTTATTAGAAACAGGAGCAGGAATGACTCTAATAAAACATGCGTGCCTTTAAAAATTTAAGCATATCAACAAATCCCTTCTAAGTTTTTAATGGAACACATGCACATGCAATTCTATCCACTGATAATGACTTTGAGTTTGAAGGAGGTAAAATAAATTGTGACTTATGGGTCGACCTCTCCTCACACTGTACTATTATGGGAATGGATGTTGTCTATGGAAAAAAAATTGTATGTGGATTTATTAAATTTGGTTTTATGGCAAGCTTTAGGTGAGAGCAAAACAGGTTGAGTGCTTAAACCTAATAATTTAAGATAGTTTAGTCATGATATAACTGTAAAACAGAGTGAAGTGTCACCTTCTATACAACAAGATGATGAGGTTGTACCATATCTTAAAACTAAATACCCCACAGTGTGCTCTAAGTCTAAACAAGATTGTGGGATAGTGAATTTGCAAGTTGTAATTGTAGTTCTAGACCCCCTGCAGTTAAACAATATAAGATCCCAAAGAATAAGAAGAAGGTGTGAATCAGGTGATAAAAGCATTGGTATCTCAAGGAGTGTTGAGAGTGGGTAATTCCAAATGTAAGTCACCATTTGGCTAATAATCAAGCCAATGGCACTTATGGTTTAATTGTGGACACGTATGTGGTGAATAAGGAAATCTCATCAGATATCATGGCGCAAATGGATGCTAATGTTAAGTACTTTCTGTATTGGATATAGTCAATGTGTTCTTTTCTATACCATTCAATCCAGATATCTAGTATCGCTTTAAAAATCATCAATATCTGTTCCAGGTGTTGCTACAGGGCTTCCACGCCTCACCAGCTTACTTTCATAAAGCAATGGCTCAAGTATTGGAACCCCTGGGGTATGGGAATAAGATTTTGCAATATATTGATGATCTGTTAAGTTCAAACAGTAACAAGGGAAGAGCATGAGCAGATACTGTGTGATATTTGTCAAACACTGGCAGATAATGGGTTAAAACTGAACACATTCAAAGTGCAGATCTTGAAGGAAAGATTTACTTTCCTAGGAGTTAATATAGATCCAGAATGTAAAACGCCATGTACAGCAAGGGTTAAAGCATTGCAGCAATTGCCAAGGCCAATGACAGTGTATCATCTACAGAAATGTTTAAGCTTGATAAATATTAGCAGAGAATTTATATATGATATGGCAGGGATAGCAAAACCCTTATGCAATATGCTAAAATATAAAAGATAAGATCATCTGGACAGGGGAAGTTGAAAAGAGTTAAATCTGTTAAAAGATGCTCTCACACAAGCGCCTGTGCTAGCTGCTCCCATTGAAACAGTACCATATATTGTTCAATGTTACGCAGGTGTCTCTTCATTAATAGCAGTTTAATGCAAAGGTAGCATGAATCTTTACGAATACTGGGATATTTTGCTAAAATTATGTATCCAGTGGAAAGAGGAATGTTTTCCTGTGTAAAACAGCTTATGGCTGTATGATGGGCTTTAGAAGCAACACAACACATGGCAGGATTTGGACAGATAAATTTACAAACCCCCCAAATATCTAAAACTGTTACAAAATTGTTCTGAGTTAGGAGTATATAGCCAGTTACAAAATAAACCACCCAGGGTAGAAACCAGTAAAAGCTATGTTATTCCTGATTTGATGTCAGAAGGAAATGGAAATATAATCCAGATCTCCTTTTGAGAAGCAAATAATACAAGGGATTTTATGTTTATGGATTACATCACACAGGTTATGCCATATATGACGATTAAACAAAAGAATTGCAAAGATAGACTGCCAGGCCATATGTCTGCTCAGAAAGCGGAGTTAGAGTATGTAAAGAAAGTTCAAGAAATAACAGTATATGACCCAGTGAATATAATCAGTGACAGCAGTTATGTAGTTAAAGCTTTAACACTTCACCTCCCAATATGGAGAAAAGAGGAATGGTAGATTATCAGGATAAAGCTTTAAAACATGCAGGTATTCTGTCAGAACTGTTTAATTATGAAAAAGAAAAAAAGGGTTTAACTTGTTGTTGTGAAACAGACTTGTAGATCAGGAATCAAAGGAAACTTTGTTTGAGGAGTTGCAATACTTGGAAAATGTAATGAGTGCAACTGTTAGTAAAAGACAAATAACAAATACCCTATAAGATCAGATAGAGAATGGAAGGATGTAGCTTTCAGTATAGAAAGAATGGATCTAGATACGGAAACTGGCATGTACAGGGTTAAACACAATGAAACACAAACATTTGTACCTAGTGGCTTATTACAAGGGCTGATTGTATTCAATCATCGTACACAGGGCATTTGGGTACAGGACAACTATTTAAGGTCCTGCAAAATAAATTGTATCATCCTAATTTAAAACAAAAAGTGTAGAAATATTTTGCAGAAGTGTCTCATATGTGCTCAATTTAATCCAAGACCTAAATACTAGAAACCAAAATTGCAGAGAGATCCTTTGGCAAAAATACCATGGTACTCTATATAAATTAATTTCTAAATTAAAATGAATAAAATAAAATAGAGATAAAAATGCTTTAAGATAAAGAGTAATTGGTTAACATATTTACCAGGAGTATTAATGTCTATTCCTGCAAATCCAAACTCAAGTGTCACCTCATGAGTTAGTGACATGTAGAACTATGTAATCACTTTCCCTAATAAACCTTTTGTTCCAAGTACATTCAAAGTTACAGCAGAACATGCTGAATGGTTGAAAGTATTACAGGAACATCTATTGTTAGATTTGAAGTTTGCTACTTCAAATGTCGTCCCTTATGGTAAACTATGTGTTAAAGTTGTACAGCGCTACGGAATCTGATGGCGCTATAAAAATAAATTAAATAAATATAAAGAAGTAACACAGGGGAATTATGCAGATATGTTTAAGCCAGGTTATAAGGCAATGGTAAATCATTTAAAACACCAGGTCTATGAAAAGCAAGTTGGGAAGGTCCTTATGGTCCTTATGTTGGTCTAAGAATAAAAATTAGAACAAACTGTGTTACAGGGTTAAAAAGCAAACATTGGTACAAAGTGTAATAAATCAATTCTTGTGTCTAGTGATCAATGTAAAAGAAATGTACTAAGGTATAAGATATGTACTAAGGTATAAGAAATGTACTAAGGTATAAGAAATTTACTAATGGATAAGAAATTTACTAATGTATAAGAATAGTAAACTGCCATCTGTTTTTCATTACAGAACTACCGTATATACTCGAGTATAAGCCGACCCGAATATAAGCCGAGGCCCCTAATTTTATCCCAAAAAACTGGGAAAACTTATTGACTCGAGTATAAGACTAGGGTGGGAAATGCAGCAGCTACTGGTAAATTTCTAAATAAAATTAGATCCTAAAAAAAATATATTAATTGAATATTTATTTACAGTGTGTGTATAATGAATGCAGTGTGTGCGTATGTGTGTGTGTATGAGTGCAGCGTGTGTGTATGAGTGCAGTGTGTGTATGAGTGCAGTGTGTGTGTGCATGAATGCAGTGTGTGTGTGCATGAATGCAGTGTGTGAATGCAGTGTGTGCAGGGCCGGTGCAAGGATATTTGCCGCCGTAGGCAAAAAAATTTTTGCCGCCCCCTCCCCCCCATATGTCCTGACTTCCCCTCCTCCTCCCTCAGTGGTCCTTACCTCCCCACCCCCGTGTTCCTTCACTCCCCCCCCCAGTGGTCCTGACTCACCCCTCCCCTAGTGGTCCTTACCCTCCCCTCCCCTAGTGGTCCTTACTTCCCCCTCCCCTCCCATAGTGGTCCTTATCCCACCCCCTCCCTCTCATAGTGGTCCTTATCCCCCTTCTCCCTCCCATAGTGGTCCATATACCCCCCCCCTCCCTCCCATAATGGTCCTTATACCCCCCTCCCTCCCATAGTGGTCCTTATCCCACCCCCTCCCATAGTGGTCCTTATACCCCCCCTCCCTTCCATAGTGGTCCTTATACCCCCCTCCCTCCAATAGTGGTCCTTATCCCCCCCCTCCCTCCCATAGTGGTCCTTATACCCCCCTCCCTCCCATAGTGGTCCTTATACCCCCCCTCCCTCCCATAGTGGTCCTTATACCCCCCTCCCTCCCATAGTGGTCCTTATACCCCCCTCCCTCCCATAGTGGTCCTTATACCCCCCTCCCTCCCATAGTGGTCCTTATACCCCCCTCCCTCCCATAGTGGTCCTTATACCCCCCTCCCTCCCATAGTGGTCCTTATACCCCTCTCCCTCCCATAGTGGTCCTTATACCCCCCCCTCCCATAGTGGTCCTTATACCCCTTTTTTTTATTATTATTAATTTTTTTTTTATTATTTTATTTCTTATTTTATTTTATTTATTTTTTTCGTCCCCCCTCCCTGCTTGATATATGGCAGGGAGGGGGGCTCTCCTTCCCTGGTGGTCCAGTGGCAGTTCAGTGGGGGGGAGAGGGGGGCTGGCAGAGCTGTACTTACCTGTCCTGCAGCTCCTGTCAGCTCTCTCCTCCTCTGCGCCGTCCGTTCTGCTCTTCTGTCAGCTCCCAGTGTAAATCTCGCGAGAGCCGCGGCTCTCGCGAGACTTACACTGGGAGCTGACCGAGGTGCTGAACGGACGGCGCGGAGGAGGAGAGAGCTGACAGGAGCTGCAGGAAAGGTAAGTACAGCTCTGCCAGCCCCCGTCTCCCCCAGTCTGTATTATGGCAATGCAAATTGCCATAATACAGACTCTGACTCGAGTATAAGCCGAGTTGGGGTTTTTCAGCCCAAAAAATGGGCTGAAAAACTCGGCTTATACTCGAGTATATACGGTAATACTGTTTTACATGGACAAAAACCTGTATGATTTTAAATAAAAGGACAAATTGTTTGGACTTTCAAAGGACATTATGGACTTTCAAAGAGACTGTGCTTGTGGATTCGATTGGAGAGGACAATATTTCATGGACTAAATCAAACCGATTGTGATTTATGGTTAATGTATACTGTATACAATTGCACAGCATAATAACTATGATACTGTTATTATTAATGTTAGGTAAAATCAATGCCCAAGGTAAATTAATGAATTAGTGAAAAATGTAAAGGTAATCGTTACAAGAATTTTGTTCTTAGGAGTTCAGAAATGAAAGGGTTAAAATGTCTTGCTTCTCCCTCTTGGAGTGTAAAAAGCAATACAGACAACTGGAAATGGCTGTGTTAAAAGGCCTTTCCTTGTAAACTAATACTTAGATCAATATCAGAGAACAAAATTAAAATCCCATAAGTAATTGGTATAAGTTAATATGATGCAATATTTTAAAATTCATTAAAATAAAGCATCAAAGAGGGCCTTGAAAAATATTTTTTATGTACTTTAAATGTATTTAACGTGTTGATATAAATATTATAAGTTTAATTCAGATTGCTTCCAGAACACTGAAATTGAGAAGCCATACCTTGGCCTATAGAGTATTACAGACTTTCATTGTATAGGAGTGGAGACCACATCTGGTTCACTTTAAGAGTGATGTTAAAGGGCTTGTTTATAGTAACCTTTGACCTAAGCTTTGCTAGCCAGTCTCCCTCTGTATTACCATGGATCATATTTCTAAAGGCATTTATTCCACCATGCATATATAACTCCTTTGTGTAGCTTACCGCCAAATATAACATATGACTTTAATCATAGATTTCAAATGATGCTAAGTCACACCCCTTTTTCTAAGATAGCCACTTATTTTAAAGTAAGGCAATCTTATGTATACTCCCCTCTGTAACTGAATTTTAAACCCATAAAACTGATTGTAGTTTAGAATTCGTGGCCAATACCTTTAACATCAAAAATGGATAACAACTGGAACATTGCTCTCTGTATTGGACAAAGACTGTTAAAGACATATGTTATTACCAGATGGATGATAATTGTTATGTTTGAATAAACATAAGTTAAACTGCAAGATACTTGATTCGATTGTTAAGAAAACTGATATGTGACAAACAAAGATTTCACGAAATGCCAATTTCCTACAAGCAAGTGTAATTTGCCACTCATATCTGGTGTCTGTATAGCGTGCTTTTACAAAGAAAAAAGTTTATCAGTGTAAGCTAATAGCATTCAATGTCCTTAAATCGGGTGTCAGGCCTTCAGCGTGTGCTCTGCCAACCTCAGCAAGTGTAATTTGCCACTCATATCTGGTGTCTCTATAGCGTGCATTTAAAACCAAAAAACTTTTTTCACTGTAATAGATTGAAGAGCAGTTAGTTGTCTGCCAGCTTCTGTGTCAGGCTCAGTGGATACTGTGCCCATTTGCCCAGTGCCACCACTCATATCTGGTGTGACTATAGCGTGCCTTTAAAAACAAAAAAAGTGTTTCACTGTAAGCTAATAGCAGTTAGTTGTCTGCAAGCGTCTGGGTGTCAGGCCTTCAGCGTGTGCTCTGCCAACCTCAGCAAGTGTAATTTGCCACTCATATCTGGTGTCTCTATAGCGTGCTTTTATAAAGAAAAAAAGTTTTTCAGTGTAAGCTAATAGCAGTCAGTGTCCTTAAAGCGGGTGTCAGGCCTTCAGCGTGTGCTCTGCCAACCTCAGCAAGTGTCATTTGCCACTCATATCTGGTGTCTCTATAGCGTGCATTTAAAACCAGAAAACCTTTTTCACTGTAATAGATTGAAGAGCAGTTAGTTGTCTGCCAGCTTCTGTGTCAGGCTCAGTGGATAATGTGCCCATTTGCCCAGTGCCATCACTCATATCTGGTGTAACTATAGCGTGCCTTTAAAAACAAAAAAAGTGTTTCACTGTAAGCTAATAGCAGTTAGTTGTCTGCAAGCGTCTGGGTGTCAGGCCTTCAGCGTGTGCTCTGCCAACCTCAGCAAGTGTAATTTGCCACTCATATCTGGTGTCTGTATAGCGTGCTTTTACAAAGAAAAAAGTTTTTCAGTGTAAGCTAATAGCAGTCAGTGTCCTTAAAGCGGGTGTCAGGCCTTCAGCGTGTGCTCTGCCAACCTCAGCAAGTGTAATTTGCCACTCATATCTGGTGTCTCTATAGCGTGCATTTAAAACCAAAAAACCTTTTTCACTGTGATAGATTGAAGAGCAGTTAGTTGTCTGCCAGCTTCTGTGTCAGGCTCAGTGGATAATGTGCCCGTTTGCCCAGTGCCATCACTCATATCTGGTGTAATTATAGCGTGCCTTTAAAAACAAAAAAAGTGTTTCACTGTAAGCTAATAGCAGTTAGTTGTCTGCAAGCGTCTGGGTGTCAGGCCTTCAGCGTGTGCTCTGCCAACCTCAGCAAGTGTAATTTGCCACTCATATCTGGTGTCTCTATAGCGTGCATTTAAAACCAAAAAAACTTTTTTCACTGTAATAGATTGAAGAGCAGTTAGTTGTCTGCCAGCTTCTGTGTCAGGCTCAGTGGATACTGTGCCCATTTGCCCAGTGCCACCACTCATATCTGGTGTGACTATAGCGTGCCTTTAAAAACAAAAAAAGTGTTTCACTGTAAGCTAATAGCAGTTAGTTGTCTGCAAGCGTCTGGGTGTCAGGCCTTCAGCGTGTGCTCTGCCAACCTCAGCAAGTGTCATTTGCCACTCATATCTGGTGTCTCTATAGCGTGCATTTAAAACCAAAAAACCTTTTTCACTGTAATAGATTGAAGAGCAGTTAGTTGTCTGCCAGCTTCTGTGTCAGGCTCAGTGGATAATGTGCCCATTTGCCCAGTGCCATCACTCATATCTGGTGTAACTATAGCGTGCCTTTAAAAACAAAAAAAGTGTTTCACTGTAAGCTAATAGCAGTTAGTTGTCTGCAAGCGTCTGGGTGTCAGGCCTTCAGCGTGTGCTCTGCCAACCTCAGCAAGTGTAATTTGCCACTCATATCTGGTGTCTGTATAGCGTGCTTTTACAAAGAAAAAAAGTTTTTCAGTGTAAGCTAATAGCAGTCAGTGTCCTTAAAGCGGGTGTCAGGCCTTCAGCGTGTGCTCTGCCAACCTCAGCAAGTGTAATTTGCCACTCATATCTGGTGTCTCTATAGCGTGCATTTAAAACCAAAAAACCTTTTTCACTGTAATAGATTGAAGAGCAGTTAGTTGTCTGCCAGCTTCTGTGTCAGGCTCAGTGGATAATGTGCCCGTTTGCCCAGTGCCATCACTCATATCTGGTGTAATTATAGCGTGCCTTTAAAAACAAAAAAAGTGTTTCACTGTAAGCTAATAGCAGTTAGTTGTCTGCAAGCGTCTGGATGTCAGGCCTTCAGCGTGTGCTCTGCAAACCTCAGCAAGTGTAATTTGCCACTCATATCTGGTGTCTGTATAGCGTGCTTTTACAAAGAAAAAACTTTTTCAGTGTAAGCTAATAGCAGTCAGTGTCCTTAAAGCGGGTGTCAGGCCATCAGCGTGTGCTCTGCCAACCTCAGCAAGTGTAATTTGCCACTCATATCTGGTGTCTCTATAGCGTGCATTTAAAACCAAAAAACCTTTTTCACTGTAATAGATTGAAGAGCAGTTAGTTGTCTGCCAGCTTCTGTGTCAGGCTCAGTGGATAACGTGCCCACTTGCCCAGTGCCATCACTCATATCTGGTGTAACTATAGCGTGCCTTTAAAAACAAACAAAGTGTTTCACTGTAAGCTAATAGCAGTTAGTTGTCTGCAAGCGTCTGGGTGTCAGGCCTTCAGCGTGTGCTCTGCCAACCTCAGCAAGTGTAATTTGCCACTCATATCTGGTGTCTGTATAGCGTGCTTTTACAAAGAAAAAAAGTTTTTCAGTGTAAGCTAATAGCAATCAGTGCAATTAAATCGGATGTCAGGCCTTCAGCGTGTGCTCTGCCAACCTCAGCAAGTGTAATTTGCCACTCATATCTGGTGTCTGTATAGCGTGCTTTTATAAAGAAAAAAAGTTTTTCAGTGTAAGCTAATAGCAGTCAGTGTCCTTAAAGCGGGTGTCAGGCCTTCAGCGTGTGCTCTGCCAACCTCAGCAAGTGTAATTTGCCACTCATATCTGGTGTCTCTATAGCGTGCTTTTATAAAGAAAAAAAGTTTTTCAGTGTAAGCTAATAGCAGTCAGTGTCCTTAAAGCGGGTGTCAGGCCTTCAGCGTGTGCTCTGCCAACCTCAGCAAGTGTAATTTGCCACTCATATCTGGTGTCTCTATAGCGTGCATTTAAAACCAAAAAACCTTTTTCACTGTAATATATTCAAGAGCAGTTAGTTGTCTGCCAGCTTCTGTGTCAGGCTCAGTGGATAATGTGCCCGTTTGCCCAGTGCCATCACTCATATCTGGTGTGACTATAGCGTGCCTTTAAAAACAAAAAAAGTGTTTCACTGTAAGCTAATAGCAGTTAGTTGTCTGCAAGCGTCTGGGTGTCAGGCCTTCAGCGTGTGCTCTGCCAACCTCAGCAAGTGTAATTTGCCACTCATATCTGGTGTCTGTATAGCGTGCTTTTATAAAGAAAAAAAGTTTTTCAGTGTAAGCTAATAGCAGTCAGTGTCCTTAAAGCGGGTATCAGGCCTTCAGCATGTGCTCTGCCAACCTCAGCAAGTGTAATTTGCCACTCATATCTGGTGTCTGTATAGCGTGCTTTTACAAAGAAAAAAAGTTTTTCAGTGTAAGCTAATAGCATTCAGTGTCCTTAAATCGTGTGTCAGGCCTTCAGCGTGTGCTCTGCCAACCTGAGCAAGTGTAATTTGCCACTCATATCTGGTGTCTCTATAGCGTGCTTTTATAAAGAAAAAACGTTTTTCAGTGTAAGCTAATAGCAGTCACTGTCCTTAAAGCGGGTGTCAGGCCTTCAGCGTGTGCTCTGCCAACCTCAGCAAGTGTAATTTGCCACTCATATCTGGTGTCTCTATAGCGTGCATTTACAAAGAAAAAAACCTTTTTCACTGTAATAGATTGAAGAGCAGTTAGTTGTCTGCCAGCTTCTGTGTCAGGCTCAGTGGATAAGGTGCCCATTTGCCCAGTGCCATTACTCATATCTGGTGTGACTATAGCGTGCCTTTAAAAACAAAAAAAAGTGTTTCACTGTAAGCTAATAGCAGTTAGTTGTCTGCAAGCGTCTGGATGTCAGGCCTTCAGCGTGTGCTCTGCCAACCTCAGCAAGTGTAATTTGCCACTCATATCTGGTGTCTGTATAGCGTGCTTTTATAAAGAAAAAAAGTTTTTCAGTGTAAGCTAATAGCAGTCAGTGTCCTTAAAGCGGGTGTCAGGCCTTCAGCGTGTGCTCTGCCAACCTCAGCAAGTGTAATTTGCCACTCATATCTGGTGTCTCTATAGCGTGCATTTAAAACCAAAAAACCTTTTTCACTATAATAGATTGAAGAGCAGTTAGTTGTCTGCCAGCTTCTGTGTCAGGCTCAGTGGATAATGTGCCCATTTGCCCAGTGCCATCATTGATATCTGGTGTGACTATAGCATGCCTTTAAAAACAAAAAAAGTGTTTCACTGTAAGCTAATAGCAGTTAGTTGTCTGCAAGCGTCTGGGTGTCAGGCCTTCAGCGTGTGCTCTGCCAACCTCAGCAAGTGTAATTTGCCACTCATATCTGGTGTTTGTATAGCGCGCTTTTATAAGAAAAAAAGTTTTTCAGTGTAAGCTAATAGCAGTCAGTGTCCTTAAAGCGGGTGTCAGGCCTTCAGCGTGTGCTCTGCCAACCTCAGCAAGTGTAATTTGCCACTCATATCTGGTGTCTGTATAGCGTGCTTTTACAAAGAAAAAAAGTTTTTCAGTGTAAGCTAATAGCATTCAGTGTCCTTAAAGCAGGTGTCAGGCTTCAGCGTGTGCTCTGCCAACCTCAGCAAGTGTAATTTGCCACTCATATCTGGTGTTTGTATAGCGCGCTTTTATAAGAAAAAAGTTTTTCAGTGTAAGCTAATAGCAGTCAGTGTCCTTAAAGCGGGTGTCAGGCCTTCAGCGTGTGCTCTGCCAACCTCAGCAAGTGTAATTTGCCACTCATATCTGGTGTCTGTATAGCGTGCTTTTACAAAGAAAAAAAGTTTTTCAGTGTAAGCTAATAGCATTCAGTAAAAGGATAGTACTGGTATACCTAATGTAATACCCAGGGGAGAGGGAGTATGACTAACGATAGGTCACTCAAAAACTGGAAAAATAGGGATTCACTCAAACCTATATGAAAAATAAAACACTCTGCTATAGTTTTGCAGAAACCAGGAGCTAACCTATAATGCTGGCTGAGTGTAGTGAACGGTGAGGGATTACAGAATAAAAGGTGGACTGTGCCTTTAAGGTGTAAAAATATGTACTGTGCCTTTAAATCTCACATAATGTGTGTGGTAAGTCTGCTGGTTAGAGAGACAAAATGAGACAAAACAAAAATGGATAATCTAATAAATCACAAAAAGAAAAAAGGGATGAGAAAAAATATGAGGAAGAGGGATGAGGAGAAGAAAAAAGTGAAATGGAATGGAATACGGAAAATGGAAAAAGGAGAAAAGTAGAGTCTGGAAAAGAAATATAAATAAAAAATGAATGGGTAGTGCAAAACGCAGCCGATGATATGTGCAGTGCAGATAACTCTATCCCTAATGGGGTATAGGGTAGATGGTATCTGCTCCAAATATTATACTTTGTATGTGTCAAAGATCTGGTTCAAATAATAATAGCAATACAGTATATGGAACTGGATGCTAAGGTGATAAAAAAGGGTCACTCGATATAGAAAGCAATGGTACAAACTGGATGTAAATAACAAAGCCAGTTTATTGGTAAAATTATAAAAATATAAAAATATATAATACAGGAACTGTTCATACAGAGGTTACCAGTCTAATGAGTGTCAGAAAAGTGCAGGAACCCTTGGATTTGGCTGGGATTGGTGTGGATTGACTCGGGCCGATGAGCTTCAGAAATCCTGCTGCCGGTAAGGACGGCGGGCTTTTCGGTGTGCGTCCCGATAAGGATCTCTCTCCAGGGGACGTGCTCTGTAAACGGCTCCACTCGGCAAATACACAAAAGGTCCTGTGCGAGTACTGTTCTCTGCTGGTAGGCGCTCTGCAAGTTGGAACTCGGTCCTGATGAATTGCTGTGCTTGTCTAACGCGTTTCGTAGGAGGTTGCCCTACTTCTTCAGAGACGGGATATCGACCATTGCTATCTAGTTGTTTAAATATACATTTTGTAATTGCTAATAAAAAACTTATAATCATGTACTGTTTTTTCATTATTGCGAGGATTTGTAAGATTCATCGCTCTATATGCAATACATAAACCTCACATAAATTTCATGTATGATATATATTAAAAATATAGATTATGACACAATTAAATGGGAATCCGGACTAAATTGGTAATTCAGACCGCATCATTGGTGGTACTTAATAGTCATACAGGTATACAGAATGATGTTATTAATGACTCAATCTTGTTACAATGCGTAATTGCTCAGTGTACAAAAAATATTACAGAAGGATTACAGTAGTGAGGTAGATTAAAATAAAGTGAAATAAAATAAAACGAAAAGATTAATGGAAATATAATGGATGGAATGAATCTGAGGGTATATAAATATATGGCTACCTTATAATACAATTATATCGATAAAATCTGACAGTAAATGTGACACAAAGTTGGAAAATGGCAATATCAGTTAGGCATAATGGAATAGTGGGGCTGCCTAGTGTCGAATATTAGAAGGTTATGCAAAACAGAGACACAAACATTTGTCGTCCTATGTGTATAATAAACTAGAGGAGGGAGTAAATTGCTATACAATAATATTAAGCAGATGGAGTATGGAGTATAATATGCATATTCTTCTTATCTAGAAGGGAAACACATTGGTTAGTAATCAATAAATATATATAAAAATATAAATATAAGGTCCAAGACTGAAGGTGGACTCATAAAAAGGTACATTAAGTAAGAAATAAGAAATACATTAAGTAAAAAATAATAAATAAAAAATAATAATAATAGTAGTAAATTGGGTCCATTTCAGGGGCAATGATTAAGGTGCCATTAGTGAAGAAAGTGATACGTGCATAGTGTGGTGCATATTGAAAAAGGAATGACCAAGTGTATGGTATCAGATTGGGGGAATCAAATTATAAGAAAGCATGTAGCTCAAAATCAATGTTCAGTCCTTTAGGGGCTAGGGTGTCTAACTCAAAGATCCATTTTGCTTCAGTCTGATCTAATAGTTTATCAATGCTGCCACCTCTCCAATGGACATTGACTTTTTCTATAGGTAGAAACTCTAGACCTGTGGGGTCTCCCCCATGTTTCTCTTTAAAATGCTTTGAGAGGTTGTGTTTAAAAGCATTTTAAAGAGAAACATGGGGGAGACCCCACAGGTCTAGAGTTTCTACCTATAGAAAAAGTCAATGTCCATTGGAGAGGTGGCAGCATTGATAAACTATTAGATCAGACTGAAGCAAAATGGATCTTTGAGTTAGACACCCTAGCCCCTAAAGGACTGAACATTGATTTTGAGCTACATGCTTTCTTATAATTTGATTCCCCCAATCTGATACCATACACTTGGTCATTCCTTTTTCAATATGCACCACAATATGCACGTATCACTTTCTTCACTAATGGCACCTTAATCATTGCCCCTGAAATGGACCCAATTTACTACTATTATTATTATTTTTTATTTATTATTTTTTACTTAATGTATTTCTTATTTCTTACTTAATGTACCTTTTTATGAGTCCACCTTCAGTCTTGGACCTTATATTTATATTTTTATATATATTTATTGATTACTAACCAATGTGTTTCCCTTCTAGATAAGAAGAATATGCATATTATACTCCATACTCCATCTGCTTAATATTATTGTATAGCAATTTACTCCCTCCTCTAGTTTATTATACACATAGGACGACAAATGTTTGTGTCTCTGTTTTGCATAACCTTCTAATATTCGACACTAGGCAGCCCCACTATTCCATTATGCCTAACTGATATTGCCATTTTCCAACTTTGTGTCACATTTACTGTCAGATTTTATCGATATAATTGTATTATAAGGTAGCCATATATTTATATACCCTCAGATTCATTCCATCCATTATATTTCCATTAATCTTTTCGTTTTATTTTATTTCACTTTATTTTAATCTACCTCACTACTGTAATCCTTCTGTAATATTTTTTGTACACTGAGCAATTACGCATTGTAACAAGATTGAGTCATTAATAACATCATTCTGTATACCTGTATGACTATTAAGTACCACCAATGATGCGGTCTGAATTACCAATTTAGTCCGGATTCCCATTTAATTGTGTCATAATCTATATTTTTAATATATATCATACATGAAATTTATGTGAGGTTTATGTATTGCATATAGAGCGATGAATCTTACAAATCCTCGCAATAATGAAAAAACAGTACATGATTATAAGTTTTTTATTAGCAATTACAAAATGTATATTTAAACAACTAGATAGCAATGGTCGATATCCCGTCTCTGAAGAAGTAGGGCAACCTCCTACGAAACGCGTTAGACAAGCACAGCAATTCATCAGGACCGAGTTCCAACTTGCAGAGCGCCTACCAGCAGAGAACAGTACTCGCACAGGACCTTTTGTGTATTTGCCGAGTGGAGCCGTTTACAGAGCACGTCCCCTGGAGAGAGATCCTTATCGGGACGCACACCGAAAAGCCCGCCGTCCTTACCGGCAGCAGGATTTCTGAAGCTCATCGGCCCGAGTCAATCCACACCAATCCCAGCCAAATCCAAGGGTTCCTGCACTTTTCTGACACTCATTAGACTGGTAACCTCTGTATGAACAGTTCCTGTATTATATATTTTTATATTTTTATAATTTTACCAATAAACTGGCTTTGTTATTTACATCCAGTTTGTACCATTGCTTTCTATATCGAGTGACCCTTTTTTATCACCTTAGCATCCAGTTCCATATACTGTATTGCTATTATTATTTGAACCAGATCTTTGACACATACAAAGTATAATATTTGGAGCAGATACCATCTACCCTATACCCCATTAGGGATAGAGTTATCTGCACTGCACATATCATCGGCTGCGTTTTGCACTACCCATTCATTTTTTATTTATATTTCTTTTCCAGACTCTACTTTTCTCCTTTTTCCATTTTCCGTATTCCATTCCATTTCACTTTTTTCTTCTCCTCATCCCTCTTCCTCATATTTTTTCTCATCCCTTTTTTCTTTTTGTGATTTATTAGATTATCCATTTTTGTTTTGTCTCATTTTGTCTCTCTAACCAGCAGACTTACCACACACATTATGTGAGATTTAAAGGCACAGTACATATTTTTACACCTTAAAGGCACAGTCCACCTTTTATTCTGTAATCCCTCACCGTTCACTACACTCAGCCAGCATTATAGGTTAGCTCCTGGTTTCTGCAAAACTATAGCAGAGTGTTTTAATAGCATTCTGTTACGGTACCACCTTCCAAGCTCCAGACACAGTCGTTAGTCACTTGTATTCCCGGTTCCCCCAATAACGAGACCAAGCTCCATTATGAGGGTAAAACATGAACTGAGGACTGGATCAGCCAGCCTGCCTTTTATTTGCATTTCACACACACAGGCCACACCCAAGGGGAGGCATAAAATAACCACTGGCATCGATGGTACATCCCACACATTCCCTCCCCTTGGTGTGACACATAATCCTATTATACATACAGTTTGAAATATACTTTTATACAACTTTCATAACTTCCAATCCATCCATCATGTTCACATAAGAGACACATATTCAGATTCAGCATACTTAAAACATAAACATTCTCAAAAATCACATCAATCCCTTCAGTGAATAAAAAGTTACGCGAAAGTCCGTTTATGACCGACCGCAGGTACCTTTTCTTGCCCAAAATAGTTCCCTGGATTCGGGCTGTGCGGTCGGTCACTTGCTGGCCTAAAAATGGCTAAGTCCCGTTCGAGGTGGGTCGGTACTTCGACTTTCGTTGAACTGTCGAAGTATCGTTGATAGTACGGGTCGGCGGGTTCGAAGTTAAAATGGCCGCCGCCACGTGGTCCTTTGTCCGATGTCGGCCACCTCGAGGACTTTGGTAGCTTGGGCGTTTCATTAGTTTCCGCTGTACTTGAAATGTCATTTATACAAAGTCACAACCCTTCGCATAATCTCTCAGGGACCATACGTACTGGGCAAATCAGACGAACCCAAATAGGTTTAGTCCCGACGGATGGGTCTGTCACATGGCTCCCTCCTTGTGGAACACTCCGGCAGACCCGGCTTGACCCTGTGGCGGGTCAACTTGGGGATGACCGGACTTAGGGAGAATAGGGACGTCTGTTTGCCGGGATAACCCATCCGCATTCCCATTCTGCTTACCGGGCCGGTAGCTGATAGTGAAATTGTAAGGCTGCAATGCCAAACTCCACCTCAGCAGTCTGCCATTGTCCCCAGAGACCCGGTTAAGCCAGACAAGGGGGTTGTGGTCTGTTACGAGAGAAAATTCTTGTCCGTATAGGTAAGGGCTCAGTTTCTTCAGTGCCCAGACCAGGGCTAAACACTCTTTCTCTACTGCCGCATAACTCACTTCTCGAGGTAGTAACTTTCTGCTGAGATATGCGACAGGGTGCTCTCCTCCATCCTCCCCGACCTGGCTCAGCACAGCCCCCAGTCCATACATGGAAGCGTCTGTGTGGACAAGAAAACGTTTGTTAGGGACTGGGGCAGCCAGGACAGGGGCATTCACAAGAGCCTGCTTCAGGGCCCGAAACGCGGCTTCACAAGCTGGAGACCACAGGACCTGCCTAGGTAAGTTCTTTTTAGTCAGGTCAGTCAGGGGCTTGGCAATCGTGCTGTAGTCGGGGACAAAACGTCGATAATACCCTGCTGTCCCTAGGAAAGCAAGCACTTGGGTCTTGGTGATAGGTGTGGGCCAGTTAGCTACCGCTTCCACCTTAGCAGGTTCGGGTCTCTGGCTCCCACAACCCACCCGGTGACCCAAGTACTGTACTTCTGCCATGCCTAAATGGCACTTGTCTGGTTTCAGAGTCAGGCCGGCGGCCCGAATCTTGTCCAGCACTACCCCTACGTGTACTAGGTGGTCTTCCCAAGACTCACTGTAGACCGCGATGTCGTCCAGGTAGGCACATGCAAATCCCTGGAAGCCATCGAGGAGCCTATCCACCATACGCTGGAAGGTAGCCGGAGCATTCTTCATCCCGAATGGCATAACCTTAAACTGGTATAGGCCAAACGGGGTGACGAATGCCGACTTGGGGATAGCATCCTCGGCCAGGGGGATCTGCCAGTACCCTTTACATAGGTCAATGGTGGTCAGATAGCGCCCCCTGGCAATGCGGTCTAGTAACTCGTCTATCCGGGGCATCGGGTAGGCGTCAGTGGTAGTCCGCTCGTTGAGCCGCCTGTAATCCACACAGAACCGGGTGGTCCCATCCTTCTTGGGTACTAGGACTACGGGCGACGCCCACGGACTATCTGAGTGCTCAATAACCCCCAGCCGGGTCATCTCCTGTATCTCCTTCCGCATTCCTTCTCGGACTGCTTCCGGGATACGGTATGGGGGTTGTCGTAGGGGGTTCTGTCCGGGTGTCTCGACTTTGTGTATAGCTAGGTTGGTGTACCCGGGTTCTTGGGAGAACGTCGCCTGCTTCTCCCACAGAAGCTGT
Source organism: Pelobates fuscus (assembly GCF_036172605.1). Taxonomy (NCBI): domain Eukaryota; kingdom Metazoa; phylum Chordata; class Amphibia; order Anura; family Pelobatidae; genus Pelobates; species Pelobates fuscus. Next base: position 299,163 of record NC_086326.1, read on the forward strand.
CTGGCCTGAGTTTTCTCGGCCGGGCTTAGTCGGTCACCTAACTGTACGAGGCTAGTAAGGTCGGTCTGGGGATCCCTTTCTAACAGGTCAGGTAAAGGTAAGTTCTCTGGGTCGTCAGTAGCTGGGGCACAAACTGCTGCAACATCCTCGGGTCGTTCCTGATACTCCTTGAGCATGTTCACATGAAAGGATCGTTGTACCCTTTCATCCGAACAGCTGGCTATAAGATAGGTAGTATCACATACCTGAGCTAACACCTTGTACGGGCCCTGCCAAGATGCTTGCATCTTGTTTGCCTTCACAGGTTTGAGCACTAGGACCTTCTGCCCAACCTGGAAGACCCGCTGTCGAGCGCCCCGATCGTACCATCGCTTCTGTCTCCCCTGGGCCGCCCGGAGATTTTCCCTTACCATCAGGGATAGTTTCTCCATGCGGTCCCGGAGTTCCAGAACATATGGTACTATGGGGGTCCCTTCTTGCTCCGTCTCCCCCTCCCAGTGTCCTCTAATGAGATCTAGGGGTCCACGAACCCTTCTCCCATAGAGTAACTCAAAGGGGGAGAACCCAGTTGATTCCTGGGGCACCTCTCTGTATGCAAATAGCAGATGAGGCAGGAATCGCTCCCAGTCTCTGCAAGAGTCAGTAAAGGTCCTCAGCATCTGTTTGAGGGTACCATTAAATCGCTCGCAGAGACCGTTAGTCTGTGGATGATAGGGTGAACTAAGTAGCGGGTTGATGCCGCACACCTTCCACAGCTGCTGGGTGAGCACAGCGGTAAATTGGGTTCCCTGATCAGAGAGGATCTCCTGAGGGAACCCGACCCTAGTAAAGACTTTAACCAGGGCATCAGCAACCGTCTCTGCCTCTATATTAGACAGCGCTACTGCTTCTGGGTAACGGGTGGCGTAGTCTACCACAGTAAGAATATATTTCTTACCGGATGGACTAGCCCTGGCCAGTGGACCCACAATGTCAACGGCTATGCGGGAAAAGGGCTCTCCAATGATAGGCATCGGCTGTAGCCTAGCTTTTGGATGATCTCCCCGCTTACCTACCCGTTGACAAGTGTCGCACGTGCTACAATACATCCGCACATCTCGGTTAAAATTGGGCCAGAAAAAGTTTTGGGTGATTCTATGAGCTGTGCGGTGGGAACCTAGATGACCTGCTAACGGCACGTCATGCCCAATCCGCAGAATCTCCTGCCGATACTTTGCAGGTACTACTAGTTGTCGTTTCTGCGGAGGGGCATTCGGTTTCGGGGAAGGTTTCGGGATCCTGTACAGCCTATCCCCCACCCACTCGTAGTGTTCCCCACCTACTCCTTCTTCCCCAGCGTCGGCCCTGGCTCTGTACTTGGCTAACGTCGGGTCCTCCCTAGTTTCCTTCCCGTACATTTCTGGGGTATCCCAGCCGAACGGGGCCTGGTCTAAGGTACAAGTCGGGGTAGAGAGTCTTACCTGGGTCTCAACAGCAGGTGGGCCGGCCTCAGTGGCACGGGTCTGGGCACGGGTCGTAACAGCGTCCACTGCAGCGGGGCCCATGGGAGCAAAGGCCGAAACCAGGGGGGCCAAGTCGTTGCCAAGAAGGACATCAGCGGGTAAATCCTTAATGACCCCCACATTCACGTGTCTAGCGCCCACTCCCCAATCCAAATGTACCCGGGCCACGGGTAGACGAAATACTGCACCCCCGGCTACTCATACTGCCACGGTATCCCCGGTATGTTGAGCTTCGGACACTAGGTGCTTTTGGAGCAAAGTCAGGGTTGCACCAGTGTCTCGTAGCCCACTGGCTTCCTTTCCGTTGACCTTTACACTCTGTCTGTGGTGTTGTCGATTGTCCTGGTGGGCAGCCTGAACAGGGTCCGCCTCATGTAATATGCCCCAGCATTCCTCTTCCTCTACACAGTGGACTGCTGGGAGAGGTGCTGGGGAAGGGGCCCCCGTGGGTTTCCTCCAGGACTGGTTCCTGTTGGCACGGTTCATCGGGCACTCCTGTCGCCGGTGCCCTAGCTGATTGCACAGGAAGCACCGAAGGGGTTCAGAGTACTCTCGGGCGTTAAACCGGGGTGGACGTTGGTACTGGGCAGCCGGAGGGGGTGCGGATGGTCTGTTTATGGGAGGCTGATACGTGGCAGCGGCTGGTTGGTATTCCGCTCGGGCTGTGGCCTTGGTGATGGAATTGTCCAGTCTGCGAGCGTCAGTGTACTCATCGGCCAAGCGAGCCGCCTCGTGTAGAGTGGAAGGCTTACGGTCTCGTACCCACTCTCTGACCCCTGTCGGCAATTTGTCGAAACAATGTTCCAATAAAAACATCTGCAGCACCTCTTCTCCCGACACCGCCTGGCATCCTGCCATCCAGTGGGCGGCTGTGCGATGTACCTTGCAGGCCCATTCCACGTATGAGTCCCCAGTGGTCTTTGCAGTGTCCCGGAACCTCCTCCGGTATGCCTCGGGTGTAACGGCATACCGGGCAAGTAAAGCTTCCCTGACGGTAACATAATCCCCGATCTCCTCATCCGGAATAGCCCGAAAAGCGTCGTTGGCCCGGCCGGATAACTTGCCGGACAGTATAGCAACCCAGTCTGCCGGGGGTACCTTGTGCAGAGCACATTGCCGCTCAAAATCCGCAAGGTACCCGTCAATCTCTCCTTCGGTCTCACTGAAGGCTTTGAAGGCCGCAAATGGCACTTTCTGTTTGTCCCCCGGGTTTGCTGTGACTGGGGCCGCTGCAGTACCGTTTTGGCGTAGCAGGCTGGCCTCCACAGCGGCTTGAACCTGGGTGATGATCTCTGCGGAGGGGTTGGGGCCATAATGGGCCAGCCGAATTCTTACCGCCCGGTCAAATCTTGCCTCCTCGGGGGTTCTGTCGTCTGGGCTGGGTCCATTGGCTCCCTCTGCCGCTGGTACTCCATCCATTTCCAGCAATAAAGCAATAATGTCCCTCTTCTTGAGGTTACTGGCCTGTCCGCCCCTTTGTTCCAATAAGTCTTTTAAGGTAGCTCTTCTCAGGTTTTGGTATTGTAGTTCCATTTTATTCTTGGTCGTAGCGGTTTCTTTGGGCGTTGAAGATCATCCCGTCGCTTGCCACCAGTTGTTACGGTACCACCTTCCGAGCTCCAGACACAGTCGTTAGTCACTTGTATTCCCGGTTCCCCCAATAACGAGACCAAGCTCCATTATGAGGGTAAAACATGAACTGAGGACTGGATCAGCCAGCCTGCCTTTTATTTGCATTTCACACACACAGGCCACACCCAAGGGGAGGCATAAAATAACCACTGGCATCGATGGTACATCCCACACATTCCCTCCCCTTGGTGTGACACATAATCCTATTATACATACAGTTTGAAATATACTTTTATACAACTTTCATAACTTCCAATCCATCCATCATGTTCACATAAGAGACACATATTCAGATTCAGCATACTTAAAACATAAACATTCTCAAAAATCACATCAATCCCTTCAGTGAATAAAAAGTTACGCGAAAGTCCGTTTATGACCGACCGCAGGTACCTTTTCTTGCCCAAAATAGTTCCCTGGATTCGGGCTGTGCGGTCGGTCACTTGCTGGCCTAAAAATGGCTAAGTCCCGTTCGAGGTGGGTCGGTACTTCGACTTTCGTTGAACTGTCGAAGTATCGTTGATAGTACGGGTCGGCGGGTTCGAAGTTAAAATGGCCGCCGCCACGTGGTCCTTTGTCCGATGTCGGCCACCTCGAGGACTTTGGTAGCTTGGGCGTTTCATTAGTTTCCGCTGTACTTGAAATGTCATTTATACAAAGTCACAACCCTTCGCATAATCTCTCAGGGACCATACGTACTGGGCAAATCAGACGAACCCAAATAGGTTTAGTCCCGACGGATGGGTCTGTCACACATTCAGTGTCCTTAAATCGGGTGTCAGGCCTTCAGCGTGTGCTCTGCCAACCTCAGCAAGTGTAATTTGCCACTCATATCTGGTGTCTGTATAGCGTGCTTTTATAAAGAAAAAAGTTTTTCAGTGTAAGCTAATAGCAGTCAGTGTCCTTAAAGTGGGTGTCAGGCCTTCAGCGTGTGCTCTGCCAACCTCAGCAAGTGTAATTTGCCACTCATATCTGGTGTCTCTATAGCGTGCTTTTACAAAGAAAAAAACCTTTTTCACTGTAATAGATTGAAGAGCAGTTAGTTGTCTGCCAGCTTCTGTGTCAGGCTCAGTGGATAATGTGCCCATTTGCCCAGTGCCATTACTCATATCTGGTGTGACTATAGCGTGCCTTTAAAAACAAAAAAAAGTGTTTCACTGTAAGCTAATAGCAGTTAGTTGTCTGCAAGCGTCTGGATGTCAGGCCTTCAGCGTGTGCTCTGCCAACCTCAGCAAGTGTAATTTGCCACTCATATCTGGTGTCTCTATAGCGTGCATTTAAAACCAAAAAACCTTTTTCACTATAATAGATTGAAGAGCAGTTAGTTGTCTGCCAGCTTCTGTGTCAGGCTCAGTGGATAATGTGCCCATTTGCCCAGTGCCATCATTGATATCTGGTGTGACTATAGCATGCCTTTAAAAACAAAAAAAGTGTTTCACTGTAAGCTAATAGCAGTTAGTTGTCTGCAAGCGTCTGGGTGTCAGGCCTTCAGCGTGTGCTCTGCCAACCTCAGCAAGTGTAATTTGCCACTCATATCTGGTGTCTGTATAGCGTGCTTTTACAAAGAAAAAAAGTTTTTTCAGTGTAAGCTAATAGCATTCAGTGTCCTTAAAGCAGGTGTCAGGCTTCAGCGTGTGCTCTGCCAACCTCAGCAAGTGTAATTTGCCACTCATATCTGGTGTTTGTATAGCGCGCTTTTATAAGAAAAAAGTTTTTCAGTGTAAGCTAATAGCAGTCAGTGTCCTTAAAGCGGGTGTCAGGCCTTCAGCGTGTGCTCTGCCAACCTCAGCAAGTGTAATTTGCCACTCATATCTGGTGTCTGTATAGCGTGCTTTTACAAAGAAAAAAAGTTTTTCAGTGTAAGCTAATAGCATTCAGTGTCCTTAAAGCAGGTGTCAGGCTTCAGCGTGTGCTCTGCCAACCTCAGCAAGTGTAATTTGCCACTCATATCTGGTGTCTGTATAGCGTGCTTTTACAAAGAAAAAAAGTTTTTCAGTGTAAGCTAATAGCAGTCAGTGTCCTTAAAGCGGGTGTCAGACCTTCAGCGTGTGCTCTGCCAACCTCAGCAAGTGTACTTTGCCACTCATATCTGGTGTCTCTATAGCGTGCCTTTACAAAGAAAAAACTTTGTTCACTGTTATAGATTGAATAGCAGTTAGTTTTCTTCAAGCGGGTGTGTCAGGCCTACAGCGTGTACTCTGCAGACCTCTGCCATTGCACATTGCCACTCATATCTGGTGTCACAATAGCGTGCATTTAAAACCAAAAAACTTTTTTCACTGTTATAGATTGAATTGCAGTTAGTTGTCTTCAAGCGGGTGTGTCAGGCCTTCAGCGTGTGCTCTGCAGACCTCTGCCAGTGTACTTTGCCACTCATATCTGGTGTCATAATAGCGTGCATTTAAAACTAAAAAACTTTTTTCACTGTTATAGATTGAATAGCAGTTAGTTGTCTCCAAGCGTCTGTGTGTCAGGCCTGCTCATCTGCCCACAGTCAGGTGTCTGTCAAGGACATGTTTGAGCGTAAGAAGCCAATGTCAGAAAGTCACCCCCTTGCCCGGCGTCTGACAGCTGGCTTGTCTGTACTATTAGCCCGCCAGCTTTTACCATACAAGCTGGTGGAGTCTGAGGCATTCAAAAAATTTGTAGCTATTGGGACACCGCAGTGGAAGTTACCTGGCCGAAATTTCTTTTCACAAAAGGCAATCCCCAACCTGTACTCGATAGTTCAAAAGGAAGTAATGGCATGTCTGGCACACATTGTTGGGGCAAGGGTCCATCTGACCACTGATACCTGGTCTGCAAAGCATGGTGAGGGCAGGTATATCACCTACACTGCGCATTGGGTAAACCTGCTGCCGGCTGCCAAGCATGGAATGCATGGCTCTGCAGAGGAGTTGGTGACACCGCCACGACTTGCAGGCAGGCCTGCTGCCACCTCCTCTACTCCTCCTACTCCATCCTCTTCCATAACCTCCTCGGCTGAGTCCTCTTCTGCTGCTGCGTCTTGCTCCACATCAACGGCACCCCCACAGCTCCCTAGGTACTATTCCACATCCCGGATACGGCAGTGTCACGCCGTCTTGGGTTTAACTTGCTTGAAAGCAGAGAGTCACACCAGACAAGCACTCCTATCCGCCCTGAACGCACTGTTGGAAAAGTGGCTGACTCCGCAGCAACTGGAGATCGGCAAAGTGGTTTGTGACAACGGAACAAATTTGTTGGCGGCATTGAAGTTGGGCAAGTTGACACATGTGCCGTGCATGGCACATGTGTGTAATCTGATCGTACAACGCTTTGTGCATAAGTACACGGGCTTACAGGACGTCCTTCTTGTCTCTGTACTTAACTGCCAACAGCTCCTCTTGGTGCAGAGCTGGTTCCCATATGTTCTGGGCAACCTGGAGGGTCAAGGTGGCTATCCTTTCCCTCGTACACCAGGAAGGCCTGAGTATACCCAGTCTCGCTATTACAGAGCTTATACATCTTTGCAGCATACCTAGTGTGCTTGGAAGGAACATACTGCTTGAATCCCAACCTTCCCTTATACTTCATCAGGGATTCATCCACGCATATATTCCTTCCAGGTGTATAAGCCTCTGCAAACCTGGCAGCAAAGTGGGTAATCAGGGGGCAGATTTTATACAGCCTGTCAAACTGGGGATGCTCCCTAGGGGGGACACAGGCTGTTGTCGCTGAAGTGCATGAAATGCAGAATCATTTCATACTCTTCCTCGACATACATTCAGGGCCGGCGCGTCCATAAGGCGGCACAGGCGGCCGCCTTAGGGCGCACCGGCTCTGGGGGCGCAAAATTCCAGTGACCGGCAGGAGGGAAGTGCTCCCTCCTGCCTGGTCACTTCCTGGATCCCCGGAGCTGCTGGGAGGCATGCGGCTGAAGTTGATTAGGAGGCGGCGAGGGAGCTCTCTGATCTCTCTGACCGGCTCCCTCGCGCGCCTTTTGCTGATGCCGCGGGAGCCGGAATATGACGTCATATTCCGGCTCCCGCGGCATCAGAAAACAGCCTGCGAGGGAACCGCCTCCTAATCAACTTCAGCCGCACGCCTCCCAGCAGCCTCACTGGACCACCAATGAAAGACCCACGCCAGCACTCCAGGTAGGGAGGCTGGGTGGGAAATTTTAATTTAATTTAGATAATTAATTACTGTGTGAGTGTGTATGTCAGTGTGTATGTGTGTGTGTGTGTCTGTCAGTATGTGTCTGTCAGTGTGTGTGTGCATGTGAGTATGTGTGTCTGTCAGTGTGTGTGTGTTCGAGTATGTGTCTGTGAGTTTGTGTGTGTGTGTGAGTATGTATTTTTCTGTAAGCCTGTCTGTATGTATGTATCTGTATGACGGTATGCCTCTGTATGTATGTATGTGTCTGTATGTCTTGTACGTATGTTTCTGTATGTCTCTGTATGCATGTATGTAACTGGATGTATGTTTGTCTCTGAATGTCTGTATATATGTCTCTGTATGCATGTATGTAACTGTATGCCTTTATGTCTCTGTATGTACGTATGTGTGTGTCTCTGTATGCCTGTATGTCTTTGTATGCATGTTTCTGTATGTATGTATGTGTCTGTATGACGGTATGCCTCTGTATGTGTCTGTATGACGGTATGCCTCTGTATGTATGTATGTGTCTGCATGCCTGTATGTATGTTTCTTTATGCCTGTATGTCTGTATGTATGTACCTGAAGTCTTTGTATGTATGTTTCTGTATGCCTGTCTGTATGTATGTGTCTGTATGACGGTATGCCTCTGTATGCATGTATGTCTTTATATGCCTGCATGTCTCTGTATGCATGTATATCTCTGCTTGTATGTCTCTGACTGTATGTGTCTGTATGTATCTGTATGATTATTTCTGTCTTTGTATGACAGTGTACCTGTATGACTTTGACTGTGTGACTGAAAAATGATGCCTGTGTGCCTGTGGCTTGGGAGGAAAGACACACAGGTGAAGATGCATTTTTTTTTTTTTTAATGAGGGTTGGGGGCGCCAAAATGCATCTTCGCCTGTGTGACTAAAAATCCTAGCACCGGCCCGGCATACATTGGGAGTAAATGGGGTTAGAGCAGATGGGGCTACTGCTCCAGTAGGAGCGGATGGAGGGCTTCTTTATGATGCCCATCAGCATAGTCAATGCCCAGAATCTTTTAAATTCTGGCACAGTGTGTATATTTGCCAAAAAAGAGTCCGGATTTGTACAGGGCCGGACTGGGAATTAAAAGCAGCCCTGGAAAAAAAATATTTACCAGCCCCATAATGCGTCGTGCCAGCATAGTGTGCAGATACCGAGTTAGAAAAGATAACTTAAAATTAAAATTATTACTCCAACGTGAAAAAAAGCACATATAGGCTTAAAAAAAAAGAGTGCAGATTTATTTTAAGCAGACGTGCCTTTGCATATAACCAATGTTTCAGTCCAACTACCATGACATATTAAGGAAAGCTTGGTAATGGGACTGAAATGGTGAATGTATGTAGGGCACAACTGTAAAAAATGACGTTATCTTGTTTATTTTGAGGTCCTGTGGGTGCACTCTTCACTTTAAATATGTTATTGTGCTGGATTATGCACCTAGCAACAAGACTGGGCCAATATCTGCTTATTACATATTGTACATATCAATGACATTTCTTAGTGTATTATGCATATATAAATGTACATTGTATGTAAATATATTAGGCATAAATATATATATATATATATATATATATATATATATATAATATAAATCAGTGGCGGATCCAGAGCCTGATCTCAGGAGGGGCACCTATAGATTATTTAAAGAAATAATCCATGCACAATAACCACTACTGCTCTGTGTAGTGGGTATGGTGCCAGGAGTGCCGGGACCCGCTCCCAGAGTAAGTAGTCAAACCGTTTAAGTACAGTTTGACAACTTACCTGGGGTCTGCTGGGATATGGGGCTGTAGTAGTGTATAGGAGCAGTGGTGCAATGTGTGAGGGGTGCAATGTGTGTGAAAGGTTCAGTGTGTAGGGTGCGTGGGGCAATGTGTGTATGGGTGGCTGTGTGTGTAGGGGAATGTGTGTATGGGGGTCTGTGTGTGTGTATGGGGGGGCAGTGTGTGAATGTGTATGGTGTGTGTGGGCAGTGTTTGTATGGGGCTAGAGTTCACTCTCACCACTTGGACCACCAGGAATCCCTGGTGGTCGCAGTGGTGAGAGTGAACTCTAGCCCGTAGCTCCAGAGCTAGAGTTCCCCTGTGGCACTCTCCCTCCCCCTCTGTCTCTCTCTATTCACCCCTCTTTCTCCCCTTGTGTCTCACTCTCTCCCCTCTGTCTCTTTCTCCCTCCTTTCCCTGTTGCACTCTCCCAACCCCTCTGTCTCTCTCTATTCACCCCTCTTTCTCCCCTTGTGTCTCACTTTCCCCCCTCTGTCTCTTTCTCCCCCCTTTCCCTGTGGCACTCTCCCTCCCCCTCTGTCTCTCTCTATTCGCCCCTCTCTCCCCCCTTGTGTCTCACTCTCCCCCCTCTCCCTGTGGCACTCTCCCCCCTCTGTCTCTCTCTCTATTCACCCCCCCCGCCCTGTCTCTCTCTCTCTCTATTCACCCCCCTCTGTCTCTCTCTCTCTCTCTCTATTCACCCCCCTCTGTCTCTCTCTCTCTCTCTATTCAACCCCCTCTGTCTCTCTCTCTATTCACCCCCCTCTGTCTCTCTCTCTATCCCCCCTCTGTCTCTCTCTCTATTCCCCCCCTCTGTCTCTCTCTCTATTCCCCCCTCTGTCTCTCTCTCTATTCCCCCCTCTGTCTCTCTCTCTATTCCCCCCTCTGTCTCTCTCTCTATTCCCCCCTCTGTCTCTATCTCTTCACCCCCTTTGCCTCTTTCTCTCTTCACCCCCTTTGCCTCTTTCTCTCTTCACCCCCCTCTGTCTCTCTCTCTTCACCCCCCTCTGTCTCTCTCTCTTCACCCCCCTCTGTCTCTCTCTCTTCACCCCCTCTGTCTCTCTCTCTTCACCCCCCCTCTGTCTCTCTCTCTTCACCCCCCCTCTGTCTCTCTCTCTCTCTCTCTCTCTCTCTCTCTCTATTCAACCCCCCTCTGTCTCTCTCTCTATTCACCCCCTCTGTCTCTCTCTCTATTCCCCCCCTCTGTCTCTCTCTCTATCCCCCCCTCTGTCTCTCTCTCTATTCCCCCCCTCTGTCTCTCTCTCTATTCCCCCCCTCTGTCTCTATCTCTTCACCCCCCTCTGTCTCTCTCTCTCTTCACCCCCCTCTGTCTCTCTCTCTTCACCCCCCCTCTGTCTCTCTCTCTTCACCCCCCCTCTGTCTCTCTCTCTCTTCACCCCCCTCTGTCTCTCTCTCTCTCTTCATCCCCCTCTGTCTCTCTCTCTCTTCACCCCCCTCTGTCTCTCTCTCTCTATTCACCCCCTCTGTCTCTCTCTCTATTCACTCCCCCTCTTTCTCTCTCTCTCTATTCACCCCCCTCTGTCTCTCTCTCTATTCACCCCCCTCTGTCTCTCTCTCTATTCACTCCCCCCCACTGTCTCTCTCTCTTCACCCCCTTTGTCTCTCTCTCTTCACCCCCCTCTGTCTCTCTCTCTCTTCACCCCCCCTCTGTCTCTCTCTCTTTTCACCCTCCCCCCTCTGTCGTTCTCTCTAATAACCCCCCACTTCCATCCCCCTCACACACCTGAGAGGAGTCAGGGGGCCGGCCTCATTGCACGCTGCAGCCTCGCCGGTCCGGCAGCACTGTTATGCTGAGGGCTGAAGGGGGAGGGAGCATAACTCTACCATGCTCCCTCGCGGTTCCCACAATCCCCAGCACGGATGCTGCTGGGGATTGTGGGAACCGCGAGGGAGCATGGTAGAGATATGCTCCCTCCCCCTTCAGCCCTCAGCATAACAGTGCTGCCGGACCGGCGAGGCTGCAGCGTGCAATGCGGCCGCCTGCCGGCCGGCCCCCTCAAAGTATGTGCCACCGGACCGGCCACCCGGTGGCATATATATTGCCAGAGGAGCCCCCAGGTGCCGCGGACCACCGGGAAATTTCCTGGTATCCCGGTGGGCCAGTCCGGCCCTGGATTTGTAGCTCGGAATTGATGGGCATATAAATTAGTTTGAGCGACAATGTTCCCCAATACAGGGATCCTTAGGACAGGTGTCAATCCATACCTGCCAAGTGACCCTATGTAGGGGGAACAGTCTCTATTCTGCTCTGTGTCAGTGTGTATCATGGTCTCTGAGGACGGGGAACAGTCCCTATTCTGCTCTGTGTCAGTGTGTATCAGGGGCTTTGAGGACAGGTGTCAATCCATATCTGCCAAGTGACCATATGTAGGGGGAACAGTCTCTATTCTGCTCTGTGTCAGTGTGCATCATGGGCTCTGAGGACGGGGAACAGTCTCTATTCTGCTCTGTGTCAGTGTGTATCATGGGCTTTGAGGACAGGTGTCAATCCAGATCTGCCAAGTGACCCTATGTAGGGGGAACAGTCTCTATTCTGCTCTGTGTCAGTGTGTATCATGGGCTTTGAGGACAGGTGTCAATCCATATCTGCCAAGTGACCCTATGTAAGGGGAACAGTCCCTATTCTACTCTGTGTGAGGAGGAGGAACGGGAAATGAGTAGCTCGGCATCCAACCTTGTGCAAATGTGGTCTTTCATGCTGTCATGCCTGTTGAGGGACCCTCGTATAAAAAGGCTGAAGGAGAACGACCTGTGCTGGGTGTCCACGCTACTAGACCCCCGGTCTCTATTCTGCTCTTTGTCAGTGTGTATCATGGTCTCTGAGGATGGGGAACAGTCTCTATTCTGCTCTGTGTCAGTGTGTATCAGGGGCTTTGAGGACGGGGAACAGTCTCTATTCTGCTCTGTGTCAGTGTGTATCATGGTCTCTGAGGACGGGGAATAGTCTCTATTCTGCTCTGTGTCAGTGTGTATCAGGGGCTTTGAGGACGGGGAACAGTCTCTGTTCTGCTCTGTGTCAGTGTGTATCAGGGGCTTTGAGGACGGGGAACAGTCTCTATTCTGCTCTTTGTCAGTGTGTATCATGGTCTCTGAGGACGGGGAACAGTCTCTATTCTGCTCTTTGTCAGTGTGTATCATGGTCTCTGAGGACGGGGAACAGTCTCTATTCTGCTCTTGCATTTCTATTTCTTCTTAGATAACAAAAAAATTCTGAGACAACGTTGTCAGGGCTATTCACTTGTGTGATCTGTCATGAATTGTCATTTGAATGTTAATTTGAACTGTGGGGCACAAGAACTTGAATCTGACAATTTTTATTTTATCAGAGAACTTGTTCGGGATACACAAAGGAAAAAAGGGAGGGTAAGCGGTTAAGGTACATCGATGTTATTCACATCTTATACATTCAAGAGCAAACTGGTTATTCATTCTCGTGGGAGTTTTTCCGCTGCCCTTGTGCCTTCGGTCTAGTACCATGTCATGGTTGTCTTTCTCTCCTAAACCTGGGTTTGGTCCGGGGTATGGGAACGGGTAAACCTGGGGACAGGCTACGGTAGGGGAAGAAGAACGGGGGAAATAGACGTCGGAAGCCCCTCATCTCCCTTTGTCTCCTCCTGTGACGCTGTGTGCGGTCAACGGGTCTATTCCCTTATCTAACTACTTAACTATGTACAATGTGGGTGTTTGTTCCGTTATGCCCTGTAGATTTGTTTAACCTCAGCTTGGTATACCTCAATGTTGGCTGTTGTACCATGGTGTTTGGAGTCGTTGTCTCTCTGCGTCAGAGCAGTTAGGTCTTAGGAGTGGTACTATTCATCCTTTGTGTATATATATATATATGTGATATGTTATTGTTCTAACACGACCCCCTCCTCCTCCTTCCTCAGATACGCCTCCCATATGTTCCTGGCTTCCACTATGTGGTGTGGGGGGTGTAGCCGCTGGCAGGTTTTTGTTTCATATGCTAGGTTTAGGGAGATCTGTTGGAGAAGGCTAGATCTCTCCGGTGGCTGTTGTTGTTTCCACCCTCTGGCTATTAATAAGTTGCAAGCAATCAAAATATGATATGTTAGGTCGGCATGTGCTTTTGTGAATGGGTCAATCGAGATGAAGAGTAGGGCATTTTCTGGTCTCAGCATCCTCTGATGGCCGAGCAGGCCCACCAGATGTGGAGCATTTTGCCCTACTCTATTAAACATCTCCAGCAAAGTCTCGAGGTGTTGGGATATATGGTCGCTAGTCTAGTCGGTACCAAGTACCACCTATATTGTATCTTGCGCATTAGCTCTAGGTAGGATGCGCATCTGGATCTACCTTTATGGGCTATGAAGGCTTGTTCTTCTGAGAAGACTGTACTCAAATCCTTATGCCATGCCTCTCTGAATTTGTCTAGCTGCGGTGGTGGCTGTTGGGTAGGATTATTTAGAATTGCATACATGAGTGAAAGCGGTTTCTTGGGCATTGTTCTAGATTCGCATGCTTTCTCTATGCAACGCGTGTGGGTCGGGGTTGTCAGGATAGTGGAGTTTGTCAGTGCTCCCTTTAGTTGTAGGTAGGAGAATATCGCTCTTTGTAGCAAATTGTAACTCTGTTGCAGGTCGGGGAATTGTCTCAGCTGTCCTGGATTATAGAGGTGTCTAACCAACGTGCATCGTCGCTCGGTCCATAGTCGATGGTCAAATGTGGGATTCATCATGGGTATGCAGTATAGTGGTGTGGCCAGCTCCCATTTATATGTATAACCTAATTGTGGTTTAATCGTATCCCAGGTTTTCAGCAGGATTGCGGTAGTGGCCGGTGTGTCTGGTAGTTTAGGCCGATGTCTATGTGGAACCCAGAATAAGTACCTAAGGCCCTTGGGGCAAGCCCACGTTGATTCCATGTCCACCCATTGTGGTGTGTTGTGGGCTGTGTGTGCCTGCAGGGCGGTGGTCATCAGCGCTGCCCTATAGTAGGTTCTCACCTCTGGTAGTCCTAGCCCTCCCTGCTCTAGGGGTTTGGTGAGTATGCTAGTGGCTACCCTGATTTTTTTGTGTGCCCACACGAAGCTAGTGAGAGTCCTTTGTAGACGTCGCAAGTACGCATTGGGTAATGGGATCTGTAGCGTTCTAGTCAGGTATTGGAATTTTCGGCAGCAGCAGTTTCCACTTTTTTTTTAAGAATTTGCCAGTAATCTTTTTTTGAAGTTGTTCCCCTCCTCTTGACACGATCAATGACCTGAGAGTCTCCGTAAGCAGGGTTGACCTGTTAGTCCCGTTTTCCATTCAAGTTGTGCATGATGTCCAGGCTAGGTTTCCAGGGACAAATGTTGTAGCCTGTTGAACGAGGTGACCTTGCTCGGGTCCCAGGTGTGCGGTTCCTAAAATCGCTGCCATATACACGTCCACTGATAGGAGACGCAACAGGTATGAAACTGATAAGAATAGTACTAAACACACCACTCCTATCTGGTGGCACATTAGATTGCACGCGCAGTGCCCCAAATTTAAAGTAGGAGGACCGACCAAGCATCTTTTTCCATCTCCCTGTTCCAAAAATCGCTGCCATATACACGTCCACTGATAGGAGATGCAACAGGTATTAAACTGATAAGAATAGTACTAAACACACCACTCCTATCTGGTGGCACATTAGATTGCACACGCAGTGCCCCAAATTTGAAGTAGGAGGACCGACCAAGCATCTTCTTTCATCTCCCTGTTCCAAAAATCGCTGCCATATACACGTCCACTGATAGGAGACGCAACAGGTATTAAACTGATAAGAATAGTACTAAACACACCACTCCTATCTGGTGGCACATTAGATTGCACGCGCAGTGCCCCAAATTTGAAGTAGGAGGACCGACCAAGCATCTTCTTCCATCTCCCTGTTCCAAAAATCGCTGCCATATACATGTCCACTGATAGGAGACGCAACAGGTATTAAACTGATAAGAATAGTACTAAACACACCACTCCTATCTGGTGGCACATTAGATTGCACGCGCAGTGCCCCAAATTTGAAGTAGGAGGACCGACCAAGCATCTTCTTCCATCTCCCTGTTCCAAAAATCGCTGCCATATACATGTCCACTGATAGGAGACGCAACAGGTATTAAACTGATAAGAATAGTACTAAACACACCACTCCTATCTGGTGGCACATTAGATTGCACGCGCAGTGCACCAAATTTGAAGTAGGAGGACCGACCAAGCATCTTCTTCCATCTCCCTGTTCCAAAAATCGCTGCCATATACACGTCCACTGATAGGAGACGCAACAGGTATTAAACTGATAAGAATAGTACTAAACACACCACTCCTATCTGGTGGCACATTAGATTGCACGCGCAGTGCCCCAAATTTGAAGTAGGAGGACCGACCAAGCATCTTCTTCCATCTCCCTCGTCCAAAAATCGCTGCCATATACACGTCCACTGATAGGAGACGCAACAGGTATTAAACTGATAAGAATAGTACTACTAAGTTAACACACCGTATAATAACGCAGAGAGAGGCAACACAGAGAGAGGAGTCTGAAGAAGAGGAGTCAGAGGAGGAAGGTGGCTTTGAGGAGGTGGAAGACCAAACACAGCAGGCGTCCCAGGGGGCTTGTTGTCATCTTTCGGGGACCCTTGGTGTTGAATGTGGCTGGGTGGAGGAAGAGACCTTCAATGACATCAGTGAGGACAAGGAACGGGACATGGCTAGCTTGGTATCCAACCTTGTGCAAATGGACTGTTTGCGGTTGTTTGCGGTGCGTTAAACGGGGAGTTTGGTCTGTCACTGTGAAGCGGGCGTAACCCTTACACTACCTGATCGATATAACATCATACAGTAGGTCCCCCCCTCATTAATTTTATGGCCCCCACCCACCGCTCTCGGGTGGGGGTCCCCCACCTTATCCTTATTTACTGAATATTCCCCTGTATAACAATGTTTGGCATTTAGTGAATATTCCCCATTCTGCTCTGTGTCAGTGTGTATCAGGGTCTCTGAGGACAGGTGTCAATCCAGATCTGCCAAGTGACCCTATGTAGGGGGAACAGTCCCTATTCTGCTCTGTGTCAGTGTGTATCAGGGGCTTTGAGGACGGGGAACAGGCTCTATTCTGCTCTTTGTCAGTGTGTATCATGGTCTCTGAGGACGGGGAACAGTCTCTATTACGCTCTTTGTCAGTGTGTATCAGGGGCTTTGAGGACAGGGAACAGTCTCTATTCTGCTCTTTGTCAGTGTGTATCATGGTCTCTGAGGACGGGGAACAGTCTCTATTCTGCTCTGTGTCAGTGGGTATCAGGGGCTTTGAGGACGGGGAACAGTCTCTATTCTGCTCTGTGTCAGTGTGTATCAGGGGCTTTGAGGACAGGTGTCAATCCATATCTGCCAAGTGACCCTATGTAGGGGGAACAGTCTCTATTCCGCTCTTTGTCAGTGTGTATCAGGGGCTTTGAGGACAGGGAACAGTCTCTATTCTGCTCTGTGTCAGTGTGTATCATGGTCTCTGAGGACGGGGAACAGTCTCTATTCTGCTCTGTGTCAGTGTGTATCAGGGGCTTTGAGGACCGGTGTCAATCCATACCTGCCAAGTGACCCTATGTAGGGGGAACAGTCTCTATTCCGCTCTTTGTCAGTGTGTATCAGGGGCTTTGAGGACGGGGAACAGTCTCTATTCTGCTCTGTGTCAGTGTGTATCATGGTCTCTGAGGACGGGGAACAGTCTCTATTCTGCTCTGTGTCAGTGTGTATCAGGGGCTTTGAGGACCGGTGTCAATCCATACCTGCCAAGTGACCCTATGTAGGGGGAACAGTCTCTATTCCGCTCTTTGTCAGTGTGTATCAGGGGCTTTGAGGACGGGAACAGTCTCTATTCTGCTCTGTGTCAGTGTGCATCATGGGCTCTGAGGACGGGGAACAGTCTCTATTCTGCTCTGTGTCAGTGTGTATCAGGGGCTTTGAGGACCGGTGTCAATCCATACCTGCCAAGTGACCCTATGTAGGGGGAACAGTCTCTATTCCGCTTTTGTCAGTGTGTATCAGGGGCTTTGAGGACGGGGAACAGTCTCTATTCTGCTCTTTGTCAGTGTGTATCATGGTCTCTGAGGACGGGGAACAGTCTCTATTCTACTCTGTGTGAGGAGGAGGAACGGGAAATGAGTAGCTCGGCATCCAACCTTGTGCAAATGTGGTCTTTCATGCTGTCGTGCCTGTTGAGGGACCCTCGTATAAAAAGGCTGAAGGAGAACGACCTGTGCTGGGTGTCCATGCTACTAGACCCCCGGTCTCTATTCTGCTCTTTGTCAGTGTGTATCATGGTCTCTTAGGACGGGGAACAGTCTCTATTCTGCTCTGTGTCAGTGTGTATCAGGGGCTTTGAGGACCGGTGTCAATCCATACCTGCCAGGTGACCCTATGTAAGGGGAACAGTCCCTATTCTGCTCTGTGTCCGTGTGCATCGGGGGCTCTGAGGACAGGTGTCAATCCATATGTCAAGGTGTCAATATGTCATATGTCAGGTGTCAATCCATATTCATTGCGATTTAGGAATGTTAGGTGATTTCTGCCCTTTATGGATTAAAACCAGACTCTGCATCAACTGTGTAATTTTTCATGGGAGTTTTGCCATGGATCCCCCTCCGGCATGCCACAGTCAAGGTGTTAGTCCCCTTGAAACAACTTTTCCATCACTTTTGTGGCCAGAAAGAGTCCCTGTGGGTTTTAAAATTCGCCTGCCCATTGCAGTCAATGGCGGTTCGCCCGGTTCGCCGGTTCGCGAACGTTTGCGGAAGTTCCCGTTCGCCGTTCGCGAACCGAAAATTTCAGGTTCGCGACATCACTAATTGGGACATATAAAAAAAGCAAACATAGAATAAGTGCACTTGAGTATAACAATGGCTGGGTGAGGCCGGTATAAATGTCTATTCTGCACAAGGTACAGAAAAGTCTGGTGGGATTCATGCCTGCTTCATTTTAACAAACGTGAGCTTGTCCACGTTAGCTGACGACAGGTGGCTGCGCTTGTCTGTGATAATGCCCCCTGCCGTGCTAAACACACGTTCAGACAATACACTGGCTGCAGGGAAGGCAAGCACCTCCAAGGCATAAAGGGCAAACTCAGGCCATGTGCCCAATTTGGAGACCCAGAAGTTGAATGTCCTACAGTATATGCCACCTAGCCTCACAAAAACCTCAAGGTACCTAATCTATCACATTATCCTGGCAGTGCTGCTACATATCAGCAGACACTGGCAAAAACAGCCGATTCCTCATATAAATAGTTGTATAACACAAATTGAAGGCACAAAAGTGTATGAGGTAATGGCCAGGTCCAATAAGCCATCACAAAGATTTTGGACAGAGGCGTGGAAACAATGGGATAAATACCAAAATGCATAGCGCCAATCCCAAACATCATAAGCCACAGTATCAGCATGTTATTAAAATAACAACACCCACCTTTCCCAATGGCACACTCACGAGCGCACCATACCCCGACTTCATCAGGACTTAGTCTGACCTAAACTCGTAAGTCATTGAGGCCAAAGTGCAGTCCTGAATATTGGATAGAGCCAAGGGACGCCCCCCCCCCTTTCTCCTCCTCCCCACCCTTCCCGTATTACACCCAGGTTGTTATACCCCTATGTTCAAAACACTCTATATGCATGTTGCTAAGTATTAGGGAGGACGGGGAACAGTCTCTATTCTGCTTAGTATTTATTGATACCAGCATAGAGGAAGGATATTTTATTCATGTACCTTAAATTGAATATACAAGGAATAGAGCACACATTTGTATACTTATGTGATATTGTGTTTTTTCTTAATCGTTATGCTACACAAATGCTTTCTACAACTGTAAAAATACGATTGTATATCACAATTATATATCTTTGCTGCAACTATGTTTTTTAACCCGCAGATCCTGTAATAAGACTTTGTATTCCTAAAAATTGCCAATAAAAATAAATAAAAATAAAAGCATAAGAGACTGCTGCATGACTTGTGGCTCAGACTCCTTTGCTGATTTGCAAGGGGGTGAGGTGAAAAACAGATGGCCATGGGCTGCAGGTGCCAACTCTGAGCTTTCAGCAGGGCGCCAGGTTGGAGACAATGTGCAGGAGCTGGAGGCACTGTAAGCCATCCAATCTACTATCGACTGTACTTGTTCTGGCCTCACCATTCGTAGAGCCTACCGTATAATGCTGAAGGTTCAGTCGCCTACTCACACCTGAGGAAGGTGTTTCACTTGTGCGTGTAGCTGGCACAGATCGACCACGTCCTCTCCTTGCAACAGGAGCTCCACCAACACCAGCAGCACCACGACCAGGGCCACGTCCCTTATTTGACGCTCTGCTCATTCTTTGCGTTCACCGACCAAACTAACAGATGGTTTATGTCAGGCGACAATGTAACCGCCAATATTTTTTTTTTTTCGTTTATTGGACTGCAATAAATGCACTGCAGGAACCAAAATGTACTATTTAGCAGTTTAGCACCAAAACAATTAGAATGTTTACAACTGCGCAGTAAGCGCACTATTAGACGCTTCTATTTGACTCTCAGATATAAAGTGCTCCCCCAAAATGTACTATTTAGCAGTTTAACCCCAAAACAATAAGAATGTTTAAAACTGCGCTGAAAGCGCACTATTAGACACTTCTATTTGACTCTCAGATATGAAGAGGAGGCCCTAAAATGTACTATTTAGCAGTTTAGCACCAAAACAATTAGAATGTTTACAACTGCGCAGTAAGCGCACTATTTGACGCTTCTATTTGCTCTCAGATATGAAGTGCAGGTCGCAAATGTTATTTTTAGCAGTTTAGCAGCAAAACAATTAGAATGTTTACAATTGCTCTGTAGCGCAGTATTTGACGCTTCTATTTGCCTCTAAGATATGAAGAGCATGCCAAAAATGTACTACTTAGCAGATTAGCACGCAGAAAATAAGAATTTTACAACTGCGCTGTAAGAGCACTATTAGACGCTTCTATTTGACTCTCAGATATGAAGTGCACCCCCAAAATGTACTATTTAGCAGTTTAGCACCAAAACAATTAGAATGTTTACAACTGCGCAGTAAGCGCGCTATTTGACGCTTCTATTTGACTCTCAGATATGAAGTGCAGGCCGCAAATGTACTATTTAGCAGTTTAGCACAAAACAATTATAATGTTTACAATTGCGCAGTAAGGGCACTATTAGACTCTCAGATATGAAGAGCAGGCCCTAAAATGTACTATTTAGCAGTTTAGCACCAAAACAATTAGAATGTTTACAACTGCGCTGTAAGCACACTATTAGACGCTTCGATTTGACTCTCAGATATGAAATGCACGCCCCAAAATGTACTATTTAGCAGTTTAGCACCAAAACAATTAGAATGTTTACAAGTGCACTGTAAGCGCACTGTAAGATGCTTCGATTTGACTCTCAGATATGAAATGCACGCCCCAAAATTTACTATTTAGCAGTTTAGCACCAAAACAATAAGAATGTTTACAACTGCGCAGTAAGCGCACTATTAGACGCTTCTATTTGACTCTCAGATATGGAGAGCACCCCCAAAATGTACTATTTAGCAGATTAGCACCCATAAAATAAGAATTTTTACAACTGCGCAGTAAGCGCACTATTAGGCGCTTCTATTTGACTCTCAGATATGAAGTGCATGCCCCAAAATGTACTATTGAGCAGTTTAGCACCAAAACAATAAGAATGTTTACAACTGCACTCTAAGCGCACTATGGAGGGTTTCGGGCTTAGTGATGTCGCGAACATAAAATTTTCGGTTCGCGAACAGCGAACGCGAATTTCGGCAAATGTTCGCGAACCCGCGAACCGGGCGAACCGCCATAGACTTCAATAGGCAGGTGAATTTTAAAACCCACAAGTTGTTTCAAGGGGACTAACACCTGGACTGTGGCATGCAAACTCCGATCCGCGGCTGCATCTTGCAGCCGCTTAGTAGATAACTCCCTAATTCCCACGGTATTAGGGAGTTATCTACTAAAAGGCTGAAAGACCTAAATTGGTCTTTCAGACACATTTACTAATACTAAGTAAAGATTACTTAGTATTAGTAAATTCTGCCCCTAGGGGCATGTCTTGTAAGCAGTGAGCAGCCAGTGGCTGCTCACTGTAAAAAAAAAACACACACAAAAAAAAAACTATTGGCTCCCACCCCTGTGCGACGGGTGGGGCCATAAATTACAATGGGGGAGGGGACCTACTGCCCTCCCCCCGGCCCCCACCCCTGAGCGGCGGGTGGGGGTCCTAAATACTAAAAAGGGGGGGACCTAATGTCCTCCCCCCTGGCCCCCACCCCTGAGCGGCCCTAAAAAAATGTCCCCCCCAGGTGACTAGGGGTCCCCAAACCCCTAGTCACCCCCCTCAACCCCCCCAAAAAAAATTTAACCCCCTAACTACCCCCCTCACCCTAAAAATAATGAGGGGGGGACCTTTAACTAAGTACCTGTAAAAAAAGGCCAAATAAAAAACCATAATAACCGACGCAATAAAAAAAAAAAAAAAAAAACGAGCGCAGAAAAAATAATCCATGTTCACCCGGCGAGGGCTCCGCGCAGACTGAGCTCTGCAGGGCGGGGGAAGGCTTATAAAGCCTTGCCCCGCCCTGCAATTAGGCTCAGAGCACTCTGATTGGTGGGTTTAAGCCATCCAATCAGAGTGCTCTGACAGGTAAATGAAGAGACTGACAGGTAAGTCTCTAAATTTACCTGTCACATCACTCTGATTGGTTTGTTTGAAATCCACCAATCAGAGTGCTCTGTGTCATTTTACACAGCGTGGAAAAGTTCTTTGGAATTTTCCCACGCTGTGTAATATTACTCATAACACTCTGATTGGTGCTAGTTAGTGGGACCGACCATCTCCACCCCCTGTGATGCTTGCTGGTGCTGGGATGAGGGACCGACAATCTCCCCTCCCTGTGATGCTGCCTGGTGCTGGGTAGGGAGACTGACTGTAACGGATCGCCTGGCACCCCGACTGAGTACCTCCGTTAAAGGATGCTCTTAGCGCTTCCTGAGGCCTCCAAGCACTCTGGCAGACACCACAATCACCGAATCAGAGAAGCATATGAATCCTCTCAAGCCTCTGAATGCTGTAGACAGTTGAATAGGAACCATACTGATACCGGAGAAACTGACGGAAGCCAAGCACAGAGAGATGGACACAGGTTTCTTCAGGAAGGAAGAGATTCTTTATTGGATCACCGATCGGGACTCAGAGGGACTAGCGTCACCAAAATACAGCAAGTTCTGAGCCCCGGACAATAGTGCAGGCTCCTTATATAGGCACATAACTCCTCCCATATTAAGCTCCACCCGCACATTCTCTTAACCAATCAACACAAATAAGAATTAACTTCCTGCTTGACCGCATGGCTTGTCCAGCACAATGGAGGAGGGGGAATACTACATCCTGTATTCTTGCACATGCTCCGTACACTACTGATCGTATCTTGCCTCGTGCAACCAACTGATCGATACGTCAGCATATGCACGTACACATGCCACATGGTAATCTCGGCCTACTAAATTTATTTTTACCGAGATTCCACCACATTCCCCCCTTTGATGCCTCTTGATATTTCACAATTACTTGAGGCATCACTTAACCTTGGTTTGCATACACCGCAAGTTACCATGAACCAGACCAGACTTATCTTATGATGTGAATCTTCAACACTCATCTTCCTGCATTGGTTCTCCCTGATCTAAAGCCTTATACTTATAAATCGCCATTATCTGTGCAGCAGCCTTCCTCTCTGCTATATTTTCTATCAGGCTTTGCACAGACCTAACTACTAAGGGTATAAGACACGGCAGGAGTAGGCACAACAATAAAATCAGTAGGACTCCACCTACCACTGCCTTAAGCCCTCCAAACCAATCGTACCAGCTACCAAACCAACTACTTGGATTATACCCTTTCCATACCTGAGTAGGCACATGCGCTAGTTTAACCATATGGCTAGTAAGCTCAGCTATTGCTTGCCCTTCGTCATCTATTTGAAGACAGCAATTGCTCAGGTTAAACTTCCCACATACACCTCCCTCTACTGCCAAAAGGTAATCCAAGGCTAATCTATTTTGGTAGACTGCTGTCCTCATCCTGGTGTTATGCTTCGCTAGAAGATTGAGCGCTTGTGATGTCTCGTTAGTAATAATCTCAACCACCGCCTGTAATCTTATAATATGGTTGAGCATATAAATAGGGGTTCTGTAACCAAAGGTACCATCCTCAGCCCACGTGGCTGGCCCATAATAATCTATGATACGCTGGGGAGGCCATTCATTATCTTCCCAGGTGCCTATCTCTATGGGTCCCCTTTTCTTCCTATGATTCACATCATACACTTTAATACCTAAAGTCTCACCTGTTTCAATCGGTAACAAGAAGAAGGATGGTTTGAGCATACCCAACACACATGCCCCTTCCCAGTCCTGTGGCAACTCCGAATAGGCTTTCTTACCACAGATCCAGTACAAATTTGCTGGGGCTCTCCAGGTAGATGTGATGGATAAATCAAACCACACATCCTTTAAATTGGCGTATCTAGCAAACGGGTTAGATGGTTCTGAGACATTTGAAGCCGACCACCAAGTTGTATTCTTTGTATCATCATCATAAGCTTTTTGCCCTAGACAAGTTAATTCTCCTACAGAAGTATTATACATTATTCCTTTCCTTGCTATGCAAACATAACCTATGATGGAGGTCTTTAATCTCCACTCAGATTTACCTCTAACACTCATATGATAATCGGCTTGTGTAGATATTAGTTGGTCAACTGCCTCAGAACCGGACATTACCTCCTTTGCTTCCCAAGGCCATTGGTCTCCCATGTTAGTACCTCCACACACATAGCAGTTGGTAACATTAAGACTACCGGCAATACTTTCAGCTAAGTCAATGAACAGGTTTTTAGCATTATGGGGGATCTTATTATCTATACTCATCTCTTCATAAAAGGAATGGTATACTTGATGAGTTTGGGAGGATACCGTATCAGTCTCTATCCCTATGAACAATACTGTCCCAGGATCTAAACCCGTCCCGTATATTTGAAACCCAAATAAATTGCCATATTTGTCTAAGAACTTATCGGGGTTATTTATAAGTATATGGATGGGATTACATTCCATAGACTTACAATATGGGCTAGTCGGCAACTTAGTCACTATCATGTCTTTGTCTACTGTCTGTCCCCAAGTCGCCCACCCCACACAAGACCAATATGGGCAGAAGTTATAGTCTTTATTTGGGCATCTAGGACTCACATATTTATTTTTGCTACTGGGACAAATATATTTATCATTAGACCCATACGTCCTCTCCCATCTAAGATCCCCACATACATTCCACGGCTTTCTACCACTCGATATCGCTTTACACGCATCAAATAGCAGAACACCCGAAGAATGTACGGATTCTAACACCGTCTTATTAATTAGGGTCCCCTGAGGATCTCCATTCCTGAGAGTCAACCAAATTGTACGAGGTTGATACTCCGGACTGAAGCACTTAGGTTCTCCTACTCCTAAATGGCACACACTATAGTCTATATTTAGGTATCTACATCTCGATACATCTCCTTTACACTCGTATTTTGAATGCCAAATTAGGGTTTGGGAAATATGGTTACCTGTTCTCGTAGTCTTAATGCATACCTCACAGCTAGGAGTGTCGGTACCTCTACCTTCCTGAATATAAAAACACATATAAATAAACACTATCAAAAACACATCTTTCGCCGTCATCCTCAGTCTTCGTCCGTGCGAAGGCACCTCAGCTTCCAGGATGTAAGGGCTGCAGGGAATGGAGTTCTGCTCGTCTTCACAGGAGTCCCTTCGAGACTTTCCCTGGCTTATAAACTATACGTCGGTGGGCGGACAGGCTTTATTATGGCCTTCTCACTCACGCACCAAATCCCAAAAATAATAAAATTTGTAATCCACAATAGTTCCTCGTTACTCCGACTGAGTAGTGCGTTTTAACCGGATCTTGCAGGGATTCTCTGGATCTGCTGTAACTTGCCAAGAATCGACTGCTGCTGGTTTAACCCTGGAGTGATGTATCCACGGAGTCACTTCGGCTACTTTTATCGCTGTAGGGGTAGACAAAAGAACAACATAAGGACCTCTCCACTTGGGCCCTAACGGTACA
This sequence comes from Pelobates fuscus, assembly GCF_036172605.1. Taxonomy (NCBI): domain Eukaryota; kingdom Metazoa; phylum Chordata; class Amphibia; order Anura; family Pelobatidae; genus Pelobates; species Pelobates fuscus. The sequence continues at coordinate 324,408 of NC_086326.1, forward strand.
TTATTCCACTCTTTAATCCACACTTGATCTCCTGGATGATAACTATGAACAGGGGGATAAATATTCACAGGTAATCTATCTTGTACCCATTTCTGTACCTCCTCCATAGTCTTACCCAACTCTACAACCTGCTGCCGGGTAATTCCTTCTCCCAACTGACTCAAATCCCCCCTTAAGTTACCAAGTACGGGAGGTGGTCGCCCATACATGATTTCAAAAGGAGAGAGGCCCATCCTTCTGGTAGGGGTACTGCAGATTCGCAATAGAGCTATGGGTAAAAGAACGTTCCACTTAAGTTGGGTTTCCTGACACATTTTAGCCAACTGGTTCTTAATAGTTCTATTCATTCTCTCTACCTTACCAGAGCTCTGGGGTCTATATGCAGTATGAAGCCTCCACTTTATACCAAGCATATGAGTCAGTTGTTGTAGGCACTGATGAACAAAAGCTGGACCATTGTCCGATCCTATAGAACAGGGTAGTCCATATCGGGGTATTATTTCTCGTAGCAGGAATCTCACAACTTCTCCTGCTTTCTCTGTACGAGTAGGACATGCTTCTACCCAGCCTGAATAGGTGCACACAATTACCAGCAGGTAACGATGTCCACCCGATTTAGGCATCACTGTAAAGTCTATTTGTAGATCGGACATGGGGAGTCCCCCCATAAACTGGACTCCTGGTGGCTTTACTGGTCCTTGTCTTGCATTATTTTTAGCACACGTTACACATCTTCGTACAATGGCCTGAGTCAAGTTGGACAATCTTGGTATGTAGAAATGTTTTCTGAGAGATTCTTCAGTACTGTCTCTCCCAGAATGTGTCCCGTTATGATAATTTTGGACAATTTCTACCGCTAGTGATGCTGGTATGACTATTCTTCCATCTTCTAGCTGATACCACTTGTTCTCCAAATACTTTCCTGGTTCAGTCTTTAACCACTCCTCTTCTTGAGCTGTATAAACTGGAGTCCATTGGGACAGTGGAGTTGGTATAAGAGCAGCTATATGCCCCACATACTCCTGTCTTCCTGATTCAGCAGCACGCTTAGCTGCACTATCTGCCATCCGATTTCCCTTAGTTACATCACCATCTCCTCTCAGATGCGCTCGACAATGTATGATACCGACTTCTTTCGGCTCCCACACTGCTTCCAATAGTTGTAAGATTTCAGCTGCGTATTTGATTTCTTTGCCTTCTGAATTCAGTAGTCCTCTTTCTTTATACAAAGCTCCGTGGGCATGAGTGGTTAAAAACGCATATTTGGAGTCCGTGTAGATGTTTACTCTTAAACCTTCAGCCAATTGTAACGCTCGTGTCAGTGCTATCAATTCTGCCTTTTGTGCTGATGTTCCTTTCGCCAGTGGCCGAGCTTCTATCACCTTGTCTATTGTTGTCACTGCATATCCTGCATAGCGGATCCCTTCTTTCACATAACTACTGCCGTCGGTATAATATTGAACATCGGGGTTCTGGATGGGAAAATCACGAAGATCTGGTCTACTTGAGAATACTTCATCCATTACTTCCAAACAATCATGTTGACTTTCAGTAGGTTGTGGCAAAAGGGTAGCTGGATTTAAGGTGTTTACAGTCTCTAAATGCACTCTTGGGTTTTCACACAACATTGCTTGATACTTGGTCATACGGCTGTTACTAAACCAATGATTTCCTTTGTAATCCAACAACGTCTGTACTGCATGTGGGACTCGTACATAAAGTTCTTGACCCAGAGTGAGTTTATCGGCTTCAGCTACTAGCAGGGCGGCTGCAGCTACGGCTCTAAGACAAGGTGGAAGTCCGCTGGCCACTGCATCCAATTGCTTAGACATGTAGGCAACAGGTCTTTGCCATGATCCCAAGTACTGTGTCAATACTCCCACAGCCATTCTTCTTTGCTCGTGTACATACAGGTAGAATGGTCGTGTGTGATCAGGTAGACCTAATGCTGGGGCACTCATCAAAGCCTTCTTCACATCTTCAAATGCCGTTTGCTGTTCTTGGGTCCATAAGAAGGGGTCGTGCTCTGTACCTTTGATAGCTGCGTACAGAGGTTTTGCCAGTATCGCGTAGCTGGGAATCCATATCCTACAGAAGCCTGCTGCCCCCAAGAATTCTCGCACTTGTCTTCTATTCTTGGGTATTGGTATTTGGCAGACAGCTTCTTTTCTCTCTGGCCCCATAATTCTTTGACCTTCAGAGATATGGAATCCCAGATATTTGACAGTTGGCAAACACAACTGAGCCTTCTTTCTAGACACCTTGTATCCTGCCTTCCAGAGAATGTGTAGTAGATCGTGCGTTGCTTGCTGACAGATTTCTTTTGTAACTGCTGCTATCAACAAGTCATCTACATATTGTAACAATACACACTCTCCTGGGATGGACTCGAAATCCAGTAGATCTTGACTTAGGGCTGAACCAAATAGGGTAGGTGAATTTTTAAACCCTTGGGGCAGTCTTGTCCAAGTCATTTGGCGTTTTGAGCCCGTTACAGCGTTCTCCCATTGGAAAGCGAAAATACATTGACTTTCTGCGGCAATTCGGAGGCAAAAGAAGGCATCTTTGAGATCTAAGACTGTAAAGTAGGTAGCCCCGCCCGGAATTAAAGCAAGCAGGTTATATGGATTGGGTACAACTGGATGTATACTAACAACCGCATCATTGACTGCTCTCAAGTCCTGCACAGGTCGATACTCATCTGTACCGGGCTTTTGAACAGGCAGCAATGGGGTGTTCCAGGGGGAAGTACAGAATTTTAGGATACCATACCGTATGAACTTATCCAGATAGGATTGGATGTTCTTCTTAGCCTTCTGCGGGATGTGGTATTGTCTTAGGCTCACTGGATAAACCCCAAGTTTTAGTTCAATTTTTATAGGTGGAATATTGCGGGCCAGTCCTGGTGGGTTGTTCTCTGCCCAAACTCCTGGTATGTTAAATAATGTCTCATCACTCCTAGGGTTTTGGCTAGTCAACACTGTATAAAGTCGCCACTCTTCTTCCTTTGGTACGGATAATGTCATGATACCTGAAGGTCCATTAAACTTTAAGGATGTTGTTCCATTTGGTAGGAACGTAATCTGCGCTTGTAATTTTGATAGCATATCACGTCCCAGCAATTGGACTGGACATTCAGGCATATAAAGGAATTGATGTCTTACTACGTGGCCTCCCAATGTACAGAGTCGACTTTTAAGAACCGTTTTTTCAGCACTTCTTCCAGTTGCTCCTATCACAGTAATAGTCCTTCCAGATGGAGGAGCAACTAGATTAGTCACCACTGAATGTTCAGCACCAGTGTCGATCATGAACGCACTCCTTTTTCCCCCTATTGATACATCGACCATAGGCTCCGCTCGACCAAGGGGGATGGAGCCCGGTCGGTATCAATAGTCCTCCATGACCGTGTCAGCCAATCCCACAAAGTCCCTACCTTCTCTATCGCGGGACCTTTGCGCTGCTGGAATATACCTGTCTTCCCTAACACTTCCTCTGTTCCCATTACTCCCTCTATTACCATTACTCCCTCCGGGGCCTCCTCTACCTCTCGCTCTGCCTCTAAAGTTTCCGTAACCTGTCCTAGGTCTGTCTCTCTCACACTGTTCTCTTCGAGGACACTCATTTCTCCAATGCCCTTCTTCCCTACAGTATGCGCACTGATTTCTACTTAGAGGTTCCTCATTCCATCTACTATCGCCTCTATCTAGGCCCCGTCTATCTACGCCTGCGATCGCTACCGCTAGCATATCAGCCTTTTTACGCATCTTGCGCTCTTCCTCTTTCTTACTTTCTGTTTCCCTATTCATATAAACCTTATTCGCTACCTCCATTAGTTGGGTGATTGACATACCTGCAAACCCTTCTAACTTTTGTAGCTTGCGCTTAATATCTCCGTAAGCTTGGCTGACAAAGGCGGAGTTCACCATTCGGGAATTGTCTGCGTCTTCCGGATTAAAGGGGGTATACAAGCGGTATGCCTCCAATAATCGGTCATAAAAGACACTGGGCGCTTCATCACTTTTCTGAATCACCTCAACTGTCTTTGACATGTTAATAGCTTTCTTTCCTCCGGCTTTCATGCCAGCAATTATAGCGTCTCTATAGGCTCTGAGTTGAACCATATCAGCACCATTTACATTCCAATCGGGATCGGTGTTGGGATAATGTGTTGCGGCCCATGCTGATGGATTGGCTTGGTTTAAAGTACGGGCTTTATCCTCTAGTGCTTTAATGGCCGCTTGGTTAATCCTTGTCCTTTCCTGATTGTTAAATAAAGTCATTAATAACTGCTGGCAATCAGCCCATGTCGGGTTATGTGTCTGTACTATTGAGGTGAACAGATCAGTCATAGCTTGTGGTTTCTCAGTATACAAGGAATTGTGGGTCTTCCAATTTAAGAGATCGGTTGTCGTGAATGGGACATATACAAAGACTGGGTCAGCATGTGCCATTTGGCCTGCGGCATCGATATAGGCTGACCCAGGATTCAGACGAAGAGGCATCTGATAGTGTTTTAATTGTTGGGCACCGGTCAACTGTCGGGTCTGTATGGGGCTACGTGGAGGGGCGTCAGTCATAGGTTCCAGTCGGGGAGAAATAGGGTATGGGGATGTGGGAGCTTGGTTTTGGGAAAAGGTTGTAAATAAAACACTTCGAGCCGAGCTAGATGAAGCTTGACCGGAAGTCTGAAGTGGCGCCAAATCAGGATATTCGTTTTTAATGGGGGTTGGTTCTGATTCCGGAAGGGGAGATTTAGTACGAGGGGGGGTGGATCCTGTACTGGAGGAGGAAGCGGAAGTGGATGGGGGTAATGAGGGGAGGGTTGCAGGACTTCCTGCATTTGCGTCACTTCTTCTTAACGGAAAGTAAGGGGGCGGCAAAGGGATCTCGGACTCAGGGGGCGTGTCCAAAATGGGCCTAACACCAGTCCTAGTGGACGAACAAGTCCTAGCTACCATGAGGCGACATTGCTCCTCGTGGCATGTCCGGAGCCATTTTGGCGAGTCATTTACGGCCTGTCTCCAACAATCAATATAAGGAAACTGGCCGTAAAGTTCAGGCCTACCTGATACAGCCACGTGTAAGCGCTGTACCAGAGTTGGATCCAAACTGCCACGTGGCGGCCATGCCGCAACCAAAGTGGGCCACTCCCTAGTACACAAAGTGACCAAACGTACAGGAGACATTTTAACCCCAAAATCACATGTCTTGAATCCCTTTTTAAAATTCTTCACCATACAACCTAAGGGATCCGGAATCGTTGACTGCGACGCACCCATACTTAACAATGGAACGTCGTCGACAACGAATACTATACACGCGTACTATTCAACAGTCACACCCGTTTCCTCTGGCAACAGCACCACGTGGTACGGTTACCAAGTGAAACGTACACAATAACACAATAAACACTCAGGGAATTCCCGTACACACACAGCTGTTACACCAGTCACTAGATAATCAATATTATGCCCTTTGGCGTAACTATACAGTCACCCACGCTATAATTCTCTATATACGAATTACCCGTCTATAACACACCCAGTAACATCGTCTTTTACAAATAGCGGTTACAGTACGGTTAGCATAGGTCAAAGCACAAGTTAAGGTCACAATACAATTATTAGTGGTTATGGTGTTAAACATGCAATGGACGACAATGATTAGTACTTATATACAGTGTCAGTAAATATACAGGGTTATGGTACCGTGCACTATAATACAGCAACACACTATTAACACTCTCGCTAGACGGCTGAGCTCGCGCTATCTAACTGTCAGGGTACCTGAAGCCTCTACCTCTAAGAGAGGTAGAGACTTAGAAGTTTATCCGTCCGGACGGCATGTCTCCTCGGTTCCTCGCGGTTCACCCGGTCTTGCTAACGCCGGCCGCGAGGGAGCCACTTCCTTTTATAGCAGGAGGCTCAGAGGCCGACGTCATGACGCCAACCCGGAACACCCTGTCACTCAAATCAGTGGAGACGAATCAGGACTCGCCAGAGGCGTGCCTTCTCTCCCTAACCAGCATACTTAACAGTGGCTATCTCATTCACTCATTGCCCTGTCGTGGTTCTAGTCCGCCTAGTCACACAGTGCTTTGTTATTCTCTTGTCTTTTGGTTCCGACCCGGCTTTGATATTTACTCTCCTGTCTTTCTGTTATCCTTGACCCGGCTTGTCTCTCGCTTACCTGTCTTCTCGTTCCCTCGACCTCGGCTTGTCTCTGACCATTCTATCGTAGTTATACGTTAAGTCCGGCCATTCTAAGGACCGGTATACGTATCTGCTACTCTTTGTACTCTGCGTGTTGGATCCCTGACCCGATCCTGACATTACGACAGGGCCATGGATCCTGCAGGTACAAATTGTCAGCTTGGTTCTCCTGATCCTAGGTTTGACGCCATGGATCATAGGATGGATCAGATGGCTCTAGCACTACAGGCGCTGCTGTCTCGTCCTATTAATCCACCTGAAGAGATGCGTAATATGTCTGCTTCTTCTGTGGGTTCAGGGCTAGAGGTAGCTACTGTAGGTGTTTCTTCCCGAGTTACCCCACCTGTACGTTATGCTGGTTCCCCTGAAAGGTGTCGTGGCTTTTTGAACCAGATTAGTATTCATTTCGAACTACAGCCCCGTTCATACCCTACTGATAGGGCAAAAGTGGGATTTATTATTACCTTACTCATTGAGAAAGCTCTGAGATGGGCTAATCCGTTGTGGGAGAATGATAATCCATTAGTCTATAACTATAATGCCTTTGTAGCTGTTTTTAAAAGAACTTTTGATCCCCCTGGCAGGAGGGTCAATGCAGCCAGATTACTGTTGCGCCTTAGACAAGACAACCAAACACTTGTGGATTACGCACTAGAGTTCAGGTCTTTGGCGGCAGAGGTAAAATGGAATGAACAGGCCTATATAGACGTATTCTTAAATGGATTATCTGATGTAATACTTGATGAGGTAGCGACAAGAGAGCTTCCCGAGAATCTGGAGGACTTAATTTCCTTTATCTCTCGTATTGACGAACGTCTAAGGGAGAGACAAAATACTCGAGATAGAACCGGTAAATCTTCCTTTACACTAGCACCATCATTTCAAATTTCTGAAACCAAAAATCCACAGGTTTCAGAACCTATGCAGTTAGGCCTTACTCGTCTATCAGAGGAGGAGAGACAGTACAGGAGAAGGGAGGGACTGTGTATGTATTGTGGGGCCAGAGGTCATGTACGTTTGAGCTGTCCCAGTCGTCCGGGAAACGCTCGCACCTAAGTTTCTCTAGAGGACAGACCTTGGGTGTTTCGATTTTGTCCTCTACTCATAACTACAAAGAACATAGACTCCTATTACCGGTCTCTTTAACTTGGGAGAAGGGAACTTTAGAGACTATGGCATTGATAGACTCCGGCGCTGCTGAGAGTTTTATCGACCAAGAGTTTCTCACCAAACACACTATCCCATCCCAGTTAAGGAAGACACCCTTGGCTGTTGAAGCCATTGATGGTAGACCTTTAGTTGAGCCTGTGATTTTCCGGGAGACCATACCTCTTTACTTAACTACTGGTATTCTACACAAGGAGGAAATATCCCTACTACTCATTTCATCTCCTTCTGTTCCCATAGTCCTGGGATACTCCTGGCTTAAGAGACATAACCCCGTTATAGATTGGAGATCAGGGGAGATAGTTTCGTGGGGTCAGGATTGTCAAGAGAATTGTTTAAAGAAAGTGTCACCTCTTTGTAGTGTCAACTCACTTAATAACGCTACCGACTCTACCAAGGTACAGATACCGTCCCTGTATCAAGATTTAAAGGCAGTATTTGACAAAGGAAAGGCTGATACCTTACCACCACATAGGCCTTTTGATTGCAAAATTAATTTACTTTCTGGTACCATGCCCCCCAGGGGTCATGTATATCCTTTGTCTACGAATGAAAACTTAGTTCTAGAGGAGTATATTCGTGAGAACCTAGACAAGGGGTTCATTAGAAGATCCTCCTCTCCTGCTGGGGCTGGATTTTTTTTTGTTAAAAAGAAGGATGGTTCTTTAAGACCCTGCATTGACTACCGTGGTCTTAACAAGATAACCATCAGAAATGTATATCCGATTCCCTTGATCACCGAGCTTTTTGATCGATTAAAAAGTTCTAAAATTTTCACTAAGTTAGACCTTAGAGGTGCTTATAATTTGGTGAGAATTCACGACGGTGACGAGTGGAAAACTGCATTCAATACTCGATATGGCCACTATGAGTATACTGTAATGCCTTTTGGTCTCTGCAATGCCCCGGCGGTATTTCAGGACCTTATTAATGAGGTTCTTAGGGAGTTTCAAGATGACTGTGTGATTGTATACCTTGATGATATACTTATACATTCCAGGGATATTGAGACTCACCACGGACAAGTCAGAAGGGTTTTACACAAACTCCTTCAGCATGGCTTATACTGCAAACTAGAGAAATGCAGCTTTGACCAATCACAAACTACCTTTCTTGGTTATGTGATTTCTGGGGAAGGGTTTGAAATGGACCCGGAGAAGCTCCAATCCATATTAGATTGGCCTTTACCTAAGGGTCTCAAGGCTATCCAGAGATTTATTGGTTTCTCCAATTACTACAGACGTTTCATTAAGGGATACTCCTCTATCATTGCTCCCATCACCAATATGACCAAACAAGGGGCTGACACTAAGAATTGGTCTACTGAAGCACTTCTGGCTTTTAAGACACTCAAGGAGCTGTTTGCTTCCGCACCAATTTTAGTTCACCCTGATACTACACTACCTTTCCTACTCGAAGTTGACGCTTCTGAGACAGGTATAGGTGCTGTTCTGTCCCAAAGGTTGGGTGTAGATAAACCATTACATCCTTGTGGATACTTTTCCAAAAAGTTGTCAGGTACTGAAAGCAGATATGACATTGGTGACAGGGAACTACTAGCGGTTATAATGGCCTTGAAGGAGTGGAGACATTTATTGGAGGGTACTTTGCATCCTGTTACTATTTTGACAGATCATAAAAACTTATCCTATATTGGAGAGGCTAAACGACTATCATCTAGACAGGCTCGTTGGTCCATATTTCTCACTCACTTCAACTACGTACTCACATATAGGCCAGGTTCTAAGAATTCTAAAGCCGACGCCTTATCTCGCCAGTATGAACCTGCTGCCGTATCTGAGCCGGTTTTGTCCTCTATAGTACCCAAGTGTAACATTATTGCTAACACTACTCTCAAAGTCCATTCTCCGCTACTTGATCAGATAAGGAGCTTGCAGCATCTGGCACCTAGACTGACTCCGGCTTCCAGACTTTTCGTTCCTCCTGAACTCCAATTGGAGCTCTTACAGTGTCTTCACGAGAGTAAGGTGGCCGGTCATCCGGGTGTTCGCAAGACGTATTCTTTGATCTCCAAAGATTTCTGGTGGCCTTCGCTACGGAAGGATATTAAGGATTTTATCGGAGTTTGTGTGGTCTGTACTAAAACTAAATTACCGCATTCGCTTCCTTGTGGCCTCCTGCAGCCTCTGGAAATTCCTGGCAAACCTTGGTCCTGTGTGGCAATGGACTTTATTGTGGATCTGCCTGTTTCTAAAAAGCACACTGTTATCCTCACCGTAGTCGATAGGTTTACCAAGATGGCACATTTCGTACCTTTGCCTAAACTCCCGACTTCTCCTGAATTGGCGGAAATCTTTGCTAAAGAGATTTTTCGCTTGCATGGGATTCCCTCGGAGATCACTTCTGATAGAGGTTCCCAATTTGTTTCACGCTTCTGGAGATCATTCTGTTCTCAATTAGGCATCAAATTGAATTTTTCCTCCGCCTATCATCCTCAGTCTAACGGAGCTGCCGAGCGTACCAACCAGAAGATTGAGCAATACCTACGTTGTTTTGTTTCCGAACACCAGGACGATTGGGTCGCTTTGATTCCTTGGGCGGAGTTTGCGCACAACAATCTCGTTTAGACTCTACGCATTCAAGCCCCTTCTTCATGAACTATGGCTTTCACCCATCTATTCTTCCCTCGGTTTCTCCTTCCCAAGGAGTGCCGTCGGTTGATGTCCATGTGGCCAATTTGAGGAAGTTGTGGGATCAGACTCGACAGATTCTTCTACACAATTCTATGCTGGTTAAGAAACATGCTGACAAACGTAGAAGGGCGGCTCCGAATTTTGTTCCAGGCGATAGAGTTTGGTTGAGTACTAGGAATATTCGCCTTAAAGTTCCTTCCATGAAATTCGCTCCTCGTTATATTGGCCCCTACAGGATCTTGACTCGAATTAATCCAGTGGCGTATCGTCTAGCTCTCCCAGCCGCTTTACGCATCCCAAACTCCTTTCACGTGTCATTGCTGAAACCTCTAATCTGTAACAGATTCTCCTCCACAATCGCCCCTCCGCGCCCTGTTCAGGTGGAGGGTCAGGAGGAGTATGAGGTTAACTCCATTATTGACTCTCGTGTCTCCCGGGGGAGAGTACAATATTTGGTTAACTGGAGGGGTTATGGTCCTGAGGAGAGGAGTTGGGTACCACAAGAGGATGTTCATGCTCCTCACCTTCGCAGGGCATTTCACTCTCGCTTTCCATCTCGCCCCGGCTCCTTCCGCCCGGTGGGCGTATCTGAGAGGGGGGGTACTGTCAGGGTACCTGAAGCCTCTACCTCTAAGAGAGGTAGAGACTTAGACGTTTATCCGTCCGGACGGCATGTCTCCTCGGTTCCTCGCGGTTCACCCGGTCTTGCTAACGCCGGCCGCGAGGGAGCCACTTCCTTTTATAGCAGGAGGCTCAGAGGCCGACGTCATGACGCCAACCCGGAACACCCTGTCACTCAAATCAGTGGAGACGAATCAGGACTCGCCAGAGGCGTGCCTTCTCTCCCTAACCAGCATACTTAACAGTGGCTATCTCATTCACTCATTGCCCTGTCGTGGTTCTAGTCCGCCTAGTCACACAGTGCTTTGTTATTCTCTTGTCTTTTGGTTCCGACCCGGCTTTGATATTTACTCTCCTGTCTTTCTGTTATCCTTGACCCGGCTTGTCTCTCGCTTACCTGTCTTCTCGTTCCCTCGACCTCGGCTTGTCTCTGACCATTCTATCGTAGTTATACGTTAAGTCCGGCCATTCTAAGGACCGGTATACGTATCTGCTACTCTTTGTACTCTGCGTGTTGGATCCCTGACCCGATCCTGACACTAACAAGATATACACTTTACTAAACAATCTTTATCACATTTACAATTCCCAACTAAACTATTGGCCAGTACCTTGAATGGACTACCTAAAAACAATCTACATACGTTTTGGTTAGCCACACTGCCCAATCACCATATATAGCGAGCTAGAGGACCGAATTTACACAGACGCCTCTTAGTCGCACTATCAAAAGTCTAGTGGGTTCCAAATTTACACGCCTTCCCACTTAGCCCAGATAGGATGAGAGCTAGCGAACCGAATTTACACAGACGCCGCTTAGTCTCCCGGTCCCTCCGACCTAGCGAACAAAATATACACCCTAGAACGCTAGTCTAGACAAGACACCGGTGTCCGGCTAGGGCTATTTACACCAGAGCCCCGCCTGACTAACAAAATCAAACGGTCTGACTAAAGAGCGTTCGATCGAGCGGTGCGCCTTCGCTCCTTCCCTCCGACAGAGGGGGCAGATACACAGATTCAAACCCCTTTGGGCCTACCGCACAATCGGTATACCCCTAGTGGGTCCTGCCGTCTAAAACAGCAGTTGTCTTACCCCCTCGTTCCTGAACCTGAGTTCACACTCATCGACGGGGACACCCCAGCACTTCTCACGTAGAGGCCGATGATCTCCTGGACAACAGACCAGTGGTGCCGAGACGAAGGGAGGTCCACGCAGAAGTTCAGGGGTGCAGCCGTAGAGAACGTGGGCAAAGATAGACCGTCTCACGCCTCTGCCTCTCAGCTACCGTTGAACGATGAGCTTCCCGGCCAATGCACCAAATGATACCGGAGAAACTGACGGAAGCCAAGCACAGAGAGATGGACACAGGTTTCTTCAGGAAGGAAGAGATTCTTTATTGGATCACCGATCGGGACTCAGAGGGACTAGCGTCACCAAAATACAGCAAGTTCTGAGCCCCGGACAATAGTGCAGGCTCCTTATATAGGCACATAGCTCCTCCCATATTAAGCTCCACCCGCACATTCTCTTAACCAATCAACACAAATAAGAATTAACTTCCTGCTTGACCGCATGGCTTGTCCAGCACAATGGAGGAGGGGGAATACTACATCCTGTATTCTTGCACATGCTCCGTACACTACTGATCGTATCTTGCCTCGTGCAACCAACTGATCGATACGTCAGCATATGCACGTACACATGCCACGTGGTAATCTCGGCCTACTAAATTTATTTTTACCGAGATTCCACCACAATACGAATAGGTTTGCACTCCTCGCAGTCAAACTGGAACAGCATGCAATAAATACTTCCCCCAATAATGAGACGACACTTCACTTTGAGGGTTAAACAGGAACTCTGGACTGGCTCATCCAGCCTGGCTTTTATTTCTATCTCACACATACAGGCCACACCCAGGGGGAGGCATAAAATAACCAATCCGAGATATGGTACAACCCACACATCCCCTCCCCTTAGCCTGAGAGATAATCCCCTTATTATACAGTTTAAAACATAACTTTTACACAATATCTGTAACTTCAAAACCATACATCACATTCACATACATACTTTAAACATAAACACTTCCAAAATTCAGGCAAATCCCTCCAGTGGATCAAAAGTTACACGGAAGTCCTTTTATGACCGACCGCAAGCACATTTTCTTGCCCAAAACAGTTCCATAGATTTGGGCTGTGGGGTCGGTCAATTCCTGGCATAAAAACGTCTAAGTCCCATTCGAAGTGTGCCTGTACTTCGACTTTGGTCGAAGTGTCGAAGTGGAGTTGATGTTAAGGGTCGGCGGTGTTCGAAGTTAAAATGGCCGCCGCCACGTGGTCCTTTGTCCGATACCGGCCACTTCGACGACTTCAACAACTTCGGTAGCTTCGACGGCTTCGACAGCTTCGACAGCTTCGACTGTGTCCGAAGTTCCATATACAAAAGTACCAATCTGTCCCCAAAGTATTTAAAGGGCTAGGGACAGTATTATACAATCCACATGCCCAAAAGTAGTTCTTAAAGGGTCAGTACATTATGGTAGCAGTCCATAAGCCCCAATTCAGTCCCTTAAAGGCCAATACCTCCCAGGGACCATAATCACTGGGCAGGAGGCTAGCAACCAGGCTTCTCCAGTTCTCAGTGGCGAGGTTAGTTTCGCCACACTTCTCCCCTTTACCAACTAGACTAACAGGGTACCTGATCTCTTGCCGGTCAGTGCCCTTATTAGTCCAGCAGCCCACCCACAAGACAGAAACAGCAGTACAGCCCACCTGCAATAAATGGTTACTACACCTGGGTAAGGGAGAATCTTGTCCATGTCCAGGTGCCTTACCACGGCTGTGTGGGGGACTGGTAGGCTGCCTTGGTGGGTTGCTGAGGGGGCAGAGACCAGCGGTACTCTTTCCTGGTGCCAGCACTACCACGGGAGTATTCTGGTTGGAGCCTGGTTGCTGGAGACGGGCTGTCTCCCCTTTAGGTACACCGCTCTGTGGCTGGGGGACAGGACCGACCGTCCCTACCCCTTGGGCTGTAAGTGCAGAGACTACGGTCCCATCTGCACAGTTGTGGGGCTTAACATCTCCCCTTGGTGGGTTAGGCTGCTGCTGGAGAGAGGGTGTAACAAGCTCCTCTCTCTGGACGGTAAACTGCCACTGGGGAGAGGGGTTAGCCAACTCCTCTCCCGGACACTCTCTCTGCTGGTGGAGAGGGGGATCAGCTGTCTCCCCTTTCATTATTTTGTCCTGCTGCAGGGGTGTGAGACTGACGGTCTCTGCTCCTTGCAGGACACACTGCCGCTGGGGAAAGGAGACTGAGCTCTCTATTCCCTGCACATTACTGATCTGCCGCTGGGGAGAGGTGGTAGCAAGCTCCTCTCCCATACATACTTCCATACTCTGTGGAGGGAGACCGACTGTCTCTACTCCCAATACAGTGTCCTGCTGCTGGGGAAAGGAGACTGGGCTCTCTCTTCCCTGCTGGACACTCTGCTGCTGGGGAATGGAGACTGGGCTCCCAATTCCCAACAAATCACACTGCCGCTGGGGAGGGAGGACGGCCCCTTCAGCTCCCTGTAACTTGGGCGCAGAGACCACGGTCCCATCTGCGCTGGTGTGGGGCTTACGGTCTCCCCTTGGTGTGCTAAGCTGCCGCTGGGGAGAGGGGATAACAGGCTCCTCTCCCTGAACCGTAGACTGCCGCTGGGGAGCAAGGACGGCCCCTTCAGCTCACTGTAGCTTGGCCGCAGAGACCACGGTCCCATCTGCGCTGGTGAGGGGCTTACAATCTCCCCTTGGTGAGCTGTGCTGCCGCTGGGGAGAGGGAATAACAGGCTCCTCTCCCTGAACCGTAGAAGGACAACACCTTCAGCTCCCTTTTTGTCTGCTAGGTACTGCAGGAGCTCTGCCGTTGATTTCCTTATGAACTGCACAGTTTTCTCAGAGGGGTTGGGTCCAAAGAAAGCCAGCCGTATGGCAACCAGTCTGTCCAACCGTTCCTGAGTGTAGCCAGGCGCCATGCTTGCTCTGCTGAAGTTGCTTCTTTTGTGGATAGGGGCGCTGTACGGGTACTAGCGTTGCCCTCCCTTTGTAATCCAAATGAACTATGTCTCCGAGCTGCTTTACCTCACACTAGGACGCCATCCCACCGCTGCCACCAATGTAACGGATCGCCTGGCACCCCGACTGAGTACCTCCGTTAAAGGATGCTCCTAGCGCTTCCTGAGGCCTCCAAGCACTCTGGCAGACACCACAATCACCGAATCAGAGAAGCATATGAATCCTCTCAAGCCTCTGAATGTTGTAGACAGTTGAATAGGAACCATACGAATAGGTTTGCACTCCTAGCAGTCAAACTGGAACAGCATGCAATAAATCCTTCCCCCAATAATGAGACGACACTTCACTTTGAGGGTTAAACAGGAACTCTGGACTGGCTCATCCAGCCTGGCTTTTATTTCCATCTCACACATACAGGCCACACCCAGGGGGAGGCATAAAATAACCAATCCGAGATATGGTACAACCCACACATCCCCTCCCCTTAGCCTGAGAGATAATCCACTTATTATACAGTTTAAAACATAACTTTTACACAATATCTGTAACTTCAAAACCATACATCACATTCACACACATATTCAGACTCAGCATACTTTAAACATAAACACTTCCAAAATTCAGGCAAATCCCTCCAGTGGATCAAAAGTTACACGGAAGTCCTTTTATGACCGACCGCAAGCACATTTTCTTGCCCCAAACAGTTCCATAGATTTGGGCTGTGCGGTCGGTCAATTCCTGGCATAAAAACGTCTAAGTCCCATTCGAAGTGTGCCTGTACTTCGACTTTGGTCGAAGTGTCGAAGTGGAGTTGATGTTAAGGGTCGGCGGTATTCAAAGTTAAAATGGCCGCCGCCACGTGGTCCTTTGTCCGATACCGGCCACTTCGACGACTTCGACAACTTCGGTAGCTTCGACGGCTTCGACAGCTTCGACAGCTTCGACTGTGTCCGAAGTGCCATATACAAAAGTACCAATCTGTCCCCAAAGTATTTAAAGGGCTAGGGACAGTATTATACAATCCACATGCCCAAAAGTAGTTCTTAAAGGGTCAGTACATTATGGTAGCAGTCCATAAGCCCCAATTCAGTCCCTTAAAGGCCAATACCTCCCAGGGACCATAATCACTGGGCAGGAGGCTAGCAACCAGGCTTCTCCAGTTCTCAGTGGCGAGGTTGGTTTCGCCACACTGACTATCTTCACTCCCAGGTTTGCTTGCTGCTGCTGGGATGAGAGACCAACAATCTCCTCTCCCTGTGACTCTGTCTGCCACTGGGGAGAGAGACCGATGGTCTCTTCTCCCAATAACACACTCTGCTGCTGGGGAGGAAGGACGACACTTTCCGCTCCCTGTACTGCACACTGCTGCTGGGGAGTGAGACTGATTGTCTCCACTCCCTGTAGGAAACACTGCCGCTGGTGAGAGAGACCGACCGTCTCTTCTATCAAAAACATACTCTGCCACTCTGGAGTATGACCGACTGTCCCTACTCCCGGTAACTCCGGCTGTAGCTGGGGATCTGGGCCTAACATCCTCTGATGTAAAGTCAATTAAATCGGTCAGTGCCTCTTCCCAGATCAGTTGTACCACCTCTGCCGAAGGGCTGCTGCAAACTTCCTTTTGCTGGAGGCTTCTGTTGCGGTTACCTCCAAGCTAGTTGAAGGCTGGACCACTTGGATGTCCTGGTTCCCGAGTGTGGAGAGAGAGAAGCGCTGTTCCGTTCAGCATACCATAAGAATCCCACGAATACATAACAATCCCACTAGCTCTAGTATAGCTAGGATACCCTGGTTCCCACAAAACGAGTCGAGGCTGCGATTGGACGGTTAAAAACGAATTGGTTTTAATGGCACATTGACATCGCTATTTATGCAAGACCCCAGGTCCAGGGACATCCCCCTCTGGACCTGATGGGATACAGGGACAATACAAACAGTTGACCAATGACAGTACACTGCATCGTTTGAAATAGTCACCGCCCAGCTTGGAGATAAAGATTCCAACAGTTATCGCAATTCAATTATCTCCAAGTACCCAGAATCCTACGTGTTATTCGAACATGTAAAAACAGCATAAAAATACATATTTATAAAATTTTTAGTAGGCACCTCTTACATTCTACCATTCATTAGATAGCTCAGGTCTGAGCGCATCAGATGGGCGAATAGCGCTCAGACCTCACGAACGGTATAGCCAGTCTCTTGCATACAAGTCCTTTCGTGTTTCTTTGTCCCGAACACGAGATGGCGGCCATTTTTTCTGTCGGTGAATAGGCGAGCGGGACCAGGCTCCAAAACCCCTGGAGCGAGAAACGGGTAGCCTGCTGTATGAATACCGCTCAGTGGACCAAACGTAGACCGCCCTGAAAGGGGCTTAGCCTGCGGTTAACCGCAGCCTCAACGTTCTGATTGCGGACACATGCCGGAGTGTAGGTGGTCCTCGTTCGGGAGTTTGAGTACTGTGAAGTAGTATACGAATGAGGCCACCCTGAGGCAGTCAATTAAGTTTGTGGTTAACCGCAAACCGCAGCTTCCCGGTGGTCGGCCGTTGTTTCAAAGGTGAAAAAGGTTAAGTGGCGGCACACGCGAGGGCGTGGTCTTAGTTCGTATGCACGAGGGGGTGGTCTTAGTTCGTATGCACGAATATATGATCCTGGTTGTTCGTGTAATTGGGCGTATACAACAATAATACCGAAGAGAACGGCATACGGTAACTTAAAATAAAGTAATCCATTACTGGTCTGTAGAGCATCCGTAACAGCTTCCATCCCTCGTTTTAGCCATCAGGAACTCGTGGTCTCTCTTGCGTTGTCTCTCAATGGTCACCTGGTTCCAGATCGTCTGGAAGGTCCCTATCAATACATTAGAGCCATACCATGCTTGCCTGCTCCCCGTCTGTGGGCACCTCTGCTTCCAGGGGTGTTGTTTGAATGCTAGTGTTGCCCTCAATATAATCCACACGATACCGGTGTTTCCAGGATGCTTCTCCTCGCACTAGGAAGCCATCCTGCCGCTGCCACCAATGTGACGGACCGCCTGGCACTCCGACCGAGTACCTCAGTCAATCGCTGCTTCCTAGTACTTGCGAGGACCATAAGCACTGTACTGGAACACCATAACCACCGTAAACCCCACGAACCGCTGCAGCTTGGTTGGGGTCTCCCTGTCCTCCACCCACCCTGGACCCAAGATCA
Organism: Pelobates fuscus; assembly: GCF_036172605.1. Classification (NCBI taxonomy): domain Eukaryota; kingdom Metazoa; phylum Chordata; class Amphibia; order Anura; family Pelobatidae; genus Pelobates; species Pelobates fuscus. The sequence continues at coordinate 342,318 of NC_086326.1, forward strand.
GGATCCTGCTTCCAGTGGGTAGACCTCTCCTAGTCCAGAGAGCGTAGCAGGAACAGCTCTTATAATAGCTAGTGATTATACTCAGGGGAGTATTGTGATATAGCAATCCCCAGAGTGTATGTAGTTCTCCAATCCCCCAAACATGAGCCAAGACTTCATGAAGGGGTAAACAAATCTCTCTTTAATGGGAGCCACACTGGCCTTTTATGCAAGTCCCCAAGCAAGGTGTACGCCCACATGGACCTTGTTGAGGACAGGGACACAAGCTTACAAACCAATAATAACACATTTACAATGTCAGGCACTCCCACACATAGTACACAATACCTCCCCTCTAATTGGATCAGTAACTGTACTAATTCTAATCCAACTATCTCTAAGCACAGAAAAAAACATACTTTTTAAAAACACCCCAAAAGTACCCTACAAATACATAAAACCCCACAAATATTACATCCCCTGATAACCCTAATCTGGGTGACCAAAATACCGTATATAATCGAGTATAAGCCGAGTTTTTCGGCACATTTGTTGTGCTGAAAAAACCCCACTCAGCTTATACTCGAGTCAAGGTCTGTATTATGGCAACTTACATTGCCATAATACAGACCAGGACCGCCGGGCTCATTACAAGCCCTGCGGTCCTGTTGGGGGCTGGCAGCAAGCTGTTACTTACCTTTCCTGCAGCTCCTGTCAGCTCCCTTCACCTCCGTTCCCTTCCGCTCACTGTCAGCTCCGGTCTGCTCCCTTCACTTCCGCTCCATTTGGCTCAGTCTAAATCTTGCGAGACCCGCGGCTGTCAAAGCGTTGCCATGGGTTACCGTGGCAAAGCTCCGCGCGGCACGCAGACAGCGAGATTTAGACAGTGAGCCGAACGGAGCGGAGGTGAAGGGAGCAGTCCGGAGCTGACAGTGAGCGGAAGGGAACGGAGGTGAAGGGAGCTGACAGGAACTGCAGGAAAGGTAAGTAACAGCTTGCTGCCAGCCCCCCTCCTGCACAGCCAATGCCACTGGACCACCAGGGAATGAGATAGCCTCCCTCCCTGGCCAGGTAACAAGCAGGGAGGGGAGACTAAAAAAAATTAAACAATTAAATAATAAAATAATATTTTAAAAAATATTAAAATAAAAACATATTAAAGTCATTATATTAAAATAAAAAAATAATATTAAAATAAAAAAATATTAAAAATAATATCAATGCCCTCCCCCACCCAGTTTACACACACACTACACAAACACACACACACTCTGCATCATATACACACAGAGTGTGTGTGTATATAATGCAGTGTGTGTGTGTGTATAATGCAATGTGTGTTTGTATGAATGCAGTTTGTATATAATGCACACATTCCTGCATTATATACACACACACGCTCTGCATTATATACACACACTGCATTCACACAAACACACACATTCTGCATTCATTTTATACACACACTACACACAAACACACTCTGCATTCATTTACACACACTGTAAATAAATATTCAATTAATGTAATTTTCTTGGGAACTAATTTTATTTAGAAATTTACCAGTAGCTGCTGCATTTCCCACCCTAGGCTTATACTCGAGTCAATAAGTTTTCCCAGGTTTTTGGGTAAAATTAGGGGCCTCGGCTTATATTCGGGTAGACTTATACTCGAGTATATACGGTATCCAAAAATTACCCAGATCAGTTCAGGGATTCAGGAATTTTTGACCGACCGTGCACATGGTCCCATGCCCAAAACAGTTTTAGAGAATTAGTGCTAACTGTCGGTCTCTCTGTCTGGAGTACAAAAGTACATACTTCACATGAACAGAGCCTTTTAAAGTATTTTAGCCAGGTCTATTGCAGGGGCCATTGTCACAGGGTAAGAGGCTGGCCAGCAGGCCCCTCCAAAAAACAGTGACTATATTCAGATCGTCACAATCACCCCATGCAAATAAAAAAAAAAAACATGTCAGGATCTAGCAGTTAACCCTTTCGTGAAGGGTTGGGGGGGAGCATATTGAATGTGTTAATTATACCTGTTATATACCTGTTTCAAAATGAGTCAAACTCTTTTTATTTTGTTTCCACACCCCACCCAGAATACACCTGTTAATCTGGTATACAAAGTACTCTGTGTACTACCTGCCCAAACAGGCAGAAGAGGTAATTATCTAGTATTAGTGTGTGAAAGATGATCTTAATTAATTTGTTGGATTTGGTGGCCTTTCTCAGAATCTCTGGAACAAGCGAATATTAGAGCTCAGAAGGCTTTGTTGTTTTTTTTTGTTTTGCAAGTATACTGGGATATTCCATGCATTGTCAGGCACAGTGTAATTCTCAAAGAAAAGAATATAGCGCTTATTTTTGTACAGATGGAACCAAAAATGAATCACCTTTTTATTTTTTGAGTTTTCTCTTTTAAAGGGACGAAAGATGTGTTGACATCTATAAAGAATATCCGAACATAGTGCAGATTATACAAAATAAATATTAGAATCCTAATATTGAGGAAATATTGCACTCACAAACAGAGAGCTGCTAACTCAGCTCTAGTTGGAATCACTTCTAGGTCCGTTTAGGCGACCCACCCCTATTAGCGATGTGATTTTTCTTTCTATGTGGGAAAATAGAAACACACACAATTGCGCAGTATTGCTGCTACAGTGCCCAAAATTATATAAAGGAAATCCCGAGTGGGTACTTACAAGACTAGAGTCATTAAGTAATGACTCAATTTCCAAGCCATATGCAGGCTGAGGGCTGCACTCCCTTCTTTTAAAATATAAAAAGCTGGGAACCAGGATACAAAGTTCAAAATAAAAAGTAATACATTTATTCACATAAATAAGATTCACAAATAAAATTGCAACAATGTGCCAATACTGCACAATTGTGTGTGTTTCTATTTTCCCACATAGAAAGAAAAATCACATCGCTAATAGTGGTGGGTCGCCTAAACGGACCTAGAAGTGATTCCAACAAGAGCTGAGTTAGCAGCTCTCTGTTTGTGAGTGCAATATTTACTCAATATTAGGATTCTTTTTTTTTTTTGACAATCTTTATTTTTCATTGTATGATTTCTGTTTCGAAGGTCAGAACAACAATTTCGGGAGATGTTATTGCAATATTACATTTCAAGTGTCGGTAAATAGAACAGACAAACCATTATACAGTATAGTTAGAAACAACAAGAATGCTAGTTCCAACAAAGTTATCAACTTCAGTAGGTGAGTAATTATACATTGCGATGTTGGGTGGAGCCAAGGAATAACTAGCCGCAATTAAAAGGTTTACTGAATTACATGCCAGGTTGCCTGGCTTCATTGTAGTGCATCTGCGGCAGGGCTTGCAGAATCTGATACCGAGGTACGAGCCGGTATATGAGCGTGGTCTATGGGCGATCGTCCTGGGGTTATCGGCCTAGCCCGGGTAGGTTGTATGTGAAGTGATCATTACTGGTGCTATTGAAGTTAATTGGAGCGCAGTGTATTAGTAGGGTAAATATGGGTGGTACGGCCCGCTAGGCAGTAGGTGGTTTTGTTAGTTGTTACGTCGGGGACCGATTTGTGACAGATGCCACTGGTATTTACCGCTATGTGGTAGTTGTCAGGATGGTCTATTCACAGGTGTTGGCGAGTCTGTCCATCAGGACAGTCGGGTGGAGAGGGGGGAGAGGGGGGGGAAGGTAGGGTAGGATGGGTCGGAGGCCTCGGCTCCCCGCCCCGGCAACCGAGAAGTGCCACAGCCAGGGCGTCCAGGTACGGGTACATTTCTCCTGTCTCATGTAATGTTGCCATAAGGGATTCCATAGTGTATATTTCTCCCACCCTGTCCATCCACTGCTGGAGCGTGGGCGCATCCCGTTGTTTCCACTTTGTGGAGATCAGCGAAGTGGCTGCTGTCAGTAAGTGTTTTAGTAAGGATTTTTTATAAGCTGAGAGGATCATTTCTGTGTGGTGTAGTAGCATGGAGAGGGGTTGGAATGGCAGGGTAATATCCGTGATTTGTTGAATGGATTCTCTGATCGTTGTCCAGAAGGGGGTAATACCGGGTGTCTCTGCATCTATGCGGTGCAGAGTGTCTGGGGTTCTGTACCAGTGAGTAAGGATCTTAAAGTTCGTCTCCTGAAATTTGGAGCTGGTGGAGCATTTATGGGTTAATATAAAGATCTTTTCCCATTCCTGTTCTGTGAGTGTGGTCCCCGTCTCCCTTTCCCATCTGGTTACGTATCTCGGGTGTGTCAGGTTTTCGCTATATTCGCATATAATATGCCGGAATTTGAAGGTAATGGAAGTTGTCTAGGCCCGTGGGTGCTTTGTCTCCAAGGATATCGGCTAGAGGCTTAACCCCTTAAGGACCAAACTTCTGGAATAAAAGGGAATCATGACATGTCACACACGTCATGTGTCCTTAAGGGGTTAAGTCGGTTCCCTTGTATGAGTTGGTGGAAGCTAAGCCAGTCGGAGTCGGTGTATGCGCGCAGGTCTGCAGATGTTAGTCCCCCGCCGACCCTAGGGTTATGTGTTATGGGCGTGAGGGGGCTGTCCGTGGTAGTGAGTTGGTGCGAGTATCGCAGCGTGCACCAAATTTGTAGTGTGGCGTCTATCATTGGGTTGCCAGTTCGTAGGGATCCTAGCATCAGAGAGCTAAGCTAGAGGCGAGAGGGGAGCGTGCCGCCCGCCTGTGCGAGTTCCATGGGAACCCATAGTTTGGTGGTTGGGCGTGCGTGCCAGTCTACCATCCTGAGTAAGTGGGCTGCGTGGTAGTATCTCAAAAAGGATGGGAGCCCAGCTCCGCCTCGGGTTTTGGGGCGTTCTAGTATCGCCTTGCTCACCCTGCTTGCTTTTCCATTCCACACGAACTGTCGTACCGCCGAGGATATTGATCGGAAGAAGGTTCTGGGTAAGGAGATGGGGATCGCTTCTGTAACGGCTACCCAGGTAGTGAGAGGGTATCAGCCGTTGGTGACGTCCTTTTCCCTGCAAGCTGCTGTGTAAAAGTAAAGTTGGTATAATCCCATCCACGAGATCCAGAGGGAGAGTCAGGTTCAGCTGTAAAAAAAGAGCAGAGTAATATTCCCAAATAATCCCCTTCAAGAACGAGACGAGGCTACGTTTTGAAGGGTCAAGAAGAACTGAGGACTGGAATACCCAGCCTGCTTTTTATTACAGTTGCATACAAAAAGAACACACCCAGGGCGAGGCATAAAATCACCAATCATATACATGGTACAACCCACACATCCCCTCCCCTCAGATAAACAGTTAACATAATTATACTGTACACATTTTATCCAAGTTCTGGATGTACCTTTCTGGCACCTTGATAGCTCTGGTTCAGGGGAGCAACATATCCGAAAATCAGTTCATTCGGATGAATGGTTCGGGAGTTATAGGGTTCCAAAGTTTTGACCGACCGCACAGGCTCACTAGCCGAAAATAGTTACATAAGTTTTGGCCTTGCGGTCGGTCTCCGTTCGTGTATTAAAATCCCACGAAATCCTTGTCATCCACAGTTATCTTGGCATTTGCCGGAATCCCCATATCAAGTTAAATATAACTACCGAACGGCCGGTTGTTCGGTAGTTCCAGCACGAAGTTCTGGGCGCATGGAGGTCTTAGCGGTGTTCGCCTGTTTGCGTGTCCGTTTTTCGTTCCACGCGTTCACGGGCAAACACCGCTGTTCGTGCGCAAAATGGCCGCGAACACGTGCAAAGTCCCTAAATGGCGGCCACCTATTCAGAGCACAAAGAATTTGTGTGGAATCATACGAACAGCTGCATTCTCCGGTAATGGCATTTCTCATGCAATATATATTCGAATAACTCCAGCTGTGTTCGGTTATTTTAACAGTCCAGGCATGCAGCATAGTCCTGTTACACTGCTCCCCCTTTGTGGAACACTCCGGCAGACCCGGATTGATCCTTTTCGGGTCAACTTGGGGCTGTCCAGTCTGCTGCTAAGGTAAAAGTTTTGTTTGCCTGGACAGTCCGTCTGCGTTCCCATTGAACCGGCCAGGGCGATATTGAATGGAAAAGTTATACGGTTGTAAGGCCAAGCTCCATCTCAGCAATCGTCCATTGTCCCCAGCCACTCGGTTCAGCCATACTAGGGGGTTGTGGTCTGTGATCAGGGTGAATTCCTGACCGTAAAGGTATGGTGTGAGCTTCTTTAGAGCCCAGACCAGGGCTAGACATTCTTTTTCCACTGCCGCATAGCTCACTTCCCTGGGCAATAGTTTTCTACTCAGGTATGCGACAGGGTGTTCCCCTCCATCTTCTCCGACCTGGCTTAGCACTGCCCCCAGTCCGTACATGGACGCATCTGTGTGGACGACAAATCTTTTGTTAGGGATGGGGCAGACAAAACAGGTGCGTTGATCAAGGCTTGTTTCAGGGTTTGGAACGCTGCTTCACAGGCGGGAGACCACAGGACTACCCTAGGTAAATTTTTCTTTGTTAAATCTGTCAGGGGTTTGGCGATGGCGCTGTAGTCAGGGACAAATTTCCTGTAGTACCCTGCTGTCCCTAAGAATGCTAACACTTGAGTCTTAGTGTGGGGTGTGGGCCAATTGGCTACGGCCTCTACCTTAGCGGGTTCTGGTCGTTGTTTCCCACACCCCACTCTGTGTCCCAAGTACTGGACTTCAGCCATACCGAAATAACATTTCTCTGATTTCAGGGTTAGGCCAGCGGGCCTAATCTGATCCAGCACAGCCTCTACGTGTCGCAGGTGTTCCCCCCAAGTCTCACTATAGATCGCAATGTCATCCAGGTACGTGCAAGCGAAGTCCTGGAAGCCATCAAGGAGGCGGTCGACTAAGCGCTGAAAAGTAGCTGGGGCGTTTTTCATCCCGAAGGGCATGACCTTAAACTGGTACAAGCCAAACGGGGTGACAAACGCCGACTTAGGGATAGCGTCCTTGGCCAGAGGAATCTGCCAGTACCCTTTGCACAAATCGATGGTGGTCAGATAGTGTCCCCTGGCAATACGATCTAATAGTTCGTCCACTTGGGGCATGGGGTATGCGTCTGTCATGGTTCGGTCATTGAGGCGTCGATAATCGACACAGAACCGGGTCGTTCCGTCCTTTTTGGGGACTAGGACGACTGGAGATGCCCAGGGGCTGTCGGATGGCTCTATAACTCCTAGTTTTAACATCTCCTGAATCTCCTTTCTCATCTTTTCTTTTACGGCTTCAGGGATTCTATAGGGAGTCTGTCGGAGAGGGTTTTGTCCTGGGGTTTCTACGTAATGTGTCGCTAAGGGTGTGTAACCGGGTTCCTGGGAAAACGTCAATCCTTTCTCAGCTAGTAATTGCTGGAGTTGCTCTCTTTCTGTGGGAGTTAACCGCTCCCCTAGCTGCACTGTATTAAGCAGAGTTTTAGGCTCGGAGTCGGCTAACAGATCCGGATGGGGAGACTGTCAGGGTCTTCAGTGGCTGGGATACATATGGCTGCTATGTCTTCGGGCCTTTCCTGGTACTCCTTTAATAAGTTTATATGAAAGGACTTCTGTATCCTTTCGTCCTTGCTACTGGCAATTACATAGGTGGTGTCACAGACCTGTGCCACTACCTTGTAAGGGCCTTGCCAGGAGGTCTGTAATTTATTTCCTTTAACTGGTCTAAGTACTTGGACTTTCTGCCCTACATGGAACATTCTCAGCCTAGCGTCCTGATCGTACCAATATTTCTGATGGCCCTGGGCCGCCTGGAGGTGTTCTTGGGCCATCCTGGCTAGGTGCCCCATGCGGTCCCACATCTCCAGCACATAAGGTACGATAGGGACCCCCTCATGTTCTGTCTCTCCCTCCCAGTGCTCTCGGATGAGGTCGAGGGGGCCTCGCACCCGCCCTCAATAGAGCAACTCGAAGGGGGAGAACCCTGTGGATTCCTGTGGCACCTCTCGGTATGCGAACAAGAGGTGCGGCAAGAATCGCTCCCAGTCTTTGTATTCTGCCGTAAAGGTCCGCAGCAATTGCTTTAAGGTACCATTAAAGCGTTCACAGAGACCGTTAGTTTGAGGGTGGTACGGTGACCTAAGTAGGGTTTTGACACCGCAGACCTTCCATAGCTGCTGAGTTAGGTCTGCGGTGAACTGGGTTCCTCGATCAGATAGGATTTCCTGAGGAAATTCCACTCTGGTGAATATCCCGACTAGAGCACTGGCGACAGTGTCAGCCTGGATATTCGTCAGAGCGACAGCTTCTGGGTATCAGGTAGCATAGTCTACTACTGTAAGAATATATTTCTTACCAGAGGGACTGGGGTTAGGTAGAGGTCCCACTAGGTCAACTGCCACCCTGCTAAATGGTTCCTCGATCACGGGCATAGGTGACAGTCGAGCTTTAGGATGATCCCCTCTCTTTCCTACCCGTTGGCATGCGTCACAAGTGCTGCAGTAACGGCGCACATCCTTCGAAATCCTTGGCTAAAAGAAGGTCTAGGTGATCCTGTAGGTGGTGCGGTTACCCCCTAGATGCCCTGCCAACGGAATGCCGTGGCCAATTCGGAGAAGCTCCAACCGGTACTTTCTGGGTACTACCAGTTGGCGCTTTTGCGAAGGGACACAGCCTCTCTTTCTGCCTTCGGTCAATCTGTATAACCTGTCCCCCTCCCATATAAAACGTTCCCCCGCTCATCCCCTCTACTGTCGGCTAGTTCTCTGTACTTTTGGAGGGTGGGGTCCTGTCTAGTTTCCCTCCCAAACTCTTCTGGGGTGTCCCAAGCTATGGGTCTCTCTGTGGTGTTAGTGCTAAGTGTCTGCTTGTGGCTTACCTGGGTCTCCCGACCTGTTGCAGGATCGTCCTCGGTACGGGTCTGTGAGCGGGTCATCACGGGACAAGCAGCAGCAGTCGTGGGTAAAAAGGCTGAGGCCAGAGGGTCAATGTCGTTGCCCAACACGACCTCAGCAGGTAAATTGTCCATGATGCCCACTGTGGTCTTTCCCGACCCGACTCCCCAATCCAAGTGTATCCGGGCGGTGGGTAAGCGAAAGACAGCCCCCCCGCGACACGAACAGCAACGGTACGATTAGACACATGTTCTGGTTTTACAAGATGTTTCTGCACCCAAGTGATGGTAGCGCCAGTGTCCCTTAGGCCTTGTGCTATCTGTCCATTCACACGCACCTCCTGACGGTGATGCTGGCGGTTATCCGGGGAGGCAGCTTGTATGGGGTTGGCCTCATACAATATTCCCAGACACTCATCAGGGCTCCCTTCAATTTCCAGGCAGTGAGCAGCAGCGGGGCGTGATGGCGGGCTCTTTGTGTTAGGTGTTGTGCGCCTCCAGCTATTATTGGCTGATCCCAATGGGCAATATGCCCCGTATTGCCGCAGCGATGACACGTCACTTTGTAAGATTCCTGGGGTTGGTTGTTAGACCCCTGAGGACGTGGAGGCCCTGGGGGTACTGGAGCCGAAATTCTGTGCGTGCATCGTAGGTTGGGGTGCGTGCCTCTGTTCTAGGTGCTGGTCGTGTGGTACTTTGGCTCACCTTCCTTGTTTCCGCGTATTCATCTGCTAGTCGTGCTGCCTCAGTTAAGTTGGCAGGGCGGCGATCTCTCACCCAGTCCTGTATATCTGCAGCCAGATCTTGGACTATGGACCAGACTTTATGGGAATGTGATACCCCAGATAGCTATACCATGGAGCCTATTCATATAATGAAAGACTATGGGAAAGACTTTAGCTCCATAGCAATTGTACTGTGTGAATAGGATCTGCGCGCTATTCGGTAGTTTTGTGCGCTCCGATCCCAGCTATCTGGGGATATGTGAAATGTCTGTGTGTTATGGATAAAAAGTAACTTTCTGTATTTTATAGTGTTTTATGTCTTTCTGTAACCATGTGGTTAATGGAGTCTGCTTCTAGCCCTGGCTAACTTGATTACTTTCCTCTTTGTCTCCAGGATAGAGGCCTATGTAAAACCTTTCTAAACTGGTTTGCCATGCGGCTAGTAAGGGACAAAAATATACTTTTAGTAACTTTTGAACCCCTGGTCGGATTCATGCCATTTTTTAATATGTCGTTCCCCGAATGGATTGATTGTGGATATGTATTTTTATGTGAATGTGATGTATGGTTTTAAAGTTATGAAAGTTGTGTAAAAGTATATTTTAAACTGTATGCATAATGGGATTATGTGTCACACTAAGGGGAGGGGATGTGTGGGATGTAACATCTATGTCATTGGTTATTTTATGCCTCTGGGTGTGGCCTGTATGTGTACTCATGTAATAAAAACCAGGCTGGGTGCCCCAGCACCTCAGACCACTGCTTGACCCTCAACCCGGAGCCTTGTTTCGTTCTTGGGGGGATTCACTGTATGCTGCTGGAAGATTGATTGCTAGGAGTGTAAGCTGATGTCTGCTTTTCCTGTTCGTCTGCTAGCAGCTATTCGTGAGGTTCCAGCTTGGAGTGCTATCTTATTCCCTGGTATACAGTTCGGGAGTTTGATGTATTTGCCTATATCCAAATTCGTGAGTTTTGGTGCTTTTACAGTAGCTGTGCCTTTTTGTGAAAAGGGGATTATCGCCTAAACGGATTTTTCCCCTTCTATGCTGAAACGGTCCGTTACAGCCTCATTTGCTTTTCCTGATAGTTTTCCAGCCAGAATAGTAACCCATTGGTCTGGTGGTACCTGGTGTAGTGAGCACTGCCTCTCAAAATCAGCCAAATATCCGTCAATTTCTTCTTCACTTTCTACAAAAGCTTTAAATGCAGTGAACGGTATTTTCTTCCTTGTAGCAGTGGGTGGGGGAGTAGGAACTGCATGGGTAATTGGCCGTCTAGCTCTTACCAGTTCCAGTTCTTGTCTCCTCTTAGTTTCTATCTCCTCCTTTGCTTCCTGGAACAGCTGGTTTATTAGTTCCACGGACGTTGCTGGATACAAGGCTAATCTCCGCTGTACAATAGCAGTAAGTACATCGTCCTCGCTGACAGGGGCAAGGGGCTCAGTTACTTCCATGGACCTAACCATTTCGTCCAGCTCCAGCAGGTCAGCTATCAGCTCTCTCCGTGGTCTGTTACTGGCACTCCTACCACGACTCTCCAATAAATCTTTTAGTGTGGGTATTTTCAGCTTGGCATACTGAGACTCCATTTAGCACTTGCTCTTTGGATAAAAGGACCATCCCAGCGCTGCCAACCAATGTAACGGCTACCCAGGTAGTGAGAGGGTATCAGCCGTTGGTGACGTCCTTTTCCCTGCAAGCTGCTGTGTAAAAGTAAAGTTGGTATAATCCCATCCACGAGATCCAGAGGGATAGTCAGGTTCAGCTGTAAAAAAAGAGCAGAGTAATATTCCCAAATAATCCCCTTCCAAGAACGAGACGAGGCTACGTTTTGAAGGGTCAAGAAGAACTAAGGACTGGAATACCCAGCCTGCTTTTTATTACAGTTGCATACAAAAAGAACACACCCAGGGGGAGGCATAAAATCACCAATCATATACATGGTACAACCCACACATCCCCTCCCCTCAGATAAACAGTTAACATAATTATACTGTGCACATTTTATCCAAGTTCTGGATGTACCACAAAAACAAGGGGTACACCTTTGAATCTGCAACATATCCGAAAATCAGTCCATTCGGATGAATGGTTCGGGAGTTATAGGGTTCCAAAGTTTTGACCGACCGCACAGGCTCACTAGCCGAAAATAGTTCCATAAGTTTTGGCCTTGCGGTCGGTCTCCGTTCGTGTATTAAAATCCCACAAAATCCTTGTCATCCACAGTTATCTTGGCGTTCGCCGGAATCCCCATATCAAGTTAAATATAACTACCGAACGGCCGGTTGTTCGGTAGTTCCAGCACAAAGTTCTGGGCGCATGGAGGTCTTAGCGGTGTTCGCCTGTTTGCGTGTCCGTTTTTAGTTCCACGCGTTCACGGGCAAACACAGCTGTTCATGCGCAAAATGGCCGCGAACACGTGCAAAGTCCCGAAATGGTGGCCACCTATTCAGAGCACAAAGAATTAGTGTGGAATCATACGAACGGCTGCATTCTCCGGTAATGGCATTTCTCATGCAATATATATTCGAATAACTCCAGCTGTGTTCGATTATTTTAACAGTCCAGGCATGCAGCATAGTCCTGTTACAGCTTGGAACAGAAACAGAAGACGTGGTAGCACATTCATTTTAACGGCGTTTATCCGGCCGAACCAGGAGACATAGAGTCCCCTCCAGCACCGGAGGTCAAGCTGTAAGACCGAGAGTATGGGGAGGAAGTTTAACCATTTAGGTCAGTGGGTAGCCAGATCCCGAGGTATTTTAGTTTCGTAGTGCACCATGAGAAACGGAACTGTGATCTTAGGTGTGCGGCTCTCTCCGCCTTGAGTGAGATCGGTAGGGCTTCTGATTTGCTCATGTTCAGTTTGAGTTTGGAGATGTCGCCAAAGTCCCGAAAGGCCCGTAGGAGGTTGGGGAGTGAGATTGCGGGGTTGTCTAGGAAAAACAACATGTCATCCGCGTAAGCGGCTACCTTATGCTCCACGCGGTGCAGTCTGTACCCAGTGATACCCCCATCCCGCCTGACCACCTCCAAGAAGGGTTCCAGGGTGAGGGCAAACAGGAGGGGGGACAGGGGCCAGCCCTGCCTGGTTCCATTGCGGATGGAGAACGGGGCTGAGAGCGGGCCGTTGATCCAGATACGGGCTGTGGGGGTTGTGTATAAAGCCAGGATCCAGGAGCGGATATCGGGTCCGAATTGCATATGACGGAGGGTGGCTTCAAGATACTGCCAGTCTACCCCGTCGAAGGCCTTCTCGACGTCTGTGGAGACCAGAACCAATTCTTTGGTTGTCGACCGGGCAGAATGGATCACGTTGAGGGCTCGTATGGTATTGTCCCATGCCTCCCTGCCGGGGATAAATCCCACCTGGTCTGGATGGACCAACGCGGGGAGCACACGGGAGAGTCTCATGGCCATGGTCTTGGCGAATAGCTTGAGATCCGAGTTGAGGAGTGATATCGGCCTATAACTCCCGCAGTTGGTGGGGTCCTTTCCCTCCTTCGGTATGACCGTCACTGTCGCGTGTAGGGAGTCTACTGGGAACCCGCCACCCTCCAATAGGGAGTTAAAGCCCTGTAGCAAATGTGGCAACAATGTATCTTTGAATTTACGCAGATACGCGATCGGCAGACCATCGGGGCCCGGCTCTTTGTTGGATTTAGACAGTTTAAGGGCGGTGGAGAGTTCCTCCTCCGTAATAGGTTGGTCCAATTCTTCAGCCAAGTCTTCTGGGACCTTACGCCCAATGTATTCCAAGAGGAAGGCTTCTATCCTGTGTAGGTGTTGTGGCGACTCCGCGCGTCAAGAAGTAGCGTCTATATTATATAGATCCGCATAAAAGAGCCTAAAGGCCTGAAGAATGTCTGGCGGGGCCCTTTTCATTGTCCCATCACTCCCCACAATTTGGTGTTGTCTCTGTCTCAGTGTCAGGGTGCGGGCTAGTGTTTTCCCGCATTTGTTGGAGAATTCCTAGAAATGTCTGTTGGACTTTCGGATGGTGTGTAACATTTTCTGGGAGAGTAAGTCCCTAAGCTGTCTGCGCTGGTCGGTGAGGAGGCGATAGGTATCGTCTGTTTGGTCCTGTTTATGTCGTGTCTCTAGGTCTGCTATCGTACGTATCAGTGCTTGGGTCTTTGCGGCGTGGTCTTTCTTCCGTTGTGTGCAGAGTTTGATAAATTGTCCCCGGATCACACATTTGTGTGCCTCCCAAACCGTAAGGGGGGCTACGTCGGGGTTGTTATTGTCAGTGAAATAGTGAGTCAACGTCTGTGCAATTTGTGCGGTGAAGTCGGGGTCCGTCAATACACTTTCGTTAAGTCTCCATTGATGCTCTCGAGGTTTGAAGAGTGGTAATTTGAGCGTGACGTGTACTGGGGCGTGGTCCGAGTCATGTTGTATCCCTATGGAGGATGTGATCAGGGGAGGCATTCTTGGGCAAGGAAGATGTAGTCTATCCGGCTATATCTGTTATGTACCGCGGAGTAGCATGTGTAGTCTTTAGCTTCGGGATGCACCACTCTCCAGTAGTCGACCAGACCTGATTTAACCAAAGCTTGTTTGGCTTGCCGTATACAGTGTGCGGGGATGGTGCTGGTGCCCGTGGATGTGTCCATCCGGGGGTCCAGCGGGATGTTGAGATCTCCAGTCAGTACCAGGGTTCCCTCTCGAAACCTCTCTAATTGTGTCAGGGTTTTTGCTAGGAATCGGTGTTGTCCCTTATTGGGGCAATAGATTGTGGCAAAAGTGTACTTATGGTCTGTGATTGTGCCTTTTACGAATAAAAACCCACCTAGGGGGTCTGCCTGCGAAGTAGTGCTCTGGATCAGAACAGTATGGGCAAAGATGATAGCAACGCCTGAACGTTTGGCGTCGGGGTTGTTGGCGTAGAATCCCTGGGGGAATCGTCTATCCCGTATCTGGGGGGCATCGTTCCCTTTAAGGTGTGTTTCCTGTAAAAATGCTATTGAGGTCTTCTGAGACCACAGGGTTCTCAGCAAGTGTCGCCTTTTTTCAGGGGAGTTAAGGCCTCGTGCATGGTGTGAGCGTAGGATCAAAGGTGCGGGAGAGAAGTTGGTCGCCATGGCTGTCCGAGGGGGGAGCCGGGCCTCGGGCCCCTGGAGAGGGGAGGAAAGAGAGAAAGAGAAAAAAAAAAGGAGGGGGGAGAAGAAAAGGATGGAGGAGAGAGGGAGAGTGGGTGAAGGAGGTGGAGAGTAGGGTGAGGTAGGGAGGGGTGGTTTGGGTGCTGTTTCTGCGCAGGGGCAGTAGCCCGTCGAGGGCGTCAAAGTAGTAGGCAACTATGGCCCTAGGTCGTGTGAGGGAGACCTAGTATACAAGTGGGTCAGTTGCAGGGGGATAAGGAAGTTCGGTAAATGAAATCCGTCTGGGGAGATCGGTGTCCGCACTCCCTTGACCCACATCGTGGGGCGTCCGTCGTGTCTACCATAAGTCGGGAGAGTCTTATTGCGGAGGGTCAGAGCGGGTGTGTAGGCAGGGCAATTGGTGTCCCATTGCGGGCACTTGGCTCTCAGAATAGTGGTATGCGGGCCACTAGGTGGTCATCTGTTCCAGTGGGGGGGGGTTCTACTGTCGTTGATGGTGTCGTGCGCGCATCGTGGTTGGGCGAGTTCGGCAACCGCGCATATTCGGTACACAGTGACGGCTTGAGACAGTTTGCATATCAAGTTACAGTAATTAGGCAGGCAAGCGGCCTCGAGGTCACCATGTTGGGTAATATCCAACCTGGGAGTACCTGACATTATAGAGGTAGTGTTGGTGGCATGGAGGCCTGCACAGTGTCGAGGCACGTGGTTTTATGTCTACGTGCGTGGTAGATGTTAGGCTACATATAGTGACATAATACGGCTGGTAACAGGACTCGGGTGGCCCACCACAGGACGACAGCATTAATGGGTAAAAGGATCAGGCTGTGCCCGGGTTGCATCCACGGATAGAGGAGTCAATAGGGAGGGGCCTAGCTTTGTCAGTGTAGTACGTCACAGTGATTGGTTAAGCGACCCCGAGGCCGCCGCCTGGTGTTAAGCTAGGCATGGCAGTTCGGTTTGCGATAGTACTCAGGCAATATTCAACTGTTATAACATAAAACGAATACAACATTTGGAAACACACGGTAGTTTTCGAGAACATCTGGTAGGCAGCCCCAGGACCGCGACCGTGACTGTTTGCAATACTATCATAGGGACACTGTTTGCTGTGTAACTGAGATTGGTAGCCTATGACGTTAACGAAGTGAGGTGGTGCGGTCCTGAGGCTGCGACTGCGGCTATGGTTAAGCAGGTCCAAAGGGCTTTCGCCGTTTAGTACCGCCAGTCGGTCAGTAGGGGACCATTCAGTCCACGGCATATAATGGGGCCGTTGGCGCTACAGCCATGTGAAAGCAAAACAAAACGGCACTCCTCAAGGTAAAACAGAACCCATGAAGACAGCAGGTGACCAACAGGCATGAACCGTCAATGATGCATCATACATGAGCGGTCAATTACAGCCATACATCACCCCGCCTTGCATGTGTTTGCCCCTTAGCAAAATGTGTGCCTGAGGGTAGCTCTTGGTGGCCTTAAGGGGCAATAAGGTGTGGTGGGTAGAGTTTTGCCGGTACATGGCAAAGTTTTCGGACACCGGCAGTGTGGGTGTAGTTGGCAAATCTGGGTGGTCCCGCTGGGGGTTTTAAGGAACTCAGTTTCTCAGTTATCCCGAGCCACTGCAGTGAGTTAGTACACCCACTCCCCTCCCAAAATCTGCACGGGCCTCCAGGGGGACTTAATCAAGCCATGTCTGTCCATGTAGTCCCGGGG
This sequence comes from Pelobates fuscus, assembly GCF_036172605.1. Classification (NCBI taxonomy): domain Eukaryota; kingdom Metazoa; phylum Chordata; class Amphibia; order Anura; family Pelobatidae; genus Pelobates; species Pelobates fuscus. The sequence goes on from NC_086326.1 coordinate 358,634, forward strand.
CTTCGTGAGGCCTTGCAGGCTACATGTCCCGGTGTTCGCCCAGACAGTGTGATAGGGGTTTCCGTGTGAGTGTTAGCATGGTAACTTAGCTTTCGTCGTCGCCGCCTGGGGAGTGTCGGGAGGGTCTGTGGTCTCGGGGCTCGGGTCTGGAGACATGCAGTTATTCTTCTGGACCTACAGGGCCCCCCCAGCGTGTGGGTTGCGCGTCTCTTCGTGGTTGGTTGCGTAGAGACTCGTGGACCTCGGGATGTGCTGGTCGCGGTGGACTCTGATCCAGTATCCAGTTACGGATGTTGACTGGCGGCTGGTCTAAGGATCTCAGGAAGCTGGGTAGATCGTTGGGCCATCTCAAGGAGCACCACATGTTTCCCTTTTTGGCCTGGAGGCAGAATGGAAAGCCCCACTTATATGGAATGCATTTTTCCTGGAGGATGCGTGTCAGCGGTCGCAGTGCTCTCCGGGCATCCAGGGTGAGGGAGGATAGATCTTGATATAGCGAGATCGGTGCATCTTGAAAGGTGACGGTCTGCGTGCGTGCTGCTTTCATAATGGCTTCTTTAAGCTGAAAGGAGAGAAGGCAACATATCACGTCCCAGGGGAGGCCGTCCCTCCTCGGGGGACGTAGGGCCCTGTGGGTGCGCTCTATGTGGTATTCATCCAGGGCCTCTTCGCCCAAGATGTGGGTGAAAAGCTGTGTAAGGGCTGTGCTGAGGTCTTCGGGTTTCTGCTTCTGGCATGCCTCTGATTCGAATATTATTACGCCTCCCCCTGTTGTCCAGGTCCTCCACCTGCCTACGGAGCTCTAGGAGCTCCGAGCCTTGTCTGGCAGTGGCATGGTCGGCAGCTTGGGAGTGTTGGATGGCCTGCAAGTTTTCGCTCTCCAGCTCTTTGACACGTACCTCGAGGGCCGTGAGGTCCCTGCGCACCTCCAGTATCTCCTCTCGGATCGCTGCGCTCAGCTCCGCCACCATGGCGGTTTTATCACGTTTAGTGAACATATTAGCCGATATGGCCACCAGCTCTGAAGTGATTTGTGTTAAGGTTTCCCCTCTTGCTGAGCTAGGCTCAGAGTCCGCACAACTTTCAGCTCCTGGGGATGCCGCCGCCATCTTGTCGGCGGGCCTCGTGGCTCGGAAGCCATCCGGGGTAGAGAGAAAGTCATCCATCGGACCGGCTTGCTTTCTCGAAGGGCTGGTGCCCGACGGCCCTGGGGTGCCCTGGCGTCTGGTTTTCCCCATCTTGCGTGCACTGGTTTGCATTTAATTGGGGCTTTGTGGGTCGAGGTCGCAGAGTTCCGGCAAAGTGCTCACTCCATTCACCGGAAAGCCACGCCCCCCCAATATTTTGGAGTATGCTGATTCTGAAAATGTGAATGTTATGCATACTTTTAAGGTTATGAATAATGTGGAAAAACTGTATTTCTCTGCTTGTGATAATTACATTACCCATTGTGTAAGGTAATTGTATCACAGGCAGAGGGGAGGATTTTGTGTGGGAATGTCTGAGTTATTGGTTGTTTTCCAAAACCCTGTGGGTGGTACTAATGTGTATATAAGAACAATAAACCCACAGTTCTGTCTGTTCACTGATTGACCCTCAACACGGAGCTTTGTCTCGTTCTTGGGGGGATTTACTGTATGCTGTTAGAGACTGATTGCCAGGAGTGTAAGCCGCTTGGGTGCTTTTCCTGTTCAGCTGCTAGCAGCTATTCGTGAGGTTCCAGTTCAGGAGTTTGGAGTCTGAGTGTATTGTACGTGTTTATTGGTTGTTTTCCAAAACCCTGTGGGTGGTACTAATGTGTATATAAGAACAATAAACCCACAGTTCTATCTGTTCACTGCTTGACCCTCAACACGGAGCTTTGTCTCGTTCTTGGGGGGTTTACTGTATGCTGTTAGAGACTGATTGCCAAGAGTGTAAGCCGCTTGGGTGCTTTTCCTGTTCAGCTGCTAGCAGCTATTCGTGAGGTTCCAGTTCGGGAGTTTGGAGTGCTACTTGGTATCCTGTTCGGGAGTTTGGTGTTTTACTGAAGCTGCCTTTATATCTGAAAGGGGAATATCGCCTAAACGGATTTTAACTCTTGTGTGCTGAAACGGTCCGTTACAATGTAGATCCATTGGGTAAAAAGGTTATCTGGGCTTGAAGCTTTGATAATAAATCTCGTCCTAGAAGTTGGATTGGACACTCAGGCATATGTAGGGATTGGTGCTTCACCAAATGGCCTCCCAGAATGCAAGTGAGACTCTTAAGAACCGGTCTAGCAGCGCTCTTAAGAGTTGGAGTTGTTTTTTCCTGAAGAAGGAGCAACTAATTTGGTCACCACGGAATGTTCAGCCCCAGTATCAATCAGAAAAGGACTTCTCTTTCCCCCTATTGCTACATCAACCATAGGCTCCGCTTGGCCAAGGGGGATGGAGCCCGGTCGGTATCAATAGTCCTCCAACAGTGTCAGCCAGACCCACAAAATCTCTATCTTCTCTTTCTCTATGTCTCTGCGTAGGTGGATAATATCTGTCCCCTTGAACACTTCCTCTATTATTCCCACTATTTCCTCCAAAACTTCCTCTTCCTCTATAGTTACCACCATAACCTCCCCGCACTCTTCTCTCTTCTTGTCGGTCATTTTCATAATGCTCTCTCTGTGGGCATTCATTCCTCCAATGTCCTTCCTCTCTACAGTATGCACACTGATTCCTGCTTAGTGGTCCCCTACTCAACCTATTTTCAACTCCTCTATTCACCTCGCTTCCCTACACTTGTAATAGCTACCACTAGTATATCTGCCTTCTTCTTCATTTTACGTTCTTCTTCCCTCTTTGTCTCTGTTTCTCTATTCATGTATACTTTATTCTCAATCTCCATCAACTGTGATATAGACATCCCTACAAATCCCTCTAACTTCTGTAATTTCCTTTTAATATCACCTTGGGCCTGGCTGACAAAGGCTGAGTTAACCATTCAGGAATTCTCAGGAGCCTCTGGATTAAAAGGAGTATACAATCTGTATGCCTCCAGTAATCTTTCATAAAAGGCACTAGGTGACTTGACAGCTTTCTGCAACACCTCAGCCGTCTTTGACATATTGATTGCCTTTTTCCCTCCTGCCTTCATGCCAGCAATAACGGCTTCCCTATAAGCTCTTAAATGGGGCATATCAGCGCCATTAATATTCCAGTTCGGATCCACATTCGGATAATGGGCTGCAGACGATGCAGCCGGATTGGCCTGGTTCTGAACACGGGCTGCTTCCTCAAGCACTTTAATAGCCGCTTGATTAATCTGAGTCCTTTCCTCATTGTTAAATAAAGTCAATAGTAATTGCTGGCAATCAGCCCAAGTAGGATTGTGGGTTTGTGTGATTGAGGCAACCAAATCTGTCATGGCTTGAGGCTTATCGGTATATGAAGTGTTATGTGTCTTCCAATTAAATAAATAAGTCGTAGTGAAGGGAACCATGACTCTGCATGTTGCAATTGACCATTATCGTCAACGTGTGTTGAGCTCGGTGTAAGTCGGAGAGGCATTTGGTAATGCCGGGGTTGGAGGGTACCAGTCATCTGTCGGGTTAATACAGGGCTTCGGTGAGGTTGTTTAGTATTAAATTCCGGTCTAGGGGTAGTGAGACAAGGAGATGGGGACAACTGATTTTTACTAAATGAAAGGTCAGTTAACAGAATATTCCGGACCGGGCTGGGAGGAGCCTGACCAGGAACCAGAAATGACGTCAGATCCGGATATGCAGGACTAATGGAGGCAGGTACCGGAAGAGGAGGGCTTAAGGGCTGGGCTCTGAGCTAGATGAATGAGTGGGAAGAAACACTAGAGTAAGGGGAGTGGCAACATTGGCAACACCTCCTCTAGCCTTGGAGGAGGAGTAAGGGGGTGGTAGAGGAAGCTCAGACTCAGTTGGCGTATCTAAAATGGGTGGAGTTGTGGCCCTGATGGACAGGCGAGTCCTGGCCACCATGAAGCGACATTGCTCCTCGTGGCATACTTTAATCCATTTGGGCAATCCTTCCACAACCTGTTTCCAACAATCAATGTACGGAAACTGATTGTAAAATTCAGGCCTACTAGATACAGCCACGTGTACATGCTGCACTACATTTGGATCAAGACTACCACGTGGAGGCCATGCGGTCACCAAAATAGGCCATTCTCTGCTACACAATGTAGTCAGACGCTTTGGGGATAATTTTACCCCAAAATCACAAACATTGTATACCTTTGCGAAATTGTTTAGCATACATGACAAGGGATCAACTATCTTTGAATCAGACGTACCCATACTTAGCAACGGAGAGTCAAATTCAAAGAAACACAACAAACACACTCCCAACAGTCACACCCGTTTCCCTGGCAACAGCACCATGTGGCACAGTTACTAGGCCAAACACACACAAAAACACGCAGAGAATTCACATACACACAGTGATAACACGACATCTTCACACACAAAGATTCACCAAACACTAGATACTTATCTCTGTAACTATAGATCAAACCCTGCAATCATCCACGCAGTAAATCAACTTTCAATTACCCGACTATAACACACTCCAGTAACATCGTCTTTACAATCAGTAGTTATGGTACGGTTAGCAAGTGGTTATGGTACAGTTTTAGAATCACAGGTCAATTAGTAACAGTTATGGTGTTACACATATAACACAAAACAACAGTTTTTTTAGTAGTTATATACAATACACAATGTCAGTAGTTATAATGCATGTTAGTGGTTATGGTACCTGTCAGTGGTTATGGTACCGTGCGCTATTTTACACTATACACACTAGACGGCAGAGCTCAAGCTTTCTAGCAGGACATACAATTTAACCAATTCACCAGTTCACCAATTACAGTATATCTAACAATATTTACAATAATCCCAACTATTCTAATTGGCCAGCACCTTGAGAACTATCAAACTATTTAAACCAAGATTTGGTTAGTCTATGCTGCCCAAGCACCACATATAGCGAACTAATGAGCGGAATGTACAACAAGACTCATTTAGTCTATTTACTCTATCAATAGTCTAGTGGTTGAATTTACACGCCTCCCACTTAGCCAAGATAGGTTGAGATCTAGCAGACGGAATGTACACCAGAATCTGCTTAGTCTCCCGGTCCCCCCGACCTAGCGATCAAAATTTACACCTAGATACGCTAGTCAAGACAGGACACCGGTGTCCGACATGAACTATTTACACCAAAATTCAGTCTGACCCAAACCACCTGTATTAGACGGGCTGACTACAGAGTGTCTAATTTCCAATAAGCATTGCGCCTTTGCTTCTTCCTTCCAGTGGGAAAGGGCAAATTCCACACAACCAAACCAATTCCAAATACAAACCCCTTGTGGGCCTACCGCTCTAACAGTATTGATCTTACCTCTTCGTTCCTGAACCTGGGCTCACACTCATTGACGGGGCACCCCGGTACTCACTGCGCAGAAGCCGATGATCTCCTGTACAAAAGGCCAGTGGCGCCGAGACGAAAGGAGGTCCACGCAGTAGAAGTCCAGGGGTGCAGCGGAGAGGATTTGGTAAAAGATTACGTCTCAAATCTCTGCACAGGCTTCCAAAATATCTGAGAGACAGAAAGCATGGTGCAGAGGCCTTTTGTTAGCAGCATATCCCCTCCCATACAGTATAACCCCTCCTATATTCCTCAGACCAATCAGCACACAGGATATTCAGGATCACCTTATGTGGGCAGACCACATGGCTTCCACTTCCACACATGCTCAGTATACTGATGACTCATCCAACTGTTTGTAACCAGATACTAATTAGCATATGCCATGTGGAGATTTCGGCCTACTAAATTTTGACCATGCTGGAATCACAAGACGGTTCACTCACGCTCTTTTCTTATAGGTCTCCACCAAAGTCTCTGGCGCTTCTGAGGCATCAGTGGCTTCCCTCGCACCTTATTTTGAACTATATTTCCTATAATACTTAGCCATTCCTAAAGTTTGAAAGTATTTGCTCAGAGACAGCACATGTTATAAGTGATCTCACTGCAGCGTCTTTAACAACAGTTTCAGTGAACTGCACCAAGGCTGACTTCTGCATATTACAGAGCACCTGGGAAAAGTCATGGCTTAGGAATGAACGCACACCAGGAGTCTGCTCCCTTCATTGGAACCGAATGGTTATGGTATAATCTTGTGGTGGAATCTCAGTAAAAATAAATTTACTAGGACAAGATTGCCACGTGGTATGTGCACTTGCATATGTTGATGTATCAGTTAGTCAGTCACACGTAGCTAAGATACAATCAGTAGTGTAAGGAGTAAGTGTAGGAATACAGGATATACGAGTATTTCCCCTCCTCCATTGTGCTGGGCAAGCCATGTGGTCAAACAGGATTTTAGTCTCTATTCGGTTGATTAGATAAGAGTATGTGTAGGTTGAAATGATTATGGGAGGAGCTACATGCCTATATAAGGGACCTGCACTGTATGATCAGGACTCAGACTTTGCTGTTTTTTGGTGACATTAGTCCCTCTGAGTCCCGGTCGGTGAATCGAATAAAGAATCTCCTGAAGAAACCTGAAGAAAGAATCTCCTGAAGAAACCTGTGTCCATCTCTCTGTGCTCGGCTTCCGTCAGTTTCTCCGTTATCATTTGGTGCGATTGGCCGGGAAGCTCATCGTTCAACGGTAGCTGAGAAGCAGAGGCGTGAGACGGTCTATCTTTGCCCACGCTCTCTACGGCTGCACCCCTGAACTTCTGCGTGGACCTCCCTTCGTCTCGGCGCCACTGGTCTGTTGTCCAGGAGATCATCGGCCTCTACGTAGTAAGTGCTGGGGTGTCCCCGTCGATGAGTGTGAACCCAGGTTCAGGAACGAGGAGGTAAGACGACCACTGTTTTAGACGGTGGACCCACTAGGGGTATTGGATACCGATTGTGCAGTAGGCCCATAAGGGGTTATTTGTGTATGGAATCTGCCCCCTCCAGTGGAGGGAAGGAGCGAAGGCGCACCGCTCAATTAAACGCCCTGTAGTCAGCCCGTTTAATTTTGGTTTGGAGTCAGGCTGGGTTCTGTGTAAATAGCCCAAGCCGGACACCGGTGTCTTGTCTAGACTAGCGTTCTAGGGTGTATATTACGTTCGCTAGGTCGGAGGAACCGGGAGACTAAGCGGCGTTTGTGTAAATTCGGTCCGCTAGATCTCAACCTATCTTGGCTAAGTGGGAAGGCGTGTAAATTTGGAACCCACTAGATTTTTGATAGAGTATATAGACTAAGAGGGTGCTGTTGTAAATTCCGCCCTCTAGTTCGCTATATGTGGTGCTTGGGCAGCGTGGCTAACCAAAACGGATGTAAATAGTTTTAAGTAGTCCATCGAGGTACTGGCCAATAGATTAGTTGGGAATTGTAAATGTGTTAAAGATTGTTGTAGTAGCGTGTATATCTTGCTAGATAGCGTGAGCTCTGCCGTCTAGCGAGAGTGTGAATAGTGTGTAACTGTATTATAGCGCACGGTACCATAACCATGTATAAATACTGATACTGTAAATAACTACTAATAACTGTCGTCTATGTTGTATGTTTAACACCATAACCACTACTAATTGAACTGTGACTTTAAATTGTACTCTAACCAATGCTAACCGTACTATAACTACTGTTTGTAAAGACGATGTTACTGGGGTATGTTATAGACGGGTAATTCAGATATAGGGAATTATAGCGTGGGTGACTGTATAGTTTCGCCAAAAGGCACAGTAATAGTTATTTAGTGACTGGTGTAACAGCTGTGTGTGTACGGGAATTCCCTGAGTGTTTTGTTGTGTGCGTTTCACCTAGTAACTGTACCACGTGGTGCTGTTGCCAAGGGAACGGGTGTGACCGTTGGAAGTGTGTTTGTTTAGTTTCTGTTGGAGACGACGCTTCATTGTTAGTATGGGTGCGTCAGATTCAACGGTTATGGGTCCCTTAGGATGTATGTTGAAAATCTTTAAAAAGGGATACACTGTGTATGATTTTGGGGTAAAAATGTCTCCAACACGCCTGACTACTTTATGTAGTAGGGAATGGCCTACTTTGGTGGTTGCATGGCCACCACGTGGCAGTTTGGATCCTAATCTGGTACAGCGTGCACATGTGGCTGTATCAGGTAGGCCTGAACTTTACAGCCAGTTTCCGTATATTGACTGTTGGAAGCAGGCCGTAAATGACTTGCCAAAATGGATCCGGGTATGCCACGAGGAACAATGTCGCCTCATGGTGGCCAGAACTCGCTTGTCCACTAAGGCCGTAATTACGCCCATTTTGGACACGCCTCCTGAATCCGAGATCCCCATGCCGCCCCCTTACTCCTCTCCACAGGAAGAGGAAGAGGAGGTGCTGTTGGTAACGCTACTCCCCTTGCCCCGTTGTCCCCACCTACCCCCTCCTCTAGCTCAGAGCCCAGCCCTCTTGTTTTAAACCCTCCCCTTTCGGTACCTACCTCCGTTAACCCCACCTATCCAGAATTGACATCATATCTAGTTCCTGGTCAGGCTCCTCCTAGCCCGGCCCGGAATATTTTACTCACTGATCTTCCCCTCAGTAAAGCGTCCCCTTCCCCTCGTCTTACTACCCCTCGACCGGAACCCCTAACTGACGTTTCTAAACGAAGCCCCATACTAACCCGACAACTGACCGGTACCCTCCAACCCCGACATTATCAAATGCCTCTCCGACTGACACCAGGCCCGACACACATTAACGGTGACGGCCAGTTACAACACGCTGATCCTGTATCCGTCTATGTTCCCTTCACTACTACTGATCTATTTAACTGGAAGACCCATAACTCCTCATACACCGATAAACCTCAAGCCATGACGGATTTGTTTACCTCCATAGTCCAGACACATAATCCCACTTGGGCTGATTGCCAGCAACTGCTTATGACATTGTTTATCAACGAGGAAAGGACACGGATAAACCAAGCGGCAATTAAAGCGCTGGAAGAAGTGGCCCGTACACAAAATCAGGTCAACCCAGCAGCATGGGCCGCAGCACATTATCCAAATACTGATCCGGAGTGGAATGTCAATGGCGCAGATATGGCCCATTTAAAAGCATAAAGGGACGCTATTATTGTTGGCATGAAAGCCGGAGGAAAAAAGGCGATTAATATGTCTAAGACGGCTGAGGTATTGCAGAAATGTGATGAATCGCCCAGTGCCTTTTATGACCGATTATTGGAGGCATACCGTTTGTATACCCCCTTTAATCCAGAGGCTCCTGAGAATTCCCGAATGGTTAACTCTGCCTTCGTCAGCCAAGCCTACGGAGATATAACACGCAAGCTACAGAAGTTAGAAGGGTTTGTAGGGATGTCCATAACCCAACTAATGGAAATAGCAAATAAGGTCTATATGAATAGGGAGACAGAGACGAAGAAGGAGGAAGAGCGAAAGATGCGAAGGAAAGCAGATATGCTAGCAGTAGCTATCGCAGGCGTAGATAGAAGGGAAAAGGAAGTATATAGGGGAACGGATAAAGCTGAGAATAAGTGGAATGGGGAATCTTTGAGTAGGAACCAATGCGCGTACTGTAGGGAAGAAGGGCATTGGAGAAGTGAGTGTCCACGAAGGGAACAGTATGAGAGAGACAGACCTAGGGCAGGATATAGCAGTAATTATAGAGGTAGAGCAAGAGGTAGAGGAGGTCCTGGAAGAAATAGTGGGAATAATAGAGGAAGTGTTAGTGGAGATAGATATTACCCAGCAGCGCAGAGACCCCGCGAGAGAGAGGATAGGGACTTGATACCGACCGGGCTCCATCCCCCTTGGCCGAGCGGAGCCTATGGTCGATGTAGCAATAGGGGGAAAAAGGAGTTCTTTCATGATTGACACTGGTGCTGAACATTCGGTGGTGACTGACCTAGTCGCTCCTCCTTCAGGAAGAACTATCACCGTAATAGGAGCAACTGGAAGGAGTGCCGCTAAACCGGTTCTTAAAAGTCGACTCTGTACATTGGGAGGCCACATAGTGAAACACAAGTTCCTTTATATGCCTGAATGTCCAGTCCAACTGCTAGGACGTGATTTGTTGTCGAAATTATAAGCACAGATAAAATTTCTACCTAACTAGTGATGTACCGAACTGTCCGCAGGCGAACAGTTCCCGGCGAACTTAGCGTGTTCGCGTTCGCCGCGGCGGGCGGACACATGCGCAGTTCGATCCGCCCCCTATTCGTCATCATTGGGCAAACTTTGACCCTGTGCCTCTCGGTCAGCAGACACATTCCAGCCAATCAGCAGCACTCCCTCCCTTCCACACCCTCCAACCTCCCTCCCAGCATCCATTTTCGGTTCATTCTGAAGCTGCATGCTTAGTGAGAGGAGGGAAAGTTTAGCTGCTGCTGATTAGATAGGGAAATTGATAGCTAGGCTAGGGTATTCAGTGTCCACTACAATCCTGAAGGACTCATCTGATCTCTGCTGTAAGGACAGCACCCCAAAAAGCCCTTTTTAGGGCTATAACATCAGGCTGCTTTTTTTTTTTTTTTTTTTTCCTGTGTAATGTAATTGCAGGTGCCTGCCTGCCAGCTTCTGTGTGAGGTTCACATTGGATACTGTGCCTACTTGCCCAGTGCCACCACTCATATCTGTTTTTACAATAGGTTAAGCTTTAGATTTAAAAGAAATAATTTTTTTTCACTGTAATAGAAGAGCAGTTGCCTGCCTGCCAGCTTCTGTGTCAGGTTGGATGCCTTGCCCATTTGCACAGTCAGTGCCACCACTCATATCTGTTTTTACAATAGGTTAAGCTTTAGATTTAAAAGAAATAATTTTTTTTCACTGTAATAGAAGAGCAGTTGCCTGCCTGCCAGCTTCTGTGTCAGGTTGGATGCCTTGCCCATTTGCACAGTCAGTGCCACCACTCATATCTGTTTTAACAATAGGTTAAGCTTTAGATTTAAAAGAAATATTTTTTTTTCACTGTAATAGAAGAGCAGTTGCCTGCCTGCCAGTTCTGTGTCAGGTTGGATGCCTTGCCCATTTGCACAGTCAGTGCCACCACTCATATCTGTTTTAACAATAGGTTAAGCTTTAGATTTAAAAGAAATAATTTGTTTTCACTGTAATAGAAGAGCAGTTGTCTGCCTGCCAGCTTCTGTGTCAGGTTGGATGCCTTGCCCATTTGCACAGTCAGTGCCACCACTCATATCTGTTTTTACAATAGGTTAAGCTTTAGATTTAAAAGAAATATTTTTTTTTTCACTGTAATAGAAGAGCAGTTAGTTGTCTGCAAGCGTCTGGGTGTCAGGCCTACTTCAGCGTGTGCTCTGCAGACCTGTGCCAGCGTGCTTTGACAGTTGCCAATCATATCTGGTGTCTCTTTAGCGTGCTTTTACAAAGAAAAAAGGTTTCCAGTGTAAGCTAATAGCAGCCAGTCAGTGTCCTTCAAGCGGCTCTGTCAGGCCTTCCTTCAGCGTGTGCCCTGCACAACCCTGCCAGCGTACTTTGACAGTTGCCACTCATATCTGGTGTCTCTATAGCGTGCTTTTACAAAGAAAAAAGGTTTCCAGTGTAAGCTAATAACAGCCAGTCAGTGTCCTTCAAGCGGCTCTGTCAGGCCTTCCTTCAGCGTGTGCCCTGCACAACACTGCCAGCGTGCTTTGACAGTTGCCAATCATATCTGGTGTCTCTTTAGCGTGCTTTTACAAAGAATAAAGGTTTCCAGTGTAAGCTAATAGCAGCCAGTCAGTGTCCTTCAAGCGGCTCTGTCAGGCCTTCCTTCAGCGTGTGCCTTGCACAACCCTGCCAGCGTACTTTGACAGTTGCCACTCATATCTGGTGTCTCTATAGCGTGCTTTTACAACCAAAATTTAGTTTCCACTGTAATAGAAGAGCAGTTGCCTGCCTGGCAGCTTCTATGTGAGGTTCACAGTGGATACTGTGCCCTCCTGCCCAGTGCCACCACTCATATCTGTTTTTACAATAGCTTAAGCTTTAGATTTAAAAGAAATAATTTTTTTTCAGTCAGTGTCCTTCAAGCGGCTCTGTCAGTCCTTCCTTCAGCGTGTGCTCTCCAGAACTGTTCCAGTGCACATTGCCAATCATATCTGGTGTCTCTATAGCGTGCTTTTAAAAACAAAATGTTTTTTTCACTGTTATAGATTGAATAGCAGTTACTTGTCTTCAAGCGGGTGTGTCAGGCCTACAGTGTGTGCTCTGCAGAACTGTTCAAGTGCACATTGCCAATCATATCTGGTGTCTCTATAGCGTGCTTTTAAAACCAAAATTTGTTTTTCACTGTTATAGATTGGATAGCAGTTACTTGTCTTCAAGCGGGTGTGTCAGGCCTACAGTGTGTGCTCTGCAGAACTGTTCAAATGCACATTGCCAATCATATCTGGTGTCTCTATAGCGTGCTTTTAAAACCAAAATTTGTTTTTCACTGTTATAAATTGAATAGCAGTTACTTGTCTTCAAGCGGGTGTGTCAGGCCTACAGTGTGTGCTCTGCAGAACTGTTTCAGTTCACATTGCCAATCATATCTGGTCTCACAGTAGCTTGCACTCATAGTACCACTAATCCCCAAAAAATGACAGGCAGAGGCAGGCCACCCCGCAGGGGCCGTCGTGGTCGTGGTGCTGTGATTCCCTTTTGCCCTAGAATAATGCCCAGTTTTCAGAAGCCACGTACCCTGAACTTGAAAAGTTCTGAGGACATAGTTGACTGGCTAACACAGGACACCCAATCTTGTACAGCCTCCGCTCGGAACCTTGACGCACCATCCTCCTCCAGCTTAGCTTCAGGCACCTCTCAAGATACCACTCACCCGCCTGCCGCCACCACCAAAACTAGCACCACAGACGCTTTACTTGGTATGCCAGAGGAGTTATTCACACACCCGTTTGAAGAAATGAGTGATGCGCAACCATTATTGCTAGAGGATGTAGATAACAGGGATATGTCTCAGGCAGGCAGCATTAAACACATGGAGGTACGGTGTGATGATGATGATGTTGTACCCGCTGCTGCTTCCTTTTCTGAGTTGTCAGATACAAGCGAAGCGGTTGATGATGACGATGCGTCCATGGATGTCACGTGGGTGCCCGCTCGGCAAGAAGAAGAACAGGGCGAAAGTTCATTTGGGGAGACAGAGAGGAGGAGGAGACGAGTTGGAAGCAGGGGGGGGGGTAGTCGCAAGGAGCTAGTGGCACAGTCAGACAGCATGCATTGGCACCCGGGGTCAGCCCGACAGCACGCCAATCAACGCATGCTGTGTCCACCACCAGAATGCCGTCATTGCAGAGCTCAGCAGTGTGGAATTTTTTTTGTGTGTCTGCCTCTGACAACAGCGATGCCATTTGCAACCTGTGCCAAAGGAAACTGAGTCGTGGGAGGTCCAACACCCACCTAGGTACAATTGCTTTGCGTAGGCACATGATCTCACATCACAAACTGTGGGGATATTTATGGGATAATAATTGTAAACAGAGAGAATTGCCCACGAGTTTCAATTCTCAGATCCCTAATCGTTATTGTTATAAGTGAAATGTATGATCATATACCGGTAATTAAAATCACAAATTGTTATAAAAATATAATTTTTATTTTTAACAATTTAAATTAATAATGATGAGTAACATGCATGATAATAATCAATGGAATTCGAGTATAACAATATGCAATACAATATGGTAATAATCAATGAATATGCAGTATAAAAATGGTATGCAATACAAAGTGGCAATTTACTTCCTGGTTAATACAGCATTGAATCTACAAGCTGTCAAGACAATTTACGACTTTCTTTACAGAGACAAAGAAGGTTTCACAGGGAGACAGAGCATTCCTTAGAGCTGCAGCGTGAAGTTGTAGAAAAAAACTTTAGCTGGCAGAAGTAACCCTTTCAATGCTGGCTAGACCTCTTCTAGGGATTTTAATTAAAATAACATTTAACCAGTCATAATCTTTAAACATTTCCTTGCATCCAATGAGAAAATCTACTATGTTCTATCAGCTGATATTTTAATTAATTTGTCTAAATAGATATTTTATCTTATTTTAGAGCCAATCAATACAGCTGGATAAATGGTCATGATATGCTAACGTGATATTAATCACACAAATACATTAATGGCTATATTAATCCCAGCTGCAGATGGGATGCTATAACCATATATATATTCTTTACTAATTAAGATTTCTAAATATGAAATCTAATCATGATTTATCCAGTCATATATCATGCTATTAATTTAATTAATTTAAATTAGTTAATTAATTAAATGTCTGTATATTTACCAGTTAAGTAGATATTTTCTCATCAGATGTTCCCAGGTAGCTAAGTGTCATGGGTCTCTTTCTCTGCATGGAGTGTCTTGATTTTCTGAGTGTCCGATTCTGCCTGGATCTCTCTCCTCAATCTTGAATCTCCCTGAATCTCCCGAGAGTGTTGTAATGTCTCTCTCTTCAATCTTTGAATTTTTTGACCTCCTCTCTTCCCTTGTCTTAACTTTTTAAAGGGGAAATTCCTCTAAGTGATAGCCAATCACAAAATGTGGGGTGTGGTTGCCTTCTAGGTAATCATTTTAGTATTTGGACTCTAGATGGCAGTATTGTTCCACTACACATACCTATCCAGGAAAGAGTTAACTTTTCCTGGTGGCTATTTTTGACGTCATTTACGTTATCTTTATGGTGGCTATAACTTTATATTTTCTGTCAGATCACAGGGTCTTTCTCAGTTTTGTCCAGACTATGCGTCTGCAAATTCTGCTATAATTCCTAAAATTGATAGTTTGTGAACTAAGTTTCACCTTAAACTATAATGGGACGTTGTACAATATCGAAAGTAAAATTTAATTATTTAATCCTCTCTGTCACCTACGTCTGGGAATAGAATTTATTATAGTTGCATTAGTACCTAGACAGTCTCTTATCTATTTGGTTGTTTATATATACTACACATTCCATTCAGCTCGGGCAAAGCGGTCAGTTTTAGAGAAAGGATAGAAATTTTGTGTCTCTTTTGTTAGCTTGAAGATACAAAATGGAGTCTGGTCTGTTTAACAAGGACTTCAGAATATACACTTTGTATTTCTATCATAGCACAAAATGTCTGCCGATATAAATACCCTGACAAAACGCCTATGGGATCAACACATGAGTACAAGCAGCACGCCTACTCTAAGCCGCCATCCTCCTCCTGGTCTAGCATCTTCAGCCACGTCAACCACTGCTGTCCTTCTTGTCCCCTCTCAACCATCCGCCACTCCGTCTCCCGCCTTGAGCAGTTCCCGCTCATCTGCCCACAGTCATGTGTCTGTCAAGGACATGTTTGAGCGTAAGAAGCCAATGTCACCAAGTCACCCCCTTGCCCAGCGTCTGACAGCTGGCTTGTCCGAACTACTTGCCCAGCTTTTACCATACAATCTGGTTGAGTCTGAGGCATTCAAAAAATTTGTAGCTATTGGGACACCGCAGTGGAAGGTACCCGGCCGGAATTTCTTTTCACAAAAGGCAATCCCCAACTTGTACTCGATTGTGCAAAAGGAAGTCATGGCATGTCTGGCACACAGTGTTGGGGCAAGGGTCCATCTGACCACTGATACCTGGTCTGCAAAGCATGGTCAGGGCAGGTATATCACCTACACTGCGCATTGGGTAAACCTGCTGACGGCTGACAATCAAGGAATGCGTGGCATTGCAGAGGAGTTGGTGACACCGCCACGAATTGCAGGCAGTCCTGCTGCCACCTCCTCTACTCCTCCTACTCCATCCTCTTCCATAACCTCCTCGGCTGAGTCCTCTTGTGCTGCTGCGTCTTGCTCCACATCAACGGCACCCCCCAGCTCCCCAGGTACTATTCCACATCCCAGATACGGCAGTGTCACGCCGTCTTGGGTTTGACTTGCTTGAAAGCAGAGAGTCACACTGGACAAGCACTCCTGTCCGCCCTGAACGCACAGGTGGAAAAGTGGCTGACTCCGCAGCAACTGGATATCGGCAAAGTGGTGTGTGACAACGGAAAAAATTTGATAGCGGCATTGAAGTTGGGCAAGTTGACACATGTGCCGTGCATGGCACATGTGTGTAATCTGATTGTACAACGCTTTGTGCATAAGTACACAGGCTTACAGGACGTCCTGAAGCAGGCCAGGAAGGTGTGTGGCCATTTCAGGCGTTCCTACACGGCCATGGCTCACTTTGCCGATATCCAGCGGCGAAACAACATGCCAGTGAGGCGCTTGATTTGCGACAGCCCTACACGTTGGAATTCAACACTCCTAATGTTCGACCGCCTGCTCCAACAAGAAAAAGCTGTTAATGAATATTTGTATGAACGGGGTGCTAGGACAGCCTCTGGGGAGCTGGGAATTTTTTTGCCACGTTACTGGACGCTCATGCGCAATGCCTGTAGGCTCATGCGTCCTTTTGAGGCACATTGCCAATCATATCTGGTGTCTCTATAGCGTGCTTTTAAAACCAAAATTTGTTTTTCACTGTTATAGATTGGATAGCAGTTACTTGTCTTCAAGCGGGTGTGTCAGGCCTACAGTGTGTGCTCTGCAGAACTGTTCAAATGCACATTGCCAATCATATCTGGTGTCTCTATAGCGTGCTTTTAAAACCAAAATTTGTTTTTCACTGTTATAAATTGAATAGCAGTTACTTGTCTTCAAGCGGGTGTGTCAGGCCTACAGTGTGTGCTCTGCAGAACTGTTTCAGTTCACATTGCCAATCATATCTGGTCTCACAGTAGCTTGCACTCATAGTACCACTAATCCCCAAAAAATGACAGGCAGAGGCAGGCCACCCCGCAGGGGCCGTCGTGGTCGTGGTGCTGTGATTCCCTTTTGCCCTAGAATAATGCCCAGTTTTCAGAAGCCACGTACCCTGAACTTGAAAAGTTCTGAGGACATAGTTGACTGGCTAACACAGGACACCCAATCTTGTACAGCCTCCGCTCGGAACCTTGACGCACCATCCTCCTCCAGCTTAGCTTCAGGCACCTCTCAAGATACCACTCACCCGCCTGCCGCCACCACCAAAACTAGCACCACAGACGCTTTACTTGGTATGCCAGAGGAGTTATTCACACACCCGTTTGAAGAAATGAGTGATGCGCAACCATTATTGCTAGAGGATGTAGATAACAGGGATATGTCTCAGGCAGGCAGCATTAAACACATGGAGGTACGGTGTGATGATGATGATGTTGTACCCGCTGCTGCTTCCTTTTCTGAGTTGTCAGATACAAGCGAAGCGGTTGATGATGACGATGCGTCCATGGATGTCACGTGGGTGCCCGCTCGGCAAGAAGAAGAACAGGGCGAAAGTTCATTTGGGGAGACAGAGAGGAGGAGGAGACGAGTTGGAAGCAGGGGGGGGGGTAGTCGCAAGGAGCTAGTGGCACAGTCAGACAGCATGCATTGGCACCCGGGGTCAGCCCGACAGCACGCCAATCAACGCATGCTGTGTCCACCACCAGAATGCCGTCATTGCAGAGCTCAGCAGTGTGGAATTTTTTTTGTGTGTCTGCCTCTGACAACAGCGATGCCATTTGCAACCTGTGCCAAAGGAAACTGAGTCGTGGGAGGTCCAACACCCACCTAGGTACAATTGCTTTGCGTAGGCACATGATCTCACATCACAAACTGTGGGGATATTTATGGGATAATAATTGTAAACAGAGAGAATTGCCCACGAGTTTCAATTCTCAGATCCCTAATCGTTATTGTTATAAGTGAAATGTATGATCATATACCGGTAATTAAAATCACAAATTGTTATAAAAATATAATTTTTATTTTTAACAATTTAAATTAATAATGATGAGTAACATGCATGATAATAATCAATGGAATTCGAGTATAACAATATGCAATACAATATGGTAATAATCAATGAATATGCAGTATAAAAATGGTATGCAATACAAAGTGGCAATTTACTTCCTGGTTAATACAGCATTGAATCTACAAGCTGTCAAGACAATTTACGACTTTCTTTACAGAGACAAAGAAGGTTTCACAGGGAGACAGAGCATTCCTTAGAGCTGCAGCGTGAAGTTGTAGAAAAAAACTTTAGCTGGCAGAAGTAACCCTTTCAATGCTGGCTAGACCTCTTCTAGGGATTTTAATTAAAATAACATTTAACCAGTCATAATCTTTAAACATTTCCTTGCATCCAATGAGAAAATCTACTATGTTCTATCAGCTGATATTTTAATTAATTTGTCTAAATAGATATTTTATCTTATTTTAGAGCCAATCAATACAGCTGGATAAATGGTCATGATATGCTAACGTGATATTAATCACACAAATACATTAATGGCTATATTAATCCCAGCTGCAGATGGGATGCTATAACCATATATATATTCTTTACTAATTAAGATTTCTAAATATGAAATCTAATCATGATTTATCCAGTCATATATCATGCTATTAATTTAATTAATTTAAATTAGTTAATTAATTAAATGTCTGTATATTTACCAGTTAAGTAGATATTTTCTCATCAGATGTTCCCAGGTAGCTAAGTGTCATGGGTCTCTTTCTCTGCATGGAGTGTCTTGATTTTCTGAGTGTCCGATTCTGCCTGGATCTCTCTCCTCAATCTTGAATCTCCCTGAATCTCCCGAGAGTGTTGTAATGTCTCTCTCTTCAATCTTTGAATTTTTTGACCTCCTCTCTTCCCTTGTCTTAACTTTTTAAAGGGGAAATTCCTCTAAGTGATAGCCAATCACAAAATGTGGGGTGTGGTTGCCTTCTAGGTAATCATTTTAGTATTTGGACTCTAGATGGCAGTATTGTTCCACTACACATACCTATCCAGGAAAGAGTTAACTTTTCCTGGTGGCTATTTTTGACGTCATTTACGTTATCTTTATGGTGGCTATAACTTTATATTTTCTGTCAGATCACAGGGTCTTTCTCAGTTTTGTCCAGACTATGCGTCTGCAAATTCTGCTATAATTCCTAAAATTGATAGTTTGTGAACTAAGTTTCACCTTAAACTATAATGGGACGTTGTACAATATCGAAAGTAAAATTTAATTATTTAATCCTCTCTGTCACCTACGTCTGGGAATAGAATTTATTATAGTTGCATTAGTACCTAGACAGTCTCTTATCTATTTGGTTGTTTATATATACTACACATTCCATTCAGCTCGGGCAAAGCGGTCAGTTTTAGAGAAAGGATAGAAATTTTGTGTCTCTTTTGTTAGCTTGAAGATACAAAATGGAGTCTGGTCTGTTTAACAAGGACTTCAGAATATACACTTTGTATTTCTATCATAGCACAAAATGTCTGCCGATATAAATACCCTGACAAAACGCCTATGGGATCAACACATGAGTACAAGCAGCACGCCTACTCTAAGCCGCCATCCTCCTCCTGGTCTAGCATCTTCAGCCACGTCAACCACTGCTGTCCTTCTTGTCCCCTCTCAACCATCCGCCACTCCGTCTCCCGCCTTGAGCAGTTCCCGCTCATCTGCCCACAGTCATGTGTCTGTCAAGGACATGTTTGAGCGTAAGAAGCCAATGTCACCAAGTCACCCCCTTGCCCAGCGTCTGACAGCTGGCTTGTCCGAACTACTTGCCCAGCTTTTACCATACAATCTGGTTGAGTCTGAGGCATTCAAAAAATTTGTAGCTATTGGGACACCGCAGTGGAAGGTACCCGGCCGGAATTTCTTTTCACAAAAGGCAATCCCCAACTTGTACTCGATTGTGCAAAAGGAAGTCATGGCATGTCTGGCACACAGTGTTGGGGCAAGGGTCCATCTGACCACTGATACCTGGTCTGCAAAGCATGGTCAGGGCAGGTATATCACCTACACTGCGCATTGGGTAAACCTGCTGACGGCTGACAATCAAGGAATGCGTGGCATTGCAGAGGAGTTGGTGACACCGCCACGAATTGCAGGCAGTCCTGCTGCCACCTCCTCTACTCCTCCTACTCCATCCTCTTCCATAACCTCCTCGGCTGAGTCCTCTTGTGCTGCTGCGTCTTGCTCCACATCAACGGCACCCCCCAGCTCCCCAGGTACTATTCCACATCCCAGATACGGCAGTGTCACGCCGTCTTGGGTTTGACTTGCTTGAAAGCAGAGAGTCACACTGGACAAGCACTCCTGTCCGCCCTGAACGCACAGGTGGAAAAGTGGCTGACTCCGCAGCAACTGGATATCGGCAAAGTGGTGTGTGACAACGGAAAAAATTTGATAGCGGCATTGAAGTTGGGCAAGTTGACACATGTGCCGTGCATGGCACATGTGTGTAATCTGATTGTACAACGCTTTGTGCATAAGTACACAGGCTTACAGGACGTCCTGAAGCAGGCCAGGAAGGTGTGTGGCCATTTCAGGCGTTCCTACACGGCCATGGCTCACTTTGCCGATATCCAGCGGCGAAACAACATGCCAGTGAGGCGCTTGATTTGCGACAGCCCTACACGTTGGAATTCAACACTCCTAATGTTCGACCGCCTGCTCCAACAAGAAAAAGCTGTTAATGAATATTTGTATGAACGGGGTGCTAGGACAGCCTCTGGGGAGCTGGGAATTTTTTTGCCACGTTACTGGACGCTCATGCGCAATGCCTGTAGGCTCATGCGTCCTTTTGAGGAGGTGACAAACCTAGTCAGTCGCACTGAAGGCACCATCAGCGACATCATACCATTTGTTTTCTTCCTGGAGCGTGCCCTGCGAAGAGTGCTGGATCAGGCTGTAGATGAGCGTGAAGAGGAAGAGGAAGAGTTGTGGTCACCATCACCACCAGAAACAGCCTTATCAGCATCGCTTGCTGGACCTGCGGCAATGCTGGAAGGGGATTGTGAGGAAGAGGAGTCAGAGGAGGATTGTAGCTTTGAGGAGGAGGAGGAGGAGCAAGACCAAACACAACAGGCATCCCAGGGTGCTCGTTGTCACCTATCTGGTACCCGTGGTGTTGTACGTGGCTGGGGGGAAGAACATACCTTCAATGACATCAGTGAGGAGGAGGAACGGGAAAGGAGTAGCTCGGCATCCAACCTTGTGCAAATGGGGTCTTTCATGCTGTCCTGCCTGTTGAGGGACCCTCGTATAAAAAGGCTGAAGGAGAACGACCTGTACTGGGTGTCCACGCTACTAGACCCCCGGTATAAGCAGAAAGTGGCGGAAATGTTACCGAATTACAACAAGTCGGAAAGGATGCAGCATTTGCAAAATAAATTAAAAAGTATGCTTTACACAGCGTATAAGGGTGATGTCACAGCACAATGGGAATCTAACAGGGGTAGAGGTGGAAGTCATCCTCCTCCTCCCACGACCACGCCGGCAAGGACAGGACGCTTTAAAGACGTGTTGTTGATGGAGGACATGCGGACCTTTTTAAGTCCTACGCATCGCCACAGCCCTTCGGGATCCACCCTCAGAGAGCGACTCGACCGACAGGTAGCAGACTACCTCGACTTAACTGCAGATATCGACACTCTGAGGAGCGATGAACCCCTTGACTACTGGGTGTGCATGATTGACCTGTGGCCTGAGCTATCCCAATTTGCGATAGAACTTCTGGCCTGCCCCGCTTCAAGTGTCCTGTCAGAAAGGACCTTCAGTGCAGCAGGAGGTATTGTCACTGAGAAGAGAAGTCGCCTAGGTCAAAAAAGTCTAGATTACCTACCTTTATTAAGATGAATGAGGGATGGATCCCGAAGGGACTGACACTGGGCGATACATTCGATTAAAAATCCCCAGAATATACAGTTGGGCTACATTTTATGCAGACACTCTGACACTATAGGGTTGATCTGTGTTCTGGTGCTTTATACATTTAGGTAGATACTCTTTTACCGTATGCTAGTATGAGCAAATAGCCTCTAGGGGTTGTGGTACAGTACTCTCTACAGTGATCTGTCCAGTACCCCCCCATCGTCAGTACAGCCATATGGACCAACCCCCACTCCTATACCCCATGATTTTTTTTTAGTCTCTGTACGTTTTTCTATTAAAGATTTATTATTTTCCTTACTCTGTACATCTATTACTCTGCACACCAAGGGAGTGAATACCCTATTGTGGGCACACCCTCAGTCGAGTGTGTTCTGGTAGATGGATTTTGCTTTCCTCTCCGAACACCTCAATTCTTGGGATTTATTCTATTTTCTAATACTTATTGCGTTGGGGTAAGCCCTTTAGTTGTTGCCCATTTAGTCCTTGCCTTGGCTCCAGAGCTGGACCTTTCTAGCTCTATAACCATCTTCCTATTCCTAATATAGCTCTGAATGACGTTTGACTTGCGTGACTGATCCGCCACCAACTAGGGTTCAAGCCGCCATGTTTTAGGGCACTTTCTGCCTGTGAAACAAACATCAATTTTTCTGGCCGCTGCTACAGCAGCAGCTGCAACAATACCAATTTTTTCAGGCATGTGTACATGCCTAATTTTTAGGCCCACTGGTGCAGCACTGTGGCTTCAAAAACCAAACCAAAAAAAAATCCTCCAAGATGGCACCAATATACCAGTGGTCTAAGCATCTTCCCACCTTGGCCTAAAAAGGGAGGTGATTCCACAATTAAAAATCGCTGCCATTTACACGTCCACTGATAGGAGACGCGGAAGGTATTAAACTGATATGAACAATACTAAACTCACCACTCCTATCTGGTGGCACATTAGCTTGCCCGCGCAGTGCCCCAAATTTCAAGTAAGAGGACCGACCAAGCATCTTCTTCCATCTCCCTGTTACATAAATCAATGCCATATCCATAGAAATTGTACATAATATCCAAGAGAGTTTTACAGGGCCAAATCTTGTCGCCTGTTGAAAGAGGTGACCTTGCTCGGGTCCCAGGTGTGCGGTTCCTAAAATGGCTGCCATATACACGTCCACTGATAGGAGACGCGGAAGGTATTAAACTGATTTGAACATTTACTAAACTCACCACTCCGAGTGCTGTTATTTATTAAATTTTTTTGTGGTGAGGCTTTACAGGACAGAGTGCTTCTCCACGGGACATGTTAACTCGCGGGCAGCTGGCTCATCAAGGAACCAGAGCAGCTTTAACGAGCAGCTTGAACTGTGTCCCAATAGCTTGCATTTAAAAACCTGTTAAATGTTATAATAACATCAGATTGCTTTGCAGCAGGATATCCTTCCAGAAGAGATGTATTTGACAAAATGTTGTAATACCTTTAGTAAAAATTAGTGAAAAAATAAATCACAAGCAGGGTACAAATGGCTAATTAAAGCTAAGGATTTCAGGATTAACCATGTTTTAGAGAAGGAGATCCCACCAAAAAAAAACAAAAAAAAACCCTTGTTCGATTCTAGAAACCTGGTGTGTATGGTAATCTGACCCAAGTCAATGAGGCAAAACTGCAGATGGAGGAAACATGCAAACTCACAAGTTACATTAGCACCACCACTCAAAAAACATGAATAAACAGACGCAGAACTGTAGCCGTCTCTATATTTTAAAGTAAATTAAGTCATACAATTCACCACCCTCATTTTCTAAAAGGGGAAAAATTACTATGGGTCACTTTACCACCAGTGAAGTTCAGCCCACCCCCGGCTCCAACCAATTGACTGAAATCCTCCAAGATGGCACCAATATACCAGTGGTCTCAGCCAGAGGCGGCTCTAGACTTTTTGAGGCCTTAGGCGAAAATCAAATATGAGGCCCCCCCCCCCCACGTGCGCTAAAAATAAAAATAATAAGCAGGCGATATTAAAATTAACTGTATAAATTGCATATTTTAAGGCAAACATTAATAAACCTCATAATCTCACTATTCACAAACTTATTTTTGTTATTAAATTATTCTACAAAATACCTATACACAAACATTGGGTATATATAAAAGGTTTGTGGCTGACTACTTAGTTATTCTTGTTGATGTCTCCTAAAACTGAAATAAAGTTGTCAACAGAGTATTAAAAGAACACTACAGTATCAGGAACACAAATGTGTTTTCCTGACCCTATTGTGCTCCTCGGTTGTAATGTAAACACTGCCATTTCTCTGAAAAGGCAGTGTTTACATGAAAATGCCTGCAGGGATGGACAATATTCACCAGAAATAAATCACATTAAACATGTTTTGTGCAAGAAATTTTTGTAATGTGCCACGTCCATTTTTTTTACAAACATGTAAAAACATGAAAAAACAGCAGTTTACTCATTAGTGCATGGACAATGATGGGCACAAAGTACAATATTTTTCAAGTAATATCAAATAAAGAACTGTTTCTTCTTTTTAACAAGAACAAACAATAACTTAAATATTAAAACACAAAACAAAATCATGTTTTTTTTTTTATATCTATGAGATATTAAAAATAATGAAAAAGACAATAAATGATTGCACTATTCTGTCCTAGAAACTTCTAACAGGTTATTTATGATCAAACTAACGCGAATTGCTGTCGCCCTACTTTAAAGTTAAAGATGCTATCATTTCAGCTGCAGCGAACAATACCTTAGTCATTATTAAATCTCTTTTAATGCCGAATCGGAGGAACACTGTTCACCATAAAAAACATAATCGAAATGGAGTTATTATGGTTCAAGGACGGTGCCAGAATGGTTTAACTTCAAAAGGTTACCACCAGTGCCGAATCTCTATTTCCCCAAGCAACACCTGGCTGCTGAATCAAGTTTCAAGAGTGCCACTAATTGGCTAGAGGTAAGCTGACACTGGTATCTCCCAGGAGCAACAGACTGGTTAAGAGCATCTGCTGACCACAGTAGCAAATCAGCAGCACCCGCGTTTCCTGAAACTCAATTTCAGCAGCCGGATGCTGTTGGGGGATTTGGAGATCCAGTGCTGGAGGCAACCACTGAGGTTACACCGTTCAAGAACAGCTTAACACCTTCATGTTAGAAAGCAACTAGGGGCATACTGGCACCATAACAACTTCATTTTCATTAAGTTGCTATGGTGACCGTAGTGTTCCTTTAACAAAATATGTATTTGAAGTACTGTATTCAT
Organism: Pelobates fuscus; assembly: GCF_036172605.1. Taxonomy (NCBI): domain Eukaryota; kingdom Metazoa; phylum Chordata; class Amphibia; order Anura; family Pelobatidae; genus Pelobates; species Pelobates fuscus. The sequence continues at coordinate 383,591 of NC_086326.1, forward strand.
GTAAAGTAAAACCCCTCACTGTCCACTTATATAACAAACCAAATCATTTCTAATCTGAGATTATACGCCTAACAGAAGATGCTCAAAATCTCAAAATACTGAAACCATACAACTTAAGCAACTTTGAAAAACACTCCCTACAAAGCTTCATAACACACACACAAACACACATATATATATATATATTTATATTATTATTTTTAATCACTATCAAACAAATAAACCTGAATTGCAGGCCAAATTGATGGAGCCATGTGTTAAAGTAAACGGCTTTTATCAATTTAGATGAAATTCGTGTGAATAACCCTGTAAGTTTCAAGAGAAAAATTAACAATACCTCAGTCATTATCAGGGGCATTGCTTGATATTTTATTAAACCAGTAAGCAAACAAAATAAAATGAGAAGCTTTCAGAAGTATGAATTAAACGTTTATAAACATAATATAAACTAAGTCAGAATGCATTTTTAGTGCTTCTCCCCCTTTTCCACACCCATCTCAGACCAGTCCACTAATGAAAGAAACAGGGCATCATTGTGCAACCGGGCATCATTGTTGCTCTCCTTCTTTCCCTTCCCCTTTAATTTATTTTCCTTTGCTCTCCTTCTTCCCTTCCCCGTTAATTTATTTTCCTTTGCTCTCCTTCTTCCCTTCTCCTTTAATTTATTTTCCTTTGCTCTCCTTCTCCTTTAATTTATTTTCCTTTGCTCTCCTTCTTCCCTTCTCCTTTAATTTATTTTCCTTTGCTCTCCTTCTTTCCCTTCCCCTTTAATTTATTTTCCTTTGCTCTCCTTCTTCCCTTCCTCTTTAATTTATTTTCCTTTGCTCTCCTTCTTCCCTTCCCCTTTAATTTATTTTCCTTTGCTCTCCTTCTTTCCCTTCCCCTTTAATCTATTTTCCTTTGCTCTCCTTCTTTCCCTTCCCCTTTAATTTATTTTCCTTTGCTCTCCTTCTTCCCTTCTCCTTTAATTTATTTTCCTTTGCTCTCCTTCTTTCCCTTCCCCTTTAATTTATTTTCCTTTGCTCTCCTTTTTCCCTTCTCCTTTAATTTATTTTCCTTTGCTCTCCTTCTTTCCCTTCCCCTTTAATTTATTTTCCTTTGCTCTCCTTCTTCCCTTCCCCGTTAATTTATTTTTCTTTGCTCTCCTTCTTCCCTTCTCCTTTAATTTATTTTACTTTGCTCTCCTTCTCCTTTAATTTATTTTCCTTTGCTCTCCTTCTTCCCTTCTCCTTTAATTTATTTTCCTTTGCTCTCCTTCCCCTTTAACTTATTTTCATTTGCTCTCCTTCTTCCCTTCTCCTTTCATTTATTTTCATTTGCTCTCCTTCTTCCCTTCTCCTTTAATTTATTTTCCTTTGCTCTCCTTCTTTCCCTTCCCCTTTAATTTATTTTCCTTTGCTCTCCTTCTTCCCTTCCCCTTTAATTTATTTTACTTTGCTCTCCTTCTTCCCTTCCCCTTTAATTTATTTTCCTTTGCTCTCCTTCTTCCCTTCTCCTTTAATTTATTTTCCTTTGCTCTCCTTCTTTCCCTTCCCCTTTAATTTATTTTCCTTTGCTCTCCTTCTTCCCTTCCCCTTTAATTTATTTTCCTTTGCTCTCCTTCTTCCCTTCCCTTTAATTTATTTTCCTTTGCTCTCCTTCTTCCCGTCTCCTTTAATTTATTTTCCTTTGCTCTCCTTCTTCCCTTCCCCTTTAATTTATTTTACTTTGCTCTCCTTCTTCCCTTCCCCTTTAATTTATTTTCCTTTGCTCTCCTTCTTCCCTTCCCTTTAATTTATTTTCCTTTGCTCTCCTTCTTCCCTTCCCCTTTAATTTATTTCCCTTTGCTCTCCTTCTTCCCTTCCCCTTTAATTTATTTCACTTTGCTCTCCTTCTTTCCCTTCCCCTTTAATTTATTTCCCTTTGCTCTCCTTCTTCCCTTCTCCTTTAGTTTATTTTTCTTTGCTCTCCTTACCTTTTTCTTTCTTTTCCTCTGCTCTCCTGAGTCCTTCCGTTCAGTTATCTCCGTTTTCTCTCTTCTCCTCTGCTCTCTTTTCTTCTTCAGCAGCAGCTACTCTTCTTGGTACCGCATGCGGGGGATGCAGGGAGGGGTTACGTCATGACGTTGCGACGTTGTGACGTCGTGACGTCGCGACGTCGCGACGTCATCAACATCGGCATCGCTGATTGGCCAATTACCAGCTAGTGTGCAGGAGGAGTGAAGCGGACTCACTCCTGCATGGGAAACCCTTGTGAAAGGTTCTCATCTGCTAATATCACCGGCGCTGCGGCAATCTTGATGCGGCCGCCGGCCGACATTAAAGTATTTAAATAATATTTATTTTATTTTTTTTCTGGGAAAGAACGCCCTGCAGCAGCTCTCTAATTAGGCGGTTTAGGCGGCCGCGAGGCCCCTTCTAGTGCGAGGCCTTAGGCGGCCGCCTAAACCGCCTAATTAGAGAGCCGCCTCTGGTCTCAGCATCTTCCCACCTTGGCCTAAAAAGGGGAGGTGATTCCACAATTAAAAATCGCTGCCATATACACGTCCACTGATAGGAGACGCAGAAGGTATTAAACTGATATGAACAATACTAAACTCACCACTCCTATCTGGTGGCACATTAGCGTGCCCGCGCAGTGCCCCAAATTTAAAGTAAGAGGACCGACCAAGCATCTTCTTCCATCTCCCTGTTACATAAATCAATGCCATATCCATAGAAATTGTAGAGAATATCCAGGATAGTTTTACAGGGCCAAATCATGTCGCCTGTTGAAGAGGTGACCTTGCTCGGGTCCCAGGTGTGCGGTTCCTAAAATGGCTGCCATATACATATCCACTGATAGGAGACGCGGAAGGTATTAAACTGATATGAACATTTACTAAACTCACCACTCCGAGTGCTGTTATTTATTTAATTTTTTGGTGGTGAGGCTTTACAGGACAGAGTGCTTCTCCACGGGACATGTTAACTCACGGGCAGCTGGCTCATCAAGGAACCAGAGCAGCTTGAATGAGGTGACCTTGCTCGGGTCCCAGGTGTGCGGTTCCTAAAATGGCTGCCATATACACGTCCACTGATAGGAGACGCGGAAGGTATTAAACTGATATGAACAATACTCCACTCCTATCAGTAGGTCCGTCCCATTGTGATTTATGCCCCCCACCCACCGCGCAGGGATGGGGGCCGGGGGGGAGAAAAGTAGGCCCCCCTCATTGTGATTTATGGCCCCCACCCACCGCGCAGGGGTGGGGGCCGAGGGGGGGAGGGCAGTAGGTCCCCCCATTGTGATTTATGGCCCCCACCCACCGCGCAGGGGTTGGGGAGGACAGTAGCTCCCCCCAGTGTGTATCATGGCTTTGAGGACAGGTGTCAATCCATACCTGCCAAGTGACCCTATGTAGGGGGAACAGTCCCTATTCTGCTCTGTGTCAGTGTGTATCATGGTCTCTGTGGACGGGGAACAGTCTCTATTCTGCTCTGTGTCAGTGTGTATCATGGTCTCTGTGGACGGGGAACAGTCTCTATTCTGCTCTGTGTCAGTGTGTATCATGGACTCTGTGGACAGGGAACAGTCTCTATTCTGCTCTGTGTCAGTGTGTATCAGGGGCTTTGAGGACAGGTGTCAATCCATACCTGCCAAGTTGTCAGGGTACCTGAGGTCTCTACCTCTGAGAGAGGTAGAGACTTAGAAGTTTATCCGTCCGGACGGCATGTCTCCTCGGCCTCCCGCGGTTCACTCGGTCTTGCTAACGCCGGCCGCGAGGGAGTCACTTCCTTTTATAACAGGAGGACCGGAGGTAGACGTCATGACGCCAACCCGGAACGTCCTGTCACTCAAATCTCGGGAGACGAATCAGGACTCGCCGGAGGCGTGTCTTCTCTCCCTAGCCAGGATACTTAACAGTGGCTCTCTCATTCACTCATTGCCCTGTCGTGGTTCTAGTCCGCCTAGTCACACAGTGCTTTGTTATTCACTTGTCCTTTGGTTCTGACCCGGCTTTGTTGTTTACTCTCCTGCCTTTCTGTTATCCTTGACCCGGCTTGTCTCTCGCTTACCTGTTCTCTCGTTCCCTCGACCTCGGCTTGTCTCTGACCATTCTATTGTAGTTATACGTTAAGTCCGGCCATTCTAAGGACCGGTATACGTATCTGCTACTCTTTGTACTCTGCGTGTTGGATCCCTGACCCGATCCTGACATTACGACAGGGCCATGGATCCTGCAGGTACAAATTGTCAGCTTGGTTCTCCTGATCCTAGGTTTGACGCCATGGATCATAGGATGGATCAGATGGCTCTAGCACTACAGGCGCTGCTGTCTCGCCCTATTAATCCACCTGAGGAGATGCGTAATACGTCTGCTTCTTCTGTGGGTTCGGGGCTAGAGGTAGTTACTGTAGGTGCTTCTTCCCGAGTTACCCCACCTGTACGTTATGCTGGTTCTCCTGAGAGGTGTCGTGGCTTTTTGAACCAGATCAGTATTCATTTCGAGCTACAGCCCCGTTCATACCCTACTGATAGGGCAAAAGTGGGATTTATTATTACCTTACTCATTGAGAAAGCTCTGAGATGGGCTAATCCGTTGTGGGAGAATGATAATCCATTAGTCTATAACTATAATTCCTTTGTAGCTGCTTTTAAAAGAACTTTTGACCCTCCTGGCAGGAGGGCCAATGCAGCCAGATTACTGTTGCGCCTTAGACAAGACAACCAAACACTTGTGGATTATGCACTAGAGTTCAGGTCTTTGGCGTCAGAGGTAAAATGGAATGAACAGGCCTATATAGATGTATTCTTAAATGGATTATCTGATGTAATACTTGATGAGGTAGCGACAAGAGAGCTTCCCGAGAATCTGGAGGACTTAATTTCCTTTATCTCTCGTATTGACGAACGTCTAAGGGAGAGACAGAATACTCGAGATAGAACCGCTAAATCTTTCTCTAGACTAGCACCATCATTTCAAATTTCTGAAACCAAAAATCCTCAGGTTTCAGAACCTATGCAGTTAGGCCTTACTCGTCTCTCAGAGGAGGAGAGACAGTACAGGAGAAGAGAGGGACTGTGTATGTATTGTGGGGCCAGAGGTCATGTACGTTTGAGCTGTCCCAGCCGTCCGGGAAACGCTCGCACCTAAGTTTCTCTAGAGGACAGACCTTGGGTGTTTCGATTTTGTCCTCTACTCATAACTACAAAGAACATAGACTCCTATTACCGGTCTCTTTAACTTGGGAGAAGGGAACTTTAGAGACTATGGCATTGATAGACTCTGGCGCTGCTGAGAGTTTTATCGACCAAAAGTTTCTCACCAAACACACTATCCCATCCCAGTTAAGGAAGACACCCTTGGCTGTTGAAGCCATTGATGGTAGACCTTTAGTTGAGCCTGTGATTTTCCGGGAGACCACACCTCTTTACTTAACTACTGGTATTCTACACAAGGAGGAAATATCCCTACTACTCATTTCATCCCCTTCTGTTCCCATAGTCCTGGGATACTCCTGGCTTAAGAGACATAACCCCGTTATAGATTGGAGATCAGGGGAAATAGTTTCGTGGGGTCAGAATTGTCAAGAGAATTGTTTAAAGAAAGTGTCACCTCTTTGTAGTGTCAACTCATTTAATAACGCTACCGACTCTACCAAAGTACAGATACCGTCCTTGTATCAAGATTTAAAGGCAGTATTTGACAAAAGAAAGGCTGATACCTTACCACCACATAGGCCTTTTGATTGCAAAATTAATTTACTTTCTGGTACCATGCCTCCCAGGGGTCATGTATATCCTTTGTCTACGAATGAAAACGTAGTTCTAGAAGAGTATATTCGTGAAAACCTAGACAAGGGGTTCATTAGAAGATCCTCCTCTCCTGCTGGGGCTGGATTCTTTTTTGTTAAAAAGAAGGATGGTTCTTTAAGACCTTGCATTGACTACCGAGGTCTTAACAAGATAACCATCAGAAATGTATATCCGATCCCCTTGATCACCGAGCTTTTTGATCGATTAAAAAGTTCTAAAATTTTCACTAAGTTAGACCTTAGAGGTGCTTATAATTTGGTGAGAATCCACGACGGTGACGAGTGGAAAACTGCATTCAATACTCGATATGGGCACTATGAGTATACTGTAATGCCTTTTGGTCTCTGCAATGCCCCGGCGGTATTTCAGGACCTTATTAATGAGGTTCTTAGGGAGTTTCAAGATGACTGTGTGATTGTATACCTTGATGATATACTTCTACATTCCAGGGATATTGAGACTCACCACGGACAAGTCAGAAGGGTTTTGCACAAACTTCTTCAGCATGGCTTATACTGCAAACTAGAGAAATGCAGCTTTGACCAATCCCAAACTACCTTTCTTGGTTATGTGATTTCTGGGGAAGGGTTTGAAATGGATCCGGAGAAGCTCCAATCCATATTAGAGTGGCCTTTACCTAAGGGTCTCAAGGCTATCCAGAGATTCATTGGTTTCTCTAATTACTACAGACGTTTCATTAAGGGATACTCCTCTATCATTGCTCCCATCACCAATATGACCAAACAAGGGGCTGAGACTAAGAATTGGTCTACTGAAGCACTTCTGGCTTTTAAGACACTCAAGGAGCTGTTTGCTTCCGCACCAATTTTAGTTCACCCTGATACTACTCTACCTTTCCTACTCGAAGTTGACGCTTCTGAGACAGGTATAGGTGCTGTTCTGTCCCAAAGGTTGGGTGTAGATAAACCATTACATCCTTGTGGATACTTTTCCAAAAAATTGTCAGGTACTGAAAGCAGATATGACATTGGTGACAGGGAACTACTAGCGGTTATAATGGCCTTGAAGGAGTGGAGACATTTATTGGAGGGTACTTTGCATCCTGTTACTATTTTGACAGATCATAAAAACTTATCCTATATTGGAGAGGCTAAACGACTATCATCTAGACAGGTTCGTTGGTCCATATTTCTCACTCACTTCAACTACGTACTCACATATAGGCCAGGTTCTAAGAATTCTAAAGCCGACGCCTTATCCCGCCAATATGAACCTGCTGCCGTATCTGAGCCGGTTTTGTCCTCTATAGTACCCAAGTGTAACATTATCGCTAACACTACTCTCAAAGTTCATTCTCCGCTACTTGATCAGATAAGGAACTTGCAGCATCTGGCACCTAGACTGACTCCGGCTTCCAGACTTTTCGTCCCTCCTGAACTCCAATTGGAGCTCTTACAGTGTCTTCACGAGAGTAAGGTGGCTGGTCATCCGGGTGTTCGCAAGACGTATTCTTTGATCTCCAAGGATTTCTGGTGGCCGTCGTTACGGAAGGATATTAAGGATTTTATCGGGGTTTGTGTGGTCTGTACTAAAACTAAACTACCGCATTCGCTTCCTTGTGGCCTTCTACAACCTCTGGAAATTCCTGACAAACCTTGGTCCTGTGTGGCAATGGACTTTATTGTGGATCTGCCTGTTTCTAAAAAGCACACTGTTATCCTCACCGTAGTCGATAGGTTTACCAAGATGGCACATTTCGTACCTTTGCCTAAACTCCCGACTTCCCCTGAATTGGCGGAAGTCTTTGCTAAAGAGATTTTTCGCTTGCATGGGATTCCTTCGGAGATCACTTCTGATAGAGGCTCCCAATTTGTTTCACGTTTTTGGAGGTCGTTCTGTTCTCAATTAGGCATCAAATTGAATTTTTCGTCCGCCTATCATCCTCAGTCTAACGGAGCTGCTGAACGAACCAACCAGAAGATTGAGCAATACTTACGTTGTTTTGTTTCCGAACACCAGGACGATTGGGTCGGTTTGATTCCTTGGGCGGAGTTTGCGCACAACAATCTCGTTTGTGACTCTACGCATTCAAGCCCCTTCTTCATGAACTATGGCTTTCATCCATCTATTCTTCCCCCGGTTTCTCCTTCCCAAGGAGTGCCGTCGGTTGATGTCCATGTGGCCAATTTGAGGAAGTTGTGGGATCAGACTCGACAGATTCTTCTACACAATTCTGTACTGGTTAAGAAACATGCTGACAAACGTAGAAGGGCGGCTCCGAATTTTGTTCCAGGCGATAGAGTGCGGTTGAGTACTAGGAATATTCGTCTTAAAGTTCCTTCCATGAAATTCGCTCCTCGTTATATTGGTCCCTACAGGATCTTGACTCGAATTAACCCAGTGGCGTATCGTCTAGCTCTCCCAGCTACTTTACGCATCCCGAATTCCTTTCACGTGTCATTGCTGAAACCTCTAATCTGTAACAGATTCTCCTCCACAATCGCCCCTCCGCGCCCTGTTCAGGTGGAGGGTCAGGAGGAGTATGAGGTTAACTCCATTATTGATTCTCGTGTCTCCCGGGGGCGAGTACAATATTTAGTTGACTGGAAGGGATATGGTCCTGAGGAGAGGAGTTGGGTACCACAAGAGGATGTTCATGCTCCTCGTCTTCGCAGGGCATTTCACTCCCGCTTTCCATCTCGCCCCGGCTCCTTCCGCCCGGTGGGCGTATCTGAGAGGGGGGGTACTGTCAGGGTACCTGAGGTCTCTACCTCTGAGAGAGGTAGAGACTTAGAAGTTTATCCGTCCGGACGGCATGTCTCCTCGGCCTCCCGCGGTTCACTCGGTCTTGCTAACGCCGGCCGCGAGGGAGTCACTTCCTTTTATAACAGGAGGACCGGAGGTAGACGTCATGACGCCAACCCGGAACGTCCTGTCACTCAAATCTCGGGAGACGAATCAGGACTCGCCGGAGGCGTGTCTTCTCTCCCTAGCCAGGATACTTAACAGTGGCTCTCTCATTCACTCATTGCCCTGTCGTGGTTCTAGTCCGCCTAGTCACACAGTGCTTTGTTATTCACTTGTCCTTTGGTTCTGACCCGGCTTTGTTGTTTACTCTCCTGCCTTTCTGTTATCCTTGACCCGGCTTGTCTCTCGCTTACCTGTTCTCTCGTTCCCTCGACCTCGGCTTGTCTCTGACCATTCTATTGTAGTTATACGTTAAGTCCGGCCATTCTAAGGACCGGTATACGTATCTGCTACTCTTTGTACTCTGCGTGTTGGATCCCTGACCCGATCCTGACACAAGTGACCCTATGTAGGGGGAACAGTCTCTATTCTGCTCTGTGTCAGTGTGTATCATGGTCTCTGTGGACAGGGAACAGTCTCTATTCTGCTCTGTGTCAGTGTGTATCAGGGGTTTTGAGGACAGGTGTCAATCCATATCTGCCAAGTGACCCTATGTAGGGGGAACAGTCCCTATTCTGCTCTGTGTCAGTGTGTATCAGGGGTTTTGAGGACAGGTGTCAATCCATATCTGCCAAGTGACCCTATGTAGGGGGAACAGTCCCTATTCTGCTCTGTGTCAGTGTGTATCAGGGGTTTTGAGGACAGGTGTCAATCCATATCTGCCAAGTGACCCTATGTAGGGGGAACAGTCTCTATTCTGCTCTGTGTCAGTGTGTATCAGGGATCATTAGGATAGGTGTCAATCCATATCTGCCAAGTGACCCTATGTAGGGGGAACAGTCCCTATTCTGCTCTGTGTCAGTGTGTATCAGGGATTTGACTATCTTTATTCAGATTCAAAAATTACAATTCCAGGAAAAATTTAACAAACATTTACAAGAACATGTTATGCACATCATAGAAACAACGTGAACCTCTTTAAAGTCACAAACTTAAGACAAAAAATACTTACACACAATGTGTAAGGGTTTGAAAGAATATTCTGAATCCTTACATGTTTACTTTATCGTTTATTTGATTTTTGTGAACCATATATAAACTACAAGCAGCGTGAAAACTATTAAAACTCAAGTGGCCATGCTGATCAAATTAAATAGTATGCTTTACACAGCGTATAAGGGTGATGTCACAGCACAACGGGAATCTAACAGGGGAAGAGGTGAAAGTCATCCTCCCCCTCCGACGACCCCGCCATATCTGCCAAGTGACCCTATTTAGGGGTAACAGTCTCTATTCTGCTCTGTGTCAGTGTGTATCATGGTCTCTGTGGACGGGGAACAGTCTCTATTCTGCTCTGTGTCAGTGTGTATCAGGGGCTTTGAGGACAGGTGTCAATGTTAGGTAATTTCTGCCCTTTATGGATTAAAAGCAGACTCTGCATCAACTGTGTAATTTTCCAGGGGAGTTTTGCCATGGATCCCCCTCCGGCATGCCACAGTCCAGGTGTTAGTCCCCTTGAAACAACTTTTCCATCACTTTTGTGGCCAGAAAGAGTCCCTGTTGGTTTTAAAATTCGCCTGCCCATTGAAGTCAATGGCGGTTCGCGCGGTTCGCCGGTTCGCGAACATTTGCGGAAGTTCGCGTTCGCCGTTTGCGAACCGAAAATTTCAGGTTCGCGACAACACTACCCATCAGGACTTGCTCGTAATATCCCACCAATTCATATCGAACTAAAGCTTGGGGTTTATCCAGTAAGCCTGAGACAATATCACATTCCACAAAAGGCCAAGAAGAACATACAATCTTATTTGGATAAGTTCATAAGGTATGGTATCCTAAAATTCTGTACTTCCCCCTGGAACACCCCATTGTTGCCTGTTCAAAAGCCCGGTACAGATGAGTATCGCCCTGTGCAGGACTTGAGAGCAGTCAATGATGCGGTAGTAAGTATACATCCAGTTGTGCCCAATCCATATAACCTGCTTGCTTTAATTCCGGGCGGGCTACCTACTTCACAGTTTTGGATCTCAAAGATGCCTTCTTTTGCCTACGAATTGCTGCGGAAAGCCAGTGTATCTTTGCATTCCAATGGGAAAATGCTGTAACGGGCTCGAAACGCCAGATGACTTGGACAAGATTGCCCCAAGGGTTTAAGAATTCACCTACCCTATTTGGATCAGCTTTAAGTCAAGACTTACTGGATTTCAAGTCCATCCCAGGAGAATGTGTACTATTACAATACATAGATGATTTGTTGATAGCGGCAGTTACAAGAGAGATATGTCAGCAAGCAACACATGATCTACTGCACATTCTTTGGAAGGCAGGATACAAGGTGTCCAGGAAGAAAGCCCAGTTGTGTCAGCCAACTGTCAAGTATCTGGGATTCCATATCTCTGAAGGTCAAAGGATAATGGGGCCAGAGAGAAAAGAAGCTGTATGCCAAATACCAAGAACCAAGAATAGAAGACAAGTGCAAGAGTTCTTGGGGGCAGCAGGCTTCTGTAGGATATGGATTCCCAGTTATGCGATATTGGCGAAACCTCTTCATGTGGCTATAAAAGGTACAGAACACGATCCCTTCCTGTGGACCCCCGAACAGCAAAAGGCATTTGAAGATGTGAAGAAGGCATTGATGAGCGCCCCAGCATTAGGTCTACCTGATCATACACGCCCATTCTACTTATATGTACACGAGCAAAGAAGAATGGCTGTGGGAGTATTGACACAGTACTTGGGATCATGGCAACGACCTGTTGCATATATGTCCAAACAACTGGATGCAGTGGCCAGTGGTCTTCCACCTTGTCTAAGAGCCGTAGCTGCCGCCGCGCTGCTGGTAGCCGAAGCTGATAAGCTCACTCTGGGTCAGGAACTCTATGTGCGAGTCCCGCACGCAGTACAGACGTTGCTAGACTATAAAGGCAATCATTGGTTTAGTAATAGCCGCATGACTAAGTATCAAGCTATGTTATGTGAAAACCCGAGAGTGCATATAGAGACTGTTAATACCTTGAATCCAGCTACCCTTTTGCCACAACCTACTGAGAGTCAACATGACTGCCTGGAGGTGATGGATGAAGTGTTTTCAAGTAGACCGGACCTTCGTGATTTTCCCATCCAGAACCCTGATGTCAAGTACTATACGGACGGCAGTAGTTATGTGAAAGAAGGTATTCGCTATGCAGGATATGCAGTGACAACCATAGACAAGGTGATAGAAGCTCGGCCATTGTCAAAAGGAACATCGGCACAGAAGGCAGAACTAATCGCACTCACACGAGCGTTACAATTGGCTGAAGGTTTAAGGGTGAACATCTACACGGACTCCAAGTATGCATTTTTAACCACTCATGCCCATGGAGCTTTGTATAAAGAAAGAGGACTACTTAACTCAGAGGGTAAAGAAATCAAGTACGCAGCTGAGATATTACAACTACTGGAAGCCGTGTGGGAACCGAAAGAAGTTGGTATCATACATTGTCGAGCGCATCTGAAAGCTGATGGTGATATAACAAAAGGAAATCGGATGGCAGATAATGCAGCCAAGCGTGCCGCTGAATCAGGAAAACAGGAGTATGTGGAACGTATAGCTGCTCTCATACCGACCCCTCTGTCTCAATGGACTCCAGTTTATACAGCTCAAGAAGAAGAGTGGTTAAAGACTGAAGCTGGGAAGTACCTGGAGAACAATTGGTATCACTTAGAAGATGGAAGAATAGTTATTCCAGCATCGCTAGCTGTAGAAATTGTCCAGAATTATCATAACGGGACACATTCCGGAAGAGATAGTATGGAAGAATCTCTTAGGAAGCATTTCTACATACCAAGATTGTCCAACTTGACTCAAGCCATTGTACGAAGATGTGTGATATGTGCCAAGAACAACGCAAGGCAAGGTCCAGTGAAACCACCGGGAGTCCAGTATATGGGAGGACTCCCTATGTCCGATCTCCAAATAGACTATACGGTAATGCCTAAATCCGGCGGACATCGCTACCTACTAGTAGTTGTGTGTACCTACTCAGGATGGGTAGAAGCATGTCCTACTCGTACAGAGAAAGCAGGAGAAGTTGTGCGATTTCTGTTGCGAGAAATAATACCCCGATACTACCATGTAATAATACCCCGGACTACCATGTTCTATAGGATCGGATAATGGTCCAGCCTTTGTTCACCAGTGCCTACAACAACTGACTCATATGCTTGGTATTAAGTGGAAGCTTCATACGGCATGTAGACCTCAGAGCTCTGGGAAAGTGGAAAGGATGAACAGAACTATTAAGAACCAATTGGCAAAGATGTGTCAAGAAACTCAACTTAAATGGAATGTTCTTTTGCCAATAGCTCTGTTACGCATTCGTAGTACACCTACCAGAAGGATGGGTCTCTCACCTTTTGAAATTATGTATGGGCGTCCACCTCCTGTACTTGGTAACTTAAGGGGGGATTTAAGTCAGTTGGGAGAAGGAATTACCCGGCAGCAGGTTGTAGAGTTGGGTAAAACTATGGAGGAGGTACAGAAATGGGTACAAGATAGATTACCTGTGAATATTTATCCACCTGTCCATTGTTATCATCCAGGAGATCAAGTTTGGATAAAGGAGTGGAACAGTGTACCGTTGGGGCCAAAGTGGAGGGGTCCTTATGTTGTTCTTTTGTCTACCCCTACAGCTATAAAGGTGGCTGAAGTGACTCCGTGGATTCATCACTCCAGGGTTAAACCAGCAGCAGTAGATTCTTGGCAAGCTACACCAGATCCAGAGAATCCCTGCAAGATCCGTTAAAGCGTGTAACTCAGTCGGAGTGACGAGGAGATATTGGGACTTCTAGAGTAATTAAAGAGATCAGCAAGTGGGTGTTTTGACAGCCATAATAAAGCCTGACCACCTACCCACATACATAGCCAGAGTGTCTTGAAGGGACCTCTGTGAAGGGAAGAGAGGACTTGAAGGACTCCATTCCTTGCAGCCCTTAAATCCTGGAAGCTGAGGTGCCATCGCACGGACGAAGAATTAGGATAAAGATGTCAGGAGAAATGCATTTGATAATGTGTATATTTGTGTTTTTAATTATTCAGGAAGGTAGAGGTACCGACACACCTGGCTGTGAGGTTTGCATTAAGACTACAAAAACAGGTAATCATATTTCCCAGACCCTTATTTGGCATTCACAATATGAGTGTAAATGATATGTATCTAAGTGTAGATACTTAGGTATAGATTATAGTGTATGCCATTTAGGAGTAGGAGAACCTAAGTGTTTTAGTCCAGAGTATCAACCCCGTACAATTTGGTTGACCCTTCGGAATGGAGACTCACAGGGGACCCTAATAAATAAGACAATACTAGAAACCGTACATTCTTCGGGTGTTCTGCTATTTGATGCATGTAAGGCGATATCAAGTGGTAGAAAACCGTGGAATGTATGTGGGGATCTTAAATGGGAAAGAACGTATGGGTCTAATGATACGTATATTTGCCCCAGTAGTACGTATATTTGCCCCACGGAAGAGGGAAGATGTGACGAACTACCCTTCACCACTGGCTTCTGGACGGGCCTGATTGCCAGCCTCCTGCCCCAAGACTATGGGCCCTGCAAAAAGACATGCTAAAAAGTGACTCTGAGGGTGGTCAGCGATGTGCCAGTATGAAGGGATGGCACTTCCCTGTAAAGATTCCCAGAGGCTCCAAGGACCTCAATGGGTAAAGAAAATGTATTGATTCCAAATTAAAAGTAAATATAAAACCATAAATTTGGAGTATAAAAATTATAAATAAAAGTCCAAATAAAAGTCCAAATCAGCCAAAACGCGTTTCACTCGTCTGTGAGCTTCCTCAGTCAGCTGTGATGTAGCCTCAGGGATTTCTTGCTTTTTAAATGTTACAGTACTTCTAGAAGAGTAAAACGCGTTTTGGCTGATTTGGACTTTTATTTGGACTTTTATTTATAATTTTGATACTTAAAATTTCTGGTTTTATATTTACTTTTTATTTGGAATCAATACATTTTCTTTATCCATTGAAGTCCTTGGAGCCTCTGGGAATCTTTACAGGGAAGTGCCATCCCTTAATACTGGCACATCGCTGACCACTAGTGATGTCGCGAACATAGAATTTTCGGTTCGCGAATGGCGAACGCGAAACGTTCACGAACCGGGCGAACCGCCATAGACTTCAATGGGCAGGCAAATTTTAAAACCCACAGGGACTCTTTCTGGCCACAATAGTGATGGAAAAGTTGTGTAATGCTTTACTTGGTAACTATATGGAACACAACTGCAGATAACTGCTGGTTTTATTTAATGAATAGGAGTGGAGATAATGATTTAATTTTGTACAGGTACTGTATCTTTAAATAATCGGAATTTGACAAATGGAACAAGCAGCAGCAGAATTTGGCATTAGTATAAGAGGAAGGCAATAGTTAGTCCATGGCATAGAGAGACTTTCCAGAGCAGAATTAGTTTAGTAGGTTGCAGGAGATATCAGTTAGTTTGAAGGAAATAGAGGGTAAGCAGATTTGCAAGCAGGCAGAATCCGATCCTGGACGAAAAGTACTACTTATCTTTGTAGTGGTGGAAGTCCAGGCTTGCTCAGCTTTCCCTGAGAGGAATTGAAGGACTTGGCAGGTAAGAGTTGGTCCTTGGTATAATCCGTGGTCGAGGTGAGGAGAAGGTAGGTCAATGTTTCTCAGTCCGGTTCCGTTACACAATGGAGGTAGAAGAATCTCTTTCGCTGAGTTCGGGTTGCCGGTAAGCTTCCAATAATTCAGCCCTTTGAATCTGGCGCGGTCTCCCTATGTAGCGTGGGTAGACCGCGTCAGAGGAGGGGGCGTGGCCGAGCTCCGTCTACCCGGAAGTCTCAGGGTAGCGAAGATGCCGGCAGGTTAGGACCTGACAGTACCCCCCTTGTAAGAAGCACCCGTAGGGTGCTATCAACAAGGTTTAGATGGATAGCGCCTGTGAAACGCGGTAATCAACCTGTTTGCATGGACTACAGAGGAGTTTACCCAAGTGTCCTCATCGATTCCGTAACCTTTCCACCTAATGAGATACTGCAGGGAGCCACGATGGATCCGTGAATCCAGGATCCTTTGGACCTCGTATTCTTCTTCACCTTGTACCAAAATAGGATAAGGAGTAGTAATAGCATCCCACTGGAAAGGGTCGGAGAGGTGAGGTTTAAGCAAGGAAACATGGGAGACAGGATGAAGTTTTAAAGTAGGTGGAAGCTTCAATTTAACAACGTTATTGTTGATGATTGACAATATTTGGAAAGGACCAAGAAAGAGGGAACTCAGTTTCTTCGAGGGACGGTTGGTGGCAATGTTTTTTGAGGAGAGCCATACAAGATCACCTATTTTATAAGTAGGAGGAGGTTGCCTTTTAGCATCGAAAAACTTTTTTTGATTAAACGATGCGAGTTTAAGATTTTCACGTAATTTGAGAAATAGGGAAGACATGAAAGAGTTTTGATTTGAAACGGTGGGGTTAGAAGAAGGAATGGTTAGGTTAGGAAATGAAGAGGGATGGAACCCATAATTTGAGAAAAAAGGAGTCATTTTACTACTGGTATGAATAGAGTTGTTGTACGCAAATTCTGCCATAGGCAACCATGTGATCCAATCATCTTGTAGGTAAGAACAATAACACCGTAAATATTGTTCTAAGCATTGGTTAACTCTTTCTGTTTGCCCATTGGTTTGGGGATGATAGGCTGAAGATAGTTTGCGTTGAATATGAAGGGAAGAACACATTTCGTTCCAAAATTTGGAGGTGAACTGAGTCCCTCTATCTGATATGATTTCATCAGGGAGTCCATGAAGTTTCACTATATTATCGATGAATACCTTAGCAAGTTCAGATGATGAGGGTAACTTCTTCAAGGGAATAAAATGGGACATTTTTGTGAAGCGGTCCACTACTACTAAAATGGTGGTATGATGTTGAGAAGGAGGGAGTTCTACCAAGAAGTCCATTGAAATGGATTGCCAAGGTCTTTCCGGGATCGGTAGGTTCAATAATTGACCAAATGGCTGATGATGTTCAGACTTGGATCTCTGGCAGGTTGAACAAGTTTTGACATAGGATTTGATGGTTTTGTCCTGGCGAGGCCACCAATAATATCTCGTAGATAACTCTAGGGTCTTCTTTATACCAGGATGACCAGCCAAAGGAGAATCGTGAATTAATTCGAGTATTTTATTCCTAAATATGGGAGGAATGTAGATTCTGTTATTGAAGTAGTAGATACCGTCTTTCTTTGTTAGTTTGTTTGACTTGGGAAGTTCAAGAGCTTCTTCTTTTAGATTTTTATGTCATCTATTAGTGATGATATGATTCCAATAACTTATATATAATCAAAACTCTTTCATGTCTTCCCTATTTCTCAAATTAAGTGAAAATCTTAAACTCGCATCGTTTAATCAAAAAAAGTTTTTCGATGCTAGGAGTTCCAAGTATAGGAGGACCTTGGTGGATTCTGGACAGGGCATCCGCCTTTTTGTTTCTGGATCCGGGTCTATAAATAATTTGAAAATTAAACCGAGAAAAAAAAGATTCCATATTACTTGTCTGGTTGAGAGAGTTTTGTTGGAGTGCAGATATTCAAGGTTTTTGTGGTCAGTATATACTATTATAGGAGTTTGTGTCCCTTCAAGAAGATGTCGCCAGGTTTCGAAGGCTGCTTTTATACTCAGTAATTCTTTTTCACCGATAGGGTAGTTTTTTTCAGCAGGAGACATGGATCGTGAGAAGAAGGCAACTGGATGGAGAGGATTTTGAGGTGTTTTGTGTTGGGAAAGGACAGCTCCGATAGCTGTCTCTGAAGCATCTGTTTCCAGGACATAGAGAAATGCAGGGTTCGGCAGTTGAAGAATAGGAGCAGTTGTAAATCTTCTCTTTAATTCATCGAAGGCTGATTGAGCCTTTTCATTCCAAGTAAAGGGATGTTTATTGCTGTTAAGCAGATTAAGTGAATGAGCTACGTCGGAGTAATTTTTAATGAATTTTCTATAGAAGTTGGCAAACCCAAGGAAACGTTGTAAGTCCTTCACATTAGTAGGAGTAGGCCAGTTGAGAATACAATCTATTTTGGAATTATCCATTCTTATCGTATGAGGTGAAATAACGTATCCTAAAAAGGTAATTTCATTAACATCGAAAATACATTTTTATGGTTTGGCGTATAACTTGTGAGTTCTCAGTCTGGATAACACCCATCTAACGTGTTTCCTGTGTTCCTCGAGACTGTTAGAGTATAAAAGTATGTCATCTAGATAAATGATAACATATACATCTAGAAGATCCCTGAAGATGTCGTTTATGAAATGCTGAAAGGTTGCGGGGGCGTTACAGAGCCCGAAAGGCATAACAAGATACTCATAAAGGCCATATCGGGTCCGAAAGACAGTTTTCCATTCATCATTAGTTTTAATTCTAATAAGGTTATATGCCCCACGGAGATCAAGCTTAGTATAGATGGTAGCTGTTCTTAACCTTTCGATCAACTCATTTATCAGGGGAAGAGGATAACGATTTTTAACTGTTATTTTGTTTAAAGATCTGAAATGTATGATGGGACGTATAGTCTGGTCTTTATTTCTTACGAAAAACATGCTGGAAGCAGCCGGTGAGCTGGAAGGTCTAATGAACCCCTTACGGAGGTTTTCATCCAGGTATTCCTTGTTTTTTTAACTCTGATTCGGAGAGAGGATAAATGTGCCCAAAAGGAATAGGGGCACCAGGCATGAGGTCTATTGGACAATCATAGGGTCGATGAGGTGGAAGAGTCTCAGCTTCCTTTTTACTAAATACATCTGCAAACTCGGAATAATAGGTAGGTATAATCGGTTCTTCAGTAACCTGGAAAATGGGGATATGTTGTAAACATGTTCCTTTACAATAAGCAGAGCAAAAGGTGAGAGAGAAGGGAGACCATGTAATTTGTGGATTGTGAGTGCTTAACCAGTTGATTCCTAGTATAACCAGATAAAGAGGAGATGCGATAACATCAAATACAAGAAATTCGGAATGAATATTATTAGTGGTTATTCTTAAAGGAATAGTTTCATTTCGAATGGGGCCCGAGGATATTAAGGAGCCATCAATAACTCTGACAGAGACAGAAGTGCTTTTATGAACACAAGGAATTTTATTTTTTGTTACAAAGGATGAATCGAGGAACACCCCATTTGCACCAGAATCAATAATGGCCTCAGTCGTAATTCTTTCTTTGTCCCACTGCAATATGAGAGAAATAGAGGAGAAATGAGTGGTTGATTTTGGAGGAAGTACACTCAATATAGAAGTGATAGAAGCATGCTTACCGCCTCTTGGACGTTTCAATAAGGGACATTCTGGGATCACATGATCTTGTGAAGCACAATACATGCAGAGGTTTAATTGTCTTCTTCTGGTTCTCTCTTCTGGAGTAAGAGGACTTCTTATTACCCCTATGTCCATAGGTTCTGTTTGTATTGTTGGTTTTTCAGGCGTCTTTGACGGAATGAACGTTTTTTTTCCATAATGAACTCGAGAGAGCTTTCTCAGCTTTTCTTTCTCTAAGCCGTCTGTCAATGCTGATTGAAAGTTGAATCAGAGTATTCAGTGTAGTGGGCAGTTCAGTTCTTGAGAGTTCATCTTTTACTGCTTCAGATAACACGATACGGAACTGGTTGCGTAGGGTTATGTCATTCCATTGAGTTTCTGTTGCCCATCTTTTAAATTCAGCAATGTAATCTTCGACGGGTTTCTTTGATGTAAGGTTCTAATGGTTAAATCCGCTGTAGCTTGTTTATTGGGATCTTCATAAAGAAGAGACATGGCTTCAAAAAATTCATCCAAGGAGTCTAGGATGGGGTCATCGTTCTCCAGGAAGGAGTGAGCCCAGGCCATAGGTTCACCTCTTAGAAAATAAATAACTGAACAAACCTTGGATCTTTCAGTGGGATAAGATCTAGGTTTTAAGGCAATCAATAATTTGCAGGAATTAAGAAACTCCCTGTATTTGGACCGGTCTCCAAAGAACTTTTCGGGATTACATACAGCAGGGTCGCTAGCCCAGTGCGTAACAGTATGAGGAGTATGTGTTTGTAAGTCTCTTACATAAGTAAGGATCCGTTCGTTTGCAAACTGGAGATCTTGCATGCCTTGGGCAAGTGTATCTACTCTTTGGTTCAATACAGTAATTTTGGAAATGATATCTGCTGGATCCATTACAAAAGACTGAATTATTCTGTAATGCTTTACTTGGTAACTATATGGAACACAACTGCAGATAACTGTTGGTTTTATTTAATGAATAGGAGTGGAGATAATGATTTAATTTTGTACAGGTACTGTATCTTTAAATAATCAGAATTTGACAAATGGAACAAGCAGCAGCAGCAGAATCTCTTTCGCTGTTCGGGTTGCCGGTAAACTTCCAATAATTCAGCCCTTTGAATCTGGCGCGGTCTCCCTATGTAGCGTGGGTAGACCGCGTCAGAGGAGGGGGCGTGGCCGAGCTCCGTCTACCCGGAAGTCTCAGGGTAGCGGAGATGCCGGCAGGATAGGACCTGACAAGTTGTTTCAAGGGGACTAACACCTGGACTGTGACATGCCGGAGGGGGATCCATGGCAAAACTCCCATGGAAAATTACACAGTTGATGCAGAGTCTGGTTTTAATACATAAAGGGCAGAAATCACCTAACATTCCTAAATCACAATGGATATGGATTGACACCTTGACATATGGATTGACACCTGTCCTCAGAGACCCTGATACACACTGACAAAGAGCAGAATAGGGACAGTTCCCCCTACATAGGGTCACTTGGCAGATATGGATTGACACCTGTCCTCAGGGACCCTGATACACACTGACACAGAGCAGAATAGGGACTGTTCCCCCTACATAGGGTGACTTGGCAGATATGGATTGACACCTGTCCTCAGAGACCCTGATACACACTGACACAGAGCAGAATAGGGACTGTTCCCCCTACATAGGGTCACTTGGCAGATATGGATTGACACCTGTCCTCAGGGACCCTGATACACACTGACACAGAGCAGAATAGGGACTGTTCCTCCTACATAGGGTCACTTGGCAGATATGGATTGACACCTGTCCTCAGAGACCCTGATACACACTGACACAGAGCAGAATAGGGACTGTTCACCCTACATAGGGTCACTTGGCAGATATGGATTGACACCTGTCCTCAGAGACCCTGATACACACTGACACAGAGCTGAATAGAGACTGTTCCCCCTACATAGGGTCACTTGGCAGATATGGGTTGACACCTGTCCTCAGAGACCATGATACACACTGCCACAGAGCAGAATAGAGAATGTTCCCCCTACATAGGGTCAATTGGCAGATATGGATTGACACCTGTCCTCAGAGACACTGATACACACTGACACAGAGCTGAATAGAGACTGTTCCCCCTACATAGGGTCACTTGGCAGATATGGATTGACACCTGTCCTCAGAGACCATGATACACACTGCCACAGAGCAGAATAGAGAATGTTTCCCCTACATAGGGTCAATTGGCAGATATGGATTGACACCTGTCCTCAGAGACCATGATACACACTGACACAGAGCAGAATAGGGACGGTTCCCCCTACATAGGGTCACTTGGCAGATATGGATTGACACCTGTCCTCAGAGACCCTGATACACACTGACACAGAGCAGAATAGGGACTGTTCCCCCTACATAGGGTCACTTGGCAGATATGGATTGACACCTGTCCTCAGAGACCCTGATACACACTGACACAGAGCTGAATATGGACTGTTCCCCCTACATAGGGTCACTTGGCAGATATTGATTGACACCTGTCCTCAGAGACCCTGATACACGCTGAAACAGAGCTGAATAGGGACTGTTCCCCCTACATAGGGTCACTTGGCAGATATGGATTGACACCTGTCCTCAGAGACCCTAATACACACTGACACAGAGCAGAATAGGGACTGTTCCCCCTACATAGGGTCACTTGGCAGATATGGATTGACACCTGTCCACAGGGACCCTGATACACAATGACACAGAGCAGAACAGGGACTGTTCCCCCTACATAGGGTCACTTGGCAGATATGTATTGACACCTGTCCTCAGAGACCCTGATACACACTGACACAGAGCAGAATAGGGACTGTTCCCCCTAGATAGGGTCACTTGGCAGATATGGATTAACACCTGTCCTCAGGGACCCTGATACACACTGACACAGAGCAGAATAGGGACTGTTCCCCCTACATAGGGTCACTTGGCAGATATGGATTGACACCTGTCCTCAGAGACCCTGATACACAGAGCAGAAAAGGGACTGTTCCCCCTACATAGGGTCACTTGGCAGGTATGGATTGACACCTGTCCTCAGAGACCATGATACAACACTGCCACAGAGCAGAATAGGGACTGTTCCCCCTACATAGGGTCACTTGGCAGATATGGATTGACACCTGTCCTCAGAGACCCTAATACACACTGACACAGAGCAGAATAGGGACTGTTCCCCCTACATAGGGTCACTTGGCAGATATGGATTGACACCTGTCCACAGGGACCCTGATACACAATGACACAGAGCAGAACAGGGACTGTTCCCCCTACATAGGGTCACTTGGCAGATATGTATTGACACCTGTCCTCAGAGACCCTGATACACACTGACACAGAGCAGAATAGGGACTGTTCCCCCTAGATAGGGTCACTTGGCAGATATGGATTAACACCTGTCCTCAGGGACCCTGATACACACTGACACAGAGCAGAATAGGGACTGTTCCCCCTACATAGGGTCACTTGGCAGATATGGATTGACACCTGTCCTCAGAGACCCTGATACACAGAGCAGAAAAGGGACTGTTCCCCCTACATAGGGTCACTTGGCAGGTATGGATTGACACCTGTCCTCAGAGACCATGATACAACACTGCCACAGAGCAGAATAGAGACGGTTCCCCCTACATAGGGTCACTTGGCAGATATGGATTGACACCTGTCCTCAGAGCCCCTGATACACACTGACACAGAGCAGAATAGGGATGTGGAATAGTACCTAGGGTGCCGATGATGTGGAGCAAGACGCAGCAGCAGAAGAGGACTCAGCTGAGGAGGTTATGGAAGAGGATGGAGTAGGAGGAGTAGAAGAGGTGGCAGCAGGCCTGCCTGCAAGTCGTGGCATTGTCACCAACTCCTCTGCAGAGCCATGCATTCCATGTTTGGCAGCCGTCAGCAGGTTTACCCAATGCGCAGTGTAGGTGATATATCTGCCCTGACCATGCTTTGCAGACCAGGTATCAGTGGTCAGATGGACCCTTGCCCCAACACTGTGTGCCAGACATGCCATTACTTCCTTTTGCACAATCGAGTACAGGTTGGGGATTGCCTTTTGTGAATAGAACTTTCGGCCGGGTACATCCACTGCGGTGTCCCAATAGCTACAAATTTTTGAACGCCTCAGACTCCACCAGCTTGTATGGTAAAAGCTGGTGGGCTAATAGTTCAGACAAGCCAGCTGTCAGACGCTGGGCAAGGGGGTGACTTTCTGACATTGGCTTCTTACGCTCAAGCATGTCCTTGACAGACACCTGGCTGTGGGCAGATGAGCGGGAACTGCTCAAGGCGAGAGACGGAGTGGCGGATGGTTGAGAGGGGGCAAGGAGGACAGCAGTGGTTGACATGGCTGAAGACGCTGGACCAGGAGGAGGATGGCAGCTTTGAGTTTGTGTGCTGCTTGTACTCATGTGTTGATCCCATAGGCGTTTGTGATGTGCGATCATGTGCCTACGCAAAGCAGTTGTACCTAGGTGGGTGTTGGACTTCCCACGACTCAGTTTCTTTTGGCACAGGTTGCAAATGGCATCGCTGTTGTCAGAGGCAGACACACACAAAAAATGCCACACTGCTGAGCTCTGCAATGACGGCATTCTGGTGGTGGACACAGCATGCGTTGATTGGCGTGCTGTCGGGCTGACCCCGGGTGCCGGTGCATGCTGTCTGACTGTGCCACTAGCTCCTTGCGACGACCTCCCCCTGCTTCCAACTCGTCTCCTCCTCCTCTCTGTCTCCCCATCTGAACTTTCGCCCTGTTCTTCTTCTTGCCGAGCGGGCACCCACATGACATCCATGGACGCATCGACATCATCAACCGCTTCACTTGTATCTGACAAATCAGCAAAGGAAGCAGCAGCCGGTACAACATCATCATCATCACACCGTACGTCCATGTGTGTAATGCTGCCTGACTGAGACATATCCCTGTTATCTACATCCTCTGGCAATAATGGTTGCGCATCACTCATTTCTTCAAACGGATGTGTAAATAACTCCTCTGACAGATAAAGTGAAGCGGCTATGGTGCTAGTGTTGGTGGTGGCGGCAGGCGGGTGAGTGGTATCTTGAGAGGTGCCCGAAGCTAAGCTGGAGGAGGATGGTGCGTCAAGGTTCCGAGCGGAAGCTGTAGAAGATTGGGTGGCCTGTGTTAGCCAGTCAACTATGTCCTCAGAACTTTTCAAGTTCAGGGTACGTGGCCTCTGAAAACTAGGCATTATTCTAGGGCAAAAGGGAATCACAGCACCACAACCACAACGGCCTCTGCGGGGTGGCCTGCCTCTGCCTGTCATTTTATGGGGGGGATTAGTGGTACTATGCGTGCAAGCTACTGTGAGACCAGATATGAGTGGCACTGTGCAGTGGCAGAGGTTGGCAGAGTTCACGCTGTAGGCCTGACACACCCGCTTGAAGACAAGTAACTGCTATTCAGTCTATAACAGTGAAAAATGTTTTTTGGTTTTAAATGCACGCTATTGTGACACCAGATATGAGTGGCAATATGCACTGGCAGAGGTTGGCAGAGTACACGCTGTAGGCCTGACACACCCGCTTGAAGACAAGTAACTGCTATTCAATCTATAACAGTGAAAAACGTTTTTGAGTTTTAAATGTACGCTATTGTGACACCAGATATGAGTGGCAATATGCACTGGCAGAGGTTGGCAGAGTACACGCTGTAGGCCTGACACTTCCGCTTGAAGACAAGTAACTGCTATTCAATCTATAACAGTGAAAAAAGTTTTTGGTTTTAAATGCACGCTATTGTGACATCAGATATGAGTGACAATGTGCACTGGCAGAGGTTGGCAGACTACACGCTGTAGGCCTGACACAACCGCTTGAAGACAACTAACTGCTAATTAATCTATAACAGTGAAAAAAGTTTTTGGGTTTTAAATGCACGCTATTGTGACACCAGATATGAGTGGCAATGTGCACTGGCAGAGGTTGGCAGAGTACACGCTGTAGGCCTGACACACCCGCTTGAAGACAACTAACTGCTATTCAATCTATAACAGTGAAAAAAGTTTTTTGGTTTTAAATGCACGCTATTGTGACACCAGATATGAGTGGCAATGTGCACTGGCAGAGGTTGGCAGAGTACACGCTGTAGGCCTGACACACCCGCTTGAAGACAACTAACTGCTATTCAATCTATAACAGTGAAAAAAGTTTTTTGGTTTTAAATGCACACTATTGTGACACCAGATATGAGTGGCAATGTGCACTGGCAGAGGTTGGCAGAGTACACGCTCTAGGCATGACACCCGTTTGAAGACAAGTAACTGCTATTCAATCTATAACAGTGAAAAACGTTTTTTGGTTTTTAAATGCAATTTATTGCGACACCAGATTTGAGTGGCAATGTGCACTGGCAGAGGTTGTCAGAGTGCACGCTGTAGGCCTGACACACCCGCTTGAAGACAACTAACTGCTATTCAATCTATAACAGTGAAAAAAGTTTTTTGGTTTTAAATGCACGCTATTGTGACACCAGATTTGAGTGGCAATGTGCACTGGCAGAGGTTGGCAGAGTACACGCTGTAGGCCTGACACTTCCGCTTGAAGACAAGTAACTGCTATTCAATCTATAACAGTGAAAAAAGTTTTTGGTTTTAAATGCACGCTATTGTGACATCAGATATGAGTGACAATGTGCACTGGCAGAGGTTGGCAGACTACACGCTGTAGGCCTGACACAACCGCTTGAAGACAACTAACTGCTAATTAATCTATAACAGTGAAAAAAGTTTTTGGGTTTTAAATGCACGCTATTGTGACACCAGATATGAGTGGCAATGTGCACTGGCAGAGGTTGGCAGAGTACACGCTGTAGGCCTGACAACCGCTTGAAGACAACTAACTGCTATTCAATCTATAACAGTGAAAAAAGTTTTTTGGTTTTAAATGCACGCTATTGTGACACCAGATATGAGTGGCAATGTGCACTGGCAGAGGTTGGCAGAGTACACGCTGTAGGCCGGACATATCCGCTTGAAGACAATTAACTGCTATTCAATCTATAACATTGAAAAATGTTTTTTGGTTTTAAATGCACGCTATTGTGACACCAGATATGAGTGGCAATGTGCACTGGCAGAGGTTGGCAGAGTACACGCTGTAGGCCTGACACTTCCGCTTGAAGACAACTAACTGCTATTCAATCTATAACAGTGAAAAACGTTTTTTGGTTTTAAATGCACGCTATTGTGACACCAGATATGAGTGGCAATGTGCACTGGCAGAGGTTGGCAGAGTACACGCTGTAGTCATGACACCCGCTTGCACACAACTAACTGCTATTAAATCTATAACAGTGAAAAAAGTTTTTGTGTTTTAAATGCATGCTATTGTGACACCAGATATGAGTGGCAATGTGCACTGGCAGAGGTTGGCAGAGTACACGCTCTAGGCATGACACCCGCTTGCACACAACTAACTGCTATTCAATCTATAACAGTGAAAAAAGTTTTTTGGTTTTTAAATGCAATCTATTGCGACACCAGATAAGAGTGGCAATGTGCACTGGCAGAGGTTGGCAGAGTACACGCTGTAGGCCTGACACACCCGTTTGAAGACAAGTAACTGCTATTCAATCTATAACAGTGAAAAAAGTTTTTTGGTTTTAAATGCACGCTATTGTGACACCAGATATGAGTGGCAATGTGCACTAGCAGAGTTTGTCAGAGTACACGTTGTTGGCCTGACACACCCGCTTGAAGACAACTAACTGCTATTCAATCTATAACAGTGAAAAGAGTTTTTTGGTTTTAAATGAACGCTATTGTGACACCAGATATGAGTGGCAATGTGCACTGGCAGAGGTTGGCAGAGTACACGCTGTAGGCCTGACACCTGCTTGAAGACAACTAACTGCTATTCAATCTATAACAGTGAAAAAAGTTTTTTGGTTTTAAATGCACGCTATTGTGACACCAGATATGAGTGGCAATGTGCACTGGCAGAGGTTGGCAGAGTACACGCTGTAGGCCTGACACCTGCTTGCACACAACTAACTGCTATTCAATCTATAACAGTGAAAAAAGTTTTTTGGTTTTTAAATGCAATCTATTGCGAAACCAGATAAGAGTGGCAATGTGCACTGGCAGAGGTTGGCAGAGTACACGCTGTAGGCCGGATACATCCGCTTGAAGACAAGTAACTGCTATTCAATCTATAACAGTGAAAAACGTTTTTTTGGTTTTAAATGCACGCTATTGTGACACCAGATAAGAGTGGCAATGTGCACTGGCAGAGGTTGGCAGAGTACACGCTGTAGGCCTGACACACCCGCTTGAAGACAAGTAACTGCTATTCAATCTATAACAGTGAAAAAAGTTTTTTGGTTTTAAATGCACGCTATTGTGACACCAGATATGAGTGGCAATGTGCACTGGCAGAGGTTGGCAGAGTACACGCTGTAGGCCTGACACCTGCTTGAAGACAACTAACTGCTATTCAATCTATAACAGTGAAAAAAAAATTTTTGTTTTAAATGCACGCTATTGTGACACCAGATATGAGTGGCAATGTGCACTGGCAGAGGTTGGCAGAGTACACGCTGTAGGCCTGACACCCGCTTGAAGACAACTAACTGCTATTCAATCAATAACAGTGAAAAAAGTTTTTTGGTTTTTAAATGCAATCTATTGCGACACCAGATAAGAGTGGCAATGTGCACTGGCAGAGGTTGGCAGAGTACAAGCTGTAGGCCGGACACATCCGCTTGGAGACAACTAACTGCTATTCAATCTATAACAGTGAAAAAAGTTTTTTTGGTTTTAAATGCACGCTATTGTGACACCAGATATGAGTGGCAATGTGCACTGGCAGAGGTTGGCAGAGTACACGCTGTAGGCAAGACACCCGCTTGCAGACAACTAACTGCTATTCAATCTATAACAGTGAAAAAAGTTTTTGGGTTTTAAATGCATGCTATTGTGACACCAGATATGAGTGGCAATGTGCAATGGCAGAGGTCTGCAGAGTACACGCTGTAGGCCTAACACACCCACTTGAAGACAACTAACTGCTATTCAATCTATAACAGTGAAAAAAGTTTTTTGGTTTTAAATGCATGCTATTGTGACACCAGATATGAGTGGCAATGTGCAATGGCAGAGGTCTGCAGAGTATACGCTGTAGGCCTGACACACCCGCTTGAAGACAACTAACTGCTATTCAATCTATAACAGTGAAAAAAGTTTTTTGGTTTTAAATGCACGCTATTGTGACACCAGATATGAGTGGCAATGTGCACTGGCAGAGGTTGGCAGAGTACACGCTGTAGGCCTGACACCTGCTTGCACACAACTAACTGCTATTCAATCTATAACAGTGAAAAAAGTTTTTTGGTTTTTAAATGCAATCTATTGCGAAACCAGATAAGAGTGGCAATGTGCACTGGCAGAGGTTGGCAGAGTACACGCTGTAGGCCGGATACATCCGCTTGAAGACAAGTAACTGCTATTCAATCTATAACAGTGAAAAACGTTTTTTTGGTTTTAAATGCACGCTATTGTGACACCAGATAAGAGTGGCAATGTGCACTGGCAGAGGTTGGCAGAGTACACGCTGTAGGCCTGACACACCCGCTTGAAGACAAGTAACTGCTATTCAATCTATAACAGTGAAAAAAGTTTTTTGGTTTTAAATGCACGCTATTGTGACACCAGATATGAGTGGCAATGTGCACTGGCAGAGGTTGGCAGAGTACACGCTGTAGGCCTGACACCTGCTTGAAGACAACTAACTGCTATTCAATCTATAACAGTGAAAAAAAATTTTTTGTTTTAAATGCACGCTATTGTGACACCAGATATGAGTGGCAATGTGCACTGGCAGAGGTTGGCAGAGTACACGCTGTAGGCCTGACACCCGCTTGAAGACAACTAACTGCTATTCAATCAATAACAGTGAAAAAAGTTTTTTGGTTTTTAAATGCAATCTATTGCGACACCAGATAAGAGTGGCAATGTGCACTGGCAGAGGTTGGCAGAGTACAAGCTGTAGGCCGGACACATCCGCTTGGAGACAACTAACTGCTATTCAATCTATAACAGTGAAAAAAGTTTTTTGGTTTTAAATGCACGCTATTGTGACACCAGATATGAGTGGCAATGTGCACTGGCAGAGGTTGGCAGAGTACACGCTGTAGGCAAGACACCCGCTTGCAGACAACTAACTGCTATTCAATCTATAACAGTGAAAAAAGTTTTTGGGTTTTAAATGCATGCTATTGTGACACCAGATATGAGTGGCAATGTGCAATGGCAGAGGTCTGCAGAGTACACGCTGTAGGCCTAACACACCCACTTGAAGACAACTAACTGCTATTCAATCTATAACAGTGAAAAAAGTTTTTTGGTTTTAAATGCATGCTATTGTGACACCAGATATGAGTGGCAATGTGCAATGGCAGAGGTCTGCAGAGTATACGCTGTAGGCCTGACACACCCGCTTGAAGACAACTAACTGCTATTCAATCTATAACAGTGAAAAAAGTTTTTTGGTTTTAAATGCACGCTATTGTGACACCAGATATGAGTGGCAATGTGCACTGGCAGAGGTTGGCAGAGTACACGCTGTAGGCCAGACACCCGCTTGGAGACAACTAACTGGTATTCAATCTATAACAGTGAAAAAAGTTTTTTGGTTTTAAATGCACGCTATTGTGACACAAGATATGAGTGGCAATGTGCACTGGCAGAGGTTGGCAGAGTACACGCTGTAGGCCTGACACCCGCTTGAAGACAACTAACTGCTATTCAATCTATAACAGTGAAAAAAGTTTTTTGGTTTTAAATGCACGCTATTGTGACACCAGATATGAGTGGCAATGTGCACTGGCAGAGGTTGGCAGAGTACACGCTGTAGGCCAGACACATCTGCTTGAAGACAAGTAACTGCTATTCAATCTATAACAGTGAAAAACGTTTTTTTGGTTTTAAATGCACGCTATTGTGACACCAGATAAGAGTGGCAATGTGCACTGGCAGAGGTTGGCAGAGTACACGCTGTAGGCCTGACACACCCGCTTGAAGACAAGTAACTGCTATTCAATCTATAACAGTGAAAAAAGTTTTTTGTTTTAAATGCACGCTGTTGCGATACCAGATATGAGTGGCAATGTGCACTAGCAGAGGTTGGCAGAGTACACGCTGTAGGCCGGACACATCCGCTTGAAGACAATTAACTGCTATTCAATCTATAACAGTGAAAAATGTTTTTTGGTTTTAAATGCACGCTATTGTGACACCAGATATGAGTGGCAATGTGCACTGGCAGAGGTTGGCAGAGTACACGCTGTAGGCCTGACAACCGCTTGAAGACAACTAACTGCTATTCAATCTATAACAGTGAAAAAAGTTTTTTGGTTTTAAATGCACGCTATTGTGACACCAGATATGAGTGGCAATGTGCACTGGCAGAGGTTGGCAGAGTACACGCTGTAGGCCGGACATATCCGCTTGAAGACAATTAACTGCTATTCAATCTATAACATTGAAAAATGTTTTTTGGTTTTAAATGCACGCTATTGTGACACCAGATATGAGTGGCAATGTGCACTGGCAGAGGTTGGCAGAGTACACGCTGTAGGCCTGACACTTCCGCTTGAAGACAACTAACTGCTATTCAATCTATAACAGTGAAAAACGTTTTTTGGTTTTAAATGCACGCTATTGTGACACCAGATATGAGTGGCAATGTGCACTGGCAGAGGTTGGCAGAGTACACGCTGTAGTCATGACACCCGCTTGCACACAACTAACTGCTATTAAATCTATAACAGTGAAAAAAGTTTTTGTGTTTTAAATGCATGCTATTGTGACACCAGATATGAGTGGCAATGTGCACTGGCAGAGGTTGGCAGAGTACACGCTCTAGGCATGACACCCGCTTGCACACAACTAACTGCTATTCAATCTATAACAGTGAAAAAAGTTTTTTGGTTTTTAAATGCAATCTATTGCGACACCAGATAAGAGTGGCAATGTGCACTGGCAGAGGTTGGCAGAGTACACGCTGTAGGCCTGACACACCCGTTTGAAGACAAGTAACTGCTATTCAATCTATAACAGTGAAAAAAGTTTTTTGGTTTTAAATGCACGCTATTGTGACACCAGATATGAGTGGCAATGTGCACTAGCAGAGTTTGTCAGAGTACACGTTGTTGGCCTGACACACCCGCTTGAAGACAACTAACTGCTATTCAATCTATAACAGTGAAAAGAGTTTTTTGGTTTTAAATGAACGCTATTGTGACACCAGATATGAGTGGCAATGTGCACTGGCAGAGGTTGGCAGAGTACACGCTGTAGGCCTGACACCTGCTTGAAGACAACTAACTGCTATTCAATCTATAACAGTGAAAAAAGTTTTTTGGTTTTAAATGCACGCTATTGTGACACCAGATATGAGTGGCAATGTGCACTGGCAGAGGTTGGCAGAGTACACGCTGTAGGCCTGACACCTGCTTGCACACAACTAACTGCTATTCAATCTATAACAGTGAAAAAAGTTTTTTGGTTTTTAAATGCAATCTATTGCGAAACCAGATAAGAGTGGCAATGTGCACTTGCAGAGGTTGGCAGAGTACACGCTGTAGGCCGGATACATCCGCTTGAAGACAAGTAACTGCTATTCAATCTATAACAGTGAAAAACGTTTTTTTGGTTTTAAATGCACGCTATTGTGACACCAGATAAGAGTGGCAATGTGCACTGGCAGAGGTTGGCAGAGTACACGCTGTAGGCCTGACACACCCGCTTGAAGACAAGTAACTGCTATTCAATCTATAACAGTGAAAAAAGTTTTTTGGTTTTAAATGCACGCTATTGTGACACCAGATATGAGTGGCAATGTGCACTGGCAGAGGTTGGCAGAGTACACGCTGTAGGCCTGACACCTGCTTGAAGACAACTAACTGCTATTCAATCTATAACAGTGAAAAAAAAATTTTTGTTTTAAATGCACGCTATTGTGACACCAGATATGAGTGGCAATGTGCACTGGCAGAGGTTGGCAGAGTACACGCTGTAGGCCTGACACCCGCTTGAAGACAACTAACTGCTATTCAATCAATAACAGTGAAAAAAGTTTTTTGGTTTTTAAATGCAATCTATTGCGACACCAGATAAGAGTGGCAATGTGCACTGGCAGAGGTTGGCAGAGTACAAGCTGTAGGCCGGACACATCCGCTTGGAGACAACTAACTGCTATTCAATCTATAACAGTGAAAAAAGTTTTTTGGTTTTAAATGCACGCTATTGTGACACCAGATATGAGTGGCAATGTGCACTGGCAGAGGTTGGCAGAGTACACGCTGTAGGCAAGACACCCGCTTGCAGACAACTAACTGCTATTCAATCTATAACAGTGAAAAAAGTTTTTGGGTTTTAAATGCATGCTATTGTGACACCAGATATGAGTGGCAATGTGCAATGGCAGAGGTCTGCAGAGTACACGCTGTAGGCCTAACACACCCACTTGAAGACAACTAACTGCTATTCAATCTATAACAGTGAAAAAAGTTTTTTGGTTTTAAATGCATGCTATTGTGACACCAGATATGAGTGGCAATGTGCAATGGCAGAGGTCTGCAGAGTATACGCTGTAGGCCTGACACACCCGCTTGAAGACAACTAACTGCTATTCAATCTATAACAGTGAAAAAAGTTTTTTGGTTTTAAATGCACGCTATTGTGACACCAGATATGAGTGGCAATGTGCACTGGCAGAGGTTGGCAGAGTACACGCTGTAGGCCAGACACCCGCTTGGAGACAACTAACTGGTATTCAATCTATAACAGTGAAAAAAGTTTTTTGGTTTTAAATGCACGCTATTGTGACACAAGATATGAGTGGCAATGTGCACTGGCAGAGGTTGGCAGAGTACACGCTGTAGGCCTGACACCCGCTTGAAGACAACTAACTGCTATTCAATCTATAACAGTGAAAAAAGTTTTTTGGTTTTAAATGCACGCTATTGTGACACCAGATATGAGTGGCAATGTGCACTGGCAGAGGTTGGCAGAGTACACGCTGTAGGCCAGACACATCTGCTTGAAGACAAGTAACTGCTCTTCAATCTATAACAGTGAAAAACGTTTTTTGGTTTTAAATGCACGCTATTGTGACACCAGATATCAGTGGCAATGTGCACTGGCAGAGGTTGGCAGAGTACACGCTGTAGGCCTGACACACCCGCTTGAAGACAACTAACTGCTATTCAATCTATAACAGTGAAAAAAGTTTTTTGGTTGTAAATGCACGCTATTGTGACACCAGATATGAGTGGCAATGTGCACTGGCAGAGGTTGGCAGAGTACACGCTGTAGGCCAGACACATCTGCTTGAAGACAAGTAACTGCTCTTCAATCTATAACAGTGAAAAACGTTTTTTGGTTTTAAATGCACGCTATTGTGACACCAGATATCAGTGGCAATGTGCACTGGCAGAGGTTGGCAGAGTACACGCTGTAGGCCTGACACACCCGCTTGAAGACAAGTAACTGCTATTCAATCTATAACAGTGAAAAAAGTTTTTGGGTTTTAAATGCACACTATTGTGACACCAGATATGAGTGGCAATGTGCACTGGCAGAGGTTAGCAGAGTACACGCTGTAGGCCTGACACACCCGCTTGAAGACAACTAACTGCTATTCAATCTATAACAGTGAAAAAAGTTTTTGGGTTTTAAATGCACACTATTGTGACACCAGATATGAGTGGCAATGTGCACTGGCAGAGGTTGGCAGAGTGCACGCTGTAGGCATGACACACCCGCTTGAAGACAACTAACTGCTATTCAATCTATAACAGTGAAAAAAGTTTTTTCGTTTTAAATGCACGCTATTGTGACACCAGATTTGAGTGGCAATGTGCACTGGCAGAGGTTGGTAGAGTACACGCTGTTGGCCTGACACAAAGACGCTTGCAGACAACTAACTGCTATTTAATCTATTACAGTGAAAAAAAAGTTTTGGGGTTTTTAAATGCACGCTATTGTGACACCAGATATGAGTGGCACTGTGCACTGGCAGCGGTTTGCAGAGTACACGCTGTTGGCCTGACATACAGACGCTTGCAGACAACTAACTGGTATTCAATCTATAACAGTGAAAAAAACATTTTTTGTTTTTAAATGCACGCTATTGTGACACCAGATATGAGCTGCACTGTGCACTGGCAGAGGTTGGCAGAGTACACGCTGTAGGCCTGACACACAGACGCTTGCAGACAACTAACTGGTATTCAATCTATTACAGTGAAAACATTTTTTTTGTTTTTAAATGCAAGCTATTGTGACACCAGATATGAGTGGTGGCACTGGGCAAGTGGGCACAGTATTTATTTTTTATTTATTTATTAAAAATTCTTAAGAAACGCAGTCTTATTACCCATAGGGTCTCGATGCGCATACCAGCAATAAAACAGACAAAACAATATCCAGCAAACAACAGCATTATAATCACATGCATTTGAATCAGGTTAAAAGTATCATGTCATCCCATACGCCTGAGCAAATAAAACTGTTTTTTAAGCTCCGGCGAAACTTCAGTAGATCATTCTCAAGTCTTAATGTCAGAGGCAGGGAGTTCCAAAATTGCGCTCCCTGAACATCACTCGTTCTCCCTCCGCACTTTTTCTTTTTAAAATTTGGAATCTTCAATAAGGCTAAATCAGCCGATCTCAAGGATCGACTGGGAGTATAGCGTGTGAATTTATCCTTCAGATAGTCTGGTCCCATATACCAAACAACCATTTTTAAACAGAACCCGTTCACGAACGGGCAACCAGTGCAAGGCTCTTAATGATGGAGTGATATGGTCATTACGGGCCACACCCGTAAGTAGCCTTGCAGCTGCGTTCTGTATCAACTGTAGCTTGTGTATGATGTTCTGAGGCAGTCCAATGTACAGAGCATTGCAGTAGTCCAATCGGCTACTGATGATGGCGTTGACCACCGAGATTTGATCGGAGGGGGCAATGAATCTGAAAATAGACCTCAGAAGCTTCAGGTGGTAGTGGCAAGAGCTTACCACCTGATTAATCTGTGGCTTCAGTGTCAACCTGGAATCGAGAATGACTCCCAGATCTCTGACCTTAGTGGCAGGACTCGGAGATGGAGAAAACGAGTCCGGCCATGAGGGAAAGATACTATTCACCTCCTGGTTACTGAAGATGATGCATTCAGTTTTGGAGCCATTAAGTTTTAAATAATTGGCTCCCATCCACGACTGGATATCCTGTAGGCATGAAGAAAGATTCCACAGTATCCACAGTGAGCCTGACACAGAAGCTGGCAGGCAACTGCAATTAGATTACACAGGGGAAAAAAACAGACTGATGTTCTAGCCCTAAAAAGGGCTTTTTGGGATGCTGTTCTTACAGCAGAGATCAGATGAGTCCTTCAGGATTGTAGTGGACACTGAATACCCTAGCCTAGCTATCAATTTCCCTATCTAATCAGCAGCAGCTACACTTTCCCTCCTCTCACTGAGCATGCAGCTTCAGAATGAATCTAAAATGGATGCTGGGAGGGAGGTGGGAGGGTGTGGAAGGGAGGGTCTGCTGCTGATTGGCTGGAATGTGTCTGCTGACTGTGAGGCACAGGGTCAAAGTTTACTCAATGATGACGAATAGGGGGCGGATCGAACCGCGCATGCGTTCGCCCACCGTGGCGAACGCGAACACGCTATGTTCGCCGGGAACTATTCGCTAGCGAACAGTTCGGTACATCACTACTTGTATACTGATAATCTGACACATTTCTGACCACAAAATTAAAATCCCATATTTTCAGAGCTCCGGGCCCAAAACTGGCTAATCTACCCAAAATCAATCGACTCAGGCCCCATCGACAATCGGTGAAAGGTGAACTAGGTGCATAAGCACACAAGGAACTCACTCATGCCCTTCACATACGACTCGAAGGCCAAATCAGCCCGCAAGCTCCGGAAAACACCCAGGCCTCACGACCTGAAGAAGGCTGCGGAATACGCCGAGGCCTTTGCAAACTGGGCCTGGCACTCACCTCCGTCTGAAGCCGACTCGCCTACAGCATTGATGGGCCGCACGAAGCCCAAAACACAAACAGGCCCGCAAAAGGGGAGGGATATCGGCGAAATGCTCTCCGGCCCGACAAAACAGACGCCCGCAGAACGGGCGGACGAAGAGCACACCACAAACCCACCAGAGGACGAAAATGGCCGACCCCCCAGTAGGCCTAGCGGCTCCCTCCGGTCGCTTCCAGGGGAACCGGCGCACACGCAATCCTCCGATCCCTCGACCAAGCAGGATATCTCAGACCTCTACGACCGCATTAAAAAACAATTTGATGCAGACATCGCCCTAGTGAAAGAAGAAGTACAAGCAGTCACAGAACGAGTCCGGGTGACGGAGGAGGATGTAACCGACCTCAAACGAGGCCTATTAGCCCTGGAGGAGACAACACAAAAGCTACAAGCTGCCCACAGCAACACGATCCTCAGACTGGATTCCCTCGAGGATAAAGGCAGAGAGAAAAACCTGAAAATCCGGGGGGTTCCAGACACAATAGCGTCAGAGGAGCTGCCCCACCTTATTAGACGCCTAATAGCCTCCGTGTTGCCAGCAAAAACGGCTAAAGCAATAGAGCTAGACGGTGTATACCGCATAGCGAAATCACCCAGGGCACCCACAGCCTCCTCGAGAGACATCATACTTCGCTTCCACGCGTACGCTGACAAACAAAGACTCCAACAGGCACTGCGGGACAAAACACCTCTCCACTTTGAAACACACAGCCTGACCTTCTACCAGGATCTTACCCGCTCCACACTTCAATGGCGGCAAGCCATGAGACCCATCACGAAGAGGCTCCAAAAAGAAAGCATAACATACCGCTGGACTGCCCCAAGGGCCCTAACAGTGACAGTGGAGGAGAAAACCTACAGAGCTACGGCACCAGAGGAGGCACCACAGTTCCTGGCCTCACTTGGACTGGTGAACACCACAGGGATGGAATATCCCACACCAGAACGAATAGCACCGACCATAGGGAACTGCACAGACGGTATACCCAAGAATAGGCCCACACCTAATGCAGCACTCCCCCCCCCCGCTATCCCCACGTTAAGGGGCCCACATGATGACTCACACACACGGCGCACAGGACATCCACATCCCCTCCCCAATCCCCTCTAACCCGGACCGCCCAAGATGCCAACTAGGGCGGAAGGGTACACAAAGACCGAGAGACCTACACGAACCTAACCCACACGACATACTAGCACAAGAACTCCCAGGACTAAACCCAGTTCTCAGGGGAGCACACCCGCTACAAACGCCCTGTCGAGCCCACACCATCAGGCAAAATCAGCCACTCAAAACCCACATCTACGATCACCAAGCAGTCTCATATAGGCACCTTCCCAGACAAACACTAGACCCAAATGAGACTGACCTATTACTCAGACTCCTGTCATAAACCAAAAATGTGCTACGATTCCACATGTCATGAAAATGTCTCTGTATATATGTACAAGCTTGCATTCATTGTTATGGCAACAAAGATTAACGTGTAGTAGAGAAACAAAAAAGGGAGGCGTATACCGCGCCTAGTAATTTACATATGTAGAAAATACATACATGGGTCTTTGAATTATCCAATAAATCGTAACCTCGGAGAAGAATAAAAGAAAAAATAATAGTGCAATACAGTAAGTTAAGTTTTAAAAATAGTTGGTAGCTATATGCAATCCACTCACATTTAGATGAGCTATAACAGAGCTCTGCTGTGAAGCGCCTGGACGGTACGATCCCCGTCTATGGATTTGTAGTGGTCTCCACGGATGTTTCCAAAGTGCAATATGCGTAGTTGATATAAAGGAAAGATAGCAGCAATATGGTGAAGTAAGTACCAATATTGTAAAAGGTAATAAATAGTATTGTACTTACACTTTCCAGAGCATGGGACCTGCTCTAGTGTAAACAGCTTAGGTGGTATAATCCCCACCACGGATAATCAGGATACCAGGAAATGATAAAAATAATGAATAAAAGTAACTTTAAAAGTATACTTTAATATAAACAAACAGAGTAATAAAAGGTAAAATATAAAATATAAAGTCCACTTAACGCGTTTCGCCTGATAGGCTTCTTCAGAACCACACTTCTGAAGAAGCCTATCAGGCGAAACGCGTTAAGTGGACTTTATATTTTATATTTTACCTTTTATTACTCTGTTTGTTTATATTAAAGTATACTTTTAACCCCTTAAGACCGCAGGACGTACTATGCCGTCCTTATTTGGGCGGCTCTAAACGCCGCAGGACGGCATAGTACGTCCTGGGCGGTCTTCAGCCCCACGTGGCCGGCGGAACATGGCTGCTGCAGATCGCGGTCGGGGGGCATGCCTGGCCCCCCAGGCAGCCCCCCTGTGCCTGGGGACCGCGGTCTGCAGCTTCCGATCGCAGTGACAGGCTGTCACTGCGATCGGTATTTACCATGTGTCAGCCGATTTGAAATCGGCTGACACATGGAGCCGGCCGCATTCTTCTGCAGCAGATCGCGGTCGGGGGACATGCCTGGCCCCCCAGGCAGCCCCCCTGGGGTCAGTGACCGCGATCTGAACTGTCAGGCTGCAGTCTGATCACACTGACAGGCTGCCATAGCCTGTCAGTGCGATCAGTGTTACTATGTGTCAGCCCATTGGCTGACACATGTAACTGCAGCCATTAGCCCCCTACAGATCGCGGTGGGGGGCATGCCTGTACCTCCCAGGCATCCCCCTGTGGCCAATTACCGCGATCTGTAGGAGGTGATCACAGTGACAGCCAGTCACTGTGATCACTGTTAGTATGTGTCAGCCAATGATCTCAGATCACTGGCTGACACATTGTCTCTGCCCCTCTCCTCACCTCACTTCGATCTGAGAGAGAGAGGCAGAGAGATCGTGGTTTTTGCAGCTCCTGTGGAAAAAGAAAGTTTAAATTTTTTTTTAAAGTTTTAAAATTTATATTTTATTTAACCCTTTCAGTGCTGATCACAGCATATTACTGTGATCAACCTGATTAGGGTATTTATTTATTTATTTATTTTTTTTGGATCAAAAAAAAATTATTTCTAATTTTTTTTGATCCTTTGTGTCAGTCGCAGCAACCCAAATCTCCATTACCCTTTCCCCGCTGCCGTGATCACTATACTGTACAGTATATCTGCTGTACAGTACTGTATCAGTGATCACTGTGATCAGAGGGCTCTCTGATCAGACTGACCTTTTTTAGGGTTATTTTTACATATCAAAAAATAACCCTTTCAGTTTTAAAAACTTTTTTGGGTCAAAAAAATTATTTCTAATTTTTTTTGACCCTTTGTGTCAGTCGCAGCAACCCAAATCTCCATTACCCTTTCCCCGCTGCCGTGATCACTATACTGTACAGTATATCAGCTGTACAGTACTGTATCAGTGATCACTGTGATCAGAGGGCTCTCTGATCAGACTGACCTTTTTTAGGGTTATTTTTACATATCAAAAAATAACCCTTTCAGTTTTAAAAACTTTTTTGGGTCAAAAAAATTATTTCTAATTTTTTTTGACCCTTTGTGTCAGTCGCAGCAACCCAAATCTCCATTACCCTTTCCCCGCTGCCGTGATCACTATACTGTACAGTATATCTGCTGTACAGTACTGTATCAGTGATCACTGTGATCAGAGGGCTCTCTGATCAGACTGACTTTTTTTTAGGGTTATTTTTATAGATCTGAAAATAACCCTTTCAGTGTACTGATTGCAGCTGCCTATACTGTGATCAGTACATTTATATTATTTTTTGAGGGCGGGTAGTAGGTGTTAGGCAGGTAGATAATTAATTACCCACTTTAGTATATAAATTAATTAATTTGTCCCCCTAGAATGGCACGTCGCTACTCAGCCGAGGAGGCGTATGCCATTCTGGCAGGCAGTGATAGTGACACTCTGCAAGACAGTGACACTATCACTGCCTCTGACATTGAGCCTCTGAGTGAGACCTCAAGTGATGGTGCCCCACCACCACTCACAAGAGGACGCTCAGCAAGCCCAATGCCAGGCAGAGACTGGGTGCCTCCAAATATGATGGCCCCAGAAATACCGCCGTTCACTGTTACACCTGGCATCACTGTAACAGTGGACGACTGCGAGCCAATTCGTTTTTTTGAGCTCTTTATGTCAGACGATATATTTGAGCTCATGGCTCAGCAAACGAATTTGTTTGCTATGCAGTATCTCTCTGCACATCCGGGGTCCCATCATGGTCGCAGGAATATGTGGAGACCCACGGATGTCGCAGAGATGAAGCGGTTTTGGGCTTTAACCCTAATGATGGGTATTGTAAAAAAGCCCAGTATCAGGTCCTACTGGAGCAAGCAACGTATCCTGGCTATGATACCGGAGAAACTGACGGAAGCGAAGCACAGAGAGATGGACACAGGTTTCTTCAGGAAGGAAGAGATTCTTTATTGGATCACCGATCGGGACTCAGAGGGACTAGCGTCACCAAAATACAGCAAGTTCTGAGCCCCGGACAATAGTGCAGGCTCCTTATATAGGCACATAACTCCTCCCATATTAAGCTCCACCCGCACATTCTCTTAACCAATCAACACAAATAAGAGTTAACTTCCTGTTTGACCGCATGGCTTGTCCAGCACAATGGAGGAGGGGGAATACTACATCCTGTATTCTTGCACATGCTCCGTACACTACTGATCGTATCTTGCCTCGTGCAACCAACTGATCGATACGTCAGCATATGCACGTACACATGCCACGTGGTAATCTCGGCCTACTAAATTTATTTTTACCGAGATTCCACCACATTCCCCCCTTTGATGCCTCTTGATATTTCACAATTACTTGAGGCATCACTTAACCTTGGTTTGCATACACCGCAAGTTACCATGAACCAGACCAGACTTATCTTATGATGTGAATCTTCAACACTCATCTTCCTGCATTGGTTCTCCCTGATCTAAAGCCTTATACTTATAAATCGCCATTATCTGTGCAGCAGCCTTCCTCTCTGCTATATTTTCTATCAGGCTTTGCACAGACCTAACTACTAAGGGTATAAGACACGGCAGGAGTAGGCACAACATTAAAATCAGTAGGACTCCACCTACCACTGCCTTAAGCCCTCCAAACCACTCGTACCAGCTACCAAACCAACTACTTGGATTATACCCTTTCCATACCTGAGTAGGCACATGCGCTAGTTTAACCATATGGCTAGTAAGCTCAGCTATTGCTTGCCCTTCGTCATCTATTTGAAGACAGCAATTGCTCAGGTTAAACTTCCCACATACACCTCCCTCTACTGCCAAAAGGTAATCCAAGGCTAATCTATTTTGGTAGACTGCTGTCCTCATCCTGGTGTTATGCTTCGCTAGAAGATTGAGCGCTTGTGATGTTTCGTTGGTGATAATCTCAACCACCACCTGTAATCTTATAATACGGTTGAGCATATAAATAGGGGTTCTGTAACCAAAGGTACCATCCTCAGCCCACGTGGCTGGCCCATAATAATCTATGATACGCTGGGGAGGCCATTCATTATCTTCCCAGGTGCCTATCTCTATGGGTCCCCTTTTCTTCCTATGATTCACATCATACACTTTAACACCTAAAGTCTCACCTGTTTCAATCGGTAACAAGAAGAAGGATGGTTTGAGCATACCCAACACACATGCCCCTTCCCAGTCCTGTGGCAATTCCGAATAGGCTTTCTTACCACAGATCCAGTACAAATTTGCTGGGGCTCTCCAGGTAGATGTGATGGATAGGTCAAACCACACATCCTTTAAATTGGCGTATCTAGCAAACGGGTTAGATGGTTCTGAGACATTTGAAGCCGACCACCAAGTTGTATTCTTTGTATCATCATCATAAGCTTTTTGCCCTAGACAAGTTAATTCTCCTACAGAAGTGTTATACATTATTCCTTTCCTTGCTATGCAAACATAACCTATGATGGAGGTCTTTAATCTCCACTCAGATTTACCTCTAACACTCATATGATAATCGGCTTGTGTAGATATTAGTTGGTCAACTGCCTCAGAACCGGACATTACCTCCTTTGCTTCCCAAGGCCATTGGTCTCCCATGTTAGTACCTCCACACACATAGCAGTTGGTAACATTAAGACTACCGGCAATACTTTCGGCTAAATCAATAAACAGGTTTTTAGCATTATGGGGGATCTTATTATCTATACTCATCTCTTCATAAAAGGAATGGTATACTTGATGAGTTTGGGAGGATACCGTATCAGTCTCTATCCCTATAAACAATACTGTCCCAGGATCTAAACCCGTCCCGTATATTTGAAACCCAAATAAATTGCCATATTTGTCTAAGAACTTATCGGGGTTATTTATAAGTATATGGATGGGATTACATTCCATAGACTTACAATATGGGCTAGTCGGCAACTTAGTCACTATCATGTCTTTGTCTACTGTCTGTCCCCAAGTCGCCCACCCCACACAAGACCAATATGGGCAGAAGTTATAGTCTTTATTTGGGCATCTAGGACTCACATATTTATTTTTACTACTGGGACAAATATATTTATCATTAGACCCATACGTCCTCTCCCATCTAAGATCCCCACATACATTCCACGGCTTTCTACCACTCAATATCGCTTTACACGCATCAAATAGCAGAACACCCGAAGAATGTACGGATTCTAACACCGTCTTATTAATTAGGGTCCCCTGAGGATCTCCATTCCTGAGAGTCAACCAAATTGTACGAGGTTGATACTCCGGACTGAAGCACTTAGGTTCTCCTACTCCTAAATGGCACACACTATAGTCTATATTTAGGTATCTACATCTCGATACATCTCCTTTACACTCGTATTGTGAATGCCAAATTAGGGTTTGGGAAATATGGTTACCTGTTCTCGTAGTCTTAATGCATACCTCACAGCTAGGAGTGTCGGTACCTCTACCTTCCTGAATATAAAAACACATATAAATAAACACTATCAAAAACACATCTTTCGCCGTCATCCTCAGTCTTCGTCCGTGCGAAGGCACCTCAGCTTCCAGGATGTAAGGGCTGCAGGGAATGGAGTTCTGCTCGTCTTCACAGGAGTCCCTTCGAGACTTTCCCTGGCTTATAAACTATACGTCGGTGGGTGGACAGGCTTTATTATGGCCTTCTCACTCACGCACCAAATCCCAAAAATAATAAAATTTGTAATCCACAATAGTTCCTCGTTACTCCGACTGAGTAGTGCGTTTTAACCGGATCTTGCAGGGATTCTCTGGATCTGCTGTAACTTGCCAAGAATCGACTGCTGCTGGTTTAACCCTGGAGTGATGTATCCACGGAGTCACTTCGGCTACTTTTATCGCTGTAGGGGTAGACAAAAGAACAACATAAGGACCTCTCCACTTGGGCCCTAACGGTACATTATTCCACTCTTTAATCCACACTTGATCTCCTGGATGATAACTATGAACAGGGGGATAAATATTCACAGGTAATCTATCTTGTACCCATTTCTGTACCTCCTCCATAGTCTTACCCAACTCTACAACCTGCTGCCGGGTAATTCCTTCTCCCAACTGACTCAAATCCCCCCTTAAGTTACCAAGTACGGGAGGTGGTCGCCCATACATAATTTCAAAAGGAGAGAGGCCCATCCTTCTGGTAGGGGTACTGCGGATTCGCAATAGAGCTATGGGTAAGAGAACGTTCCACTTAAGTTGGGTTTCCTGACACATTTTAGCCAACTGGTTCTTAATAGTTCTATTCATTCTCTCTACCTTACCAGAGCTCTGGGGTCTATATGCAGTATGAAGCCTCCACTTTATACCAAGCATATGAGTCAGTTGTTGTAGGCACTGATGAACAAAAGCTGGACCATTGTCCGATCCTATAGAACAGGGTAGTCCATATCGGGGTATTATTTCTCATAGCAGGAATCTCACAACTTCTCCTGCTTTCTCTGTACGAGTAGGACATGCTTCTACCCAGCCTGAATAGGTGCACACAATTACCAGCAGGTAACGATGTCCACCCGATTTAGGCATCACTGTAAAGTCTATTTGTAGATCGGACATGGGGAGTCTCCCCATAAACTGGACTCCTGGTGGCTTTACTGGTCCTTGTCTTGCATTATTTTTAGCACACGTTACACATCTTCGTACAATGGCCTGAGTC
Source organism: Pelobates fuscus (assembly GCF_036172605.1). NCBI lineage: Eukaryota > Metazoa > Chordata > Amphibia > Anura > Pelobatidae > Pelobates > Pelobates fuscus. The sequence continues at coordinate 427,786 of NC_086326.1, forward strand.
AAGTTGGACAATCTTGGTATGTAGAAATGTTTTCTGAGAGATTCTTCAGTACTGTCTCTCCCAGAATGTGTCCCGTTATGATAATTTTGGACAATTTCTACCGCTAGTGATGCTGGTATGACTATTCTTCCATCTTCTAGCTGATACCACTTGTTCTCCAAATACTTTCCTGGTTCAGTCTTTAACCACTCCTCTTCTTGAGCTGTATAAACTGGAGTCCATTGGGACAGTGGAGTTGGTATAAGAGCAGCTATATGCCCCACATACTCCTGTCTTCCTGATTCAGCAGCACGCTTAGCTGCACTATCTGCCATCCGATTTCCCTTAGTTACATCACCATCTCCTCTCAGATGCGCTCGACAATGTATGATACCGACTTCTTTCGGCTCCCACACTGCTTCCAATAGTTGTAGGATTTCAGCTGCGTATTTGATTTCTTTGCCTTCTGAATTCAGTAGTCCTCTTTCTTTATACAAAGCTCCGTGGGCATGAGTGGTTAAAAACGCATATTTGGAGTCCGTGTAGATGTTTACTCTTAAACCTTCAGCCAATTGTAACGCTCGTGTCAGTGCTATCAATTCTGCCTTTTGTGCTGATGTTCCTTTCGCCAGTGGCCGAGCTTCTATCACCTTGTCTATTGTTGTCACTGCATATCCTGCATAGCGGATCCCTTCTTTCACATAACTACTGCCGTCGGTATAATATTGAACATCGGGGTTCTGGATGGGAAAATCACGAAGATCTGGTCTACTTGAGAATACTTCATCCATTACTTCCAAACAATCATGTTGACTTTCAGTAGGTTGTGGCAAAAGGGTAGCTGGATTTAAGGTGTTTACAGTCTCTAAATGCACTCTGGGGTTTTCACACAACATTGCTTGATACTTGGTCATACGGCTGTTACTAAACCAATGATTTCCTTTGTAATCCAACAATGTCTGTACTGCATGTGGGACTCGTACATAAAGTTCTTGACCCAGAGTGAGTTTATCGGCTTCAGCTACTAGCAGGGCGGCTGCAGCTACGGCTCTTAGACAAGGTGGAAGTCCGCTGGCCACTGCATCCAATTGCTTAGACATGTAGGCAACAGGTCTTTGCCATGATCCCAAGTACTGTGTCAATACTCCCACAGCCATTCTTCTTTGCTCGTGTACATATAAGTAGAATGGTCGTGTGTGATCAGGTAGACCTAATGCTGGGGCACTCATCAAAGCCTTCTTCACATCTTCAAATGCCGTTTGCTGTTCTTGGGTCCATAAGAAGGGGTCGTGCTCTGTACCTTTGATAGCTGCGTACAGAGGTTTTGCCAGTATCGCGTAGCTGGGAATCCATATCCTACAGAAGCCTGCTGCCCCCAAGAATTCTCGCACTTGTCTTCTATTCTTGGGTATTGGTATTTGGCAGACAGCTTCTTTTCTCTCTGGCCCCATAATTCTTTGACCTTCAGAGATATGGAATCCCAGATATTTGACAGTTGGCAAACACAACTGAGCCTTCTTTCTAGACACCTTGTATCCTGCCTTCCAGAGAATGTGTAGTAGATCGTGCGTTGCTTGCTGACAGATTTCTTTTGTAACTGCTGCTATCAACAAGTCATCTACATATTGTAACAATACACACTCTCCTGGGATGGACTCGAAATCCAGTAGATCTTGACTTAGGGCTGAACCAAATAGGGTAGGTGAATTTTTAAACCCTTGGGGCAGTCTTGTCCAAGTCATTTGGCGTTTTGAGCCCGTTACAGCGTTCTCCCATTGGAAAGCGAAAATACATTGACTTTCTGCGGCAATTCGGAGGCAAAAGAAGGCATCTTTGAGATCTAAGACTGTAAAGTAGGTAGCCCCGCCCGGAATTAAAGCAAGCAGGTTATATGGATTGGGTACAACTGGATGTATACTAACAACCGCATCATTGACTGCTCTCAAGTCCTGCACAGGTCGATACTCATCTGTACCGGGCTTTTGAACAGGCAGCAATGGGGTGTTCCAGGGGGAAGTACAGAATTTTAGGATACCATACCGTATGAACTTATCCAGATAAGATTGGATGTTCTTCTTAGCCTTCTGCGGGATGTGGTATTGTCTTAGGCTCACTGGATAAACCCCAAGTTTTAGTTCAATTTTTATAGGTGGAATATTGCGGGCCAGTCCTGGTGGGTTGTTCTCTGCCCAAACTCCTGGTATGTTAAATAATGTCTCATCACTCCTAGGGTTTTGGCTAGTCAACACTGTATAAAGTCGCCACTCTTCTTCCTTTGGTACGGATAATGTCATGATACCTGAAGGTCCATTAAACTTTAAGGATGTTGTTCCATTTGGTAGGAACGTAATCTGCGCTTGTAATTTAGATAGCATATCACGTCCCAGCAATTGGACTGGACATTCAGGCATATAAAGGAATTGATGTTTTACTACGTGGCCTCCCAATGTACAGAGTCGACTTTTAAGAACCGGTTTTTCAGCACTTCTTCCAGTTGCTCCTATCACAGTAATAGTCCTTCCAGATGGGGGAGCAACTAGATTAGTCACCACTGAATGTTCAGCACCAGTGTCGATCATGAACGCACTCCTTTTTCCCCCTATTGATACATCGACCATAGGCTCCGCTCGACCAAGGGGGATGGAGCCCGGTCGGTATCAATAGTCCTCCATGACCGTGTCAGCCAATCCTACAAAGTCCCTACCTTCTCTATCGCGGGACCTTTGCGCTGCTGGAATATACCTGTCTTCCCTAACACTTCCTCTGTTCCCATTACTCCCTCTATTACCATTACTCCCTCCGGGGCCTCCTCTACCTCTCGCTCTGCCTCTAAAGTTTCCGTAACCTGTCCTAGGTCTGTCTCTCTCACACTGTTCTCTTCGAGGACACTCATTTCTCCATTACCCTTCTTCCCTACAGTATGCGCACTGATTTCTACTTAGAGGTTCCTCATTCCATCTACTATCGCCTCTATCTGGGCCCCGTCTATTTACGCCTGCGATTGCTACCGCTAGCATATCAGCCTTTTTACGCATCTTGCGCTCTTCCTCTTTCTTACTTTCTGTTTCCCTATTCATATAAACCTTATTCGCTACCTCCATTAGTTGGGTGATTGACATACCTGCAAACCCTTCTAACTTTTGTAGCTTGCGCTTAATATCTCCGTAAGCTTGGCTGACAAAGGCGGAGTTCACCATTCGGGAATTGTCTGCGTCTTCCGGATTAAAGGGGGTATACAAGCGGTATGCCTCCAATAATCGGTCATAAAAGACACTGGGCGCTTCATCACTTTTCTGAATCACCTCAACTGTCTTTGACATGTTAATAGCTTTCTTTCCTCCGGCTTTCATGCCAGCAATTATAGCGTCTCTATAGGCTCTGAGTTGAACCATATCAGCACCATTTACATTCCAATCGGGATCGGTGTTGGGATAATGTGTTGCGGCCCATGCTGATGGATTGGCTTGGTTTAAAGTACGGGCTTTATCCTCTAGTGCTTTAATGGCCGCTTGGTTAATTCTTGTCCTTTCCTCATTGTTGAAACAAGTCATTAATAACTGCTGGCAATCAGCCCATGTCGGGTTATGTGTCTGTACTATTGAGGTGAACAGATCAGTCATAGCTTGTGGTTTCTCAGTATACGAGGAATTGTGGGTCTTCCAATTTAAGAGATCGGTTGTCGTGAATGGGACATATACAAAGACTGGGTCAGCATGTGCCATTTGGCCTGCGGCATCGATATAGGCTGACCCAGGATTCAGACGAAGAGGCATCTGATAGTGTTTTAATTGTTGGGCACCGGTCAACTGTCGGGTCTGTATGGGGCTACGTGGAGGGGCGTCAGTCATAGGTTCCAGTCGGGGAGAAATAGGGTATGGGGATATGGGAGCTTGGTTTTGGGAAAAGGTTGTAAATAAAACACTTCGAGCCGAGCTAGATGAAGCTTGACCGGAAGTCTGAAGTGGCGCCAAATTAGGATATTCGTTTTTAATGGGGGTTGGTTCTGATTCCGGAAGGGGAGATTTAGTACGAGGGGGGGTGGATCCTGTACTGGAGGAGGAAGCGGAAGTGGATGGGGGTAATGAGGGGAGGGTTGCAGGACTTCCTGCATTTGCGTCACTTCCTCTTAACGGAAAGTTAGGGGGCGGCAAAGGGATCTCGGACTCAGGGGGCGTGTCCAAAATGGGCCTAACACCAGTCCTAGTGGACGAACAAGTCCTAGCTACCATGAGGCGACATTGCTCCTCGTGGCATGTCCGGAGCCATTTTGGCGAGTCATTTACGGCCTGTCTCCAACAATCAATATAAGGAAACTGGCCGTAAAGTTCAGGCCTACCTGATACAGCCACGTGTACGCGCTGTACCAGAGTTGGATCCAAACTGCCACGTGGCGGCCATGCCGCAACCAAAGTAGGCCACTCCCTAGTACACAAAGTGACCAAACGTACAGGAGACATTTTAACCCCAAAATCACAAGTTTTGAATCCCTTTTTAAAATTCTTCACCATACAACCTAAGGGATCCGGAATCGTTGACTGCGACGCACCCATACTTAGCAATGGAACGTCGTCGACAACGAATACTATACACGCGTACTATTCAACAGTCACACCCGTTTCCTCTGGTAACAGCACCACGTGGTACGGTTACCAAGTGAAACGTACACAATAACACAATAAACACTCAGGGAATTCCCGTACACACACAGCTGTTACACCAGTCACTAGATAATCAATATTATGCCCTTTGGCGTAACTATACAGTCACCCACGCTATAATTCTCTATATACGAATTACCCGTCTATAACACACCCAGTAACATCGTCTTTTACAAATAGCGGTTACAGTACGGTTAGCATAGGTCAAAGCACAAGTTAAGGTCACAATACAATTATTAGTGGTTATGGTGTTAAACATGCAATGGACGACAATGATTAGTACTTATATACAGTGTCAGTAAATATACAGGGTTATGGTACCGTGCACTATAATACAGCAACACACTATTAACACTCTCGCTAGACGGCTGAGCTCGCGCTATCTAACAAGATATACACTTTACTAAACAATCGTTAACACATTTACAATTCCCAACTAAACTATTGGCCAGTACCTTGAATGGACTACCTAAAAACAATCTACATACGTTTTGGTTAGCCACACTGCCCAATCACCACATATATAGCGAGCTAGAGGACCGAATTTACACAGACGCCTCTTAGTCGCACTATCAAAAGTCTAGTGGGTTCCAAATTTACACGCCTTCCCACTTAGCCCAGATAGGATGAGAGCTAGCGAACCGAATTTACACAGACGCCGCTTAGTCTCCCGGTCCCTCCGACCTAGCGAACAAAATATACACCCTAGAACGCTAGTCTAGACAAGACACCGGTGTCCGGCTAGGGCTATTTACACCAGAGCCCCGCCTGACTAACAGAATCAAACGGTCTGACTAAAGAGCGTTCGATCGAGCGGTGCGCCTTCGCTCCTTCCCTCCGACAGAGGGGGCAGATACACAGATTCAAACCCCTTTGGGCCTACCGCACAATCGGTATACCCCTAGTGGGTCCTGCCGTCTAAAACAGCAGTTGTCTTACCTCCTCGTTCCTGAACCTGAGTTCACACTCATCGACGGGGACACCCCAGCACTTCTCACGTAGAGGCCGATGATCTCCTGGACAACAGACCAGTGGCGCCGAGACGAAGGGAGGTCCACGCAGAAGTTCAGGGGTGCAGCCGTAGAGAACGTGGGCAAAGATAGACCGTCTCACGCCTCTGCCTCTCAGCTACCGTTGAACGATGAGCTTCCCGGCCAATGCACCAAATGATACCGGAGAAACTGACGGAAGCGAAGCACAGAGAGATGGACACAGGTTTCTTCAGGAAGGAAGAGATTCTTTATTGGATCACCGATCGGGACTCAGAGGGACTAGCGTCACCAAAATACAGCAAGTTCTGAGCCCCGGACAATAGTGCAGGCTCCTTATATAGGCACATAACTCCTCCCATATTAAGCTCCACCCGCACATTCTCTTAACCAATCAACACAAATAAGAGTTAACTTCCTGTTTGACCGCATGGCTTGTCCAGCACAATGGAGGAGGGGGAATACTACATCCTGTATTCTTGCACATGCTCCGTACACTACTGATCGTATCTTGCCTCGTGCAACCAACTGATCGATACGTCAGCATATGCACGTACACATGCCACGTGGTAATCTCGGCCTACTAAATTTATTTTTACCGAGATTCCACCACAGCTACACCTCTTTTCCCTGAGGTTATGTTGAGGGATCGCTACCTGCAACTGCTGCGATTCCTTCATTTTAATGATAACTCGCTGTGTCCCCCTAGAAACGACCCACTGTTTGACAGGCTATATAAAATTCGGCCCTTTATTCAACTCCTGTCAGACAAATTTTCTGAAAATTATGTCCCCGATAAAGATATTTCAATTGACGAGTCCCTTATGAAATTTAAAGGTCGACTGCTATTTAAGCAATATATTCCATTGAAGCGGTCCCGATATGGCGTTAAATGAAAATACTAAGTCTCTAGTGCACTAACTAATATCAGGATTATGACATTTCCAGTGAAAATGCTATTTATCTGATTAAAAAGACAAAAATCAAAGTAGAAATCGCTACATGGGCCCAGCATTTCTGTTAAAATGGCTAGACCTAACATCTCAAATTATGCCATTTGTTATACTCTGGGGTGCCTACTTTTGAAAATGGTTTGCCATAATAGTGGAAATGTTATTACCCAGGCTGCCATGCTCTCTCAAAGGCGAGATAGACCCAGAAAATCACTTTGTTAAATTGCCAACTTTGAAAAGGACATCTAATATTTTTGTCCCCATGACTTCCCCCCCAAAACAGAGAATCTAGTACATGGGGGTACTGTTACATTCAGGAGACAATGTTAAATACAAATAGTGAGGCTTTGTTGCAATAACTCATATCAGGAATATGAAATGTCCTGTGAAAATGGAGTTCATGTGCGTGAAAAAGCACAAATAAAGCTATAACCCCTATGTGGGCCCTTCATTTCTGATAAAGTGGTTAGACCAAACATCTTGCAATGCACCATTTCTTATACTCTGGGTTGCCTACTTTTGAAAATGGTATGCCATAATAGTGGAAATGTTATTACCCAGGCTGCCATGCTCTCTCAAATGCGATATAGGCCCAGAAAATCACTTTGCCAAATTTCAATGTAATAAAGCCTAAATGGATAAGCCGTATATATGACAGTGTAACTTTCAAAAACACCATAAAACCTATACATGGGGGGTACCATGGCGCTCGTGAGACCTCACTGAGCAGAACTAGGAGTGTTTCAGGGCAGTAAACTATATACTAACAATAATATTATCAGTGAAAGTACAGATTTTATGTGAAAAATGCAAAAAAAACAAGCAAACACTAAATTTGGCTAGGGTTTGTGCCCAAGTGGCTACTACAAAAGACTGGGCATACCCCATTTTGAATACCCTGGGATGTCTACTTTTTCAAATGGTATGCCATGATGGGGGTAATTTTCATTTCTTGGCTGCCATACGGTCTCAAAGGCAGCCTGGACACTGCAAACTAATCTGACAAATTTCAAGGTGAAAAAGCATAAATGGATAAGCCGTATATATGACCCTGAAACTTTCCAAAACCCCATAAAACCTATACATGGGGGGTACCATGGCGCTCGTGAGACCTCACTGAGCAGAACTAGGAGTGTTTCAGGGCAGTAAACTATATACTAACAATAATATTATCAGTGAAAGTACAGATTTTATGTGAAAAATGCAAAAAAAAAACCAAACACTAAATTTGGCTAGGGTTTGTGCCCAAGTGGCTACTACAAAAGACTGGGCATACCCCATTTTGAATACCCTGGGATGTCTACTTTTTCAAATGGTATGCCATGATGGGGGTAATTTTCATTTCGTGGCTGCCATACGGTCTCAAAGGCAGCCTGGACACTGCAAACTAATCTGACAAATTTCAAGGTGAAAAAGCATAAATGGATAAGCCGTATATATGACCCTGAAACTTTCCAAAACCCCATAAAACCTATACATGGGGGGTACCATGGCGCTCGTGAGACCTCACTGAGCAGAACTAGGAGTGTTTCAGGGCAGTAAACTATATACTAACAATAATATTATCAGTGAAAATACAGATTTTATGTGAAAAATGCCAAAAAAACAAACAAACACTAAATTTGGCTAGGGTTTGTGCCCAAGTGGCTACTACAAAAGACTGGGCATACCCCATTTTGAATACCCTGGGATGTCTACTTTTTCAAATGGTATGCCATGATGGGGGTAATTTTCATTTCTTGGCTGCCATACGGTCTCAAAGGCAGCCTGGACACTGCAAACTAATCTGACAAATTTCAAGGTGAAAAAGCATAAATGGATAAGCCGTATATATGACCCTGAAACTTTCCAAAACCCCATAAAACCTATACATTGGGGGTACCATGGCGCTCGTGAGACATCACTGAGCAGAACTAGGAGTGTTTCAGGGCAGTAAACTATATACCGTATATACTCGAGTATAAGCCGACCCGAATATAAGCCGAGGCCCCTAATTTTACCCAAAAAAACTGGGAAAACTTATTGACTCGAGTATAAGACTAGGGTGGGAAATGCAGCAGCTACTGGTAAATTTCTAAATAAAATTAGATCCTAAAAAAATATATTAATTGAATATTTATTTACAGTGTGTGTATAATGAATGCAGTGTGTGTGTATAATGAATGCAGTGTGTGTATGAATGCAGTGTGTGCGTATGAATGCAGCGTGTGCGTATGAGTGCAGCGTGTGTGTATGAGTGCAGCGTGTGCCTATGAGTGCAGCGTGTGCGTATGAGTGCAGTGTGTGTAGTAGTGCAGTGTGTGTGTATGAATGCAGTGTGTGTGTATGAATGCACAGTGTGTGTATGAGTGCAGCGTGTGCGTATGAGTGCAGCGTGTGTGTATGAGTGCAGTGTGTGTAGTAGTGCAGTGTGTGTAGTAGTGCAGTGTGTAGTAGTGCAGTGTGTAGTAGTGCAGTGTGTATGAGTGCAGTGTGTATGAGTGCAGTGTGTGTAGTAGTGCAGTGTGTGTGTGTATGAATGCACTGTGTGTGTATGAATGCAGTGTGTGTATGAGTGCAGTGTGTATGAGTGCAGTGTGTATGAGTGCAGTGTGTATGAGTGCAGTGTGTATGAGTGCAGTGTGTATGAGTGCAGTGTGTATGAGTGCAGTGTGTATGAATGCAGTGTGTATGAATGCAGTGTGTATGAGTGCAGTGTGTATGAGTGCAGTGTGTATGAGTGCAGTGTGTATGAATGCAGTGTGTGTATGAGTGCAGTGTGTGTATGAGTGCAGTGTGTGTATGAGTGCAGTGTGTGTATGAATGCAGTGTGTGTATGAATGCAGTGTGTGTATGAGTGCAGTGTGTATGAATGCAGTGTGTGTGTGTGTGTGTGTGTAGGTGTGTGTGTGTGTGTGTGTGTGTGTGTGTGTGTGTGTGTGTGTGTGTGTGTGTGTGTGTGTGTGTGTGTGTGTGTGTGTGTTGAAGAGCCTTGGTGGGGGGTGGGCAATTTTATTATTTTTTTAAAAAAAAAATATTTGAATTTTTTTTTATTATTATTTCTTATTATTTAATTTAATTAACTTTTTTATTTTATTATTATTCATTTTTTTTTTTTCGTCCCCCCTCCCTGCTTGATTCATGGCAGGGAGGGGGGCTCCTTCCCTGGTGGTTCAGCATTGGCAGTTCAGTGGGGGGGAGAGGGGGCTGGCAGAGCTGTACTTACCTTTCCTGCAGCTCCTGTCAGCTTTCTTCTCCTCCTCTGCGCCGTCCGTGCAGCTCTTCTGTCAGCTCACACTGTAAATCTCGCGAGAGCCGCGGCTCTCGCGAGATTTACACTGGGAGCTGACCGAGGTGCTGAACGGACGGCGCAGAGGAGGAGAGAGCTGACAGGAGCTGCAGGAAAGGTAAGTTGCAGCTCTGACAGCCCCAGTCTGTATTATGGCAATGCAAATTGCCATAATACAGACTATTGACTTGAGTATAAGCCGAGTTGGGGTTTTTCAGCACAAAAAATGTGCTGAAAAACTCGGCTTATACTCGAGTATATACGGTACTAACAATAATATTATCAGTGAAAGTACAGATTTTATGTAAAAAAAAGAAAACACAAAAAAACCCGCTAACTTTGGCTAGGGTTTGTGCCCAAGTGGCTACTACAAAAGACTGGCCATACCCCATTTTGAATACCCTGGGATGTCTACTTTTTCAAATGGTATGCCATGATGGGGGTAATTTTCATTTCTGGGCTGCCATACGGTCTAAAAGGCAACCTAGGTCACTCAAACCAATCTGTCAAATTTCTATGCAGAAAATAAAATAATGGACAAGCTGTATATTTGACCCTGTAACTTTCCAAAACCCCATAAAACCTATACATGGGGGGTACTGTTTTACTCGTGAGACATTTCTGAATACAAATATGTATGTTTTATTGCAGGAAAACCGAATAGTATTCTGACATTAACAGTTAAATTGCCATGCTGAAATTGAAAAATAACAAGATTTCATAATTTTTTCAAGTTTTTTAGATTTTATTCATATAAAATGGAGTTCCATACATGAATGTTTGATATTAAATGAAAGCCCTGTTTCCCCTGAACAAAATGATATATAATAAGTGTGGGTGCACTTAGTATGAAAGAGGTAAATTATTGTTGAACAGACATATAGTAAAATTCTGTGGTTTGTTTACATTTTTTTTGGATCACAACTTGTACATTTGGCTGCGGTCTTAAGGGGTTAAAGTTACTTTTATTCATTATTTTTATCATTTCCTGGTATCCTGATTATCCGTGGTGGGGATTATACCACCTAAGCTGTTTACACTAGAGCAGGTCCCATGCTCTGGAAAGTGTAAGTACAATACTATTTATTACCTTTTACACTACTGGTACTTACTTCACCATATTGCTGCTATCTTTCCTTTATATCAACTACGCATATTGCACTTTGGAAACATCCGTGGAGACCACTACAAATCCATAGACGGGGATCGTACCGTCCAGGCGCTTCACAGCAGAGCTCTGTTATAGCTCATCTAAATGTGAGTGGATTGCATATAGCTACCAACTATTTTTAAGACTTAACTTACTGTATTGCACTATTATTTTTTCTTTTATTCTTCTCCGAGGTTACGATTTATTGGATAATTCAAAGACCCATGTATGTATTTTCTACATATGTAAATTACTAGGCGCGGTATACGCCTCCCTTTTTTGTTTCTCTACTACACACTCACAAGGTTGGGGAATCCTTGTTTTGTATACTGCTGCCTGATCACTATAGTGAGCGCCTATTACTTCCTTTTTTCCAAAGATTAACGTGTACCTGAAGCTATGCACGACGAAAATAAAGAATAAAAAAAAAAAAAAAAAAAATTAAAATCCCATAAGTAATTGGAATAAGATATTATGATGCATTGTTTTTTTAAAAATAAGAAAAATAAATAACTAATGCATCACAGGGGATATGAAAAATATTTAATGAACTTTAAATATTTGAAGTGTTGTAGGATTGTCATTTGTGATATGAATATTATAAGTTTTTATTCAAATTACTTCCAGAACACTGAAACTGAGAAGCCTTACCTAGGATTATACTAGTAACAGACGTTCATTGTATATGGTTCTTGTTAAGAATGATGGATAAAAGCCTGTTGATAGTAACCTTTGACATAAGCTTTGCAAGCCAGATTCCCTGTGAAGGCTCACATTTCTATAGGCATTTATTCAGTTAACCATGTATATAGAACTTCTTTTGTGTAACTTCTATTTTGCCGCCTGAATATAATGTATGGCTTTAATCATAGATTTCAAATGATGCTAAGTCACTACCCTTTTTCTATGATTGCCACTTATTTTAAAGTAAAAGCAAACTTATATATACGCCCCTATATAACTGAATTTTAAACCTATAAAAATGATTGTAGCTAAGGATTTTTACAAATACCTTTAACATAAAAAATGGATACTATCTTGAACATTATTCTGTATTGGTCAAAGACGTATGGCATTGACGTATGTTGTTTTCGGATTTTGTGTATGTTTGAATAAATATAAATTTTTGGCTGCAAGAGATTATTAGAACACTGGTGTGTGACAAACAAACATCTCAAGAAAAGCTAATTTCCTACACCTTCGGTATATTTGGTTCGGCCATGGTAGCAGTTTGGTCCAATTTGACCAGTTCCGCTATCCACGGCTCTCCAACAGGTATTTCAAAGTCAGTCTCTTCAGCTTCTCATACTGACTCTCCATTAGTGCAGCACTTCCTCTGGGAAGAAAGGACCATCCCGCCGCTGCCACCAAATGTAGCGGTTACCCCTGTGAAGAAAATAGACTTTGAATTCGGGACTTTTGTAAGGCCATTCGTTATTTTTATGTTTTATCTGTTCATAAGATTAAACTACCGAACACCCTCCTGGCTCATTATCTACAAAGGGAACTGTCTATTGAGCGCTCTCTCTGGGTGGTCGCCGTTCGTATAGTCGAACACCATGTGGCAGAGAAAATGGCGGCCATCTTGTTTGTACAAAAGGAGGCAGCGGGACTTCCCAAACACCGCTAAAAACATACGAACACCAGCTTCCTTTCCACGAACAGCTAGGAGAGCGCCGTTCTGTAGTTTAGATCCAACGAACAAGTGGAACAATTGCTCCTATGAGCCAGGGGGCTCCGTTCATGCTTTTATTCGCTTATTTGACTTTTTCGAAAATGACAGACCGCACAACTGTTTTGGGCAGGAGCCTCGTGGCGGTCGGTAAAATATGACTTCCATACTTTTTGAAAACCCCTGAACCGATCTGGGTGATTTTTGAATATGTTGGTCACCTAGATCAGGGCTCTCAGGGGATATGTCATTTATGGGGATACCATATGTTTTAGGGTACGTTCTAACTTTTGGGAAAAAATGTGTTTTTTCTGCCTGGAGATAATTGGGTTATCCTTTAGCTTACCTAATTATCTCACAGGCAGAGAGGAGGGGATTGTATGTTTGCAGTGGGAGTGTTTCACTGTGTCCTGGTGTCCTGGTGCCCAACAAGATCCAGATGGGATGTCCCCTTGCATGGGGACTTGCATAAAAGCCTGTTGTACCCTTCATGAAGTCTAGGCTCATGTTTGGGTAACTATCTACTGGCTGGAAGCTGCATTCATCTGGAACTATTCATAACTACACCTGAACTGCAGCTATAATCACTACGGCTCTGCAGTTTGGTAGGAATAGGCAAACAAGGTACCTTAACTACCATTGTTCGTTTCCACCACCAGAGGGCGTCCTTCTTCCGAGTGTGATGGTTATTACAGCATTCCCAGTAGTCATCCAAGTAAAAAAAAACTCTTACAAAAGCTAATGTGATAGCTTTATAGCAGTTTCCCCAAATAAGAGACATGATTTTCGCAATTCGGGACTTCGGCAATTCGGCACTTCAAGTCTTCGGAACTTCAGCAACTTCAGAACCTCGGCACTTCAGCACTTCGGAACTTCGGCACTTCTGCACTTCGACACTTCGGAAATTTCGGCAACTTCGGCACTTCGGCACTTCGACACTTCGGAATTTCGGGACTTCGGCACCTCGGGACTTATCTTGCAGCCGCTTGGTAGATAACTCCCTAATTCCCACGGTAAAAATTACTTAGTATTAGTAAATTTTGCCCCTACTCGCTATACCGCAAGTAGGAGCATAGTAAACAGTGAGCAGCCTGTGATTGCTCACTGTTTAAAAAAATAAATAAATAGTGCCCTTTAAATACTAATAGGGGGGGACCTAATGTCCTCCCCCTGGCCCCCACCCCTAAGCGGTGGGTGGGGGCCCTAAACAAGAATAAGGGGGGGGACCTAATGTCATCCCCCTGGCCCCCACCCCTGAGCGGCAGGTGGGGGCCCTAAATTGTAATAAGGGGGGGACCTAATGTCCTCCCCCCTGGCCCCCACCCCTGAGGCTCAGAGCACTCTGATTGGTGTGTTTAAGCCATCCAATCAGAGTGCTCTGACAGGTAAATGAGACTGACAGGTAAGTCTCTACATTTACCTGTCACAGCACTCTGATTGGTTGGTTTGAAATCCACCAATCAGAGTGCTCTGTGTCATTTTACACAGCATGGGAAAGTTCTTTGGAATTTTCCCACGCTGTGTAATTTGACTCATAACTCTCTGATTGGTGGATTAAGTAACCAATCAGAGAGTTATGAGTCAAATTACACAGCGTGGGAAAATTCCAAAGAACTTTCCCACGCTGTGTATAAGCCTTCCCCCGCCCTGCAGAGCTCAGTCTGCGCGGAGCCCTCCATGGGTGAAGAAGGATTTTTTTTTTCTTTATAATTGCGTCGGTTATTATGGTTTTTTATTTGGCCTTTTTTGGGGCTGAAAAAAGAAGATTTTAGAAGAAAGAAAACATTGAATGGTAAGTTTTTTTTTTTTTTTACAGGTACTTAGTTAAAGGTCCCCCATCATCATTTTTAGGGTGAGGGGGGTTGGTAGGGGGATAATTTTTATTGGGGGGTGGACCTGAGGGCCCCCACCCACCACTCAGGGGTGGGGGCCAGGGGGAGGACACTAGGTCCCCCCCTTTACCCAATTTAGGGCCCCCACCCGCCGCTCAGGGGTGGGGGCCAGGGGGAGGACATTAGGTCCCCCCCCTTATTTTACTGTAGGGCCCCCACCCACCACTCAGGGGTGGGGGCCAGGGGGAGGACATTAGGTCCCCCCTTGTTATAATTTAGGGTCCCCACCCACCGCTCAGGGGTGGGGGCCAGGGGGGAGGACATTAGGTTCCCCCCTTATTCTGATTTAGGGTCCCCACCCACCGCTCAGGGGTGGGGGCCGGGGGGAGGACAATAGGTCCCCCCCATTATTTTACATTAGGGCCCCCACCTGCCGCTCAGGGGTGGGGGGGCAATAGGTCCCCCCTTTAGTTTGACCTTATTTTTATTTTATTTTATTTTTTTACAGTGAGCAGCCACAGGTTGCTCACTGTTTAATAGACATGCCCCTACTCGCAGTATAGCGAGTAGGGGCATAATTTACTAATACTAAGTAATCTTTTCTTAGTATTAGTAAATTTGGCTGAAAGACCAATTTAGGTCTTTCAGCCTTTTAGTATATAGCTCCCTAATACCGTGGGAATTAGGGAGTTATCTACTTATTCATTCCTGTCATTACATTGACTGGCCAAGTAACTTACATTTTATATGAATGTATGTTACTTGATTGTTGTAAGTGTTGCAAATGCTTACAACTGAATCCTGGCTATGTTTGTATAATTTTTATTTAAAATAGTTTACAATGTAACATTCTTATTCTTTCACTGGGTAAGTATATTAGTACTTACAAGAAAAAGGAATGAAGGATATGATCACCCCACTAGAAACAGGCTGATCACCTTCAAGCCACCCCAAAGTAGCGTCTCAAACAAAATAATAAACAACTTTATTGGAAAATGATGGGTTAAAACAAAAGCGGCAGACAAAATGCCTTAACAATAATGAGTAGACAGGGCTAGGTTTCTGCAGAGATATAGCTGTACATACTAGTATCAATCTCAGACATTATAACAAACTCACTTGTAACAGAGTGGTAAGTATGGATACAAGTAGCAATGTACACTATGTTATGGCAGGCACCAAACCCCACAGGGTTGACACTTAAATACAGAAATCGAAAGGATAGAGGAGGGCATGTAGTAAGATTGAAAATAAAGTGGAGATAACCTAGTAGACCTGATAGAGGTAATGTGTAAAGGTAGGATCTAACCACAAATAACTGAAAAATAAAGCCCAACCTCCCTCTTATAGATATCCAGAGCCTCAAACCGGCTCCAAGATAGAAAGTGTGATACCCTGTAGACGAGTTTACCAATCAAATATAAATCACCATGGGCAGCCCATGGACAGCACAACGCGCGTTTCGGCGGTCTAAACCGCCTTTATCAAGGGCAAAAATAAATTGAAGTAGAGTGAAAATAAACCGCACTTAGGTTCCCCCCCCAAAATAAATTTAAACATCTCCTCATACCTCCCATCCGACATGATTGGTCACTAATGGCCAATCCACTGGTTCGTCTCAGTGGGGAGAGGTAGGGAGGACTGCGCATGTCATAGAGGTTGCGCGCATGCGCGTCCGGCGAGCCCGTGTTGTACATGCGCATGTCAGGAAAAGACTGTTCTCAATGCACATGTCTACATAACGGCGGCCGCGCATGCGCAAGAACTTAGTTACTTATCGGAAGTGATATTATTTAGAGCGCATGTCCGGAGGCGCCTTATCAATGCGCATGTCCACCAACCAATAGACGCACACGCGCGAAAAACTAACTGTAAGAAGTGAGTTTCATATAAATGTTTCTCACTTCTATAGCAGAGAAAGAGTGCCTAATAATAGTCAAGAGTCATTTGACCAATTTGGGCAGTAAACCAATGGCTTAAACTTTAAAGCCATATAGGAGGAGAGTCACAGTGCAAAGGAAGGTGGGGGGGGGAATAAAGAATAATAAATAAATAATCCAATCTAAGCGCATACGCATAGTATGTAGAGACTAAAAAGAGTGGTTTCATAATAAATCGTCTCAACAAAGGCTGGATAAATAGAAACCAAGAAGAAGAAAATAAATAATAATAAATAGCAAGAAAATAATGCAAAGAAAAACACAGACATAATAATGCAAACAAAAGTGATATGTAAATATATAAGTAGTGTACACAAGTGAGTATATATATATATGTACATTCAAATTTACAGATCTATATATACGAAAAAGGAGTATACACACATATATCCATAGAGGGAGTATGTAGACAGAGGAATTGAGAATATCTAGGTGTATGTATATATACCTTAGTCTGTGTCCGTACCTATATTTAGTTTTACATTGATTAACAAATTAATATAGTTTCCAGAAAGGTATCTATATAGACTTATATGTATACATAAAGATCATCCTGAGAGCTGTTATATAAACGGGGCAAAAGAAAACCCCTCATTCAGGCCTGCAGGTTGAAGTGTCTTTAGTTCGTATATCCATCTAGACTCTCTCTGCCTTAGAATTTTGTCAAAGTCTCCCCGTCTAGGGGTCCTTTTGACCAGCTCTAAACCGCAGAACCTCAGATTATTGGCATCCCCCTTGTCAGGGCCGGACTGGGAGAAAAATTCGTCCCGGGCATTTTTTTATCCCAGCGGCCCACTAAGAAGGGGGCGGGTCAGAGGAGGTGTGTTTTGTCATCACTAATGACAAGCACGCCCCCTCTCAAAGTGAGCATGTTGGTTCAATGCTCTTCCAGGGCAGACCATGCGCAGAGCTCTGCTGAAGAGCTCTAGCATGAGAAAAAAAAAACTGTATTTGTTCTGCACAGTGCAAGCAAATTTAATAACATGCTTGCACTGTGTTTCCTTGCAACTTGTCTCTGGTGTCTCTATAACTGGATACCAGGAGACAAAAATGCCAGGAAAGAGTATTGTGCATGTGTTTGGAGTCTGCTTGTGGTATTGCGTGTGTGTAGAGTGAGCTGATTGTGGTGTGGTATTGTGTAATAAGGTTAGTTTTAGACATGTTGTGCCTGTGGTGTAATGTGATGCATATGTGGCTAGGGGCTGTAGAGAATGTATGTAAAGGGGATGTAGCATGTGTGCAAACAGGCTAGAGTGTGTGTATAGGTGATGTAGTGTTTGTAGAAAGTGTGTGTTTAGGGGTGTAGTATGTGTTTGCTTACAAGGAATCTAGTGTGTGTGTGTGTGTGTTTGTGTATAGGGGATTCAGAGTGTATATGTTAAGAGTGTAGTGTGTGTGTGTGTGTGTGTATGTGTATAGGAGTCTAGTGTGTGTTTGAAGGACCCAGAATGTGTAGGAGATCTAGTGAGTGTGTGTTTATAACGGATTCAGAGTGTATATAGGGATCTAGTGTTTATATGTGTGTAGATGATCCAGAGTTGGGTAAGGGATCTAGTGTGTGTCTGGAATGTAATGTGTTTAGGGGTGCAGTATGTGTGAGGGGTGGATGCTGTGTGTGAGGGGTGCTGTGTGTGAGGGTGCGGTATGTGAGGGTGCGGTAAGTGGTATGTGAGGGTGCGGTAAGTGGTGTGTGTGAGAATGCTGTGTGTGATGTGTGTAAGAATGTGGTGTGTGAGAGTGCTGTGTATGATGGGTGTGAGAGTGCTGAGTGTGATAGTGCTGTGTGTGAGAGTGCTGAGTGTGATGTGTGTAAGAGTACTGTGTACGATGTGTGTGAGAGTGCTGTGTGTGATGGGTTAGAGAGTGCTGTGTGTGAGAGTGCTGTGTATGATGTGTGTGAGAGTGATGTGTGTGAGAATGCTTTGTGTGATGGGTGTGAGAGTGCTGTGTGTGATGGGTTAGAGAGTGCTGTGTGTGAGAGTGCTGTGTGTGAGAGTGCTGTGTGTTATGTGGGTGAGAGTGCTGAGTGAGTGCTGAGTGTGATGGGTGTGAGTGCTGAGTGTGATGGGTGTGAGTGCTGAGTGTGATGGGTGTGAGTGCTGTGTGTGATGGGTGTGAGAGTGCTGAGTGTGATGGGTGTGAAAGTGCTGAGTGTGATGGGTGTGAGAGTGCTGAGTGTGATGGGTGTGAGAGTGCTGTGTGTTATGTGGGTGAGAGTGCTAAGTGTAAGAGTGCTGAGTGTGAGTGCTGAGTGTGATGGGTGTGAGTGCTGTGTGTGATGGGTGTGAGAGTGCTGTGTGTGATGGGTGTGAGAGTGCTGTGTATGATGTGGGTGAGAGTGCTGTGTATGATGTGGGTGAGAGTGCTGAGTGTGATGGGTGTGAGAGTGCTGTGTATGCTGTGGGTGAGAGTGCTGGGGGTGAGAGTGCTGTGGGTGAGAGTGCTGGGGGTGAGAGTGCTGGGGGTGAGAGTGCTGGGGGTGATGGGTGTGAGAGTGCTGGGGGTGATGGGTGTGAAAGTGCTGGGGGTGATGGGTGTGAGTGTGATGGGGTGATGGGTGTGAGTGTGATGGGTGTGAGAGTGCTGAGTGTGATGGGTGTGAGAGTGCTGAGTGTGATGGGTGTGAGTGATGGGTGTGAGAGTGCTGAGTGTGATGGGTGTGAGTGATGTATAAATGTTAGAATGGATTTTGTGTGTGGGGGGGGTAAACAAATAAAATAACAGGCATTATGTCCCCCCCCCTCCCTTCTTACCTTTAGCCTGGGAGGGGGGGACTGGTTCCTGGGACTGGGAGGCAGAGTGGCAGTGTTCCCTGGTGGTCCTCGTGGTGAGTGAACTCTAGCCTGCGGGCTAGAGCTCACTCTCGCGAGATCCGGTCGTTGCCATGGCAACGCTCCGGATCTCGCGAGAGGAACCCGGCGGAGCTGCAAGTTAGAGCTCCGCCGGGTCCTCTCTCCGTGCAGGCTGTCTCCCTCCCTCTCTCTCCCCGCCGGCGGCCGCATTGGATAGCATGTGGGCCGGTGAGGGAGATCTTTGATCTCCCCACCGGCCCGACATGGAATACAGTGGGGCCGGCGCTCGGATAGTGCCGGCCCTGCATAAACTGGCAGGGGAAGTCCTGGGACCTTCCCCTGCCAGCCTCGGCCCCACGGCCATCGCGGCCCACCGGGCATTTGCCCGGTGTGCCCGATGGCCAGTCCGGGCCTGCCCCTGGTGATGTTCTCTCAGATGTCTCGAGATAGGAGTCTCGAGGCGATTTCTTGGAGACCTTACATGCTCCATAATCCTGTCTTTAAAAGCCCTAAAGGTTTTCCCTACATATTTCTGTCCACATGTACAGGACAGTAAATATACAAGGCCCTTTGTATTGCAGTTAAAGAAACTTTTAATTTTAAAGGAGCCATGTCTCTTACTGTCATTAACAGTTTTGGAGCCTTTCAGAATAAACTTACAGGCTACGCATCTGGAAGTACCCGAATGTCCGAATTGTCCGAAATTCGTCCGAATTCATATTCGGACCGAAACGAAATGCACATGTCTACAAGATACACAATCACTCTCCTCTGCTTAGGAGATAATTGAGTTAATTACTGTATCAACTCAATTATCTCCAAAGGAAAAAAAGACTAGCTTTTACACATTTTTGAAAACACCCCAAAAACATATGGGAACCTCATAAAACATACATCCCCTGATAGCTCCCAGATTGTTTCAGGGGTTCAAGAGTTAGCTGCAAGTCTCTTTTTGACTGACCGCCAGCATGATTTCATGCCCAAAATAGTTCCAGAGAATTAGGCTGTGTGGCTGGTCTCTTTCGAACAGTTAGAGTACATTCAAATAGTTGAACGTAGCCGTTCGTACACAGAGGCATTAAGTGTAGTTGGTTCAGTAGGTTGTATCTACCGAATGGCGCTCCATTTGTGTAATTACAGTAGCGGTGGTTCGTGGGGTCTGCAGTACTTATGGTGTCTGCGGTGCTGACGGTTCTTGGTGAGCGCTAGGAGCATCCTTTCTACGGTCCAACCCTCAGCTAGCCTGGGGCAACCGTAAATAGTGATTTCACGGTTACAATCTGAAGTAAGGGTGTTTTTAACATCTCTCCTGTCTCGCTGAGGTTTGTATAGCTGGGTGGTTTCAGGGATCGGGTCGGATTGGGAAAACATGGTCATGGTTAGGCGTAAGATTGCACAAGGACCTCCTGTAATGTTACCTGGGACATAAGCATAAGTAATATTTCCACAGGAGAAAGTCCATCCTTTAGGGAGATAGACATTGTAGTGGTAACTCATAACTTGGTGAGTTTTGGTACAATTCATAGTGGTGCTCAGGGCTCTACAATTCGTGGTATTTTTCCTCCATGTGGGGCAAAGCAGGGATTCGGTATTAGGGTCACTTGAACAATTACATGAAAAAGACCTTCAGGGCTAGGGGAGGCTTGCCTACCAGTGAGTTAAAAGCATAAGAATATATTTGTAGATATTTATGTGGTCTATGGTTATGTAGGTACTTCCTCAAGAGTGATATGGGGGTAGGGACAGCTATAAGACAAGATCCTATGGTGTTTTCAGTAGTGCGGAGAGGGTTGAGACAAAAGGAGGTTAAATTCCAATCCTTTGCTATCTGCAACTATATATTTCACTAGTGATGTCGCGAACCCGAAATTTTCGGTTCGCGAACAGCGAACGCAAACTTCCTCAAATGTTCGCGAACCGGCGAACTGGGCGAACCGCCATTGACTTCAATGGGCAGGCGAATTTTAAAACCAACAGGGACTCTTTCTGGCCACAAAAGTGATGGAAAAGTTGTTTCAAGGGGACTAACACCTGGACTGTGGCATGCCGGAGGGGGATCCATGGCAAAACTCCCATGGAAAATTACACAGTTGATGTAGAGTCTGGTTTTAATCCATAAAGGGCAGAAATCACCTAACATTCCTAAATCACAATGGATATGGATTGACACCTGACATATGACATATTGACACCTTGACATATGGATTGACACCTGTCCTCAGAGCCCCTGATGCACACGGACACAGAGCAGAATAGGGACTGTTCCCCCTACATAGGGTCACTTGGGAGATATGGATTGACACCTGTCCTCAGAGACCATGATACACACTGACACAGAGCAGAATAGAGACTGTTCCCCCTACATAGGGTCACTTGGCAGATATGGATTGACACCTGTCCTCAGAGACCATGATACACACTGACACAGAGCAGAATAGAGACTGTTCCCCCTACATAGGGTCACTTGGCAGAAATGGATTGACACCTGTCCTCAGAGACCATGATACACACTGACACAGAGAAGAATAGAGACTGTTCCCCCTACATAGGGTCACTTGGCAGGTATGGATTGACACCTGTCCTCAGAGCCCCTGATGCACACGGACACAGAGCAGACTAGGGACTGTTCCCCCTACATAGGGTCACTTGGGAGATATGGATTGACACTTGTCCTCAGAGACCATGATAAACACTGACACAGAGCAGAATAGAGACTGTTCCCCCTACATAGGGTCACTTGGCAGATATGGCGTGGTCGTGGGAGATTCCCGTTGTGTTAGATTCCCGTTGTGCTATGACATCACCCTTATACGCTGTGTAAAGCATACTTTTTAATTTATTTTGCAAATGCTGCATCCTTTCCGACTTGTAATTCGGTAACATTTCCGCCACTGTCTGCTTATACCGGGGGTCTAGTAGCGTGGACACCCAGAACAGGTCGTTCTCCTTCAGCCTTTTTATACGAGGGTCCCTCAACAGGCACGACAGTATGAAAGACCCCATTTGCACAAGGTTGGATGCCTAGCTACTCATTTCCCGTTCCTCCTCCTCACACAGAGCAGAATAGGGACTGTTCCCCCTACATAGGGTCACTTGGCAGCCGGCAAATCCGGACTCTTTATTGGCAAAGATACACACTGCCAGAATTTAAAAGATTCTGGGCATTGACTATGCTGATGGGCATCATAAAGAAGCCCTCCATCCGCTCCTACTGGAGCAGTAGCCCCATCTGCTCTACCCCCATTTACTCCCAATGTATGTCGAGGAAGAGGTATGAAATGATTCTGCATTTCATGCACTTCAGCGACAACAGCCTGTGTCCCCCTAGGGAGCATCCCCAGTTTGACAGGCTGTATAAAATCCGCCCCCTGATTACCCACTTTGCTGCCAGGTTTGCAGAGGCTTATACACCTGGAAGGAATATATGCGTGGATGAATCCCTGATGAAGTATAAGGGAAGGCTAGGATTCAAGCAGTATGTTCCTTCCAAGCGCTCTAGGTATGGTGTAAAGATGTATAAGCTCTGTGATAGCGAGACTGGGTATACTCAGGCCTTCCGGGTGTACGAGGGAAAGGATAGCCACCTTGACCCTCCAGGTTGCCCAGAACATATGAGAACCAGTGGCAAGATTGTCTGGGACCTGCTATTCCCCCTAATGAACAAAGGGTACCACTTGTATACTGACAATTTTTATACAAGTGTCCCTTTGTTCAAGCTACTGTACTGTTTTGATACAGTAGCTTGCGGCACAATTAAAAAGAACAGCACAGGTTTCCCAGGACAACTTGCATGCACCTGGCTACGAAGGGGGGAGACCTCAGCTCTGCGCCAAGAGGAGCTGTTGGCAGTTAAGTACAGAGACAAGAAAGACGTCCTGTAAGCCTGTGTACTTATGCACAAAGCGTTGTACGATCAGATTACACACATGTGCCATGCACGGCACATGTGTCAACTTGCCCAACTTCAATGCCGCCAACAAATTTGTTCCGTTGTCACAAACCACTTTGCCGATCTCCAGTTGCTGCGGAGTCAGCCACTTTTCCACCTGTGCGTTCAGGGCAGACAGGAGTGCTTGTCCGGTGTGACTCTCTGCTTTCAAGCAAGTCAAACACAAGACGGCGTGACACTGCCGTATCCAGGATGTGGAATAGTACCTGGGGAGCTGGGGGGGTGCTGTTGATGTGGAGCAAGACGCAGCAGCAGAAGAGGACTCAGCCGAGGAGGTTATGGAAGAGGATGGAGTAGGAGGAGTAGAGGAGGTGGCAGCAGGCCTGCCTGCAAGTCGTGGCGGTGTCACCAACTCCTCTGCAATGCCACGCATTCCATGCTTGGCAGCCGTCAGCAGGTTTACCCAATGCGCAGTGTAGGTGATATACCTGCCCTGACCATGCTTTGCAGACCAGGTATCAGTGGTCAGATGGACCCTTGCCCCAACACTGTGTGCCAGACATGCCATTACTTCCTTTTGCACAATCGAGTACAGGTTGGGGATTGCCTTTTGTGAAAATAAATTTCGGCCGGGTACCTTCCACTGCGGTGTCCCAATAGCTACAAATTTTTTGAACGCCTCAGACTCCACTAGCTTGTATGGTAAAAGCTGGCGGGCTAATAGTACAGACAAGCCAGCTGTCAGACGCCGGGCAAGGGGGTGACTTTCTGACATTGGCTTCTTACGCTCAAACATGTCCTTGACAGACACCTGACTGTGGGCAGATGAGCAGGCCTGACACACAGACGCTTGGAGACAACTAACTGCTATTCAATCTATAACAGTGAAAAATGTTTTTTGATTTTTAAATGCAAGCAATTGGGACACCGTTCAAGCTGCTCGTTCAAGCTGCTCTGGTTCCTTGATGAGCCAGCTGCCCCTGAGTTAACATGTCCCGTGGAGAAGCACTCTGTCCTGTAAAGCCTCACCCAAAAATTTTTAAATAAATAACAGCACTTGGAGTGGTGAGTTTAGTATTGTTCTGATCAGTTTACTACCTTCCGCGTCTCCTATCAGTGGACGTGTATATGGCAGCCATTTTAGGAACCGCACACCTGGGACCCGAGCAAGGTCACCTCTTTCAACAGGCGACAAGATTTGGCCCTGTAAAACTATCCTGGATATTCTGTACAATTTCTATGGATATGGCATTGATTTATGTAACAGGGAGATGGAAGGAGATGCTTGGTCGGTCCTCTTACATGAAAATTGGGCACTGCGCGGGCAAGCTAATGTGCCACCAGATAGGAGTGGTGAGTTTAGTATTGTTCTGATCAGTTTAATACCTTCCGCGTCTCCTATCAGTGGACGTGTATATGGCAGCCATTTTAGGAACCGCACACCTGGGACCCGAGCAAGGTCACCTCTTTCAACAGGCGACAAGATTTGGCCCTGTAAAACTATCCTGGATATTCTGTACAATTTCTATGGATATGGCAGTGATTTCTGTAACAGGGAGATGGAAGAAGATGCTTGGTCGGTCCTCTTACATGAAAATTGGGCACTGCGCGGGCAAGCTAATGTGCCACCAGATAGGAGTGGTGAGTTTAGTATTGTTCTGATCAGTTTAATACCTTCCGCGTCTCCTATCAGTGGACGTGTATATGGCAGCCATTTTAGGAACCGCACACCTGGGACCCGAGCAAGGTCACCTCTTTCAACAAGCGACAAGATTTGGCCCTGTAAACCTATCCTGGATTTTCTGTACAATTTCTATGGATATGGCAGTGATTTCTGTAACAGGGAGATGGAAGGAGATGCTTGGTCGGTCCTCTTACTTGAAAATTGGGGCACTGCGCGGGCAAGCTAATGTGCCACCAGATAGGAGTGGTGAGTTTAGTATTGTTCTGATCAGTTTAATACCTTCCGCGTCTCCTATCAGTGGACGTGTATATGGCAGCCATTTTAGGAACCGCACACCTGGGACCCGAGCAAGGTCACCTCTTTCAACAGGCGACAAGATTTGGCCCTGTAAACCTATCCTGGATTTTCTGTACAATTTCTATGGATATGGCAGTGATTTCTGTAACAGGGAGATGGAAGAAGATGCTTGGTCGGTCCTCTTACTTGAAAATTGGGTCACTGCGCGGGCAAGTTAATGTGCCACCAGATAGGAGTGGTGAGTTTAGTATTGTTCTGATCAGTTTAATACCTTCCGCGTCTCCTATCAGTGGACGTGTATATGGCAGCCATTTTAGGAAACACACACCTGGGAGGCATGGCATAAGGATTTGAGTACAGTCTTCTCAGAAGAACAATGGAACCAAGCCTTCATAGCCCATAAAGGTAGATCCAGATGCGCATCCCACCTAGAGCTAATGCGCAAGATACAATATAGGTGGTACTTGGTACCGACTAGACTAGCGACCATATATCCCAACACCTTGAGACTTTGCTGGAGATGTTTAATAGAGTAGGGCACAATGCTCCACATCTGGTGGGCCTGCTCGGCCATCAGAGGATACTGGAAGGCAGTTGAGGGGGTGATACAAGGGGCACTGGTTACAAGAACCAACCTGAGACCAGAAAATGCCCTACTCTTCATCTCGATTGACCCATTCCCAAAAGCACATGCCGACCTAACATATCATTTTTTGATTGCTGCCAACTTATTAATAGCCAGAGCGTGGAAACAACAACAGCCACCGGAGAGATCTAGCCTTCTCCAACAGATCTCCCTAAACCTAGCATATGAAACAAAAACCTGCCAGCGGCTACACCCCCCACACCACATAGTGGAAGCCAGGAACATATGGGAGGCGTATCTGAGGAAGGAGGAGGAGGGGGTCGTGTTAGAACAATAACATATATCACATATATATATATATATATATATATATATACACGAAGGATGAATAGTACCACTCCTAAGACCTTACTGCTCTGACGCAGAGAGACAACGACTCCAAACACCATGGTACAACAGCCAACATTGAGGTATACCAAGCTGAGGTTAAACAATCTACAGGGCATAACGGAACAAACACCCACATTGTACATAGTTAAGTAGTTAGATAAGGGAATAGACCCGGTGACCGCACACAGCGTGCTAACTAAGAAGGAGACAAAGGGAGATGAGGGGCTTCCGACGTCTATTTCATCGTTCTTCTTTCCCTACCGTAGCCTGTCCCCAGGTTTACCCCTTCCCATACCCCGGACCAAACCCAGGTTTAGGAGAGAAAGACAACCCTGACATGGTACTAGACCGAAGGCACAAGGGCAGCGGAAAAACTCCCACGAGAATGAATAACCAGTTTGCTCTTGAATGTATAAGATGTGAATAAGATCGATGTACCTTAACCGCTTACCCTCCCTTTTTTCCTTTCTGTATCCCGAACAAGTTCTCTGATAAAATAAAAATTGTCAGATTCAAGTTCTTGTGCCCCACAGTTCAAATTAACATTCAAATGACAATTCATGACAGATCACACAAGTGAATAGCCCTGCCAATGTCGTCTCAGATTTTTTTTGTTATCTAAGAAGAAATAGAAATGCAAGATCAGAATAGAGACTGTTCCCCGTCCTCAGCGACCATGATACACACTGACACAGAGCAGAATAGGGACTGTTCCACCTACATAGGGTCACTATGTGCCTTTTTTTTTGGTTTGGTTTTTGAAGCCACAGTGCTGCACCAGTAGGCCTAAAAATTAGGCATGTGCACATGCCTGAAAAATTTGGTATTGTTGCAGCCGCTGCTGTAGCAGCGGCCAGAAAAATTGATGTTTGTTTCACAGGCAGAAAGTGCCCTAAAACATGGCGGCTTGAACCCTAGTTGGTGGCGGATAAGTCACGCAAGTCAACCGGCATTCAGAGCTAAAATACAGCACCGTGTGGACCATTTTTAGCCCAAGGCAGCTCATCTCATCAGGCCTTTTTTAATCTAATGTATCGCCCAATGTCAGTCCCTTCGGGATCCATCCCTCATTCATCTTAATAAAGGTGAGGTAATCTAGACTTTTTTGACCTAGGCGACTTCTCTTCTCAGTGACAATACTGCAATGCTGCACTGAAGGTCCTTGAAGCGGGGCAGGCCAGAAGTTCTATCGCAAATTGGGATAGCTCAGGCCACAGGTCAAGCCTGCACACCCAGTAGTCAAGGGGTTCATCGCTCCTCAGAGTGTCGATATCTGCAGTTAAAGGGACACTCCAGGCACCCAGACCACTTCAGCTCATTGGAGTGGTCTGGGTGCCAACTCCCACTACCCTTAACCCTGCAAGTGTAATTATTGCAGTTTTTTTAAAACTGCAATATTTACCTTGCAGGGTTAAGTCCTCCCCTAGTGGCTGTCTATTAGACAGCCACTAGAGGACACTTCCTGCTTCATAGCACAGGTTTTCTGTGCTAGAGCGTCGCTGGACGTCCTCACGCTGTGTGAGGACCTCCAGCGTCGCTCTATTCCCCATAGGGAAGCATTGAAATTCATTTTCAATGCTTTCCTATGGGGTGCGCTAATGCGCATGCGCGGCATTGCCGCGCATGCGCATTAGGTCTCCTCGGCCGGCGGGCGAGATCAGTCTCGCCCACCGGCCGACGTAACCAGAAGGAGGAGCGGCGGGGGAGGAGGAAGCAGCGACGTGGGACCTGTCGCTGCCCCTGGTAAGTGACTGAAGGGGTTTTCACCGGGGATTGGTGGGGAGTAACCGGGGAGTAACCGGGGATTGGTGGGTGGGAGGGAGAGGGACCCTCCAGTGCCAGAAAAACGGATCGTTTTTCTGGCACTGGAGTTTCCCTTTAAGGCGAGGTAGTCTGCTACCTGTCGGTCGAGTCGCTTTCTGAGGGTGGATCCCGAAGGGCTGTGGCGATGCGTAGGACTTAAAAAGGTCCGCATGTCCTCCATCAACAACACGTCTTTAAAGCGTCCTGTCCTTGCCGGCAGGGTCATGGGAGGAGGAGGATGACTTCCACCTCTCCCCCTGTTAGATTCCCGTTGTGCTGTGACATCACCCTTATAGGCTGTGTAAAGCATACTTTTTAATTTATTTTGCAAATGCTGCATCCTTTCCGACTTGTTGTAATTCGGTAACATTTCCGCCACTTTCTGCTTATACCGGGGGTCTAGTAGCGTGGACACCCAGTACATGTCGTTCTCCTTCAGCCTTTTTATACGAGGGTCCCTCAACAGGCAGGACAGCATGAAAGACCCCATTTGCACAAGGTTGGATGCCGAGCTACTCATTTCCCGTTCCTCCTCCTCACTGATGTCATTGAAGCGCTTACCCTGGAAACCTTTTTTCTTTGTAAAAGCACGCTACAGAGACACCAGATATGAGTGGCAATGTGCACTGGCACCGGTCTGCAGTGCACACACTGTAGGCCTGACACAGCCGCTTGAAGGACACTGACTGGCTGCTATTAGCTTACACTGGAAACCTTTTTTCTTTGTAAAAGCACGCTACAGAGACACCAGATATGAGTGGCAATGTGCACTGGCACCGGTATGCAGAGCACACACTGTAGGCCTGACACAGCCGCTTGAAGGACACTGACTGGCTGCTATTAGCTTACACTGGAAACCTTTTTTCTTTGTAAAAGCACGCTACAGAGACATCAGATATGAGTGGCAATGTGCACTGGCACCGGTCTGCAGAGCACACACTGTAGGCCTGACACAGCCGCTTGAAGGACACTGACTGGCTGCTATTAGCTTACACTAGAAAAGTTTTTTCTTTGTAAAAACACGCTACAGAGACACCAGATATGAGTGGCAATGTGCACTGGAACAGTTCTGCAGAGCACACACTTTAGGCCTGACACAGCCGCTTGAAGGACACTGACTGGCTGCTATTAGCTTACACTGGAAACCTTTATTCTTTGTAAAAGCACGCTACAGAGACACCAGATATGAGTGGCAATGTGCACTGGCACCGGTCTGCAGAGCACACGCTGAAGGAAGGCCTGACACAGCCGCTTGAAGGACACTGACTGGCTGCTATTAGCTTACACTGGAAACCTTTTTTCTTTGTAAATGCATGCTATAGAGACACCAGATATGAGTGGCAATGTGCACTGGTACAGTTCTGCAGAGCACACGCTGAAGGAAGGCCTGACACAGCCGCTTGAAGGACACTGACTGGCTGCTATTAGCTTACACTGGAAACCTTTTTTTCTTTGTAAAAGCACGCAACAGAGACACCAGGTATGAGTGGCAACTGTCAAAGTACGCTGGCAGGGTTGTGCAGGGCACACGCTGAAGGAAGGCCTGACACAGCCGCTTGAAGGACACTGGCTGGCTGCTATTAGCTTACACTGGAAACCTTTTTTCTTTGTAAAAGCACGCTACAGAGACACCAGATATGAGTGGCAATGTACACTGTCACCGGTCTGCAGAGCACACACTGTAGGCCTGACACAGCCGCTTGAAGGACACTGACTGGCAGCTATTAGCTTACACTGGAAACATTTTTTCTTTGTAAAAGCACGCTACAGAGACACCAGATATGAGTGGCAACTGTCAAAGTACGCTGGCACAGGTCTGCAGAGCACACGCTGAAGGAGGCCTGACACCCAGACGCTTGCAGACAACTAACTGCTCTTCTATTACGGTGAAATTTTTTTTTTTTTTAAATGTAAAGCTTAAGCTATTGTGACAACAGATATGAGTGGTGGCACTGACTGTGCAAATGGGCACAGCATCCAGCCTGACACAGAAGATGGCAACTGCTCTTCTATTACAGTGAAAAAAAAATTGTTTAAATCTAAAGCTTAAGTTATTGTGACAACAGATATGAGTGGTGGCACTGACTGTGCAAATGGGCACAGCATCCAGCCTGACACAGAAGATGGCAGGCAGGAAACTGCTCTTCTATTACAGTGACATTTTTTTTTTAAATATAAAGATTAAGCTATTGTGACAACAGATATGAGTGGTGGCACTGACTGTGCAAATGGGCACAGCATACAGCCTGACACAGAAGCTGGCAGGCAGACAACTGCAATTACATTACACAGAAAAAAAAAAAAAACAGACTGATGTTCTAGCCCTAAAAAGCAGCAGAGATCAGATGAGTCCTTCAGGATTGTAGTGGACACTGAATACCCTAGCCTAGCTATCAATTTCCCTATATAATCAGCAGCAGCTACCCTTTCCCTCCTCTCACTAAGCATGCAGCTTCCAAATGAATCTAAAATGGATGCTGGGAGGGAGGTGGGAGGGTCTGCTAGGGAGGGTGTGCTGGTGATTGGCTAGAATGTGTCTGCTGACCGAGAGGCACAGTGTCAAAGTTTGCTCAATGATGACGAATAGGGGGCGGATCGAACCGCCCATGTGTTCGCCCGCGGCGGCGAACGCGAACACGCTATATTCGCCAGGAACTATTCGCCAGCGAACAGTTCGGTACATCACTAACTATAAGACGCTTCTATTTGACTCTCAGATATAATGTGCTAGCCATAAATGTACTATTTAGCAGTTTAGCACCAAAACAATTAGAATGTTTACAACTGCGCTGTAAGCGCACTATAAGATGCTTCTATTTGACTCTCAGATATGAAGTGCAGGTCGCAAATGTACTATTCAGCAGTTTAGCACCAAAACAATTAGAATGTTTACAACCGCACTGTAAGCGCACTATTTGACGCTTCTATTTGACTCTCAGATATGAAGAGCACGCCCAAATTGTACTATTTACCAGTTTAGCACCAAAACAATAAGAATGTCTACGATTGCGCTTTAAGCGCACTATAAGACGCTTCTATTTGACTCTCAGATATGAAGTACAGGCGCAAATGTACTACTTAGCAGTTTAGCAACAAAACAATAAGAATGTTTACAATTGCGCTGTAAGCGCACTATTTGACGCTTCTATTTGACTCTCAGATATGAAGTGCTGGCCATAAATGTACTATTATGCAGTTTAGCACCCAGAAAATAAGAATGTTTACAATTGCGCTGAAAGCGCACTATTTTGCGCTTCTATTTGACTCTCAGATATGATGTGCACCCCCAAAATGTACTATTTAGCAGTTTAGCAACAAAACAATAAGAATGTTTACAATTGCGCTGTAAGCGCACTATTTGACTCTCAGATATGAAGTGCAGGCCGCAAATGTACTATTTAGCAGTTTAGCACCCTGAAAATAAGAATGTTTATAACTGCGCTATAAGCGCTGTGGCGGAACAGACTTCGCCACGTGTTCTTGGAGGGGGCTGCTTGCCCGCCTCCTACCTTCTGACTATGGCCCTGGGATATATGGCATTTGAAAACACTATTTGTGCCCTGTGACAAAACTGGAGATTGTGCACAAATACGACTATTGTCCATATTTTTTATGATTCCCTTCGTTTGTTGCACTGTTCCCCATGTGTTTCATCTGTTGGTTCGGCTGGATAGACTACCAGACAAACTGTGGAGTTACTGGGTGGCCACCATTTCATGTATCAGAGGCACATGGTGAGAACAATGGATGAAGCACATGGTGAGAACAATGGATGGCGGCCATTTTAACTCACAGACACTGTTTTGTACTATTTAGCAGTTTAGCACCAAAACAATTAGAATGTTTACAACTGCGCTGTAAGCACACTATTTGACACTTCTATTTGACTCTAAGATATGAAGTGCACCCCACTAAAATACTATTTAGCAGTTGAGCACCCAAAAAATTTTACGTTTTAAAACTGCAATGTGACAGCGGTATTTGACGATTCTATTTGACTCTCAGATATGAAGAGCACGCCACAAATTTACTATTTAGCAGTTTAGCACAAAAAAAATTGTCTTTTTAAAACTCTGATGTAACCACAGTATTTGACCCTTCTATTTAATGTACTTTTTAAAACTCCAATGTAACTGCAGTATTTGACGCTTCTATTTGACTCTCAGATATGAAGTGCACCCCACCCCACTAATGTACTAGTTTACAGAATTCTTTCCTAAGCTATCCCTCACAGATGCAGCATCCTCTCCATACACTAATAAGACCTCATGTGCGTGCGGCGCTACGCGACTCCAGCTTATATATAGAGGCTGGGTCACATGCTGCACTGGCCAATCACAGCCATGCCATTAGTAGGGCACACGAGTCAAACGCTTGTTGATTGGCTGCCCTGCACCCTTTTAAAACACACCATTAAATCGCCGAACACCGAACTCCAACCCGAACATACATTGATATGTCTGTGTTCGGGTCCGGGGTCCAAAAAACAAATGTTCGGTACGAACCCGAACTTTACAGTCCGGGTTCACTCAACTCTAGTGAATAACTCATAACATTTATGGAATTGTAGAGAAATGAAATACAAACGGCAACATTTAGGCTAAAATAGTCAAGTTCCGACTAAAGCTGAACTGGTGTAATTTTTGCCTAAATCTGTTTTCAGGTCACACCAATTCCAAGTTGAATGAATATACTCTGAAATGTTTATTTCAGCTCTGTGTGAGATGCGTGACTCAGAGATCTTCCCATCTCCCAGGGCTGTGTATGGGAGCATCCCTGCCTGCTGGAGTCACAGATTGCGACATGCTTTAATTGTTAGACTGACATATTTAAATTTGAGGAGCACAGGAGAATGAGAGGTGGACCTTTGTGTGTGTCAGGTATATAGTCAGGGATTACACACAAGCAAGCTAGTAGGAGAAGGTGGAGTGAAGTCACTAGCTGTCTGTGTCTGTTTCAGCCAGAATGTGCATGAAGCAACTTCTCCTGAGTGTGTCCCTTCTGTGTCTCATAGATGGAGGGAGATCAGAAACGTAAGTAACAGGATCCAATCCAAACCTTACTTCTGTAATTTATACATAGAGCTTTGTTTATTAAGCAGTGTTTTGTGGTGACTGGCTATTCAGCTTAGTTGCAGGCTAAAATAGCCAATACAGAATAACCAATTCTGACAAACAGGATTTCTTTTCACCATTATTTTATTAGTGAGAATTTTTCAGGTGTTATCATCTAGTCACTCACTGTTTAGTGAATAATCCCCATAGATAAATATTACATATGTGCTGCACTCACAATGTACTTAAACTCATAAAGATCTGGTTTACCTGCTGCCCCATAAACCCATCCATGTATGCTACATACCTCCCCTTCCACATACTGTGAGTGTGTATTTCATGTTTTAGTAAGTGGTGTGTAGATGGGTATGTGGGTGACTGTATATTTATAAGTAATGCATATTTTTGTCTGGAAGAGTAGTGTGTAATTACGTATCTTCATGTAATGTATAAATGGGACAATGACATTAACTGCGCGGAAGTAAACTTGGAGATTTTATTGTAACCCTGCTCAGTAAGAGCCTTGTTAAACATTTATCTAAGAGGAAGAAGACTCGTTTATCAGGAAAAACCTTCCCTGCAGGAGCACAGCTCTGTTTGTACAAACTATGCTGAACATCTAAAAAAAGAAAATTTAACGCTCGAGAAGTTCATTAAATAGACTGTGTGTAACAATATCACTTTACAATTATTATTTGTATCACTTTACAAATAATGGAGGTTAATCTCTCTCTCTCTGTCTGTCTATCTCTGCACGCACATTATTCTGCATATGTAACATGATTTATATTTCGCATCCAGTGTCGAAGAAAGCGCCTCTAGCGGCTGTCAGGTAGACAGACACTAGAGGTTGGATTAACCCTGCAATGTTAACATATCAGTTTCTCTGAAACTGCTATGTTTACATCTGAAGGGTTAAAACCTGAGGGACCTGGCACCCAGACCACTTCATTGAGCTGAAGTGGTCTGGGTGACTATAGTGTCCCTTTAAAGTTAACGAAGGGTACTAAATTGTCATGTTCTGTTCTGTTCAGTCCAACTCCGCATTATGTGTGACTGCATATATAATATATTACATTATCTACTCATTATTTTACCATGTCTTTAAGCTCATGACCGGTGTATAGTTGCTATATGGGCAGTCGGAACCTTGGACAACCCCCCCTGTGACAAAGTGCCCTTCGCCACTTGGTCCTGGAGAGGCCTGCTTGCTTGCCTCCTCCCCTGTGACTATGGCCCTGGGGTGTAGGGCCCTTTAAGAATGCTATTTGGGCCTATGGACTTGTATTGGACTCTGTATGGCCCTTTAAGAACTGTATTGGGGCTTATGGACTTTTATGGGACTGGTGCTGGCCCTTTAAGCACATTTTTGGGACATAGTGAAAATTAGAACAATGCCCCTTTAAGACTACGTCCCCAGACCTTTAAAATACTTTTCTAATGGCTTTCTCCCACTTGGTTCAGTAAATGGAGCTTACTGAACCAAGTACGACACAGGCGGACCACCCAGAAGTGGAAGCGTGCAGGCAATTTACCTCCCAGGCTGGGAGGTTGCTGTAGGTAAATTGCCGACCCCTGGGTGGCCGCAGTTTGTGCAAACGAACACGTGGCGGTGGCCATCTTTGATCATTCGAACGAGGTCAGCGTTATGTGTAGCCAAATCCATGGAACTGAAATCGGCTACACATTTCAACGAACACCGCTGACCATTACCTTCTCCTACACTCAGTTTTCAGCTACAGCCCATTCAGCTGTTTGAACTCACTGTTATACTGAGCCAAATGCACTAACGGCCCCGTCATTTTTCTGTGTAAAATAGACTGACCGCACAGCCCAAATCTATGGAAATGTTTTGGGCAGGAAAATGTGCCGGTCATAAAGGATTTCCAGCTAACTTTTTAACCCCTGTATGGATTTGGCTGAATTTTGGATATGTTTGTAATTGTGCTGAGTTCGAATTTTTTTTGAAGATTGAATGTATATTTTTAAAGTTACAGTGTGTGTGTAAAAAGTATATTTTTCCTGCCTGTGATAATTACATTAACCCATTGTGTTCAGTAATTATATCACAGACAGAGGGGAGGGTTTGTGTGTAATTGCTGGGAGTGTTTTATTGTAATGTACGTATTTTATTTGTTGTTTTACAAAACCCTGTGGGCGGTACTATTTTTGTAAAATGGGAATAAAAGCAGAGTGTTTCATTAAAAGTTCAGTTCTTCTTCACCCTCAATCTAGAGTACTGTCTCTTATTGGGGGAATTGCTATATCACTACAAGGGATTGCTATGCTCTGCATGCTCCCTTGGATAATCACTTCTAAGCTCTTTTAAGAGCGTGTTCCTGTCTTGCTCTCTGAAGGAGTCTACGGTGGTTATGGTGTCGGCTGGAGTGCTTGGAGCCCTCAGAAAGCGCTAGGAGCATCCTTCAACAGAGGTACCCAGTGGTGGTGCCAGGTAATCCGTTACACCCCCACATACCTTTCCCAATAAAACACGAACACTAGGGTATATGGGTCAAATTGTCCACAGCTTTAATTAAATAATAATAATAACAACAAAGAAAAACACGGGTCATTGCCCCATACCCCGCCATGACCCAAATATAAATAACATATGTTAAAAGGCCATTAGGCCTTAATTTGTGGGAGGAGTTATGGCCCCTACTTAAACCCCTAGCCCCTACTCACCTTTGCCGTGCAAGTTGATTGACTCACCATGGCAACCAGCACTTCCGGTCCGAGTTCCCACCAGAAAAAAGCTACCGACGATAGTAGGAGTCTTGTCACTGCTGTATCCTCTGCCTCCAACCTCCTGTCCTGCCACCCGGCTTCTCCCCGGTTACGCTACTCGACTTCCGGTCACAAGACCAGCGCATACACGTAAGCAGAAATGTGGGAAATAGCGCCCGGCTATTTCCCACGTTCGGGCATAAAAACGTAGGGGTAGGCTCCCTTTCACTATTAACTATGCAATTTGTATACTTACCCGTTCGTATACTTAACCGTTCGTTTACTTACCCGTTCGTTTACTTACCCATTCGTATACTTACCCGTTCGCATACTTACCCATTCGTGCCCTTACCCGTTCGTGCTCTCCTGTGGTTCATATGGCTACACAGTCGACAGGCATACTTATGTTTACTTAAGTCATGCGCACGGTTAAACTACCGACCGCAGTAAACTTGTTTGCAATTATCAGTCTCACGATCATACTGTTCGTTCATATGAACGAACACGTCACTATATGTTATACTTACGTTCGTTAAAATTTTCTAAGTGCAGCTAAACAGCCGAACGCAGTCGCTATGTATTCTGGCAGTTTTTCATGTATAATAATAAATATTTAGCCGAACGCCAGCCTTTTGTACTAATGTCTTGTTGCTATGAGCCTATGTTGCCGTTCATTCATTCAAATGTTCAAAGCACTACATTATGTATATTTATCCCCCGGATTCTGATAATCTTAAAGTAACACAAATTAGGTTGCTTTATTGTTTACTTGTACAAATTGTCTGCTACTAGGTCATACGTTTTCACTTACTACCTGTAACGGATCACCTGGCACCCCGACTGGGTACCTCCGTTGAAGGATGCTCCTAGCGCTTACAGAGGGCTCCAAGCACTCTGCAGACACCACAACCACCGCAGACCCCACTAACCACCGCAGCTTGGTTGGGGTCTCGCCGTCTCCTACCCACCCTGGACCTACGACCAAGGCTCCAGGTTCCAGTGGGTGAACCTCTGCTCCAAGAGAGTGAAGCAGGAACAAGCTCTTAAAAAAGCTTAGTGATTATACTCACTATTATACTAGTGATTAGCTAAGGGAGTATGCAGAGCATAGCAATCCCTTGTAGTCATATAGCAATTCTCCCCCAATAAGAGATAAGACTCTAGATTGAGGGTGAAGTAGAACTCTGGTTTAATGACACACACTCTGCTTTTATGCAATTCTCCCATGCAAGGGAGACGCCCACAGACAATTATACATTAGCCAATCAAACAATGGTTACAACCCACAGATTCCCTCCCCTCTGCTTGGGAGATAATTGAGTTTCTTACTGTATCTACTCAATTATCTCCAAGCTGAAAAATCCTACTTTTTATACATTTTTATAACTCCCTCATTTTACATCACATACGATTAAATGTATAACTTATATTTCTGTGATCAGCATAACTTGGGGAGCAACATATGTAAAAATCACATGAATCCGTCCAGGGGTTAAAAAGTTAGGTTAAGGTCCCTTTATGACCGACTGCAAGCACATTTTCATGCCCAAAACAGTTCCATGGATTTGGGCTGTGCAGTCGGTCTATTTAACACTGAGAAAATGACTAAGTCCCATTCGAACGAGCGTTCGAATCTTCGAAAGGGACTTAGTCTCTGTAACAGCTACCCAGTTAGTAAGAGGGTATCAGCCATTGGAGATGTCCTTTTTCCCGGCAAGTCGCTGTGTAGTAGTGGAGTTGCTTATTCCCATTCACTAGATCCAAGTAAAGAGTCAGGCAGAGCTATTAAAAGAGCCAGGTGGTTATTCTGTAAATCCCCTTCCAAGAACGAGACAAGGCTACGTTTTGAAGGGTCAAGAAGAACTGAATTTTATTGGCATGCACTCTCCTTTTATGTGATGCTGCCAATGCAAGGGAGACACCTACATAATTAACACAGTAACCAATAAAATATAAGGTACAACCCACACATCTCCTCCCTTCAGATAAACATTTAACAGAATTAACAAGGACACATTTACCCCAAATATCTGGGGTACATTCATAAATCCAGTATCCCCAGATAGCCCTAGTCTGGGGGAGCACCATATTTAAAAATCATCCAGTTTGGGTAACGGTTCGGGAGTTATGGAGCTTTAAAGTTTTGACCGACCGCACAGGCACACTAGCCGAAAATAGTTCCATAAGTTTTGGCCTTGCGGTCAGTCCTTGTTCGTGCGTTAAAAAGTCCCGAAAGGCTTGCCATCCGTGAGTATCTTGATGTTCGTCAGAATCCCCATATGCTACTTAGTCTTTCTACTGAACGGCAGGGCGTTCGGTGTCACAGAGTGTAACCCAGAACAGAACGTATACCGGACCTTAGAATGGCCGGACTAACGTTTAGAGTAGTCAAAAAGGATAGCCAGAGATCAAGGGAGTACGGAAGACGGATAAACGATATAACCTAACCAAAGTACGGGGAACCAGAGAGTAGAATAGTATAAAAGGAAAGCCAAAAGTCAATAACCAGGAAACAATCACTTAAGAAGCTTAACAGCACTAGAGGAACCAACAAGAACCACACTAGGGCGCCTTACAACTGTCAGGGACGCCCTTTTATAGTGTGGGGTATATAGCTTTAAAGCCACGCCCCCAAAAGGTCCAAGGGCGTGTCCGCGTTCGAATTACGGCGGCATTTACTTGCCGGCTACGAGGCGCATGCGCCATATTATAAAAAAACAAGCTGTGTGAGCGGCCGGTGTCAGAAGGGCTGTGCCGCTCACCAGAAGAGGATGCCTTGCTGCGCGGGTCCAAGGAGGAAAGGTAAGGTATTGTTACAGTACCCCCCTTCCAGAACCGCCCTCAGTGCGGGCAGAACACTTCCTTTCAAATAAACGAACCAGGCGAGGGGCGTGAACATCAGATGTGTCCACCCATGAACGCTCTTCGGGGCCGTAACCCTTCCAATCCAAGAGATATTGAAGTTTCCCTCTAGAAACACGGGAATCTAAAATGGACTTCACCTTGTATTCGTTTTGCTCCTCAACAACAGCAGGAAGAGGTGTCGAGGGTCTTCGGGTAAAACGATTACATATTAAAGGTTTGAGAAGGGAAACATGAAATGAGTTAGGAATCTTCATGGTAGACGGCAAACGCAGTCTAAAACATACAGGGTTGATGCATTTAATGGCCTGGAATGGTCCTATAAAACATGGTGCAAACTTCATGGACGGGACCCTAAGTTTTATGTTACGAGTACTCAGCCATACTCTATCCGCATTAATTTTTTTAATCTTGGCCCTTTGAATCAAAATATGTTTAACCCCTTACCAAGTCTCCTTCATATTCCAGACAGTGCGGTCAACACTTGGCACTCCCGTAGAAGAAAAATTACTCGGAAGGGTAGTAGGGTTAAAACCATAAATGATAAAAAAGTGGCTGTGTTGAGTAGATTCGTGCACCTGATGGTTGTGGGCAAATTCTGCCCATGGTAGCAACTCAACCCAATCATCTTGATGAACTGAAGTAAAACAGCGGATATACTGTTCTAGACATTGATTCATCCTTTCCGTAACCCCATTTGATTGGGGATGGTAGGAAGATGAAAGATTAAGGTTCATACCTAATTGTTTACAAAATGCTTTCCAGAACCATGAAACAAATTGCGGGCCCCTGTCGGAAACAATATCTTGGGGCATGCCATGTAAACGGACAACCTCCCTTATAAACACAGAAGCCAGTTCGAAAGAAGAAGGTAATTTGATAAGTGGGACTAGATGGGACATTTTAGAGAATCTGTCTATAATAGTCAATATGACGCTGTGATTATTAGAACGAGGCAGGTCCACTACAAAATCCAGGGCAATATTCGACCAGGGTGTATCTGGAATAGGCAATGGAATGAGAAGACCAAAAGGACGGCCTTTGGGAGATTTAGTCGAGGAACAGATACTACATGCAAGAACAAATTCACGAACATCCTTCTTGTATTAAGGCCACCAGAATTATTCCTCAAGCAACGATTCAGTTTTATGTATTCCTGGATGCCCTGCCAATTTTGAATCATGCACAAGGGATAGGACTCTATTTCGATAGGCTAAGGGCACGTACAATTTTCCTCGGGGAACAGTCAATGAAGTCCGATCCTGGAATTTAGAAAGTTCTTCCATCAAACTAGAAGAGATTTTAGCATGTACAGCGGCTACTATGTGATAAGTAGGGATTATGGAGGACAATAAGTCTTCGGGGGGTGATAAATGTTCATATTGGCGGGATAGGGCATCAGCTTTAGTATTTTTTGACCTCGGTCTATATGTTACAATTTAATTGAAATGGGTTAGAAACAGGGACCATCGGATTTGCCTGTCGGACAGTTTTTTTGCTCCTCCGAAATAAGAAAGGTTCTTATGGTCAGTAAGAATAGTAATAGGGACGGGTGACCCTTCAAGCAAGTGACGCCATTCTTTAAGAGCAGAAATAATAGCCAACAATTCCCTTTCCCCTATATCATATCTTTTTTCAGTTTCAGTTAACTTTTTCAAAAATAAGAAGTTTTTAGATAGAAATTATCCGAGAAAGCTTTTATTTAATACTCAAAGAGAGGTAGAGGGTCTTCAGAGAAAAGATGTTTTAACACACAATAATAGAATTAAGAAGGGTGCTGAGAATTGTTCGGAATTTGCCTCTTTTACTAAGTTTAGTAATAAAGCCAATTTAATAGAGAAATCAATTAGGAAGAATTGGCCAATTTTACTGCAAGACAAATTTTAAAAAAAGATTTTACCTCGGAATCCTAAAGTAATATATAAAAGACCTAACAATCTGAGGAACATTTTAGCCCCTAGTATTTTACCCAAGAAAGATGTTGCAAATGAGAAGATTAATTTTCTATCAGAGAAGCCCAAAGGCGTTTTCAAATGTGGTAGGTGCAGTACATGCAAATTCCAGAAAAATAAGATTACAGAATTTTGTAGTACTGTGACTAAAGAAACTTTTAAGATAAAGCATTTTATTAATTGTCAAAGCAAGTTTGTGGTATATCTGTTACAGTGTAAGTGTGGGGTCCAGTATATAGGACGGACCATTAGGAAACTACACATTAGATTATTAGAACATTTTAATGGAATTAAGAATAAAAATGGGAAACACAGTGTACCCAAAGATTGCAATGCCTGTAAAGAATTTGATTTGAAAGATTTTATTTGCATTGGGATTGATATGGTTTTACCTCATTGGAGGGGCGGGGATACCGAAAAAATGTTAGCCATGAGGGAAACAGAGTGGATATACAGAATGAAATCCTCTGTTCCCCCAGGACTTAATACAGATTTAGACATATTGGCTTTTATGGATTGATTACATTAATGTGTATTCTGTATTGACCCTTTTCTCTTTTGCACTTGTTCTCTTCATTTTTACTTAAATATTTTTTTTTTTAATTTTTTACTTCAGTTTTATGGTTATCTGGTGTTTACATATTTTTTATATATATTTTCTATATTCTTATATTTTTTTTCCCTCCTTCTTATTGTATATACATATGTACATTTTGATGTAAGGTGCAATGACTATATTATGGTTCCTGACACTTATATGCCTTTTTGTTGTTATTATATATATGTGTATATATATACACAATATCTGCTCTTTGTGATTTGTATGCCTTTATTATTGATATTTATGGTCATGATATGCATGTTCCCACTGTCGATATGTATATATATATATATATATATATATATATATATATATATATATATATATATATATATATATATATATATATATATATATATATATATATATATTAGTGGTTGATGTACACATAGTTTGATCACAACTATGTATTTATGAACGCATGTACTATATTTTTAATTATGGTGCCTATTAAGGAAATATAAATGGACCAATGCTCATTCAACATACTGATTTCACATTTATTTATTTCCATACATGCATTCATTTACATTTATAGCACCCATGTATATTTATGATTTTTTTTCTCTACTCATATTTGTTTTAATTATTTATTTTAATTATTTGTTTTAATTTGATTTTATTCTCTCTTTTCTTTTTACTCCCTTTTCCCCCACCAGTCCTATGTATATTTTGCTTGAGTGAGTAGCATTTTTATGTTCGGGGTCAGCTGGGGGGTAGGCAGGTTTGTACACATGGTCTGCGTTGATTTGAACGCTCTGGTTTGTAGAGCGTTCATATTGCGGCTTTGTAGAAGATCAATAAAGTTATCCTGCGTTCCAGCGTGGTCGCGCATGCACGTGGCGGTCACGCGTGCGTCATGACGTACGACGGCGTGCGTGACGGAGCGCGCGCATGCGTGATCACAGAAGCTGTTGGACGGACCGGCAGATTTGAAAGGAGAGAAAACTGTGAAGAGAGAAGAAGCTCCTGAGGAAGTCAGACGACGAAACGCGTTGAGCACGACCTGGGACCCTGTATTTTGGTATTAGCTGTTTTATCTTGCATGTATGCTGATTTTATGTATTGCTTTTGTAGCATTTACTTTGGGCTGATTGTACTAAACTTGTATAAGTGATTGGCTTAGTGCACTTTTTCTATAAGCATCTTGCACTTTAGCACTTGCACTTTACTGCCCAACTCATGTCCTGTTGAACTGCTATACCTAAGGGTTCCTTGCCCACTGTGGCTTTTATACTCCTGATGTTTTGCACATATGTCGTGCTGTGATTGTTTTTTACATTTCTTTATTAATAAACGTTTGCTGCTTTTGCTTTACCATCAATATTTCTTTTCATACCCTTATTTTTATATACCAATATAGTGATTGTGGCGCCATGTTCTTTCTAGTGTTTTGTTTTTGGTAATTGGAGTTGGAGTGTCATCTATACAGAGGATTGCCTGCACTTGGTTTTTAGTTACTGTCCACCCACCCACCTTTCCATTTCTTTCTATCCCCTTTCTATGGCTGAGAATAAGGTATTAGAAGAATACATTACAGAAAATTTAAGAAAAGGGTTTATTACTAAATCATCATCTCCAGCGGGTGCTGTTTTTTTCTTTGTTTCCAAAAAGGAGGGAGCTTTAAGACCCTGTATTGATTATAGGGGATTAAATAAGATAACTATACGGAACGCTTATCCTATACCATTAGTTACTGAACTCTTCGACAGGTTTGTAACAAAACCCTACCTTATGCCTGGGAATATTTATTGCTACTGGCCCTTTAAGAGCTAACCGGGCACATATACAGGAACAGAGACCGTGGATTATAAAGACATATTGTATATCCAGCAAAAGACTAGACATGTGCAATTCGTTTCGGTCCGAATATCTATTCGGACGAATTTAGGGCAATTTGGACATTCGGCTACTTCCGAATGTCCGAATTGCCGAAGTGCCGAATTGCCGAGGTCCAGAAGTTCCGAAATTACCGAAGTTCCGAAGTTCCGAAGTTCCGAAGTGCCGAAGTGCCGAAGTGCCGAAGTGCCGAAGTTGCCGAAGTTCCGAAGTGTCAAAGTGCCGAAGTGCCGAAGTTCTAATATACTTACCCAGTGAAAGAAGAAGAATGTTACATTGTATACAATTTTAAATAAAAAGTATACAAACATAGCCAGGATTCAGCTGTGAGCATTTGCAACACTTACAACAATCAAGTAACATACATTCATATAAAATGTAAGTTACTTGGCCAGTCAGTGTAATGTCAGGAATGAATAAGTAGATAACTCCCTAATTCCCACGGTATTAGGGAGCTATCTACTAAAAGGCTGAAAGACCTAAGGCCCCTCAGGGGTGGGGGCCCTAAATACCAATAGGGGGGGACCTATTGTCCTCCCCCCGGCCCCCACCACTGAGCGGCGGGTGGGGGCCCTACAAAAATGTTAACCCCCCTCCCAGCTGACTAGGGGTCCCCAAACCCCCTACCTACACCCCTCACCCTAAAAATAATGAGGGGGGGACCTTTAACTAAGAACTTGTAAAGAAAAGAAAAAAAAACTTACCATTCAATGTTTTCTTTCTTCTAAAATCTATTTTTTTCAGCCCCAAAAAAGGCCAAATAAAAAACCATAATAACCGACGCACTTAAAAAAAAAAAAAAAACGAGCGCAAAAAAAATAATAATAATCCTTCTTCACCCATGGAGGGCTCCACGCAGACTGAGCTCTGCAGGGCGGTTGAAGGCTTATAAAGCCTTGCCCCGCCCTGCAATTAGCCTCAGAGCATTCTGATTGGTGGGCTTAAGCCATCCAATCAGAGTGCTCTGACAGGTAAATGAAGAGACTGACAGGTAAGTCTCTACATTTACCTGTCACAGCACTCTGATTGGTTGGTTTTAAATCCACCAATCAGAGTGCTCTGTGTCATTTTACACAGCGTGGGAAAGTTCTTTGGAATTTTCCCACACTGTGTAATTTGACTCATAACACTCTGATTGGTGGATTAAGTAACCAATCAGAGTGTTATGAGTCAAATTACACAGCGTGGGAAAATTCCAAAGAACTTTCCCATGCTGTGTAAAATGACACAGAGCACTCTGATTGGTGGATTTCAAACCAACCAATCAGAGTGCTGTGACAGGTAAATGTAGAGACTTACCTGTCAGTCTCTTCATTTACCTGTCAGAGCACTCTGATTGGATGGCTTAAACACACCAATCAGAGTGCTCTGAGCCTAATTGCAAGGCGGGGCAAGGCTTTATAAGCCTTCAACCGCCCTGCAGAGCTCAGTCTGCGCGGAGCCCTCCATAGGTGAAGATGGATGAATTTTTTTTGCGCTCGTTTTTTTTAAATTGAGTCGGTTATTATGTTTTTTTATTTGGCCTTTTTCGGGGGTGAAAAAAGAAGATTTTAGAAGAAAGAAAACATCGAATGGTAATTTTTTTTTTCTTTTCTTTACAGGTTCTTAGTTAA
Source organism: Pelobates fuscus (assembly GCF_036172605.1). Classification (NCBI taxonomy): domain Eukaryota; kingdom Metazoa; phylum Chordata; class Amphibia; order Anura; family Pelobatidae; genus Pelobates; species Pelobates fuscus. Next base: position 472,316 of record NC_086326.1, read on the forward strand.
AGGTCCCCCCTCACTATTTTTAGGGTGAGGGGGTAGGTAGGGGGATACTTTTTTTTTGGAGGGGAGGGGGTGACTAGAGGTTTGGGGACCCCTAGTCACCTGGGGGAAACATTTTTTTTTAGGGCCACCACCCGCCGCTCAGGGGTGGGGGATGGGGGGGAGGACAATAGGTTCCCCCTATTGGTATTTAGGGCTCCCACCCGCCACTCAGGGGTGGGGGCCAGGGGGAGGACATTAGGTCCCTCCCCCTTATTAGTATTTAGGGCCCCCACCCACCGCTCAGGGGTGGGGGCCAGGGTGGAGGACATTAGGTCCCCCCTTGTTAGTATTTAGGCCCCCACCCACCGCTCAGGGGTGGGGGCCAGTCTCTTCATTTACCTGTCAGAGCACTCTGATTGGATGGCTTAAACCCACCAATCAGAGTGCTCTGAGCCTAATTGCAGAGCGGGGCAAGGCTTTATAAGCCTTCCCCCGCCCTGCAAAGCTCAGTCTGCGCGGAGCCCTCGCCAGGTGAAGATGGATTATTTTTTTTTGCGCTCGTTTTTTTTAAATTGCGTCGGTTATTATGGTTTTTTATTTGGCCTTTTTCGGGGCTGAAAAAAGAAGATTTTAGAAGAAAGAAAACATCGAATGGTAAGTTTTTTTTTTCTTTTCTTTACAGGTTCTTAGTTAAAGGTCCCCCCTCATTATTTTTAGGGTGAGGGGTAAGTAGGGGGATACTTTTTTTTGGGGGGGGAGGGGGTGACTAGGGGTTTGGGGACACCTAGTCACCTGGGGGGACATTTTTTTTAGGGCCACCACCCGCCGCTCAGGGGTGGTGGCCGGGGGAGGACAATAGGTCCCCCCCCTTATTAGTATTTAGGGTTCCCACCCACCACTCAGGGGTGGGGGCCAGGGGGGAGGACATTAGGTCCCCCCCTTATTAGTATTTAGGGTTCCCACCCACCACTCAGGGGTGGGGACCAGGGGGGAGGACATTAGGTCCCCCCCTTATTAGTATTTAGGGCCCCCACCCACCGCTCAGGGGTGGGGGCCAGGGGGAGGACATTAGGTCCCCCCCTTATTAGTATTTAGGGCCCCCACCCACCGCTCAGGGGTGGGGGCCAGGGGGAGGACATTAGGTCCCCCCTTATTACAATTTAGGGCCCCCACCCGCCGCTCAGGGGTGGGGGCCAGGGGGGAGGACATTAGGTCCCCCCTATTAGTATTTAGGGCCCCCACCCGCCGCTCAGGGGTGGGAGCCAAGGGGGGAGGACATTAGGTCCCCCCTTATACCAATTTAGGGCCCCCACCCATCGCTCAGGGGTGGGGGCCAGGGGGGAGGACATTAGGTCCCCCCCTTATTAGTATTTAGGGCCTACACCCACCACTCAGGGGTGGGGGCCGGGGGGAGGACAATAGGTCCCCCCCATCATTTTACTTTAGGGCCCCCACCTGCCACTCAGGGGTGGGGGCTGGGGGGCAATAGGTCCCCCCTTTAGTATAAAAGTGGTGGGGGCTCTGGAGGGGGGACCCTATTTAAAAAAAAATGTAAACAGTGAGCAGCCACAGGCTGCTCACTGTTTACTAGACATGGCCCTACTCACGGTATAGCGAGTAGGGGCAAAATTTACTAATACTTAGTCATTTTTCCGTAGTATTAATATATTTTTTTGAAAGACCAATTTAGGTCTTTCAGCCTTTTGGTAGATAACTCCCTAATACTGTAGGAATTAGGGAGTTATCTACTAAGCGGCTGCAATAGACGTCCCGAAGTGCCGAAGTCCCGAAATTCCGAAGTTCCGAAGTTGCCGAAGTTCCGAAGTTGGCAAAGTTCCGAAGTTGCTGAAGTTGCCGAAGTTCCGAAGTGCCGAAGTCTTGACGTGACGAATTGCCGAAGTCCCGAATTGCGAAAAATTTAGAATTTCGGAATGCCGAACCGAACCGAAAATTTTCCCCATGCACGTGCCTACAAAAGACATCAAACTGGATATAATTGAATGTGCTTACCTGTTTCGTGGGGATTATTCATTATAACAGTTCAGGACTTTTTCAAGCATTCGTTTACTTATGCGACCCATACGGTATGGACTCAGCATTCATCATACGAATGCAAACTACCGAACACCGGACCACCCTGCTACCTAATTATGTGGTAATTTACCTCCCTGATCGGCACATACAACTCTTATGGGAAACGCACAAACTCTTTGTTTCAGTTCCTGGGTGGCCGCCATTTTGGGACTTTTACACGTGTTCGCGGCCATCTTAACTCCCGAACAGCTGTGTTTTGCCGTCGATTGTCTGGAACTAAAATCGGACACTTGAGTAGGTGAACACCGCTGAGACCTCCATAACACCGTAAATTTGTGCTAAAACTACCGACCGCCCTGCCATTCGGTAGAAAGACTAAGTAGCATATGGGGATTCTGACGAACATCAAGATACTCACGGATGGCAAGCCTTTCGGGACTTTTTAAAACGCACGAACAAGGACCGACCGCAAGGCCAAAACCTATGGAACTATTTTCGGCTAGTGTGCCTTATGCGGTCGGTAAAAACTTTAAAGCTCCATAACTCCCAAACCCGTTACCCGAACTGGATGATTTTTAAATATGGTGCTCCCCCAGACTAGGGCTATCTGGGGATACTGGATTTATGAGTTTACCCCAGATATTTGGGGTACATCCAAAACTAGGGTAAAAATGTGTGCTTGTTAATTATGTTAAAGGTTTATCTGAGGGGAGGAGATGTGTGGGTTGTACCTTGTCTGTTATTGGTTACTGTGTTAATTATGTAGGTGTCTCCCTTGCATGGGCAGCATCACATAAAAGTAGAATGCATGCCATTAAAATTCAGTTCTTCTTGACCCTTCAAAACGTAGCCTTGCCGGCAAAGCGAACGAGGCCTTTCAGGCTCTCAACCCAGATGATATATTACAATATCAGCAGGTTAAAGATGCACTATGTTACAGAACTGTTACAAACCTGGATTATATGGACTATTTTGTATATTATGGCTTCGGTACTTGAATGCTACACCCTCTCCCGAATGGATTATATATATCTCGTTTCGTCAAACGAACAACCAACCACCCGGCTCCTGGCGTGTGCCGCCACTTAACACCGGTCACCTCTCAATCTACCGAACGGTCGACCACCCGGCTGAGAGCGTGTGCCACCACTTGATCACCCAGGGAGTTGCGGTTTGCGGTTAACCACAGGCTAATTGACGGCCCCAGTATATATCCGTTCGTGCCTTATCTACCGATGGTTAAACTACCGAAAGAGGCACGAACGGGGACCACCTTCAATCTGGCGTGTGGCCTCAATTAGAATGTAGAACGTTGCGGTTAACCGCAGGCTAAGTGCCCCTTCACAGAGGGCTAACTTCGTATACCGAACAGCGACCACATCCAGCCAGAGAGCGGGGATTCGGGCACAACTCTGGCCGTTATTAGTTCCACGAGTTGACGCCGAGGTCCCGCTGCCTATTGTTGCACCTAAAAACATGGCCGCCATTTTCAGCTTGCGACCTAAATACACGAACAGACTTTCCTTCGATGAAATACAGCAGCGGGTTCGTGAGTTTGAGTCGCTATTTGGTGAACTAGTGCACACAGACTGGAGCTACAAAATGAGTGGTGAAAGTACCAAAATATCTATTAAACTGTTAGAGTTATGTATTTTTATCTGTTTTCTGTGTGTAAAATAAACGTGGGTTTTGGGCACTTGGAGATAATTGTTTTACTGTAACCGCTGGATTCATTATCTCCAAGCTGGGCGGTAGCAAATTCAAATGATACATTGTATTCTCATTGGTTGATGCCTTGTGTTATCCCTGTATCCCAACAGGTCCAGAGGGGGCTGTCCCTGGACCTGAGATTTTGCATAAATACCGATCCCTGTGTTGCATTAAAATCAGTTCTTGTTTGACCTTCAAATCGCAGCCTCGACTCGTTTTTTGGGGAAAGAGTATCCTAGCTGTAAAATAGCTAGTGGGATTGTTCTACACTTACAGGATCCTTCTGGATATCGAGACAAAGCGGCTTCTCTCTCTCTCTGAACTGGGATCCAGACTTTCCAAGAGGTCCAGCTTCCAGCTAGCCTGGGAGTAACCGTAACATTTGGTGGCAGCGGGTGGATTGTCCTTGAATTTCTAGGAGAGATACTGAACGGATGGAGAGCGCTTACGACAAATTGAAACGTATGACCCTAAAGGATTTACTCGAAAGCCGAGGGGGAAACGCCAGCACTCGTCCGAGAAGGGAACTGATCGCAGAATTAACCAAACTGGATCAGAGCTTCATGATGGTAGAAACCCCGACCACGAGTAGTAACGAAAAGACCATGATTGTTCGGGAGAGGCTCTCGCTATACAGGCCGAACCCACCTATGGAACTGGTGCAGCAACTGATGGCAGAAGTGGACGAGGATATACGGAAAGCTAGAGCCCACGAACTCAGCCTAGTGACCACACATCGCAACGCCGAAGCGCCGCAGGTAATCGTTCCTGTTGAAAATACCGGGAGGCCAAAGATACCCTATGCGGCTTTTAGACCCTTCCTGGAGAATGGGACAGGAATCGGCGAATATTTGGCGGACTTCGAAAGGCAATGCGCACTGCACCAGATTCCCAACAGAGAGTGACCCACGATATTGTCTGGGAAACTATCCGGGCGAGCTGAGGAAGTAACACAGTATGCGCTGGTCAAAGATACACTGTTGCGGTGGTACGCTGTAACTCCTGACACGTATCGCCGACAATTTCGTAGCACGAAGAAGAAGCCCAATAATACGCATATGGAATGGGCGCACCGAATGCAGAGAGCGGCAAATCACTGGATGAGCGGGAGTAAAGCCGTGACCGGTGAGGAAATTTTACAGTTATTCCTATTAGAACATTTTTATAATGGCATGGAGCAGCAGGGGAAGGAATGGCTGCGAGACAGACGACCTGCTACCTTAGAAGATGCAGCCAAGTTGGCTGATGAACATTACGACTCCCGTCTACACGAACCCACCAACTACCGAACTCCGGCACGGGTCGAACACAAGGATACTTACCTACGTCGCCACGTACTGAATTCCGAGCTCCGGTACCCGCGGGGCCCGTACGGTACTCAGGACCACCCAGTAACAATCCCTTTGACTGTCCCAGACCAACCTGCTACCGATGCAAGCAACCAGGACACCTCATGGCAAGCTGCCCTCTTAATGCACAGACCGCCCGGAAATATGTTAACCAAGAGGCCCCTATGGAAGAATATTTGGGACCACTCTACGAAGCAGATCCTGTATATGCTGCTTCGGATAACCGCCAGCACCATCGGCAGAAGGTATGGCTCGAGGGTCGATCTACTGAGGGTCTAAGAGACACGGGGGCTACCATTACACTGGTCCAGAGCCACTTGGTGCTGGAGCATAAGCGATCAGGACAGACTGTGGCCGTTAGAGTGGCGGGGGGGGATGTGTACAAAATCCCGACCGCTAAAGTACATCTTGATTGGGGAGCGGGGAAAGGGGCCGTGAACGTGGGCATAATGGATACTTTGCCTGCCGAAGTACTACTGGGCAACAATTTGGGCCCCATGACATCTGCCTATGCTCCAGTATACAACAATGAGGCGAATCCGGTGACTACTCGAGCCCAAGCCCGGACGGAGCGAGAACCCTCACCAGTGCGGGAGACACAGGTAAGACCTACCCCGACCTGGACTGACCCTTTAGTTCCCATACCCTGGGACACCCCAGATGCTTTTGAGACAGAGTCTAAGACTGACTCGACATTACAAAAGTACCGGGAACGAGCAGAGACCGGAGGGGGCGGGTTAGATAACGAAACCTTTTTATGGGAAAAAGGAAAGCTATATCGCTTGACAGAGAAAAGGGTTCAGCATAGGCGACAGCTGGTAGTGCCCCACAAATACCGTCGAGAAATACTCAAGATAGGACACGACATCCCATTGGCAGGTCACCTAGCTGTAACCCGCACACTACACCGCATCACCCACATGTTCTTTTGGCCAGGGGTGCACGCTGATGTCAGAACTTATTGTAATACCTGCTATGTGTGTCAGCGTGTAGGGAGGAGAGGCGATCACCCTAAAGCTCACCTAGTAAATATGCCCATTGTAGAGGAACCCTTCAGCAGGGTTGCCATTGACTTAGTAGGACCTCTGGCTACCCCTAGTCCCTACGCTACCAGGTACCCGGAAGCTGTCGCCCTATCTAACATCCAAGCGGATACGGTAGCGAATGCGCTGGTTGAGGTGTTCTTTTGGGTAGGATTTCCGAAAGAAATCCTGTCCGACCGAGGCACCCAATTTATTGCCGAATTGACTCAGCAGCTCTGGCAGGTCTGCAAGATTAAGTCCCTCCTGAGCTCCCCATATCACCCCCAGAAGAACGGCTTTGTGAGAGGTTCAATGGGACCCTCAATCAAATGCTCAAAATGTTTACTCAGGAATACAGAGACTGGGAACGCTTTCTGCCGCACCTCCTATTTGCTTATCGGGAGGTGCCCCAGGAAACGACAGGGTTCTCTCCCTTCGAGTTGCTCTATGGACGAAAGGTGCGAGGACCCCTAAACCTGATCCGAGAGCACTGGGAGGGAGAGATGGAGACTGACGGTGTCCTCATTGTGCCGTACGTGCTGGAACTCAGGGACCAAATGGAGCAATTAGCCAAATCGGTGCAGGCTAACCTCCAGTCGGCCCAGCGAAGACAGAAGGTATGGTACGATCGGGGGGCACGAAAGAGAATCTTCACCATATGGCAAAAAGTGTTAGTACTTAAGCCAGTTAAGACCGACAAACTGCAAGCGTCCTGGCAGGGTCCCTACCAGGTAGTAGAGAAAAGGGGAGACACCACTTACGTGATAGCTAGCTGCCATGACAGCAATCTTAGAAAGACGTTTCATGTAAATATGCTCAAGGAATATCTTGAGCGACCAGAGAACGTGACAGCCGTATGCTGTCCCCCTCAGGAAGACCCCGAAAGTCTACCCATCCCAGATCTGTTAGAAAAGAGTCCCCACGCAGACATAGTAGCTCAGGTCAAGATAGGTGACAGACTTAGCCCCACTGAAAGGGAGCAGCTTAACCAGCTCCTGCAGTCCAAAAGCCCCACTTTTTCCCAGAAGCCGGGATACACTACCTTAACCACCCACCAGGTAGATACCCCGGACAAGCTCCCTTACGCCAGGCTCCTTACCGAATTCCTGAGGCAGTTAGGACAGGAATGAAGAAGGAGATCGATGAGATGCTCCAACTCAGGGTAATTGAGCCCTCCGATAGTCCATGGGCTTCCCCAGTGGTCCAGGTGCCCAAGAAAGATGGGACGACCCGGTTTTGCATGGACTATCGGAGGCTCAATGAAAAGACAGTGACGGACGCTTACTCTATGCCCAGGGTAGACGAGCTACTTGATCGTATAGCCAGGGGAAATTATCTGACCACCATCGACCTCTGCAAGGGTTACTGGCAGATTCCCCTGGCCCGGGAGGCTATCCCCAAGTCGGCATTCATCACCCCGTTCGGCTTATACCATTTTAAGGTAATGCAGTTCGGGATGAAGAATGCCCCAGCTACCTTCCAGCGCTTGGTAGATAGGCTCCTGGATGGCTTGCGCATATCTGGACGACATAGCGATCCACAGTGAGTCCTGGGAGGACCACATAGCTCATGTGGGAATGGTTCTGGATCAGATCCGGGCCGCCGGCCTGACTCTGAAGCCAGAAAAATGCCACTTTGGGATGGCCGAGGCACCGGGTGGGGAGTGGGAAACAGCGACCAGAGTCAGCTAAGATAGAAGCCGTCGCCAATTGGCCCACCCCCACCACTAAGACTAAGGTCCTAGCCTTCCTGGGCACTGCAGGGTACTACAGCACACTTGCCAAACCCTTGACTGACCTGACCAAGAAAAACTTACCTCGACAGCAGTGATGTACCAAACTGTTCGCCGGCGTGTTCGCGTTCGCCGCCGCGGGCGAACACATGGGCGGTTCGATCCGCCCCCTATTCGTCATCATTGAGCAAACTTTGACCCTGTGCCTCACGGTCAGCAGACACATTCCAGCAAATCAGCAGCAGACCCTCCCTTCCACACCCTCCCACCTCCCTCCCAGCATCCATTTTTAGATTCATTCTGAAGCTGCATGCTTAGTGAGAGGAGGGAAAGTGTAGCTGCTGCTGATTAGATAGGGAAATTGATAGCTAGGCTAGGGTATTCTGTGTCCACTACAGTCCTGAAGGACTCATCTGATCTCTGCTGTAAGGACAGCACCCCAAAAAGCCCTTTTTAGGGCTAGAACATCAGTCTGCTTTTTTTTTTGTGTGTAATGTAATTGCAGTTGCCTGCCTGCCAGCTTCTGTGTCAGGCTCACAGTGCATACTGTGCCCATTTGCCCAGTGCCACCACTCACTCACTGCTGGTGTCACAATAGCTTAAGCTTGACATTTAAAAAGAAAACATATTTTTCCACTGTAATAGATTGAAGAAGAACAGTTAGTTGTCTGCCAGCTTCTGTCACAGTGGATACTGTGCCCATTTGCACAGTGCCACCACTCATATCTGTTTTCACAATAGCTTATTGAAAAAAACAGTAGTATACCAGCTAACCACAAGTAATAAATCTACTAGATTGAAAGGGTCCCAGGTGAACCTCACTAACACCCAAAGTAGAAAACAAACAGCAACAAAGTGGAAACCACATTCAAATAAGCATAAAGTTGAAATACAACCTGAAGAATATCCAATATTGGAATATTCTATATAAGAGTATAATAAAATCTGGAATGATAAAAAATATATATCATAGCGTAACACAATTAAGGTATGATAGTGAAATGTGAAGTAAGTAATGCACTCACAAACGAAAGTATAAATCAGGCCTCTCACCCCCCTGGGGTATATGTAGTATTGGACTTGATAGTAGATCCAAACATAGAAGTGTCTTCAAAGAAATGGATAAAAAGAGCCATACATGGTGAAGTATGTATAAAAAATATATAAAAGGAATTTATTGGTATCACTTACAGACATAAAGTAGTGGTAAGCATGTCTCCACTTTCAGTGGAACTGGAGGGAAATGTGAAGATCACAAGCACAGGTCCAATTGAAGCAGCAGAGTACAGGAACAATAAATGAAAATAAAAATGCAATAAAATAAGAAACAATTCAATAAGTCCAATATCCAACGCGTTTCGTCCGTACTAAGTAAGGGACTTCTTCAGGAATATATACGAATTCGTGTGTCGAGGGACTTCTTATACCCATCCTAATCTTCTTAGATGCCGTTCACCGGCAGCGTGCGTTCCAAGCTGGAACGCAAGGACGTACTTCCTGTGACGTCTATCCGTCAGAATTGCACATGCGTGAAAGTGAAAAAAAGTTCTCATTCAGAGGTGGAGGAGGATCAAAGTATATCAACACATCTTCCATACAGACAGAATTAAATAAAGTTGAAGGTATTTTCAATCTTTCACAGGTTAATTTTTCATCAGACGAATTAGCACTTCTTAAGAAGGGACTTAAATTTGCCCCTACATCGAATGTAAATGGTTTTAATTTATATCTCGACAATCAAAAATTTCTTAAAAAGTTGACCCTTAAAAGATTTTTTCATAATAAAGTTATCAATAACTCCCAGATGACTTTACCAACACAGTCAGACATACAAGAAGAACAGGTAAACGATCAAGAGTCCATAGGAAAGATTATACATACCCCGTTTAAACCAAATTCACATTTTTATTCCTGGTCTGCAAAAAGTAAATATCTAGATATCTTTAATGAATTAGTGCAAGCTGACTTAGACAAACTAAGTAATCATAAATATCATCCAAATCTGAATAAAAAAGAAAGAACAGCTTTAAAGATGTTAACTGAGAATCCTAATATAATTATTAAGGAGGCTGATAAAGGAGGAGGTACAGTTATTATGGATAGATCTTATTACATGGAAGAGGCTTACAATATTCTTTATGATCAAAATACATATGATATATTACCACACAACCCTACTTCCATGTTCCTACAGGCTTTTAAAGAACTATTGGATCTGGGCTTAGAAAGGGGTATTCTAAATAAACAAGAGTATGATTTTGTCTTCAACCCTAAATGCAAAACAGCAAATTTCTATTTCTTGCCCAAGATACATAAAAACTTACAAAAACCTCCCGGCCGTCCTATAGTCAGTGGTATTTCTTCTTTAACATGCAATTTATCTGAGTATATAGATTTTTTTCCTTCAACCCTATGTTCCACTCAGTGATTCTTACATCAGGGATACTAGACATATTTTGCAAGATATAAATATTATGTCATGGAAATCTACTTATATTTTGGCTACTGCTGATATAACAGCCCTATATTCAAATATTCCACACGATAAGGGCATTTCAGCTATACGTGACATACTTGAGCATCATCTATTTCTTTCATTAGCTCAAATTGAATTTTTGATATTATGTATGACATTTGTACTAAATAAGATTTTTTTTTGGTTCAGTGGCCAATATTTCTTGCAAAAATGTGGCGTCGCCATGGGTACCAAATTTGCCCCCAGTTTTGCCAATATGTATGTCTCCCATTGGGAACAGCGTCATATTCGGCTGGGGCCCCAGCCTGGGGGCAGTTTGGTCCTATGGCAACGCTACATAGATGATGTGCTATTGGTATGGGAGGGTTCTATTGAAAGCTTAGAAGCCTTTTTTGAACTTATAAATTCTAATGACTACAATCTTAAATTTACACACAATATTAGTTCAATTTCCCTGGATTTCTTGGATCTTTCTATCTATATAGAACAAAACCAACTCAAAACTAAAACATTTTTCAAACCCACTTGTGACGAAACCAATCTCGCCACATTGTATTGGAGGAGCCTGGTTGCCCGCCTGCTGCCTTTGGACTATGGCCCTGGGAGATCGGGTCCTTTAAAAACAGTGTTCGGCCCTTTTATTACCGTGGGAGAAGAATTTACACTTTTTATAGGGCACTTCGGATGCAGCCGAAGTGCCGAAGTTGCCGAAGTTCCCGAAGTGCCGGAGTTACAGAAGTTGTCGAAGTCGTCGAAGTGACCGGCATCGGACAAAGGACCACGTGGCGGCGGCCATTTTAACTTCGAACACCGCCGACCCGTACCATCGACTTCACTTCGACACTTCGACTAAAATCGAAGTACCGGCCATACTTCGAACGGGACTTCGAACTCCGTTTTTTATGCTGGAAAGTGACCGACCGCACAGCCCAAATCCATGGAACTGTTTTGGGCAAGAAAAGGTGCTTGCGGTCGGTCATAAAGGGACTTCCGTGTAACTTTTTATTTACTGGAGGGATTGGTATGATTTTTGAGAGTGTTTATGTTTAAAGTATGCTGAGTCTGAATATGTGATTTTTATGTGGATGCGATGTATGGTTGTAAAGTTATGAAAGTTGTGTAAAAGTATATTTTAAACTGGATGCCTAATGGGATTATGTGTCACACTAAGGGGAGGGGATGTGTGGGATGTAACATCTATGTCATTGGTTATTTTATGCCTCCCCCTGGGTGTGGCCTGTATGTGTGTTCATGTAATAAAAACCAGGCTGGGTGCCCCAGCACCTCAGACCACTGCTTGACCTTCAACACGGAGCCTTGTCTCGTTCTTGGGGGGATTCACTGTATGCTGCTGGAGATTGACTGCTAGGAGTGTAAGCTGATGTCTGCTTTTCCTGTTCGTCTGCTAGCAGCTATTCGTGAGGTTCCAGCTGGAGTGCTACCTTATTCCCTTGTATGCAGTTCGGGAGTTTGGTGCATTCATTTATATCCGAATTCGTGAGTTTTGGTGCTTTTACAGTAGCTGTGCCTTTTTGTGAAAAGGGGATTATCGCCTAAACAGATTTTTCCCCTTTTATGCTGAAACGGTCCGTAACAATTGGTGGCAAGCGGCGGGATCGTTCCTACAGCCAGAAGGACAGCTACAGGAAACACCATTTCTTTGGATTTACAAGTGGGGGCAACGCATGTCCCAGTACAGCGACTCTAACAGCACCAGGATGGAACCAGCAGTAGAGTACAGATATTCTGTAGAGGAATTTGACCGTATGATGTGGTTGCGGCTGAACTTCTACGGACCTAATCAAGCTGAGAAATATGTGAAGATCGTGAGGGGTCTAGTGTTCAAGACTCTGCTATACCGGGCAGAGGGTGATGGTCAGCTGCCACGTTGGGTGGACCTCCACCGGAAGTTACAGTTACGCGACAGAGAGAGCTCAATCTCCAGTCCCCAGCGGCAGCGTGAAGTGCAGGGAGAGGAGAGCAGCGTCCTCCCTCCCCAGCGGCAGGCTGAGTTACAGGGGGTAGAGGTAGTTGTTCCTGCCCCTCAGTAGCAGAGTGATATGCCAGGAGGGCAATGTGAAGTGCAGGGAGAGGAGAGCAGCGTCCTCCCTCCCCAGCGGCAGCGTGATTTTTCGGGAATTGGGAGCCCAGTCTCCATTCCCCAGCGGCAGTGTGATGCGCCGGGAATCGGGAGCCCAGTCTCCATTCCCCAGCGGCAGAGTATCCAGCAGGGAATAGAGAGCCCAGTCTCCTTTCCCCAGCAGCAGGACTCTGTATTGGGAGGAGAGACAGTCGGTCTCCCTCCGCAAAAACTAAAAGTATGTATGGGAGAGGAGATTGTTACCACCTCTCCCCAGCGGCGGATCATTAAGGGGCAGAGTGTTCTATCGGGAGAGGAGCCTGTTACCCCCTCTCCCCAGCGGCAGCTTAATATACCAGGGGGGAAACTTTAAGCCCCCCACCGGTGCAGATGGGACCGTGGTCTCTGCACTTACCACACAGGGGATAGGGATGGTCGGTCCTACCCCCCCACGACAGAGCTGTGTATCCAAGGGGGAGACAGTCCGTCTCCAGCAACCAGGCTCCAACCAGACTACTCCGGTTTTAGTGCTGTACAGCTGGTCTCTGCCCACTCAGCAACCCACCAAGGCAGCCTACCAGTCCCCTACACAGCCATGGTGAGGCACCTGGACATGGACAAACTTCTCCTCTACCCAGGTGTAGTAACCAGTTATTGTGGGTGGGCTGTACTGTTTTTTCTGCTTTGTGGGTGGGTTGCTGGACTAACAAGGGCACTGACCGGCAGGAGGTCAGGTACCCTGTTAGTCTTTTTGGAAAGGGGGAGAGATGTGACGAAACCAATCTCACCACATTGTATTGGAGGAGCCTGGTTGCCCGCCTGCTGCCTTTGGACTATGGCCCAGGGAGATCGGGTCCTTTAAAAACAGTGTTCGGCCCTTTTATTACCGTGGGAGAAGAATTGACACTTTTTATAGGGCACTTCGGATGCAGCCGAAGTGCCGAAGTTCCCGAAGTTCCCGAAGTGCCGGAGTTACAGAAGTTGTCGAAGTCGTCGAAGTGACCGGCATCGGACAAAGGACCACGTGGCAGCGGCCATTTTAACTTCGAACACCGCCGACCCGTACCATCGACTTCACTTCGACACTTCGACTAAAATCGAAGTACCGGCCATACTTCGAACGGGACTTAGCCGTTTTTTATGCTGGAAAGTGACCGACCGCACAGCCCAAATCCATGGAACTGTTTTGGGCAAGAAAAGGTGCTTGCGGTCGGTCATAAAGGGACTTCCGTGTAACTTTTTATTTACTGGAGGGATTGGTATGATTTTTGAGAGTGTTTATGTTTAAAGTATGCTGAGTCTGAATATGTGATTTTTATGTGGATGCGCTGTATGGTTGTAAAGTTATGAAAGTTGTGTAAAAGTATATTTTAAACTGTATGCCTAATGGGATTATGTGTCACACTAAGGGGAGGGGATGTGTGGGATGTAACATCTATGTCATTGGTTATTTTATGCCTCCCCCTGGGTGTGGCCTGTATGTGTGTTCATGTAATAAAAACCAGGCTGGGTGCCCCAGCACCTCAGACCACTGCTTGACCTTCAACACGGAGCCTTGTCTCGTTCTTGGGGGGATTCACTGTATGCTACTGGAGATTGACTGCTAGGAGTGTAAGCTGATGTCTGCTTTTCCTGTTCGTCTGCTAGCAGCTATTCGTGAGGTTCCAGCTGGAGTGCTACCTTATTCCCTTGTATGCAGTTCGGGAGTTTGGTGCATTCATTTATATCCAAATTCGTGAGTTTTGGTGCTTTTACAGTAGCTGTGCCTTTTTGTGAAAAGGGGATTATCGCCTAAACGGATTTTTCCCCTTTTATGCTGAAACGGTCCGTAACACCACTGATTGCAATTATGCCATAGACCTGTCTAGTGCTCACCATCCCCCCTGGCTTTCGAATATACCAAGAAGCCAGTTAATTTGTCTTAGACGAAATTGTTCAGATGAGACAATATTCTTACAACAAGCTCAAACCATTAAAACACGATACTTGGAAAAAGGTTATGATCAAGATCAAATTAACTCTGATATACAAAATATATTAGACACTGACAGATCACAATTCCTAAAAAATAAAAATAAAAAACAAGCTGGTAATGGTTCTGGAGTTCAGAAGAACGATTTCCAGTTTGCATTTATAACCCAATATAACCCACAAGCCAAAAAAATCCTAAATAGGTATTGGTACATTTTACAGAGAGATAGTGTACTCAGAGAAATCCTTCCAAATAGACCTTCAATTATTTACAAACGGGCAGCCAGTCTTAAGAACAAATTGGCCCCTAGTCTCCTTCCTGTACATCCTGCAGCCACTTCTAGTAGTTCTTTTCTTCAACCTTTAAAGGGCTTTTACTGTTGTGGACATTGTTCCACATGCAAACACCAAAAGAGGAAAATAACAAGCTTTACAAGCACTCAAACTAAGAAAACATATTTAATTAAGAAACATATACAGTGTTCAACTACTTTTGTTATTTATTTACTTCAATGTGGGTGTGGAACCCAATATGTAGGTCGCACCACTAGAAAACTTCATATTAGACTATTGGAGCACTTTAATAATATCAAAAAAGGGAAACTTGACCACAGTGTTTAGAATCATTGTAGTACTTGCCCTCTTTTTCGGTGGGAACACTTACAAGCCTTTGGCATAGAACATATTACATTAGGGTGCAGAGGAGGGGACAAACTCCAAGAATTAATCCGTCAGGAAGCATTTTGGATATACACTCTTAAAACATTACACTGTGGCCTTAACGCTGAAATAGATCTACAAGGTCTGATTTAATTGGATATTTAACTGGATATGTAATTATTTACGCATTATCCAGATTGTAGATATATTCCTTTTCTTTTTTTCTCTCATTCTATGTATTTTTATTTATTTGGTTTTTATATTCATTTTTACACTCATGTATAATGATTCTTTTTTTACTATTAATGGTCATACTGTGATTATGGTCACATATTTCATCATTTGTATCGATAGGTTTCTCTTGATACGATACTATGTTACTGATTATTACCATGTATGGTGTTTTGCATACAGATTTACCAACTGGTGCTCTACTATCTATATTTTAGTATGTCTGTTTAAAAAGGAGCTGTATTTGCCTGTCTAGGCATCCATGTATCTTTATTTGATATACTTATATATTCATATTTCCACATCTCCTCATTCCAGTAATTTATAGATTTATACTTTCCATTTTTTGCTTTATTAACCTATGTGGCGACATTTCGCCGGTTGTGTATGTATTTCTCTTTACTATTTAGATCTCCACGCATGCGTATTGACGTACCGGCTCTCTCGAGCGTATAGAACTTTTTTCCACTTGCGCAATTCTGACGGATGGACGTCACAGGAAGTACGTCCTTGCGTTCCAGCTTGGAACGCACGCTGCCGGTGAACGGCATCTAAGAAGATTAGGATGGGTATAAGAAGTCCCTCGACACACGAATTCGTATATATCCCTGAAGAAGTCCCTTACTTACTACGGACGAAACGCGTTGGATATTGGACTTATTGAATTGTTTCTTATTTTATTGCATTTTTATTTTCATTTATTGTTCCTGTACTCTGCTGCTTCAATTGGACCTGTGCTTGTGATCTTCACATTTCCCTCCAGTTCCACTGAAAGTGGAGACATGCTTACCACTACTTTATGTCTGTAAGTGATACCAATAAATTTATTTTATATATTTTTTATACATACTTCACCATGTATGGCTCTTTTTATCCATTTCTTTGAAGACACTTCTATGTTTGGATCTACTATCAAGTCCAATACTACATATACCCCAGGGGGGTGAGAGGCCTGATTTATACTTTTGTTTGTGAGTGCATTACTTACTTCACATTTCACTATCATACCTTAATTGTGTTACGCTATGATATATATTTGTTATCATTCCAGATTTTATTATACTCTTATATAGAATATTCCAATATTGGATATTCTTCAGGTTGTATTTCAATAGATTGAATAGCAGTTTGTTGCCTGCCAGCTTCTGTGTCAGGCTCACAGTGGATACTGTGCCCATTTGCCCAGTCAGTGCCACCACTCATATCTGGTGTCTCTATAGCGTGCTTTTACAAAGAAAAAAAGTTTTCCAGTGTAAGCTAATAGCAGTCAGTGTCCTTAAAGCGGGTGTTTCAGGCCTTCAGCGTGTGCCCTGCAGACCCCTGCTAGTGTACTTTGACAGTTGCCACTCATATCTGGTGTCTCTGTAGCGTGCTTTTACAAAGAAAAAAAGTTTTCCAGTGTAAGCTAATAGCAGTCAGTGTCCTTAAAGCGGGTGTTTCAGGCCTTCAGCATGTGCCCTGCAGACCCCTGCCAGTGTACTTTGACAGTTGCCACTCATATCTGGTGTCTCTGTAGCGTGCTTTTACAAAGAAAAAAAGTTTTCCAGTGTAAGCTAATAGCAGTCAGTGTCCTTAAAGCGGGTGTTTCAGGCCTTCAGCGTGTGCCCTGCAGACCCCTGCCAGTGTACTTTGACAGTTGCCACGCATATCTGGTGTCTCTGTAGCGTGCTTTTACAAAGAAAAAAAGTTTTCCAGTGTAAGCTAATAGCAGTCAGTGTCCTGAAAGCGGGTGTGTCAGGCCTTCCTTCAGCATGTGCCCTGCAGACCCCTGCCAGTGTACTTTGACAGTTGCCACTCATATCTGGTGTCTCTATAGCGTGCTTTTACAAAGAAAAAAAGTTTTCCAGTGTAAGCTAATAGCAGTCAGTGTCCTTAAAGCGGGTGTGTCAGGCCTTCAGCGTGTGCTCTGCAGACCTCTGCCAGTGCACATTGCCACTCATATCTACCGCGGAGTGGTAGAAAGTACTCTATTAAACAATACTTGACTTGTGATTCTGACTTTGTCATCTATGCATTGAAATGCCCATGCGGCCTTCTATATGCAAAGCAAACTAGTCAGAAATTTAAGATGAGATTCTCTAAACATAAATCCACGATTCGGACTAGATTGACTGATTTGCCCTTACCGGCACATTTTATAGAGGCTAGACGTGGGGTCTCTCAGCTCAGATTCCAGATTTTAGAACACATTATGGAATCTCCTAGGAGGGGGGATAGAAATCGGAGGCTTCTGTTACGTGAGGCATATTGGATACGGGAACTGGATACATTATACCCAAAGGGTTCAGGGACTTCTAGGATTTCTCAGGGAATACTAGGATGTGGACACATGTACTCTCTATTTAATGCACAATTATATTATTATAAGTACATGAATGCACTGTTAGTAGTAAGGATGGTATTTCCGTCCTGTGGTGTTATACACTGTGATCACATTATTAGACTCGGATCACTTATTTAAAAATCTGTTAATTAACTTTTCACCATTTTTTACACTGTGATCATAAGATTACTTAGACTACTTGGTCACTGCTTGGATTTATTACCTATTTTGTTTATGATTTGTGGCACTTGCACTTTATTACTATTTGCTCTTATGGATTCACTTCTTTAACATAGTTACTTAATTGAAGCACTGACTACTTGAGAGTTCCATATGTGGATATTAGATACTCCCTCTTTTTTCTCACATAGATTAGCGATGGATTCCTTATGCCTATATAGTCTCTGTCCTTATATGTACAGACTCTTATGTTCCATATGGGAATTCACGGTCCCTGTATTTTCTTCGCTGTCTCCTTTTTTATTTTTTGCTAGGTATAGGTGTTTGACTTTTGAGGTCTGTACCTTTAAAATGGAATTGGCTTTTATTTGGTATGATGATTATTCTAAGTGTCCATCTCTGGTATTCCTATATGAATAACTATTACCCCTGTTTATTTACATTGATTTATATTGTATATTACATCTAATAGATTTATTTTCCTCATCTGTGCCATACAACATGCCTGAATGATTAGGATGTTCTGTGAAGATTTATTTTGGGTTAGTGATGTGGCAGAGTGAACATACTCCACTATGTGGGCTGTGCAATGGTGAATTGAACACAGAACGATGTTATGTTTGGTCCTCCAGCCAATCCGTTCGGAGGAGGATTTCGCACGTGCGTTCCAATGACCTCACGTGCGGTTCACAGACCCAGAAGTGGGTTACGTTTGGATACCATGGAGGATACGCTGCATGCATTTACTTTTTTTCTTTGCTGTTTTCTTGTTTTCTCTCCTCTATGGGCACAGTATTTGTAACCAGGGAATACTCATGGCATAATAGGTTATCCTATATATATACATTCTAGAATTCCTAGCATTAATATGATCATAGAATGATTCATGTCTTGTGTGTATGAAGTTAATGATATAGTGTGGATTATTGATCTGATTTATGTATATATTGTAATGTTTCACATTTGATATTTGTTTCTTTTACAATGCCTTTTTAAATTACCTTTTCATCAATTAGGAATTTCTACTAATTAGCAGTAATTGATTGATTGATTTCTTAGTTTTTAGTGTTTGTTACATAAGCACATTTTGCACCATGTGGTGTCAGCTTGAAAAAGACCGTTCCGGTCGAAACGTTGCGTTGCATTCTGTTATAATAAATCTGCCTGCGGCTTGAAGTTGGAGTGCCTGTGAGTTTTTTCTTCTTGGATTTTTGTACTGGGATTGCTGGTCCTGCTCTGGAGCACCCTTGGCCGTTGGGACTGAGTGCGGTTCTCATCACTTACTCTACTCATATCTGGTGTCACAATAGCGTGCATTTAAAACCAAAAAATTTTCTTCACTGTTATAGATTGAATAGCAGTTAGTTGTCTTCAAGCGGGTGTCAGGCCTACAGCGTGTACTCTGTCAACCTCTGCCAGTGCCCATTGCCACTTATTTCTGGTGTCACAATAGCGTGCATTTAAAACCAAAAAACTTTTTTCACTGTTATAGATTGAATAGCAGTTAGTTGTCTTCAAGCGGGTGTCAGGCCTACAGCGTGTACTCTGTCAACCTCTGCCATTGCACATTGTCACTTATTTCTGGTGTCACAATAGTGTGCATTTAAAACCAAAAAACTTTCTGTGGTCTCACAGTAGCTTGCACGCATAGTACCACTAATCCCCCAAAAAATGACAGGCAGAGGCAGGCCACCCCGCAGGGGCCATCGTGGTCGTGGTGCTGTGATTCCCTTTGGCCCTAGAATAATGCCCAGTTTTCAGAGGCCACGTACCCTGAACTTGAAAAGTTCTGAGGACATAGGTGACTGGCTAACACAGGACACCCAATCTTCTACAGCTTCCGCTCGGAACCTTGACGCACCATCCTCCTCCAGCTTAGCTTCAGGCACCTCTCAAGATACCACTCACCTGCCTGCCGCCACCACCAAAACTAGCACGACAGCCGCTTTACTTGGTATGTCAGAGGAGTTATTCACACATCCGTTTGAAGAAATGAGTGATGCGCAACCATTATTGCCAGAGGATGTAGATAACAGGGATATGTCTCAGGCAGGCAGCATTACACACATGGACAAACGGTGTGATGATGATGATGATGATGATGATGTTGTTGTACCCACTGCTGCTTCCTTTGCTGAGTTGTCAGATACAAGTGAAGCGGTTGATGATGACGATGTGTCCATGGATGTCACGTGGGTGTCCGCTAGAAGAGAAGAAGAACAGGGGAAAAGTTCAGATGGGGAGACAGAGAGGAGGAGGAGGAGACGAGTTGGAAGTAGGGGCAGGTCGTCGCAAGGAGCTAGTGGCATAGTCAGACAGCATGCATCGTCACCCGGGGTCAGCCCGACAGCACGCCAATCAACGCATGCTGTGTCCACCACCAGAATGCCGTCATTGCAGAGCTCAGCAGTGTGGCATTTTTTTTGTGTGTCTGCCTGTGACAACAGCGATGCCATTTGCAACCTGTGCCAAAAGAAACTGAGTCGTGGGAAGTCCAAAACCCACCTAGGTACAACTGCTTTGCGTAGGCACATGATCGCACATCACAAACGCCTATGGGATCAACACATGAGTACAAGCAGCACACAAACTCAAAGCCGCCATCCTCCTCCTGGTCCAGCATCTTCAGCCACGTCAACCACTGCTGTCCTCCTTGCCCCCTCTCAACCATCCGCCACTCCGTCTCTCGCCTTGAGCAGTTCCCGCCCATCTGCCCACAGTCAGGTGTCTGTCAAGGACATGTTTGAGCGTAAGAAGCCAATGTCACAAAGTCACCCCCTTGCCCAGCGTGTGACAGTTGGCTTGTCCGAACTATTAGCCCGCCAGCATTTTTCGTTGATATGCATTTTTATTTCTTCTTAGATAAAAAAAAATTCTGAGACGTCATTGGCAGGGCTATTCACTTGTGTTATCTGTCATGAATTGTCATTTGAATGTTAATTTGAACTGTGGGGCACAAGAACTTGAATCGAAAACATCTTTAAGCCAACTATGTTTTCACTAAGCTTAGTGAATAACTAACATTAACGAGTCGGATTAAACGCACTCTGCACTCGAGGTATGATCTGTTTAAATGACCCCACTCGGGCCCTAAATGGTAAAACGTTTCACATGGGCATACGAAAGGTACACATGGCAATTAAAATCAGAAAATATGTAAAACATTTTTAGATATACTGGAAATTAGTACACCAATACGATTAAGCACTGCACTTTCTGTACTTTCAGTGTAGGAACTTTCAGCGTTCCTACACGGCCATGGCTCACGTTGCCGATATCCAGCGGCGAAACAACATGCCAGTGAGGCGCTTGATTTGCGACAGCCCGACACGTTGGAATTCAACACTCCTAATGTTCGACCACCTGCTCCAACAAGAAAAAGCTGTTAATGAATATTTGTATGACCGGGGTGCTAGGACAGCCTCTGGGGAGCTGTAAATTTTTTTGCCACGTTACTGTACGCTCATGCGCAATGCCTGTAGGCTCATGCGTCCTTTTGAGGAGGTGACAAACCTAGTCAGTCGCACCGAAGGCACCATCAGCGACATCATACCATTTGTTTTCTTCCTGGAGCGTGCCCTGCGAAAAGTGCTGGATCAGGCCGTAGATGAGCGTGAAGAGGAAGAGTAAGAGTTGTGGTCACCATCACCACCAGAAACAGCCTTATCAGCATCGCTTGCTGGACCTGCGGCAACACTGGAAGAGGATTGTGAGGAAGAGGAGTCAGAGGAGGAATGTAGCTTTGAGGAGGAGGAGGAGGAGGAAGACCAACCACAACAGGCATCCCAGGGTTCTCGTTGTCACCTATCTGGTAAACGTGGTGTTGTACGTGGCTGGGGGGAAGAACACACCTTCATTGACATCAGTGAGGAGGAGGAACGGGAAATGAGTAGCTCGGCATCCAACCTTGTGCAAATGGGGTCTTTCATGCTGTCGTGTCTGTTGAGGGACCCTCGTATAAAAAGGCTGAAGGAGAACGACCTGTACTGGGTGTCCACGCTACTAGACCCCCGGTATAAGCAGAAAGTGGCGAAAATGTTACCAAATTACAACAAGTCGGAAAGGATGCAGCATTTGCAAAATAAATTAAAAAGTATGCTTTACACAGCGTATAAGGGTGATGTCACAGCACAACGGGAATCTAACAGGGGAAGAGGTGGAAGTCATCCTCCTCCTCCAACGACCACGCCGGCAAGGACAGGACGCTTTAAAGACGTGTTGTTGATGGTGGACATGTGGAGCTTTTTAAGTCCTATGCATCGCCACAGCCCTTCGGGATCCACCCTCAGAGTACGACTCAACCGACAGGTAGCAGACTACCTCGCCTTAACTGCAGGTATCGACACTCTGAGGAGCGATGAACTCCTTGACTACTGGGTGTGCAGGCTTGACCTGTGGCCTGAGCTATCCCAATTTGCGATAGAACTTCTGGTCTGCCCCGCTTCAAGTGTCCTGTCAGAAAGGACCTTCAGTGCAGCAGGAGGTATTGTCACTGAGAAGAGAAGTCGCCTAGGTCAAAAAAGTCTAGATTACCTCACCTTTATTAAGATGAATGAGGGATGGATCCCGAAGGGACTGACACTGGGCGATACATTTGATTAAAAAAGACCTGATGAGATGAGCTGCCTTGGGCTAAAAATGGTCCACATGTATTTTAGCTCTGAATGCCGGTTGACTTGCGTGACTTATCCGCCACCAACTAGGGTTCAAGCCGCCATGTTTTAGGGCACTTTCTGCCTGTGAAACAAACATCAATTTTTCTGGCCACTGCTACAGCAGTGGCTGCAACAATACCAAATTTTTCAGGCATGTGTACTCTGGTGCTGCACTGTGGCTTCAAAAACCAAACCAAAAAAAGGCACATAGTGACCCTATGTAGGGGGAACAGTCCCTATTCTGCTCTGTGTCAGTGTGTATCAGGGATTTGACTATCTTTATTCAGATTCAAAAATTACAATTCCAGGAAAAATTTAACAAACATTTACAAGAACATGTTATGCACATCATAGAAACAACGTGAACCTCTTTAAAGCCACAAACTTAAGACAAAAAATATTTACACACAATGTGTAAGGGTTTGAAAGAATATTCTGAATCCTTACATGTTTACTTTATCGTTTGTTTGATTTTTGTGAACCATATATAAACTACAAGCAGCGTGAAAACTATTAAAACTCATGTGGCCATGCTGATCAAATTAAATAGTATGCTTTACACAGCGTATAAGGGTGATGTCACAGCACAACGGGAATGTAACAGGGGAAGAGGTGAAAGTCATCCTCCCCCTCCCACCACCCCGCCATATCTGCCAAGTGACCCTATGTAGGGGGAACAGTCCCTATTCTGCTCTGTGTCAGTGTGTATCATGGTCTCTGAGGACGGGGAACAGTCTCTATTCTGCTCTGTGTCAGTGTGTATCAGGGTCTCTGAGGACGTGGAACAGTCCCTATTCTGCTCTGTTTCAGTGTGTATCATGGGCTCTGAGGATGGGGAACAGTCTCTATTCTGCTCTGTGCAAGTGTGTATCAGGGGCTTTGAGGACAGGTGTCAATCCATATCTGCCAAGTTACCCTATGTAGGGGGAACAGTCCCTATTCTGCTCTGTGTGAGGAGGAGGAACGGGAAATGAGTAGCTTGGCATCCAACCTTGTGCAAATGGGGTCTTTTATGCTGTCGTGCCTGTTGAGGGACCCTAGTATAAAAAGGCTGAAGGAGAACGACCTGTGCTGGGTGTCCACGCTACTAGACCCCCGGTCTCTATTCTGCTCTGTGTCAGTGTGTATCATGGGCTCTGAGGACGGGGAACAGTCTCTATTCTGCTCTGTGTCAGTGTGTATCAGGGATCCTTAGGATAGATGTCAATCCATATCTGCCAAGTAACCCTATGTAGGGGTAACAGTCTCTATTCTGCTCTGTGTCAGTGTGTATCAGGGGCTTTGATGACAGGTGTCAATCCATGTTAGGTGATTTCTGCCCTTTATGGATTAAAACCAGACTCTGCATCAACTGTGTAATTTTCCATGGGAGTTTTGCCATGGATCCCCCTCCGGCATGCCACAGTCCAGGTGTTAGTCCCCTTGAAACAACTTTTCCATCACTTTTGTGGCCAGAAACAGTCCCTGTGGGTTTTAAAATTCGCCTGCCCATTGAAGTCAATGGCGGTTCGCACGGTTCGCCGATTCGCGAACGTTTGCGGAAGTTCCCGTTCGCGAACCGAAAATTTTGTGTTCGCGACATCACTAGATTTTAACAAAAGTTACATTTTAATAACCAGTACACTCAGGGAAACAACATGTCCCAAAATGGCTCGAATTGGACCAGTGGTTCGGGAGTTAGTAAAAAAGGTGGATGTGACCGACCGATACAAAAAATGGGGGGAAGGGCTGCGCCACAAAACGTCAATTTGTAAAATAGTCCAAGTAAAAGAAGAGAGGGAAAGTCTTATCTGGGACGAATCCACTAGGGGATGTAGGGTCTATGGACGTTGGTCCGGAGCGGATGTCCTCTTTCTCCTCTTTGTCCTCCTTCTTAGGAATTCACTCAGATATAGGAGAAAATGAAGAGAAAAAAAATAGTGCAATACGTCTGATAAAAAATATACAACAGTCTAAAAGCTGGTATAAAACTCACATGTGGAGGAGCTATAACTTGCTCTAGTATGAAGGGCGTGCAGCGGTATAATCCCCGCTTATGGGATATATGGAAGGTTCCTCCGTTAGTGGTAAGGATGGAGCAGACCAACTGCTCTTTGATGATAGCGTTGGTGGTATTATCCCCACCTAAGGATTGCTTGTGGTCCAAAATGATGCCAGGTAGTAAACAGGTATAAAAACGGTGCTCAGTGTATAAAATAGATAGATGGTACTAGTAAAAAAAGTGACCAAATATTCTTTAATATAATAAAATACACAGTAAAAGTCCACATACGCGTTTCGCCAATACGGCTTTATCAATATGGAAAAGAACCTGGTACCTGGCAAGGTAAAGTTTAAATAGCAGTACAGATAATTAAAATTGGCGCCAAAAATTAGGGATAGCCAATCAAAATTAGAATAATAAGCAGTAATGATATAACATATTAAAATAGACCAGTGTTATGTAATATACATTACAATAGGCTCTATGAGCCTTATAAAATATTAATGTTAGAAAAACGAAGTGTAAATAGAATAAAAATACATTTGTTAATACAGTCATGTGACCGGCAAGCGGCCGCAGGGGATTCTGGGGCTTGGAGTTTATGGACGTCGGCAAGCACTGCGCAGCTGCCGGCGTCCTAATTGGGAAGTAGGAATTAGACGTCGGCTCGCATGTGATTGCGGCCGGCGTCTGACGAATGGGTTTGCACTGTGATGTGACGACGGCTCGCGTGTAGCTGCGGCCGTCGTCATGGAAACCCAAGACGCATAGTGAAACCGGCGGCTGGCATAAGGCTGCAGCCGTCGTATGGATGACCAGCTAAACTACACGATCATAGGGGGAAATGATCGGTGTAACAGGGATAAGGCTAGATATCTGATATACTGAAAAGTATCATCAGGTACTAGCCTAACATAATGAGACAATAAAATTAGTTTAAAAATGACCACATAACAAATTTATAATGGGTAGATGCACCACAGGAATAACCAATTAAATGTACAGTATAAAATATTAATACAATATGATAAAACCTGCAAAGCTATATAAGCAAAAATAATAAAAGGCTGAATAAAAGGCATAAGATTACAGGAAATTATATAAATCGAAATCAACATTTAAACCATGAGGTGTGAGAGTTTGGAGTGTGTACACCCACTCCATTTCGGTTTTTCCTAGAATGTTTTTAATATTCCCCCCTCTCCATGGGATAACACATTTTTTTATTCCAATACACTTTAATAATCTAGGGTCTCTATTATGTTTAATGAAGTGTTTGGATACTGAATGATTTAAGTATCTATTTTTAATGTTTCTGCAATGTTCGCTTAATCGCGTTTTCAGGCACCTTGTGGTCATTCCAACATATTGGAGGCCACAAGGGCACTCAAGCAGATAGATAACATTTTTAGTTGCACAATTGATAAAATCATTAATTTTGTAAACATGATTTGTCATTTTGGAAGTGAATTGAGTGACTTTGTTAGGAACTGTGGGGTCCGTGCTTCTACACACTATACACATTTTGCATTTGCAAAAACCCTTAATCTGTGGAAAAAAAGAAGGTGCATATGATGTTTCTTTTGTAAAATTCTTAGTTAATATTGATTTAAAATTCGGGGCTCCCCTAAAAACTATATTCGGACGTTCTGGTAAAATCTTTTGAAGAGTTTCATCCTGTTTTAAAATATGCCAGTGTTTCTTAATGATTTTTTTTATATTATTACTTTTGTTGTTATAATTAAAAAGTGTGATATCGTGACGCTTTTGGGATGCACGCATTACCAGGAAGTGGTGTGCGTAGCGTTCCAGACGTCGCTCACCCCAAAGTCCAGTCTAAAAAAGAGTATGGGCTATTGTAATGGGAATATGGCGCTTCCTGGTAATGCGTGCGTCCCAAAAGCGTCACGATATCACACTCCCCCCTCCCCCTATGGAAACGCCGCGGCCATTCCCGGCCTGAATTAGAACATCGCGTCACTTCCGGTGCGACGCGGATGCCGCGCCATTTCCGGTTTGACGCATGCGTGTCAGCACCAAGCCGAAACCCGGAAGTCATCTCACCAGGAAATCATCTACTCATCAATGAAGATATATAAACGTACTTTTTGAACATCACACCACACTTCTGAAGAAGCCTATTAGGCGAAACGCGTAAAGTGGGACTATATTTTATATCTATATTTTATATTTCATTGTTTAGTTTGTTTATATTAAAGTATACTTTTAAGTTACTTTCTAGACTTACAATCTTCATTTCCTGGTATCCTGTATATCCTTGGTGGGGATCATACCACCTAAGCTGTTTACACTAGAGCAGGTTACATGCTCTGGAAAGTGTAAGTACATTACTATTTTTTATCTATTTTACCATTTGGACTTACTTCACCATATTGCTGCTATCTTTTCTTTTATACCAACTACACACATGGCACCTTGAAAACATCTGCGGCAACTACTACTAATCCAAAGACGGGGATTGTACCGTCCAAGCGCTTCACAGTAGAGCTCTGTTATAGCTCTTTTTCATGTGAGTGGACTGTACATAGTTACTTATCATCTATTTTTTAGACTAAATTTGCTGTATTGCGCTATTATCTTTTTATTTTAATTTCTCTTTGAGGTCACGATTAATTGGAATATCCAAGAACATATGTATGTATTTTTTGTATATTTTACATTTAAAACAATAAGCGCGGTATACGCCTTCTCTCTTTCTGCTAATAACATTGGCTCTGTTACAAGAAAAAACAGTGACATGACATACATAAAACCCACCAGTCAAGGCTGCCACAAACATAAGGTGGCACAGCATGTTGCTGGAGAAGAAACACACAAAGGGGCTAGGGGGAGAGAGAAGCACACAAAGGGGCAGGGGGAAGAAAGAAACACACAGATGGGCAAGGGGGAGAAATAAACACACAGAGGGGCTAAGGGCAAGAAAGACACACAGATGGGCAAGGGGGAGAAATAAACACACAGAGGGGCTAGGGGGAGAAAGACACACAGAGGGACAAGGGGAGAAAGAAACACACAGGGAGCTAGAGGGAAAAGGAAACAGAGGGGCTAGTGGAAGAAAGAAACACACAGAGGTGCTAGGGGGAAGATAAACACAGACAGAGGGACTAGAGGGAGAAATAAACACACAGATGGACTAGAGGGAGAAATAAACACACAGATGGGCAAGGGGGAGAATGACACACAGAGGGGCTAGGGGGAGAAAGAAACACACAGAGGGACTAAGAGGAGAACGAAACACACAGAGGGTCTAGAGGGATAAAGAAACACATAGGGGGCTTGTGGGAGAAAGAAACACACAGAGGGGCTAGGGGTAGAAAGAAAGACGTAGAAGGGCTAGGGGGAGAAATAAACTCACAGTGGTGCTAGGCGGAGAAAGAAACACGCAGAGGGGCTGGTGGCAAACAATCAGTGGTGTAAGAGACACACTAGTTGATGAAAGACACAAAAGAAGATTGTGACGGACCGCTTGGCACCCCGACTGGGTGCCTCCGCCAATCGCTGCTTCCTAGTAGCCTGGAGTACTATAAGCACCGCACCGGACACCAAAAGCACCGTAGCCCCTTAGCCGCCGTAGCTTGGCTGGGGTCTCGCTGTCCGTCACCCACCCTGGACCCTAGCCCAGGATCCAGCTTCCAGTGGGTGGACCTCTCCTACTCCAGAGAGTATAGCAGGTATAGCAGTGAAGCTCTTACTCCAGTGATTATAGACAGTATGGCAATCTGAAGCAGGTATAGCTGGTATAGCTGTTCCCTACAATCACAAGACGAGGATGCGTGTTAACTGATTTTAATAGGATGAAGTTAACTGATTTTAATAGGACAACATTTGACCTTTTATGACAGTCCCCATGCAACGGGCACTCCCCCTGGACCTGAGAGTAAACCACAGTTGAAACAAATAAACAATTACATTGACTCTCAGATCCAGGACACTCCCATACAAACTAGGTCAATCCCTCCTCTGTACCTGGGAGATAAATACTGTATTAACTCAATTATCTCCAGACACAAAAACACACATTTTTATAAAAAACCCCAAATACCTTTAAAACATACAAAACCCCCACATCCCCTGATAGCTCCGATCTGGATGAACAACATATCCAAAAATCACCCAGATCGGTTCAGGGGTTCAGGAATTTTCTGGAAGTCATTGTTTTGGCCAATTGCACGCATGGTCCCATGCCCAAAACAGTTCCATAGAATTGTGGCTAAGTGCCGCTGGGGACCGACTGGGAACCGCGAAGTCTTCCTGTCAAAACCAGTTCCATTGAATCATGGCTAAGTGCAACTGGAAGATCGACCGGGAACCGCAAAGTTTTCATGCTGAAAATAGTTCCAGGGCATTCGCGGCTAAGTACCCCTGAAGTCTATTCGCAGTTTTGGTCCATGCGAACCGCCGCCAGTGAGCTAGCGGTCGGTTCTATGGAAATTGCTGAACCAGGGGGAATAAAATATGGGTCTTTACAGTCGCTGACCTGGCCCATAGTCTTTTTGCAGGAGGCTGGCAAGCAGACCCCTCCAACAGCCCGTGGCGAGGTTCTGTTCGCCACAGGGATGGCTGCTAAAAATGAGTCTCTCTCAGTAATAAGTGCAGCGTAGTGATGCTAGTCAGTGGCTTACACACAATCCAATGGGCCCCCGGTGCAAAACTGATCCATCCACACACAAACACATGCATACAGACACACACACACACACACACATACATGCAGATACATACACAGAGACACACACACAGATACATACAGACACATACATAGACACACAGAGACACACACACATGCAAAATATTTTAGTCACCCTCCTATTACCTACCTTTTAGGTGCAGGAGGGTGACTTCCCTGGGGTCCAGTGGCTCAGGTTGATGGGTGTCAGAGTTCCCACTCTGACTCTCTCTGCTTCCTCCCGCGCGGCTCCTGGTGGTTGCTGGGAGGAGTGACTGTGGCAGTCACTTCCTCCCAGCATTTGACATCATCAGAGGGGGCCCGGTCGCGCTGTTACCGGGCCCACTCTGATGATGATATTCATTTCCACCAGATGGCCCTAACAGCATGGGCCACCCGATGGACCCCTTCACGTGCGGCCCCGGCAATTATACTGCACGGCCAGGGCCGCAACACATGGCGGCGGGCACCCGGTTGCAGGGGTGCGCAGGGTGGCCGGGCTCCCTGGAGTGACAGGTCCGGTCGCAGCTGCGACCCCTGCGACCGGGGTATGTACGCCACTGATGCTAGTGATCTTTATTCATCACAACAGCTACATGAACCACAACAAAGCTGTAAAGGAATGGTTCAAATTCCTCAAATCCTTCCTAGAGACAATCACGGTGTACTTGGCACTTATGTTAGTCACATTTTAGTCATTGACATTTTTTGAGATTTAGGTGACTACAAAAAAAAAGACTAAAACAATTCAGATAACTAGAATACGAGTAAAACTAAAATGGTAAAACTCAGACGTTCGTGGCTGTCCAATCACAGACTTCCCAATGCAGCTCAATGAGAAGTCTTTACAAGGCAGATGCTCTGGGAAAATGCTGAGCTGAGCAAACCAAACCAGGAAGTAACATGAACGGATGTCTGATTGACAGCCAGGGGGGGTGTAACAATGTTAATTTATAAAAGTGCTGATTTGTATAGAAGTCTGCACTTTTTGTAAAATGAAAAAAAAAGAGGACACACTCTTCAAACATACAGCATGTTAGTACACTAAAGTTATTTAGGGGTTTGGAGTGTACGTTTAACGAGTTTCCTTTAAACATTCTATATTTTCTACTGATCTGTCAGTAGCCATTTCTGTATATCAATAAAACAGATTAGCATGTGGAAAATAATTTATCATCCACACTTAAAGCCTCCAGCATCATCTGGTTAAACCATTAAAAAAGTGTGCTCAAGTGCATCCAAAAATATATATATCGGCTCATGTATGTGTATACCGAATATATGTGTAATACATATTTACCAGAGTATATTGGTTATCTTAATTCATCTGCCATGATACTCTGCCAGTTTTATGGGCTTTATTAATTTTGTTACAATTGATTACTTTTTTGAATTAGTCGATATGACAATGTGCCATTAACTTTCCTTTCACTTCCCCTTTCTCTCTCTCTCTCTGTAGGCAATATATGTTTATCACGCCTGCTCTTTTGAAGAGTCAAGAGACAGGAAAAGTCTGTGTGACTCTCAAAAAAATTGACGAGCCACTTGACCTCAATGTCGTCCTACAATTAAATGGACAAAATACCACCATATTCTCTGAGGATGTTCCACCTCCGTCTTTCTTCCAGTGTAATGACATCACGGTGAGGCCATTACTCCTAAAAGGAGAGCAAATATTTCTTAATCACATTACAGTAGTTATGGTGTATGGAGTCCCTAGGCGCTGGATCCTGCAACATTACTTAAAGGTTTAATAACCATTTTGCAGAGATCCTCAGCCCTTAGCAGCCTAAAACTATAAATATTCTATTAAAACAATGATAAATAAATCCCTAAATCAAGAATAGAAATGCTATTTGGTGGCTACAAGGCTGAAAATATCAAAGATGGTTTTACTATGTACTCACTGACAAGGGGTCCAGATAG
Organism: Pelobates fuscus; assembly: GCF_036172605.1. Taxonomy (NCBI): domain Eukaryota; kingdom Metazoa; phylum Chordata; class Amphibia; order Anura; family Pelobatidae; genus Pelobates; species Pelobates fuscus. Next base: position 503,315 of record NC_086326.1, read on the forward strand.
TTACATAAGCCACATTCACTCTTTATTTATTTTAGATCAGTTACATTTATAGTAACTTTTAATAAAAATGTACAGTGTTGTGTTAATTTATTTTCTCACTTGGAAAATCAACAATATTTATTATTTTTGCCAAGACTGCCTATACCTTTACATAAAACCGATTTATTTATTTTCAATATATTGGAAACATTTATTTATATATAAAAGGTCAAAGTATTAGCGCTATTTGAGTTATATGTGAATTTTTCTTAAAACGTACATACACCAATTTTACGTAGCTGCTAAATCACTGACACCGTAGTATCTTTTAAACAGAAAACAGAACAAATAGACGTGCCGGTGTAGCGCTTATGTGAACAAAGGAAGGTGTAAAATAAAGTAAAATATTAGAGCCTATACCTTAGACTTTAAAATCTTCTTTTAGTATTATTAACCTTCCAGTATGTACCTTAAATAAAGCATAAAAAATACGAAACATAGGTATAGAACAAAATGCCAAATGGCAACTTACACTTTTCTGAGCTAATAAATTTAGCTCAGATACTTTAATTCAATTAAAAAACAAAAATCACAAGAGGGGGATCTATTCACCAAACCATCAAACCATTACCTATAAGAATTGATAAGCATTCCAATATTTAGTTAAAAATAATCAAATTGTGCCATTTCTCTCTCTGTCCACCAAAGAGCATATATGTGAGTGTGTGTATGCTTAGGTATATGTGTGTCCTATTATTTTTATTATAATGTTTTTTTCATCAACTTTAAAACTGTTAGAGATGAGACTTGACTGACCCACCTCTATTATCCCCACCAGGCTCCATCAGCTGGAGATCCAACAGTAGGCTTCATAATGTTTTCTGCCATCGGAACCAACACCACAATCCTAGACCGCAAGTCAGTGGTGGTTCAGTCTACAGAGAATCACTACTTTTTCCAAATGGATAAACCCCTCTATAAACAAGGGCAGAAAGGTGAGGGCAAGAAAGATTGACAGAACAATCCAACTGGTGACATGGACACAATCCGAATATTATAACACAGTTTTTGTTGCAGTATTATGCTAAATGGGTTTGTCAGGCTTTCTACTACATAGATTTATTGTGAATATCTCAAGGTGAAATCACGGTTTGAATTGTGTGGAATTCTGATAAATCTCAGCAATTTATTTAGCGAGAGGCAAAGACTCCAATGCAGTGCAGGAATTCTAGGAAATCTAGTTCACATAAAATGATTACTTATCAAAAATCTTGCTTAGTGAAATACTGTATAATGTTTGTAAAACATATCATCCCCCAATATTTAGAGAACAAATGCATTTACATTATTGAATATTCAATGGAAATTTGTGATATAACTATGATATTGAGTTTATATACATGATAAATAAATTAGCATTGTGCTTTGAAGGGTAAAAACTATACCTCACTGACGAAGGCCAATGAAACCTGAAACGTTTGTCCGGTGTTGCTGTATCTCTTGTGCAGAGGTCATTTGCTGGACTGCCCTTATGGGCGGGATCAATCTGATATGCAAATTGTACAGGTTCTATCAGTAATGGCACAGGTGAGCAAACAAAAACTATTTTGAGAGCTTAGCAGAGATTCAGGGATTAAAGGGACATGCATCTTTTTGAAACAACTGTCTCTTTTAAAAGCTTAAAGCGGCACTGTCATGTCCACATTAGTTGTTTTTTTTTAACTACCCTCCCGACTGCAATACATTTTATAGTCCTGCTAGTCACCTATGTTACCTATGTTAATAACTGTGATGGTCCACCTGGCACCCCGACTGGGTACCTCTGCCAATCGATGCTTCCTAGCTGATGCTGAGGACCTTAAGCACCGTACCGGACACCATAAGCACTGTAGACGCCACAAACCGAAGAAAAATTGCTGGGGTCTCGCCGTCCCTTCCCGTCCTGAACCAAACTCCTGGATCCAAGGACTCAGTGGGAAGGCCTCTCCTCCAAGAGAGTAAAGATGTGAAGCTCTAGTAAGAGCTAGTGGTAAAGCTGTATAGCAGGTTCCCTACTATCACGAGACCAGGTTACATGTTGAGGGTTAAGCAGGAATGGTTTAATGGTAGCCTTTTATGCAAGTCCCCAAGCAAGGGGGACACCCACATGGACCTTGTTGGGGACAGGGGCACAAATGTATACACCAATGATAACATAGTTACAATATAAGGCACTCCCACATACAATAAAATAAGCCTTCTCCTTTACTTAGGAGATAATTGAGTCAAGCACTATCCTAAACTCAATTATCTCCAAACACAAAAAAACACGCATTTAAAAAAAAAAAAAAAAAAATACCTTAAAACACATAAAATCCCCATAAAAGTTACATCCCCTGATTGCCCTGATCTGGGTGACCAACATATCCAAAAATCACCCATATCAGTTCAGGGGTTCAAAAATATTATGGAAGTCATAGTTTTTACCGACTGCAGGCATGGTCCCATAGCCGAAAATAGTTCCATAGAATCACGGCTAAGTCCCCCTGAAGTCTATTCGTGGCTTTGGTCCATGCGAACAAGATGGCCACCACCATGTGGTCAAATAGCACTTCGAAAGGCTTCGAGAGTTCGAAGTGCAACTTCGAAAGTTCCAATTGTTACAAGTCCCAACAGGCACAAATAGTGTTTTCAACCAACTGAAAATTTAAGGGAAAAAAAGGGGTGAACCATTAAGTAGGTGAACCCTTCTAAAGTTGAGTAACCCAATAAAACGTAACTTTTATAAGTATAGTATAAAAAATCGTGTAGCTAAATTGTAATAAAAAATAGAGACAAAACAGGGTCAGTATAACTTCAGCTTAGATAGGAGTAAATAAAGCCCCTAAATAATATAAAGAAAAAATAATAATAAAGAAGTGTAACCTATTTCCATAAATAAAAGAAAAATCACAGTAAAAATAAATATTAGGAATTACATAATATCACACTGTAAGGCAGTAGGTCAGAAGCTAAGGTAAATCCTGTAAAAAGTAGATACAGAATAAGCTAAAGAGAGAGATTCTAGCTTCCCTACTCTGCTGTGCCTTCGAGGGCACCCCTTAAAAAATACTAGCACCCACCTCCCCTCCTCTAGATAGAATAAATGAAGTACGAAAGTTAGCCTCTAAACAAATAATAAAACATGAAATAGAAGATAGAAAAAGAATACAAAATTGAAAATAAAAAATAAATATAAATGAATGTGAAAATAAAATAAATCTTGTATGGGTGGTATAGTCTAAATATGATTGTCTAATAATGTCTTCCCTAATCATAGAAGCCACTCCATACAAATAACGTCCCGACGCGCGTTTCACCGATAAGGCTCTTCTAGGGGACATTATTGGGTTACTCACCTTTAGAAGGGTTCACCTACTTAATGGTTCACCCCTTTTTTCCCCTTATATTTCAGTTTATTGATCCTGGGGGTTATTCCCCCTGCCTCAGAGTAACCTGACACCTTCTCCCTGATAGGTTTTCTATATCTCTGTGTTTTCCACAAAGTTTTATTACAGGGGCCATAGTCACAGGGTAAGAGGCTGACAAGTGTGCCCCTCTAAGAACCCGTGATGAGGTCCAATTCAGTCCTGGGTGCAACCATCTTTGTGTGGGCACATGAAGTCCCTGTGGGACACGTCATCTGCCCACACTAGATAGCGCTATGAAATTCCTGTGCATGCCCAGTTGAACACTTGGGCATTCGCTATTGTCTGAAATTCGGATGGAGATTTAATCTATTCATTCACCGGAAAGACGAATGAATGATTAGAAAATTTCAAACGAACGAACAAAGACCTCATTCGTTGGTTTGTTCAGTTTATTACAAGGAGGGAGCTACTGGCTCATAACTCCCCCAATGCCCCCTATCATTATATGAGGGTTAATATGACCCCCATAGTAGCATAAAGGAGATTAAATTATCTCGAATGCCCCTAATCGCTATGCCACGAGTATGGGCATGTCTACTAAACAGTGAGCAATCAGTGTGTGTCCCCCCTCCCTCTTGTCATTGAGGGCCCCACCCACCAACCATGGGTGGGGGCAGGAGTGGGACACTAGATCCACTGTTTAGTTTAATAGCCCCCATTAGTAAAGTTGGCTGAAAGACCAATTTTCATATTTCAGCCTTTTAGTACAAATCTACTTTAGATAGCTATCTACTAAGCGATTGCAAGATGTAGCCACGACACGAATAGGATTGGAATGTAATTCATACAAATGAAATTCCAATTTAAATTAAAAGTACAGAATGTTGTCCTATCACGAATGAACAAGCTGTACTCATTCTGTTAGGACAAAATGTGGTAGTTTCGCCGGCGCCCTGTCTAAATGAAAGGAATAGTGAAAGTACATTGGGCATGATGGACAGACTTACATATGTGCACTTGGAAGATCTCTTCACCTTGCAATATTTGACAAGGGAAAAAGAGAGAGGAAGTCTGATCAGTGTTATCATACAGAGCAGGCTCTGGAGTTAGATTTCTCTCTCCTCCATACTGCACAAAGATGTCCTGTTTCTGTCATTAGTAGACTGGTTTTTAAACTGGGTAAATAAGGGGGGAGGGCTGAAGAAACTTCCCTAGCTGAGAGGCGTGCCCAACAATGCAATTTGACATGCATACTTTATAAAATTTTCTGGCTTTATTTGGGTTTGTATATTTGTTTAAAAGTGCTTGCTTGCGGGTAAAAAAAATAAATAAATAAATTAAGTAAGACATGTCCCTTTTTTACCGAAGGGCAAGCTAGTGAGTTTCTTTTTGTATTTTTCCCGGTTCTCAACGATATAAATTAGAATTGTAGCTATAATGTTTCATGATCATCAAGAAATTAACATTGATCTTCCTTGTAGTGCAGTTCCGGATCATCTCTTTAGACTCAAACCTGAAGCCAGTAAAGGAGTCGGTGAGTAAACTTCTCCCTTGGTCCAATTTCTTCAACCTTGTTTCATTAGAGGCATTTTCACAAAATGGATTAAAATTTTACTGATCATGGCTTTTGCTTCAAATTCTTTTTAAACAATCCTAAATAAGGATATTTTTAAATCCCCTCTGTACATGTGGATATGTAACAAGAGCTGTGTTTCTGTTAAGATTAATGTGCTTCTATTGTCACATGTACTTTAGAGATCCAGGCAGTTCACATTACAATGGGTTTAGTAGAGGATGTTACACTCATTGACTGCTAAGAGAGGAGCGGGGACAGCTAAAATGACAGAGAGGATGAACTGAAACAAATGAGACGGGGGGATACATAATGTGGAGGATACAAAATAAATAATGTTATAAACAGAGGAGAACATAGAGGGTAATAAACTCTAGGGGAGGGTGGCAGGTGACATAGAGTGAGGTCAAGGGCAAGAGGCATAGAGGTAGGGAGGCTGGGAATCTCATAGAGTGAGGAGAGGATAGAGGGGGAAATGGCACAGAGTGAGGAGAGGATAGAGGGGAAATGGCCCAGAGTGAGGAGAGGATAGAGGGGGAAATGACACAAAGTGAGAAGAGGATAGAGAGGAATCTGCCCAGAGTGAGGAGAGAATAGAGGGGGAAATGGCACAGAGTGAGGAGAGGATAGAGGGTAAATTGCCCTGAGTGAGGAGAGGTTAAATGTCCCAGAGTGAGGAGAGGATAGAGGGGGAAATGACACCAAGTAAGTAGAGGATAGAGGGGGAAATGGCCCCAGGTGAGGAGAGGATAGAGGAGAAATGGCCAAGATTGAAGAGAAGATAGAGAGGGAAATGGCACAGAGTGAGAGGAAATGGCCCCGAGTGAAGGAATGTTACAGAGTGAGAAGAGGATAGAGGGGAAATGGCCCAGAATTAGGAAAATTAGAAAGGGAGATGGCACAGAGTGAGCAAAGGATAGATGGAGAGATGGCACAGAGTGAGGAGAGGATAGAGGGGAAATGGCCCAGATTGAGGAGAGGATAGAGAGGGAAAGGGCACAAAGTGAGAAGAGGATAGAGGGGAAATGGCCCAGAGAGAGAAGAGGATAGACGAGGAAATGGCACAGAGTGAGAAGAGAATAGAGGGTAAATGGCCCTGAGTGAGGAGAGGATAGAGGGTAAATGGCCCTGAGTGAGGAGAGGATAGAGGGGAAATGGCCATGAGTGAGGCGAGGATAGAGCAGAAGTGGCCCCAAGTGAGAAGAGGATAGAGGGAGAAATGGCACAGAATGAGATGAGGATAGAGGGGGAATAGCACAGAAAGAGGAGAGGATAGAGGGGGAAATGGAACAGAGTGAGGAAAGGATAGAGGGGGAAATGCCCCCGAGTGAGGAGCGGATAGAGGGGGAAATGTCCCCGAGTGAGGAGAGGAAAGAGGGGGAAATGGCCCCGCGTGAGGAGACATTTGGCGGAGCTTCAACAGGTTCAGTGTGAGAAGAGGTTAGAGGGGAAATGGCACAGAGTGAGGAGATGATAGAGGGGAAATGGTATAGAATGAGTAAAGGATATAGTGGAAATGGCCCAGAGTGTGGAGATGATAGAGGGTAAATGTCCCCGAATGAGGAGAGGATACTTGTAGCGGTACTTACCCTTCCGGGTGCCAGCCGGGGTCCTCTATTCGAGCCGGGCGCGGCTCATCCGACGGCTGGAAATGGAGGGCGGGCAGTGGTCACGTGTCCCGCCTGACACTAAGAGCGCGCCGCGAGTCTCGGGCGCGCTCTTAAAGGGACAGTGGGAGCCTAATTAGAAAAGGTCTCCCATTGGTCCCTGTCATGCCACACTCCCCATACAATTACCTTTTGGGCGTGTGGATATGACAGGGACCAATCATAATAGAGGTTTGGCTATTTATACTTACCTCTTTCCCTTTGTTCCTTGCCCTATCGTGGTTTCTGCTACAGTTCCCTTTAGCGCTTGTGATGTTCAGTTGTGTTTCTTCGTTTTGACCTTGGCTTTGTATTCTGACTTCTTTTCCGCTTTATCCTTATCTGTTCTGTTTGCCGGCTTGCTGTTTACTGTGTACCAGACCCCGGCTAGTCCTAGTTTATGCTGTCTCTTTGTGCCCTTGACCTCGGATCGTTCCTGACTCTGTACTTCTCCTATATACGTTGAGTCCGGCCACTCTAAGGACCGGTGGACGTATCTTCCCTCTGTGTTGACTTCTGTTTAGCTGGATCCTGCGTGTTGGGGTATAATCTCGTTACATTACGATAGGGCCATGGACCCCGCAGATTTAGCTCAACAGATGGTGTCCCATGAGGCTAGATTTGTAGAGCAGGATCACCGTATGGATCAGATAGCCCAGGCTCTCCAGACGCTCTTATCTAGAACCATTCCAGCAACCACACCTAACCCTCCTACACCCCTTCTTCATGAAGTATCTACTTTGCCTAATACTTCGGCCCATTTAACACCTCCTCCTAGGTATGGAGGGGACTCTAAGACATGCAGAGGGTTCATTAATCAAATAGAATTCCACTTTGAGATGTATCCACGTTCATTTCCCACAGAGAGGTCTAAGGTTGGGTTCCTTATGCACCAACTTACCGATAAAGCACTTGAGTGGGCAAATCCTATTTGGGAAGCTAATGGACCTATGGTGCATGATTTCAACAGTTTTCTTACAGCTTTTCGCAGAACTTTTGACACACCGAAAAGGTCAAAGAATGCCGCAAGAGCATTAATGAGAATTAAACAGGGTTCTAGGTCTGTGACTGACTATGCTATTCAGTTTCGTACCCTTGCTTCACAGGTAGATTGAACCAACAATGTGTTAATTACTGCCTTCATGGAAGGTTTATCAGACTCTATATTGGATGAGGTAGCAGCTAAGGAGCTTCCTATTGCATTAGAGGACCTTATTGACTACCTCATTGATATAGATAATAGGAGAAGGGACGGACTCTGCCTATACTGTGGTAGGAGAGACCATATGGTAAAGGAATGTCCTTTGCTTCCGGAAAACTCTCGCACCTAAGACCTTATAGGGGACTGGCCTTGGGTGTGATATCTAAGTCTCCTAAATTGCCTCCTAACCGCTTGCTTCTCCCTGTTTCTTTACATATGGGAGAGAGTTGTATAGCTGAAAACATATATGCTCTGGTTGACTCCAGGACAGCTGAAAATTTTATAAACAACATTCCCATCAGAGAGAAGGAGATACCCTTGGCCGTTGAGGCCATAGATGGTAGACCATTAAGTTCTCCAGTTGTTACCCATGAGACTGTACCGTTACACATGTACACAGGGGTTTTACACTATGAAACCATTCGGTTCCAGGTCATCACCTCTCCCTCTTCACACTTAGTGTTAGGGTACCCATGGTTACGGGCTCACAATCCCATTTTTGACTGGGAGACAGGGCAAATAAAATCATGGAGTGAAGCCTGCCACGAGTCTTGTACTATTGAAGTCACACCTTTGAATTCTATTAATGTTCCTACCATTCCTCCTTTGTCTACGGCTATACCCTCTCAGTACTTATTTCTAAAGACTGTCTTTGATAAAAGGGAGGCTGACAAATTACCGCCTCACAGACCCTATGATTGTGCTATTGACTTGTTGCCTGGCACTATACCTCCAAAGGGCAGGGTGTACCCTTTATCGGTTCAAGAAAACCGTGTCATGGAGGAATATATTAAGGAATCATTAGACAAGGGATTTATTAGGAGATCCTCTTCTCCGGCTGGAGTGGGGTTCTTCTCTGTATCGAAGAAAGAAGGTGATTTAAGACCGTGTATCGATTATAGAGGTCTAAATAAAATCACCATCAAAAATGCATACCCTATACCATTAATCACAGAATTGTTTGATAGGCTCAAACATGCTACGGTATTCACCAAACTGGATCTTAGAGGAGCATACAATTTAATACGTATCAAGAAAGACAACGAATGGAAGACAGCATTCAACACTAGATCAGGCCATTATGAGTATACTGTTATGCCATTTGGGCTTTGCAATGCCCCAGCAGTATTTCAAGAATTTATTAATGATGTCTTAAGAGACTCTATTCACACATTTGTAATTGTGTACTTGGATGACATTTTAATATATTCTACAGACTTACACACTCATCACAGACATGTTACGACAGTTCTGAAGACCCTTCTTGCTAATGGTCTTTATTGCAAACCGGAAAAATGTCTATTTGACCAATCCGAAGTCCAGTTTTTGGGGTATTTGATTTCTGCTAAAGGTTTTCGTATGGATCCCCAGAAGCTTGCTGCTGTCATAGAATTGCCTCTACCACAAGGTCTGAAAGCCATTCAGCGTTTTCTTGGTTTCTCTAATTATTATAGACGTTTTATCAAAGGTTTTTCGTCTATTGTAGTACCTATTACCCGTATGACAAAAAAGGAAGGCAATACTTGTGTCTGGTCTTCCGAGGCACTTCAGGCTTTTGAATTTCTGAAAACTTTGTTTGCCTCTGCACCTATCTTACAGCATCCTGTCCCCTCGCTGCCCTATATTCTTGAGGTTGATGCTTCCGATATCGGGGTAGGTGCTGTCTTATCCCAAAGAGAGTCGCCTGAAAAGCTATTGCATCCTTGTGGCTTCTTTTCCAAACAGATGTCCAAAGCGGAAAAGAATTATGATGTGGGTAATCGCGAACTCCTTGCTATTATTTTAGCACTTAAAGAATGGAGGCATTTGCTAGAAGGAACCAAGGATCCTATTCTCATTTACGGATCACAAGAACCTATCCTACCTTAGTGAGGCTAAAAGATTGTCTTCTAAGCAGGCTAGGTGGTCACTGTTTTTGTCCCACTTCAATTATATTATCACCTATAGGCCGGGTGATCGCAACACTAAAGCGGACGCTCTGTCCAGACAGTTCGAAACTACTGACAAACAGGAGATTGATGTTACTCCCGTCATTCCCCCAGAAAGGATAATAGCTACTACTATTTTGTCTATTTCCTCGTCCCTCTTGCAGGCCATACATGCGAAACAAAGCATGCCTCCTAGCGTGAGGCCCACTGATAAACTATTCGTTGATGTTCCCGAGAGATGGGATATTCTGTCGTTATATCATGACACTAAGACTGCTGGACATCCTGGTATTTCCAAAATGGTGTCGGCTATTTCTCGGTATTTCTGGTGGGATTCCTTGCGCAAGGATGTCACCGACTATATAGGTGCCTGTACCACTTGTGCCTGTATGAAATCTTCTCGTAGGGTTCCTTGTGGGCTGTTGCATCCGTTACCCGTTCCCGAGAGGCCTTGGTCTAACCTGTCCATGGATTTTATTGTGGAATTACCTCCTTCGAATGGTAACACTGTTATCCTAATGATAGTTGATCGGTTTTCCAAGATGGCCCACTTTGTGTCTCTTCGCAAGCTGCCCACGTCTAGGGAACTGGCACTTATCTTTGCTAGAGAGGTGTTTCGGTTGCATGGCATTCCCATATCTATTGTGTCTGATAGGGGTAGCCAGTTTATCTCCAGGTTTTGGAAAGCCTTTTGTTCAGAAATGGGTATTACACTCTCATTTTCTTCCGCATACCACCCCCAATCTAATGGAGCTGCTGAACGTGCCAATCAATCTCTGGAGCAATACCTTCGTTGTTTCGTGTCCCACCATCAGAATAATTGGTCTGACCTCCTTCCTTGGGCTGAATTTGCTTGGAATAACGCTACTCATGATTCTTCCGGCAAAAGTCCTTTTAACGTTGTTTATGGCCAGCATCCCGTTGTTCTTCCGGCTGCTTTCTCCTCACAGGGGATGCCAGTTCTGGATGAGCATTTAGCTGGTTTGCGTAATACTTGGGAGCAGGTTCAGCGTTCTTTGGTGGATTCCGCTGCTCGCCAGAAGTTGCAGGCTGACAAGCATCGCAGGGCGGCTCCTTCTTATGTCGTGGGGGACAGGGTTTTGCTTTCCACGCAAAATATTTGTCTCCGGGTGCCTTCAATGAAATTGGCTCCCAGCTTTATTGGTCCTTATCGTATTTTGCATAAGGTTAATTCTGTCTCGTATGCCTTGAGTCTTCCTAAGAATCTGTGTATTCCTAATGTCTTTCATACTTCCCTGTTGAAGCCTTACGTACGCAACCGCTATACACGGCATACTCCTCCTCCCCCTCCTGTCTCTGTGGAGGGTCATGAGGAATTTGAAGTATCTGCCGTTCTTGACTCTCGTTTCCTTAGGGGTCGACTTCTATACCTTGTACATTGGAAGGGCTATGGGCCTGAGGAGCACAGTTGGATTTCCGCTGATGCTGTTCACGCTCCTCGCCTAGTGCGTTCCTTCCATTCTCGTTTTCCTGGCCCTCCCCGCCCGTAGGGCGTGTCCTCAGGGGGGTACTGTAGCGGTACTTACCCTTCTGGGTGCCGGCCGGGGTCCTCTATTCGAGCCGCGCGCGGCTCATCCGACGGCTGGAAATGGAGGGCGGGCAGTGACCGCGAGAAGCGGTCACGTGTCCCGCCTGACACTAAGAGCGCGCCGCGAGTCTCGGGCACGCTCTTAAAGGGACAGTGGGAGCCTAATTAGAAAAGTTCTCCCATTGGTCCCTGTCATGCCACACTCCCCATACAATTACCTTTTGGGGGTGTGGATATGACAGGGACCAATCATAATAGAGGTTTGGCTATTTATACTTACCTCTTTCCCTTTGTTCCTTGCCCTATCGTGGTTTCTGCTACAGTTCCCTTTAGCGCTTGTGATGTTCAGTTGTGTTTCTTCGTTTTGACCTTGGCTTTGTATTCTGACTTCGTTTTCGCTTTATCCTTATCTGTTCTGTTTGCCGGCTTGCTGTTTACTGTGTACCAGACCCCGGCTAGTCCTAGTTTATGCTGTCTCTTTGTGCCCTTGACCTCGGATCGTTCCTGACTCTGTACTTCTCCTATATACGTCGAGTCCGGCCACTCCAAGGACCGGTAGACGTATCTTCCCTCTGTGTTGTCTTCTGTTTAGCTGGATCCTACGTGTTGAGGTATAATCTCGTTACAATACTCCAATGGAGTGTAGTGATTATAGCAATCCCCAGAGGAGCGAATATAGCTGTTCCCTCCAAGCATGAGATGAGGCTCTATGTTGAGGGTGAAGGACAGAGTGATGAAAGGATAGACGAGTAAATGGCCCCAAGTGAGGAGAGGATTGAGGGGGAAATGGCCCCGAGTGAGGAAAAGGCACAGAGTGAGGATAGGATAGAGGGAAATGGCCCAGAGTTAGGTAAGGGAGAGAGGGAGATGGCACAGAGTGAGAAAAGGATACATGGGGAGATGGCACAGGGTGAGGAGAGGATAGAGGGGAAATGACCCCAAGTGAGGAGAAGATAGCAGGGAAATGGCACTGAGTGAAGAGGGGGTATCAGCCGTTGGAGACGTCCTTCTTCCTGGCAAGATGCTGTGCAGTAATGGAGTAGCCTTCTTTCTATCAGCAGGATCCAAGTAGAGAGGGAGAGGTAGAGCTCTTAAAAGAGCTAGTGATTAGCTGAGCAGATTCCCTTTCAAGAACGAGACAAAGCTACGCTTTGAAGGGTAAAGTAGAACTGAGGTTTTAATGACAGGTACTCTCCTTTTATGTGGCGCTCCCATGCAAGGGAGACACCCACAAACAATTAGACATTAACCAATCAGACAATGGTTACAACCCCCAGATTCCCTCCCCTCTGCTTGGAATATACAGGAATAAAACTTATATTTTTATGAACAACACAACTTGGGGACAAACATATTCAAAATTCTTACAAATTCGTTCAGGGGTTCCAGAAATATTAAAAAGTCTCTTTGGACCGACCGCACGCCTGTTTGCATGCCCAAAACAGTCCCACAGATTCAGGCTGTGCGGTCGGTCTATTCCTGCCCTGAAAATTAACAAAGTCCCATCCGAAGGTGAAGTTCGAATAGTCGAACACACTTCGACTTCTGTCGAAGTGTCGAAGTGAAAACGGGGTTAAGTTTCAGCGGTGTTCGTTAGTTAAGTGGAGGTCTATTTTACACTAAAAAGATGACAAAGTCCCATTTGAACGTGCGTTCGAATCTTCGAACGGGACTTATTCTCCAGCCGCGCCAGGTCAGCGGTGTTCGTTCAAATGTGTGGACGATTTCCATTCCAGGGATTTGACAGCACACTGCTGACCGCGTTTGACTGAATTAAAATGGCCGCCGCCACGTGTTCGATTGTCTAATGTCGGCCATTTCGACTACTTCAGCATATAAAATACACAAGGTTACATTTATGACAGAAAATAAAGACATGCAACATATCCCCAGATAGCTTAGATCTGAGCGCACATTATTACTGAATGGCGCTCAGACCACACACATACAGTTCAATTGCCATGGAGCCAAAGTCTTTTATTACACGAATAGGCTTCATGGCATAGCTATCTGGGTTAAATTAGTTCATTCAGTAAATCCGTGAATGAAATGGCTGCGTGTGAACTGCAGACTGCTGCCATCCAGTGTTCAGTATGCGTAGCCGCGGCCACCCGGTATAGTCAATTAACCTGCGGTTAACCACGGCTTCTGGGCGGTCAATTGGCGGCGCTCGCCGGGGCTGTCTGAGGGCTCGATAACCCCTAACTGAAGCATCTCCTGTATCTCTTTTCTCATCTCTTCCTTAACGGCCTCGGGGATTCGGTAGGGGGTTGTCTAAGAGGTGCTTGTCCCGGGGTCTCAATGTGGTGGGTCGCTAGTGTTGTGTACCCTGGATTTTGGGAAAAAGTTGATTCTTTTTCCGTTAGCAGCTGCCTAAGTTGGCCCTTTTCTGCGGGATTTAAGTGCTCCCCTTGTTGGAAGGTACTGAGTAGGCTACCGTGCACTGGGCGAGCTAGGAAATCTGGGATAGACTGTCAGGGTCGTCTGTAGTGGGGATACATATGGCCGCAATATCTTCCGGCCTCTCCTGATACTCCTTCAAGAGATTAACATGGAAGGATTTCTGAATCCTTTCATCCTTATTGCTGGCAATCACATAGGTGGTGTTGCAGATTTGCACCACCACCTTGTAAGGGCCCTGCCAGGAGGCCTGGAGCTTATTCCCTTTGACTGACCTAAGCACCAGGACCTTCTGTCCCACCTGGAACGATTGCTGTCGGGCACCCCGGTCGTACCATCGTTTCTGTCAACCCTGGAGATGGTCTTGTGCCATCCGGGCCAATTGCATCTCCAGAACGTATGGCACAATGGGGACATCCTCATGGTCCATCTCCCCTTCCCAGTGCTCCCGAATAAGGTCGAGGGGTCCTCTGACCCTTCTTCCATAGAGCAATTCGAAAGGGGAGAACCCAGTGAATTCCGGGGGCACCTCTCGATATACGAACAAGAGGTGCAGCAGGAATCACTCCCAGTCTCTGTAGTCGTCTGTAAAGGTCCGCAGTAACTGTTTTAGGGTACCATTAAAATGCTCACAGAGACCGTTAGCTTGGGGGTGGTAAGGTGAGCTGAGTAGGGGTTTGATACCGCAGACCTTCCATAATTGTTGGGTGAGGTCTGCGGTAAACTGAGTCCCCCTGTCAGACAGTATTTCCTGCGGAAACCCCACTCTAGTGAATATCCCGACCAAGGCACTGGCGACAGTATCAGCCTGGATATACGTCAGAGCGACGGCTTCCGGGTAGCGGGTAGCATAGTCCACCACGGTAAGAATATATTTCTTACCTGATGGACTGTGGTTGGGTAGGGGGCCCACTAGATAGACTGCCACCCTGCTAAAAGGTTCCTCGATCACCAGCATGGGTGACAGTCGGGCCTTTGGGTGGTCCCCTCTTTTCCCTACTTGCTGGCAAACGTCACACGTGCTGCAGTAACGTCGCACATCCTTAGAGATCCCCGGCCAAAAGAAGGTCTGGGTAATCCTGTAGGTTGTACGGTTACCACCCAGGAGTCCTGCAAAGGGAATATCGTGTCCGATTTGGAGAAGCTCCAACCGGTACTTCCTGGGTACCACTAGTTGGTGCTTCTGCGAAGGGGCACAACCTCTCTTCCTAGCTTCCGTCAACCTATACAGTCTGTCATTATCCCATATAAAACGGTCATGCTCATCCCCCCCACGCTAGGCTTTCTCCTGGTACTTTTGGAGGAATGGGCCCTCTCTGGTTTCCCTCCCAAACTCCTATGGTGTATCCCAAGCTAAGGGTCTATTAACTATGGTCCGGGCAAGGGTCGGTGAGGTTCTTACCTGGGTCTCCCATTTTGGTGTAGGGTCCTCTGCGACACGGGTCTGTGATCGAGTGGTCACTGGGCAAGCAGCAGCAGGGTTACTGGGTAAGTAGGCGGAAGCCAGAGGGCCAATATCGTTGCCCAACACGACTTCTGCAGTCAAGTTGTCCATGATCCCCACAATGGTTCTTCCAGATCCTACTCCCCAGTCCAGGTGCACTCGGGCAGTGGGGAGGTGAAAGACAGCTCCTCCAGCAACACGTACAGCGATGCTGCGGTTGGACAGGTGTTCTGGTTTAACTAAATGCCTTTGCATCAGGGTGATGGTAGTGCCTGTGTCCCTCAGGCCTTGGGCTATATGGCCATTCACTTGTACCTCTTGGCGGTGATGCTGACGGTTATCTGGGGATGCGGCTTGTATAGGGTCCACTTCATACAGGATGCCCAGGCATTCCTCTGGCCCCAGCTCGGTCTCCAGGCAATGGACAGCGGAGGTACGAGGTGTTGTGGGCTCATCGTTGGGTGAGGGGCGCCTCCAGTTAGTAGCGGATGATCCCAAAGGGCAGAAGCGGGCAATGTGTCCAGTATTGCTGCACCAATGACAAGTGGTCTTGGATAGATCTCGAGGGTAGTTGCTAGACCGGGAGCACGGAACTCTGAACGAGGAACTGGGGCTGGGGTACGGTGCTCCACATGGTTAGGTTGTCGGAGAGTGCGTTGGCTCACCTTTCTAGTTTTGGCGTACTCATCCGCCAAGCGAGACGCATCATTTAAGGTGAGGGGACGGCGGTCTCGTACCCAGTCCTGTAAATTGTCAGATAAGTCCTGAAAAAAATGCTCCATCAGGAACAGCTGTAACACTTCCTCCCCGGTGTTGGCGTGGCAACCTTTGACCCAGTAAAATGCCACTCGTAGCCGGCAAGCCCATTCCATGTGGGAGTCCACAGCCATTTTCTTGGACTCCCGGAAGCGGCAACGGTAAGTCTCTGGGGTCACAGCATACCTGGTGAGAAGTGCATCCTTAACCAGCTGATATTGTTGTATATCCTCTGGGGTAAGAGCCCAAAAGGCTTCGTTGGCTTTTCCGGTCAGCTTACCAGACAGAATGGTGACCCATTGTTCCGGGGGTACCTGGTGTAGGGAGCATTGTCTTTCAAAATCCGCCAGGTACCCGTCGATCTCATCTTCGCTTTCCACAAAGGTTTTAAATGCAGCAAATGGGACCTTCTTGGCAGCTGTGGTTGGAGGAGGGGTAGAAACTGTGGATATAACAGGCTGTTGTGCCCTTACCATTTGTATATTGTATTCCCTCCTCTTTTCAATCTCTGCTTTGACTTCATGGAAAGTCCGGTCAATCCTTTCCTCGGATGGGGACGGATGCATAGCTAGCCTCTCCTGGATGATGAGGCTAGCCGGAAACTCCGTTTGGTGGCTTCCATGGACTGATCCATCTCGTCCAGCTCTAGCAGATCAGCGATCAGCTATCTCCGTGGTCTGTTACTGGCACTCCGCCCTTGGCTTTCCAGTAGATCCTTCAGCGTAGGTCTCTTCAGTTTGGCATATTGGTTCTCCATTCAGCGCTTGCTCTGTGGATGAAAGGACCATCCCGCCGCTGCCACCAATGTAACGGCTACCCCAGTGGAGAGGGGGTATCAGCCGTTGGAGACGTCCTTCTTTCCGGCAAGATGCTGTGCAGTAATGGAGTAGCCTTCTTTCTATCAGCAGGATCCAAGTAGAGAAGGAGAGGTAGAACTCTTAAAAGAGCTAGTGATTAGCTGAGCAGATTCCCTTTCAAGAACGAGACAAAGCCATGTTTTGAAGGGTAAAGTAGAACTGAGGTTTTAATGACAGGTACTCTCCTTTTATGTGGCGCTCCCATGCAAGGGAGACACCCACAAACAATTAGACATTAACCAATCAGACAATGGTTACAACCCCGAGATTCCCTCCCCTCTGCTTGGGAGATAATTGAGTTTCTTACTGTATCTACTCAATTATCTCCAAGCTTAAACTTATACTTTTTATGCATTTTTATAACTTTCTGATTTTTCATCTTACAGGAATAAAACTTATATTTTTATGAACAACACAACTTGGGGATAAACATATTCAAAATTCGTACAAATACGTTCACGGGCTCCAGAAATATTAAAAAGTCTCTTTGCATGCCCAAAACAGTTCCACAGATACAGGTTGTACGGTCGGTCTATTTCTGCGCTGAAAATTAACAAAGTCCCATCCGAATGCGGCGTTCTAATAGTCGCACGCACTTCGACTTCTGTCGAAGTGAAAACGGGGTTACGTTTCAGCTGTGTTCGTTAGCTAAGTGGAGGTCTATTTTACACTAAAAAGATGACAAAATCCAATTTGAACGTGCGTTCGAATCTTCGAACGGGACTTTGTCTCCAGCCGCGGTGTCGAGGGGTAGGGGAAGGTACAGGTCAGCGGTGTTCATTCAAATTTGTGGCCGATTTCCGTTCCAGGGATTTGACGGCACACTGCTGACCACGTTTGACTGAATTAAAATGGCCGTCGCCACGTGTTCGATTGTCTAATGGCGGCCATTTTGACTACTTCAGCTGTATCTGAAGTGCCATATCAAATGTACTAATCCTTTGCACAAAACAGTTAAAGGGCCAGACTCAGTCTTTGTTCTTAGGTACAGGGCAATGTGGATGATGGCAGGAAAACAAAAGGTAGAGGTTCCCAGGCAACATGGTAGGAGGTTGTTACAGAGATGATAGAAATAAAATGGCACAGAGTGAGGAGAGGATAGAGGGGCAATGGCACAGAGTGAGGAGATGATAGAGGGGAAATGGCACAAAGTGAGGAGAGGATAGAGTGGATACAGGGAAAATGGCACACAGTGTGGAGATGATAGAGTGATAATGGCACAGAGTGAGGAGAGGATAGAAGGGGAAATGGCACAGAGTGAGGAGAGGAGAGAGGGGAAATGGCACAGAGTGAGAAGAGGATAGAGGGAACATGGCACAGAGTGAGGAGATGATAGAGGGGAAATGTCCCAGATTGAGGAGATGATAGAAGTGTAATGTCCCCAAGTGAGGAGAGGATACTCCAAGGGAGTATAGTGCTTATAGCACGTGACGGACCACCTGGCACCCCGACTGGGTGCCCCTGCCAATCGATGATTCCTAGCTGACGCTGAGTACCATAAGCACCACACTGGACAACATAAGCACCGTAGCCCCTTAGCCGCCGCAGCTTCACTGGGGCCTCACTGTCCCTTCCCACCCTGGACCAAACTCCTGGATCCAGCTCCCAGTGAGAAGGCCTCTCCTACTCCAGAGAATATAGCAGGTATAGCAGTGTAGCTCTTACTCCAGTGATTATAGCCAGTATGGCAATATGAAGCAGGTATAGCTGGTATAGCTGTTCCCTACAAACACAAGACGAGGATGCGTGTTGAGGGTGAAGTAAACTGATTTTTATGGGACCACACTTGGCCTTTTATGACAATCCCCATGCAAGCGGCACTCCCCCCTGGACCTGAGAGTAAACCACAGCAGAACCAAACACACAATTACTTTGGCTCTCAGATCCACAACACTCCTATACATAAACAGATAATCCCTCCTCTGTGCCTGGGAGATAATTGGATCAGGAACTGCACTAATATAATCTAATTATCTCCAAGTATAGAAAAACACATTTTTTTCGCAAACACCCCAAAAGTACCCCAAAAACACATGCAACCCCACAAGTTACATCCCCTGATAGCCCTGATCTGGGTGACCAACATATCCAAAAATCACCCAGATCAGTTATGGGGTTCAGGAATTTCATGGAAGTCATTTATTTGACTGACCGCAGGCATGGTCCCATGCCCAAAACAGTTCCAGAGAATCAGGTTTTGCAGTCCGTCTAGTTCGGTAGTTTGAAAACAAACAAATTACTGAACAGAGTCAATAGTCTTACCCTGGAGCTTGTTCCCATCATCCAGATGAACAATTCCACCGAACAGTCCCCTTCTAAGTTGTTTAGAACCGAATTCTGTCGATGATGGAAGTCCAGCGGTGTTCGGGAGTTTCTGTGTCCGATTCTAGTTTTATGAGATTCATGTCCAAACCGTTGCCTGCATTCATGCGAACAAGATGGCCGCCACCTCGTGGTTGTCCATAGGAATTGAGGCCACCCAGACGAACAATTAGAACACTATGGTTCTTAATAAGTTGTTAATAAGTTGTTAATAGGTGTTAACAAGCTCCAGGGTGGTCTCTGGTTCGTGCGGTTGTTCGGTAACCGAACCATATAATTCCAATTGCACGGACAGTCTTTTAAAAGTATTTTAGCCAGGTCTATTGCAGGAGCCATAGTCCTGGGGCAGGCGGCTGGCAAGCAGGCTCCTCCAAAAGCCTGTGGCAAGGTTCTGTTCATCACATAGCAATCCCCAGAGTAGTGAATATAGCTGTTCCCTCCAAGCATGAGATGAGGCTCTATGTTGAGGGTGAAGGACAGAGTGAGGAGAGGATAGATGGGAAGTGGCACATTTGAGGAGAGGAGAGGAGTGAGGAGAAGGCAACAGTGCCAATATAGCCTTGGCAGTGAGGGTATAAAGGAAAATAGGGATGTACTGGAACTATGATAAATGAAGAAAAGGTTAGTGAAGTTAGTTGGGAGGTTCAGCAGGAATCTTACACAGGGAGTGGTGGATTGGTAAGACTAACTAATATGAGAGGAGAATAGGGTGTTTTAGCATGTGGGTCAATAAAGGAAATTTGGAAGGAATTGTTTAATACAAAGGACTGACAGATGGATAGGGAGATGGTGAATTGGTAGAGAGGAGAAGTAATAGGATTGCCATGGAGGGAGACTGTCCATTGGAGCCCTAAGGAGGAATTAAATGGTCTTTAATGCATACAAAGAAGAATGAAATTGAGAGGTAGTGGCCTGTGAGGATGTACACAGACACTTGCCTTGAGTCCTGTTAAATAAGGTCATTCACTGCGACAATGTTTGTCTTCTCTCTGTCATGACAAGGTGAATGGCTGGGTTCATTTCTGAATGAAGCCTGTTCGCATGCACTGTCAATCTGTAGATCAAGTAGCCAGCTCATGGTGAAGTAGTCAAGTCAAGGTCTAATAATGGAGCAGTAGAACTCAACAACCTCCTTTCTTTACATGTCTTTAGATGAATTATGACAGAAATAAGTAAACAGTGTTTACTGCTATAGTTGGGTGTAAGGGACGTGGATGTAACAAATTGCAAAACCATAATACACGTCTTTCTTTGTTTCTTTTTCAGTATCCTGTTGTCTACTTACAGGTACCGTAAGAAATGTTTTAGAATTTTTAATGTGAACAATTATTATATTAATTATCTGTATGTCTGATAATGTGATGCATTATTTTTATAAGAATTATAGTTCTTGATATTTTATAACCTGTTATGTACAGAAACTCAATGATATATAGAGCATTATTCATGTAAGCTGCGATTATCCGTGATTAACTGGACTACGATGTGAAATTAAAAAAAAAAAAAAAAAACCTCAAACGCCCTCTAAACACAGTGGAAAACAACACAATGAGGGGATATAAACAAATAAAGTTACCCATTTTACTCACCTACTGCTGATAAAAAAAGGCTCCTCCATATCCACAAGATAAAAAACACAAAATATGTACAGTAAAAATAAAATACATAGAATAGTATTGTACATATACCTATAATATTAAGAGTGAATAGAGTGCACTCACAAACCAACGTTTGATTGAAGCCACGTCGGATCCATCAATAGACCAATGTCACGGCCTCCCAGCAGTGATGGATTATGCAGAGGAATAGTCAGTGTGACGGTTACCCCTATAGAGTGAGGGTATCAACCGTCTGGACATCCTTCTTCCCATAGATGGAGAGTGCTGCAAAGTCCCAACCTGCTATCCTGGAGAGCTAGTATAGCTGAAGAGAGCTCTTACAAGAGCTGGCAGTGATATAGCAGTCATAGCTGTTCCCTACAACACAAGACGAGGCTGCGAGTTGAGGGTAAGAAGGTCTGGCTTATTGAGCAACTTGCATTTCTTTTATACAGATTTTCAGGCCAGTGGCACACCCCCTGGACCTGATGGAACACAGGTACACAAGGAACATAAACCAATGG
This sequence comes from Pelobates fuscus, assembly GCF_036172605.1. Taxonomy (NCBI): domain Eukaryota; kingdom Metazoa; phylum Chordata; class Amphibia; order Anura; family Pelobatidae; genus Pelobates; species Pelobates fuscus. Next base: position 524,481 of record NC_086326.1, read on the forward strand.
GAACAATAATTATTAGACATGTGCAATTCGTTTCGGTCCGAATATGAATTCGGATGAATTACGGGCAATTCGGACATTCGGGTACTTGCGAATGTCCGAATTTCCGAAATTACCGAATTTCCGAATTGTCGAAGTTCCGAAGTGTTGAAGTGCCGAAGTTCCGAAGTTGCCGAAGTTCCGAAGTGTCAAAGTGCCAAAGTGCCGAAGTTCTGAAGCACAGTATTGCCTAAGTACTAATATACTTACCCAGTGAAAGAAGAAGAATGTTACATTGTATACAATTGTTACGGTTGCCTCTAGGCTGGCTGGAAGTTGGACCATAGAAAAGGATGCTCCTAGCGCTCACCAAAGGACCATCAGCACTGAAGACACCATAACTACTGCGTAGACACCATAAGTACTGCAGACTCTACGAACCGCCGCTGCTGGGCTAGGATCTTGCCGTCTGCTATCCACCTTGGACCTACGACCAGGCTCCAGGTTCCAGTAGGTGAACCTCTTCCTTCTGTAGAGCGAAGCAGGATCAGGAACAAGAGCTCTTACAAGAGCTCAGTAGCTAAGGGAGTATGAAGAGCATAGCAATCCCTGTAGTGATTATAGCTGTCCCCTACAAACATGAGTCAAGGCTGCAAGTTAGAGGGTCAAGTCATTCTGTTTTATTGGCACCCAAAGGACTTTCTTTTATGCAGGTTTTCCTTACATAGGACCACCCACAGGGTTTTACAGAACAGCCAATAACACACGTACATTACAGAAAACACTCCCGCAATTACATACAAAATCCTCCCCCTCTGTCTGTGATATAATTATGGTACACAATGGGTTAACATAATTATCACGGGCAGGAAAAATACAGTTTTTATACATACACTGTAACTTTAAAAATATACGTCCAATCTTCATAAAGATCTTCAGAATCAGCATACTTTAAATATAACAACACCAAAAATCACACAAATCCATTCAGTGGATAAAAAGTTAGACAGAAGTCCTTTATGACCAACCGCAAGCACATTTTCCTGCCCAAAACAGTTCCATAGATTTGGGCTGTGCGGCCGGTCAATTTTATGACATGCGTTCGAATTGCCGAACGGGACTTCGTCTCTGCAGCTAAAAATTCAGTGTAGGAGAAGGTAATGGTCAGCGGTGTTCGGTGAAATGTGTAGTTCCATGAATTTGGCTGCACACACCGCTGACCTCGTTCGAATGAACAAAGATGGCCGCCGCCACGTGTTGGTTTGCGCGAACGGCAGCCACCCAGCGGTCGGCAATTTACCTACAGCAGGCTCCCAGCCTGGGAGGTAAATTGATGGCACACTTCCACTTCTGGGTTGTCCGCCTGTGTGATACTTGGTTCAGTAAGCCCCATTTACTGAACCAAGTGGGAGAAAGCCAGGAACAAGTTATTTTACAGGGACATAGTCTTAACGGGGCATTGTTCACCAACGTCACAATATGTCCCGAGACGGTTCTTAAAGGGCCATACACACCCAATAAAAGTCCATAAGTTTTCAGGGGCACAATCTCCCAGGGGCCATAGCCATGAAGAAGGAGGCTGGCAAATAGCCTTCTCCACAACCCAGAGAAGCAGGGCAATTTGTCATTTAAAGGGCCAGTTACAAATGGCAGTTTGTAACAACAATTTTAAATAAAAAGTATACTAACATAGCCAGGATTCAGCTGTAAGCATTTGCAACACTTACAACAATCAAGTAACATACATTCATATAAAATGTAAGTTACTTAGCCAGTCATGTAATGACAGGAATGAATAAGTAGATAACTCCCTAATTCCCACGGTCAGTGGTGTATCCTGGTTTTGTGCTGCCCTAGGCAGGACAAAACTCAGGCACCCCCTCCCCCCACGCGCCACCCCCACGCGCCACCCCCACCCAACCCTTCCCCGCTGCCCCGCATTCTAAATACACACACACATTCACTGACAGAAACACATACTCACTAACAGACACTCACACTCACTAACAGACACTCACTCACTAACAGGCAAACACACTCACACTCACTAACAGACACACACACACACACACTAACAGACACACTAACAGACACACTAACAGACAGACAGACACACACACTAACATACAGACACTAAGAGACAGACACACACAGTAAGAGACAGACACTAACAGACAGACACTAACAGACAGACACACACACTAAGAGACACACAATAACAGACACACACACACTAGCAAACACACTCACTCACATTAACACTCACTTTTCAAATTTTATTTATTAACCCCCCCCAGCCTCCTTACCTTAAGGAATGCTGGGGGGGAGGGGGGAGGTTCTCCCTTTACCTGGGGCTGCCGGTCGGGCTGATGGGCTGGCTGCTAGGCGCGGGCGGCGCTGGCAAGGGAGCACTTTCCCGGCGCTGGCGAGGGAGCTCAGGGGAAAGTGCTCCCTTGCCAGCATCGCCTGCGCCTAGCAGCCAGCCCATCCGGCATGTCAGTTAGCCGCAAGGCTAACAAGACATTTGCCCTGGGCGTTTGGGGGCAGCTTTTTTTGCCGCCCACTGGAAAATGCCGCCCAAGGCAAATGCCTTGTTTGCCTCGCGGCTAATACGCCCCTGCCCACGGTATTAGGGAGCTATCTACTAATAGGCTGAAAGACCTAAATTGGTCTTTCAGCCAAATTTACTAATACTAAGTAAAGATTACCTAGTATTAGTAAATTATGCCCCTACTAGTTATACCGAGTAAGGGCATGTCTATTAAACAGTGAGCTGCTCACTGTTAAAAAAAAGGTACCCCCTCCCGAGCCCCCACACGCGACCTATTGACCCCCTGGCCCCCACCCCTGAGCGGAGGGTGGGGGCCCTAATGTAAAATAATGGGGGGGCCTATTGTCCTCCCCCCAGGCCCCCACCCTTGAGCGGCGGGTGGGGGCCCTAAATCAGAATAAGGGGGGACCTAATGTCCTCCCCCCTGGCCCCCACGACTGAGCGGTGGGTGGGGGCCCTAAATACTAATAAGGAGGGGGGACCTGAGCGGCGGGTGCGGGCCCTAAATTGGAATAAGGGGGGGACGTAATGTCCTCCCCCCTGAGCGGTGGGTGGGGGCCCTAGATACTAATAAGGGGGGGACCTAAGGTCCTCCCCCCTGGCCCCCACCCCTAAGCTGTGGGTGGGGGCCCTAAATACTAATAAGGGGGGAGACCTAATGTCCTCCCCCCTGGCCCCCACCCCTAAGCGGTGGGTGGGGGCCCTAAACCCCCCCCAGGTGACTAGGGGTCCCCAAACCCCTAGTCAACCCCTCCCCCCCCAAAAAAATTAACCCCCTACCTACCCCCCTCACCCTAAAAATAATGAGGGACCTTTAACTAAGTACCTGTAAAAAAAAAAAAAAAACTTACCATTCAATGTTTTCTTTCTTCTAAAATCTTCTTTTTTCAGCCCCCAAAAAAGGCCAAATACAAAATCCGACACAATTAAAAAAATTAAAATAATTAAAAAAAATAATCCATCTTCACCCGGCGAGGGCTCTGCGCAGACTGAGCTCTGCAGGGCGGGGGAAGGCTTATAAAGCCTTGCCCCATCCTGTAATTAGGCTCAGAGCACTCTGATTGGTAAGTCTCTACATTTACCTGTCACAGCACTCTGATTGGTTGGTTTGAAATCCACCAATACGAGTGCTCTGTGTCATTTTACACAGTGTGGGAAAGTTCTTTGGAATTTTCCCACGCTGTGTAATTTGACTCATAACACTCTGATTGGTTACTTAATCCAGTGTTTCCCAACCCAGTCCTCAAGGCACACCTACCAGTCCAGGATTTAAGGATTACCCAGTTTTGTCTAAGGTGTTTTTAGAAAAAAAAGAAAAAACACCTTAGACAAAACTGGGTAATCCTTAAATCCTGGACTGGTAGGTGTGCCTTGAGGACTGGGTTGGGAAACACTGACTTAATCTACCAATCTGAGAGTTATGAGTCAAATTACCCAGCGTACAGAAACGATAGGTTGAAGAGGGCCCTGCTGAAACGAGCTTACAGTCTATATGAGGTGGGATATAAAACACATTAGGACAGGAAATAGCAATCAAATAAGGTGGGAGTGAAGCAGAGCGAGCTGGAGGAGAGAGTAGAGTGCTGCCCTTCAGGAGAGAGCAAGAGACAGGTATGTGAGGTAGAGGTTACTCTGGGAAGCCATATGCTTTCCCAAAGAGAAGGGTTTTAAGGCACTTCTTAAACGATTGCAGACTAGGGAGAGTCTAATGGCGGTAGGCAGGCTATTCCATAGGAAGGGAGCCGTCTGCGAGAAGTCCTGAAAGCGTGAGTTGGCCGTATGGGTGTGAGTAGTGGATAGGAGAAGGTCATAGGCAAAGCGGGGAGACTGAGAAGGGGCATACCAATGGATCTGTGAAGAGATATAAGAGGGGCTAGATGCTCTGAGTCAAATTGCAGGGCGTGGGAAGGCTTTATAAGCGGAGCTCAGTCTGCACGGTGCCTTTGCTGGGTGAAGATGGATTATTTTCTAGTGGCGAGATTTTTGGTAAGTATAATTATATTTTTTTTACAGGGTTTTAGATTTATTACAGGGAGGTAGGTAGGTACCTAGTGGGTGGGGGCTCTAGTGACAATAAGGTAGGGACATGGGTCCTCCCCCTCGGCCCACATCCATGAGCGGTGTGTGGGGGCCCAAAATTACATTTCAGGCGGACCTATTGTCCCTTCTCCCCCGGCCCTCACCCATGAGCGGCGGGTGAGGGCCCTAAGATGATATGAGGGACCTATTGTCCACCTGGCCCCTGCTCATGTGCGGCAGGTGGGGGCCCAAAATTGCATTAGGCCCCCGCCATGACAATAGGTCCCCCGTATCATCTTAGGGCCCTCAACCATGAGCGTCTGGTGAGGGCCCTAAGATGATACGGGGGACCTATTGTCCACCTGGCCCCTGCCCATGTGCGGCGGATGGGAGCCCAAAATTACAATGGGGTGGAACCTATTGTTCCCCCAGCCCCCACCCATAAGCTACGTGAAAACAACACTCTGAAAACAACACTCTGATTGGCTTGGAATCCAACCAACCAGAGTGTTCTGTGTCATTTCACACAGCATGGGAAAATTCCAAACAACTTTCCCATGCTATGTAAAATTACTCAGAGCACTCTGATTGGTTGGATTCCAAGTCAAGCAATAAGAGTGCTCTGATAGGTGAATATTGAGCCTTACAAGTACCCAATCACATGCTCTGAGTCCTAGCAGATGCTCTGAGTCAAATTGCAGGGTGTGGGAAGGCTTTATAAGCCGTACCCCGCCTTGCAGAGCTCAAGCTGCACGGTGCCCTCGCTGGGTGAAGATGGATTAATTTTGTAGCGTTGAGATTTTTTTTTGCGTTCGGTGTGACGGACCCTCCGCCAATGGGTGCTCCCAAGGACCTTCAGCTTGGTTTGGGTCAAGATGGATTAATTTTGTAGCGTTGAGATTTTTTTTTTGCATTCGGTGTGACGGACCCTCCGCCAATGGGTGCTCCCAAGGACCTTCAGCTTGGAGGGTCCGTCACACCGAACGCAAAAAAAAATCTCAACGCTACAAAATTAATCCATCTTGACCCAAACCAAGCTGAAGGTCCTTGGGAGCACCCATTGGCGGAGGGTCCGTCACACCGAACGCAAAAACAAAATCTCAACGCTACAAAATTAATCCATCTTCACCCAGCGAGGGCACCGCGCAGCTTGAGCTCTTCTACCCACCCTGGACCTACGACAAGGCTCCAGGTTCCAGTGGGTAACTCTCTGCTCCAGGAGAGTATAGCAAGATCAGCCGTAGAGCTCTTCAAGAGCTAGTAGAATCCAAGGGAGTATAATGATTATAGCAATCCCTGTAGTGATTATAGCTATTCCTACAACACGAGACGAGGATGTGAGTTGAGGGTAAGAAGATTTGAGAGTTTAATGGTACAGGTTGGATTTTTATACAACTTTTCAGGTCAGAGGAACACCCACTAGGCCTGATGGGGCACCAGGACACAAATTGTACAGACCAATAGAAACAATGTAACAATGCCTGACAATCCCACATACAGCACACAATCCCTCCCCTCTGCTTGTGATACAATTAAGTTAGATAATGTATTAACATAATTATCCCCAAGCATAAAAAAACACATATTTTTATAAAGTACCATAAGTACCCCAAAATACAACATATCCACATAAATCATCCCCTGAAAGCTCTGATATGGGTGAACAACATATCCAAAAATCACCCAGATCAGGGGTTCAGAAAGTTCCATAGAATTGCAGATAAGTTCCGCTGGAGGACCGACCGGGAACCACGAGGTGTTCATGCCGAAAATAGTTCCAGGGCATTCACGGCTAAGTCCCCCTAAAGTCTATTCGTGGTTTTGGTCCATGTGAACAAGAGGGCCACCATGTGTTCAAATGTCGAATGGCGGCCACTTAGACTGTTCGGGAGTTTGAAGAACCATTTGTAACGGCTACCCCAGTTGGAGAGGGGGTATCAGCCGTTGGAGACGTCCTTCTTCCCGGCAAGATGCTGTGCTGTAGTGGAGTTGCGCTATCCCATCTGCTGGATCCAAGTAAAGCAGAGCTCTTAAAAGCGCTAGTGATTATGCTGAGCAGGTTCCCTTTCAATAACGAGACGAGGCTACATTTTGAAGGGTTAAGCAGAACTGATTTAATGACCACAAAGCAGCTGCTTTTATGCAGGTTCTTACAGGAATGTTAACATGCACTGGACCTTGTGGGTCACTGATAATGGAAATACAACAGCCAATCAGTTACAATTGTACAGTAAAAGCACACCCATTAATTACAGTACATTTCTACCCTCTGCTTAGGAGATAATTGAGTTAATCGTTATATCAGCTCAATTATCTCCAAGCTAAAAAATATACTTTAATGCATTTTTCATAACTTTAAAACAACACATAAGATATTAATAGACAATCCATTCAGGGGAACAACATATCCAAAAATGGCACGAATTGGACCAGTGGTTCGGGAGTTATTAAAAGGTGGATGTGACCGACCGCTCGCATATTTCTCTGCCCAAAATAGTTCCACAATTTCAGTCTATGCGGTCGGTCTATCTTCCCGTTGTAATAGATGTAAAATGCACAAACGGAACTGTTCGTGCCTACCATTATTGAATGCAGATTGTTCGTATGAAGAAACCCACAAATTAGCGCTTTGTTCGTATGTTTCTAGTCGAACGCACTGAAGGTAGAAGTTCAGCGGTGTTCGTGGAAAAAGTTAGCCGAAATCAGTTCCACGCGGTTGACGACCAAACACCGCTGAGTGCGTTTGACTAAACAAAATGGCCGGTTAATTGGTGCCACACTCCTGCTCTGGGTGGTCATTCGTTCGACAGAATATCCGGTAAACGAATGATTATGGCCAAATGCACACTGATCCATTTTAGTGAAGGCAAACAAACGAATAGTCTCTGTTCTCAGTTCCATGCAGCAAATATACGGCTTAAACAGGGGTTTTGTTACACCATTGTTTAAAGTCCCAATAGCCACAAAAAGGGTCTCTCAAGAGACCATAGTCACATTGTAGAAGGCTGGCAAGTAGTCCCCTCCAAACCCCATTGGCGAAGTGACTTTCGCCACGTTATTTTTTTATTTTAGAAGTTCGACGGAAATATTGGATTTTTTTTGGCCTTTTTTAGGGCTGAAAAAAAGGCATTTAATGGTAAGTATATATATTTTTTTTTACAGGGATTAAGATTTTTTACTTCCCCCTCTCTATTTCTAGGGTGAGGGGGTAGGTAGTAATTTATTTAAAGGGAGGGGGTGACCAGGGGCCTGGGGACCCCTAGTCACCTTGTGGGGGGCTGGATTTTTTACGTAGCCCCCACCTTGCACCCATGGGTGGGGGCCGGGGGGAACAACAGGTTCCCCCCATTGTAATATTGGGCCCCCAACGGTCACACATGGGGGCCGAGGAGATAATAGGTCCCCCGGTATCATCTTAGGGCCCCCACCCACCGCTCATGGGTGGGGGTAGGGGGGACAATAGGTCACGCCCTATTTTCATGTAGGGCCCCCACCCGCCACTCATGGGTAGGGGCCTGTGGCAGGGGACAATAGGTCCCCCACCATTGTCATTTAGAGACCCCACCCGCAGGGCATAGCACACTATGTCCCCCCCGCTAGTTAATAGATGGTTGGGGGTCTAGTTAATAGATGTGGGGGTTCACCAGAGAGCTCACTGTTTAGTACATATGCCCCTACTCAAGGCATTGCGAGTGGGGACATTCGGGAGATTTTAATCTCCCTTATGCTAATATAGGGGTCGAATTTCTGATAATGCGGGAGCGCGCGCATTAGGGTCAAAATGATACCTAACGTCAGTTATGCGTGCTGACGTCAGAGCATGATTTGATATGAGTTACATTCCCGGCTCTCAGAATTGGCTATTTTGGGGGCGTGGCTTAACCCCTTAAGGACCAAACTTCTGGAATAAAAGGGAATCATGACATGTCATACATGTCATGTGTCCTTAAGGGGTTAAAGCCGCTCTTCAAAGCCTTCATAAAGCATAAAGAAAACTATTTGAAAAATAAGAGTAGGATGAAAATATTTAAGGCACTCTAACAACTTAAATGAGATTAAGTTGTTACAGTGCCTACAGTGTTCCTTTAAGTGGTTAATTATAGGCAAATGCCCCTGACCACTAAATCCTGCAATGTTTACATGGCAGTGTTAAGTCCACCTCTAGTGGCTGGAAGTTCCTGCTCCCTAACGTAGTGAATGCATGGATCCAATGCTTTCCTATGGGGAAGCTTTAATGTGCATTAGGTGCCTTATCGGTGAGCCAGCTCAGATGGAGCCTCAGTGCTGGAAAGAGCTAAGGGATAAAAGGGTTTTTCACCGTTTCATGCTCGCGGGGGGACATGTCAGTTATGGACAGGGGCACACTATTGCATTAGAAATACAGGTTTGTGTAACGCTGTTGTGTTCCCTTAATTTATAAAAGGGACAATTTCTATCGAAGTCGGCATGTTTTGTAAAATCAAAAAAAGAGGGCACACTCTTCACACGTAAAGCATTTCAGCCAGCTATCGTGCTTTAGGGGTGCAAAGCGTTCCTTTTAGGTGTGCACCTGGGGAACATATGTAACATGTAACATGTAATATGTATTAAATATGACAAATATGTATTAAATGGATTTATATAGGTCTGCATTTTTATTAATGAAAGTAAAATGTAATAGAGCATATAGGTTTTAATAAAATCTCATTAGCTCCATACTAAATTAGGCATTACAAAAATCCCAAAATCCCAAATATTGCTCTAGCATGAAGCAAATTTCTTCATAAATAAACAATTATCACCATTTTAAGATCATTTAGAGCGAACACCGAATGATGTAAAATTGCATAGAGAGATTTACCTGCGTTCCATCTGCATCAAATTCTTATTGATAGCAATCTGTCACTTTCCATGCAGGACCCTTCACAAAATCGTTTGGTTCAGTGGAAGAACCAGGAGTCCAATCAAGGTGTTGTGTCCATGGAATTCCAATTAAATGATGATGCAGCTCCAGGCAATTACTTTATAAGAGCTGAGAGATCCTCTGGTTCTGACGTTGATCACAGTTTTAATGTAGACGAATATGGTAAATATTACAATTAAAAGAACATGATCTCCAGTATCAAATGGAGAACTAACCACTTCTTTCTCAAACACGTGTGTAGTCATGCTACCTTTCACTTTGAATTGTAAAATAGCTTGAGAGAAGCAAATTATTATTCATCAGGAGTCCTTTTATTTCATTCTGGAATCAGCAGTAGGTCTGTAAGTTATGTAGGATAAATACACATGCTGAGGTTCTTTGCAGGTTGAAATTGTATCCTATAATATCCTTATTGTAAAGATGATTGCTATCATTGTACTTTGCAAAGACTCTGGATGGTGACTGCGTGGTGCAGGAAAGGTGAGTTTTTATTACCTGAGCCTGTGCCTCCTTGGTCATCCTGCTGGTCCTCTTCAGCTCATGCAGTCTGTGCAGTACAAAAGTACAACACCAAGGTCGTTTTGAGCATCCCGCGGGAGCCACCATAGACAATGCATTGTTCCCTACAGCTGTCATTGGTGACAGCTGGAGGAAATGACAAAACTGGATGCAGGTATCTCTGGCTTTTGTCAAATTTTGTCAAGCACAGGGAATATACTAAGACAAAGTAATCCCTATCTTGTTACATAGTTACATAGCTCTTAGTATATCTCTTGACAGCATTGGAATTTCAACACATTGTTTAGATATAGAGATTTTAAATTTATAAAATACTCACTTTGGAGGGTGTGTATCGCAAAGCTGCTTTAAAGCTCTTTTATGCAAAGTACTTTGCTAGATTGTCCATAAGCTTACAATCTAAAGGTCGCTTCTTGCAGAGAAGAACTGATATCACTGCTTCACTATGAGGAGGATTGCTTTCTGATTTGAACAAGTGTTAGAAATGAGTGGCGCAGGACACCTTTTTCTTTTCTCTAATAGCTGGGAGGGTGCAACTAAAGACTTTTGTAAAAGAAAACAGACAGGACTTTCAGTTAACACCTGGATTTCTTTAGCAACCGGAAGTGTTTTAGGGTATGTCCATATAACATCATGCATGTTTCGTAAAAAAAATACCCATAAGCAGTTTAAGTATCAATCTCCCCATATGGCAATCCTTATAAGCAATTTTTTTTAAAAATGTGTTCCTGTGTTCTCCCTTTGATTTCAGTATTACCCAGATTTTCTACTGAATTGGATTCCCCAAATACATTGTCTGTGCTGGATGGGTTTCTGTCATTTAATATCTCTGCAAGGTACGTAAAATCAGCCTGGCTTTTACTATGATAACATTTTGACACAATATCTACTGTGAAACCATTTATTCAAAAGATAAATCTCCTGTGATGTTCAGTAACCTGTTTTATTAGCTGAGCTATTTTTAATATATTTATACTGTTTTAATAAATCAATTGTTTTTTTTAAAGATCTCCTATGAAACTTCTTTTGGTAGATTAATATAGGGCGCACATCACTTTACTACTCTCTCCGCAGTCCCATAAATATTATTTATTTTAGTTTTCATGTTTGCTAGAATATCACAAACTTCATTTCCAAGTCTATAATGTTTTCTATAACATTTTCCTACAGACTTATACTTGCTTTATTATATTTTTATTGAGTTTTGAATATATTTATAGAATAAATTAAAGCGACACTATAGTCATTAGAACAACTACAGATTATTGTATTTGTTCTGGTGAGTAGAATTATTCCCTTCAGGCTTTTTGCAGTAAACACTGTTTTTTTTTAGAGTCAATGCAGTGTTTACATTACAGCCTAGAGATACGTCCACTGGCCACTCTTTAGACGGCTATGTAATGGCCACCCAGGTAGTGAGAGGGGTGTATGCCGTTGGAGACGTCCTTTTCCCGGCAAGAGGCTGTGCTGCAGAGTATTCCCAATATTCCATCAGCTGGATCAGTGTAGAGAGGAAGGCAGAGCTTTTAAAAGAGCTAGTGATTTAGCTGGATGCAGGTTCCCTTCAATAACGAGACAAGGCTATGTATTGCGGGTTAAGCAGAACTGTTTTAATGGGCACACAAGCATTTCTTTTATACACATTTTCCCACAAGGTTACCATCCACGTGGACCTTGTTGGGCACTGAAGACACAAACTTAACAACCAATCATTTACAGTTACACAGCTAAACACTCCCATGTATTACTGTACATTCCTCTCCTCTGCTTGAGAGATAATTGAATTAATTGCTGTATCAACTCAATTATCTCCAAGTGAAAAATATAATTTTACTACCCAATTTTCATAACACCAAAACTACACATCCAATTTCAATAAAAGTTACATGTTTCTGAACAAGCATAACTAGGGGACAAACATACTCAAAAATCATACGAATCCGTTCAGGGGTTCGGGCGATAGCTGAAAGTCCCATCCCTGTCTGGCCGCACATGAGGCTCCTGCCCAAAATAGTTCCATACATTCAGCTGGTGCGGCCGGCCCCTTTTCGTATGTTAAAAATACCGAACAGTTATTCTTTTTATTGTTCGTGAGTTTGCTGGTTGTGTGCCGCCCCGTTCGTGCAATACTTTTACCGTATGCCGCCTCATTTGTGTAATTCTGGGCGAAGTTAAGTGGTCCTGGAAGTCTCAGCGGTGTTCGGGAGTTTGAGTGTCCGAAAATAGTTCCAGACACTCGACGACCAAACACCGCTGAACGCATTCAACAAAACAAGATGGCCACCGTCACATGTTCGTACATACGAATGGAGGCCACCCAGGGAACCACTTAGCATGCTTGCGGTTTGCGGTCTGGCACAGAGTCAAGAGGGTAATTGACGGCACAAACCTGGGCTGGGTGGTCTCTCATTCGGCAGTTTGTTCGTTCATGCGAATGGGTTAGCATTGTCCTTTGTTTTCCCATTCGTATGTTTAAATATAACACTGGTAACAAATCCAGGGTGTTACAATGTTTCAAGTCTGTTGGCCAGGCAACAACAGGGATTCTGTAACAGGCTACTAGAGGTGCTTCCTGACAGGGCCGGCGCGTCCATAATGCGGCACAGGTGGCCACCTTAGGGCGCAACGGCCCGGGGGCGCAAATGTCCGGGTGGCCGGCAGGAGGGAAGCGCAAAGCTCCCCTCTCTTGCTGGTCACTTCTTGTAGCGTGGCCGAGCGCCAACCTGCAGTTCCGCGGACTGTGTGGAGGGGGCGGGGATATGAACACGTCATTTCCTTGCTCCCTCTGTAGCACACAGTGCAGCTGGTGCCCAGCAGGGGCGGAGCTACCGCCGGCCCCCTTCTAATCAACATGGGAGGACTTCCTCCCAAGAAGACTGCAGAGAGCAGAAGGCAGAGAGGAGGGGGGCTGGGCAGGACTAGCTCCAACTCCCAACTACCTCAGGCAGCACTCTGGATCCCAGATAAGCCACCCTCCTGTGTATGGCTAGAAAAGTGTATATTTTGATCAGCATGTGTGTGTGTGTGTATGTCTGTCAGTGTGTATCTATATGTCTGTCAGTGTGTCTGTGTGTGTTTCTGTCTTTCAGTGTCTTGTGTGTGTGTGTGTCTGTGTGTGTTTCTGTCTTTCAGTGTCCTGTGTGTTTCTGTCTGTCAGTGTCCGTGTGTGTATGTCTGTCAGTGTCCTTGTGTGTATGTCTGTCAGTGTGTCTGTGTGTATATGTCTGTCTGTCGGTGTGTCTCTGTGTGTATGTCTGTTAGTGTGTCTTTGTGTGTGTGTGTGTGTGTGTGTGTGTCTATCAGTGTGTCTGTGTGTGTATTTGTATGTCTATCATTGTGTATGTGTGTATCTGTATGTCTGTCAGTGTGTGTGTGTATCTGTATATGTGTGTCTGTCTATCTGAATGTGTATCAGTTTGTGTATATGTGTATCTGCATGTGTGTCAGTGTGTGTATCTCCGTGTATGTGTATCACAGTGTGTGCGTGTGTGGCAGTTTATGTGTATATGTGCATACATCTCAACATTCAAACACCAACACTACACACAAATAAACACCTGCATGCAAACTTCAACACTACATACAAACACACCCCTGCATTCAAATGTCAAGACTACATATAAACACACCTCTGTAGCAGACACCAAAATTATATATAAACACACACCTGCATTCAAAAAACAACACTACACGTAAATGCATTCAAACTCAAACACTACATACAAACTCACCCCTACATTCACACAAACATACTCTATACAAACACATGCTTACAGTCAAACACACAAATACTGCTCCGTGCTCAATACAATCCTGCAAGCATGGGGAATCGGTAGAGCCCCAGCTTTCAAAGCATTATTGAAGTTGCACGACAGATGGGGATCTATCTTTTAGCCATCCTGTGTACATACACAGACCGTCATACAGAGACATACAGTCTGTATGTCTCTGTATGATGAACTGTGTATGTATTCAAAAGCAATAAACGCAGGCAACACTCTAATAGTAATAATGATATATTTATTGATAGGTGAACCACCCCAAAGAAAGTGCAGCATTTCGGCTCTGCAGAGCATTATTGCATGATTAAGGCTCTGCTGAGCCGAAACATCACACTTTCTATGGGGTGGTTCACCTATCAATAAATATACCATCCTTACTATTGGAGTGTTGCCTGCGTTTATTCCTTTTGAAGACTTTACTGGTGGATCCAGCGATGTCTGCCTGACACAGAGCATCTGCCACTGTGGATGGCCGGAGCATTTACACGGTATCAGTGTGCAGGGTTCTTTGTTTGTCTGTGTATGTATGTCTCTATATGCCTTGTTTGTATGTATCTTTATGACTGTCTGCGTATGTATGTCTCTGTATCACTGTGTATGTATGTCTCTATATGCCAATCTCTATGTTTCTTTATGTCTGTGTCTGTATTTTTGTGTGTGCCTGTATGAATGTATGTCTGTGTTTGTACATTGTATGACTGTGTTTCTTTGATTGTGTGTCTTTTATGACTGTGTGTCTGTATATATTTGTGACTGTGTGCCTGAATAATTATGTCTGTGTGCTTGTATGGTTGTGTGTCTGTATGTTTGTGTATTTGTGCATGTATGTATTTTTGCCTGTATCTATGTCTATGTCTATATGGGAGAAAAAGAGAGATAGAAAGGGGCTGGGGGGAAGAAAGAGACAGAAAGGGGCTGATGGGGAAGAAAGAAATACATAAGAGGGGTTGTATGAGACACACTAAAGGGGGGGTGTAAGGCACAAAGGGACCAGAGGGGTAAGAGAGTGGATATGCAACACTAATGGGGGTAAAATTCAAAAGGGGGGCTACGAGACACAGAGGTGAAGATGCATTGGGTTTTTTTGGGTGCGAGGGGGGGGGGCAAAATGCATCTTCACCTGTGTAGTCAAAAATCCTAGCACAGGCCCTGCTTCCTGGGACAGTGATGCACACTGTGCAGCACTGCCATTCAGTGTCTCCACGCTCTACATGCAGACACTGAACTTGCCTCATAGAGATGCATTGATTCAATGTATCTCTATGAGGAGATGCTGATTGTCCAGGGCTGTGTTTGACTTGTGCTGGCTCTGCTCCTGATCTGCCTCCTTAGCAATCTCAGATAATTATATGGGAAAGCATTGTGATTGGCTCAGAGAATAACTTATTTTGTACACTGTAGAATAAAATGTGTAAATTTAACTTGAACCATTATCTCCACCAGCTATACCTACGGCCAACCTGTGCCTGGAACCATTCTCGCTAAATCTTGTTTGCAAAATGACATATATGGCAGAAGCAACAACTGTTATAAAAACTCATGCTTAAATATCACAGGAAAGGTGAGTGCTGTCTGCGGTTGAATAGATGCTTTAATGTTCGGTGATGTCTGATTTAGTGGACATACAGTTGTGCTAAATCGCATATTAGTGGATCAAAGTTTGCATACCCTTAGAGAATTGGTAATCTATGTACCTTTTTGAAAGAAAACATGAGTGAGCAGGCAAAACACATTTCTTTTATTTCTTATGGGATTCATATTCAGCTGTATGTTATAACAGAATGGCACAATCATAAAACAAAACATGGCAAAAAAGAAAAAAATGAAATGACCCCTGTTCAAGAGTCTTCATACCCTTAGTTCCTAACACTGTGTATTGCCCCCTTTAGCATCAATGACAGTGTGCAGTCTTTTGTAATAGTTGCATCTGAGGCCCCTAATTCTTGCAGGTGGTATAGCTGCCCATACGTCTTGGCAAAATGCCTCCAGGTCATGCAAAGCCTTTGGTCATCTTACATGAACCGCACGTTTGAAATCTCCCCAGAGTGGCTCGATGATATTAAGACCAGCAGACTGTGATGGCCACTCCAGAACTTTCACTTTTTTCTGCTGTAACCACTGGAGGGTCATCTTGGCCTTGTGCTTAGGGTCTTTGTCATGCTGGAAAGTCCAAAAGCGTGCCATGCGCAGCCTTCGTGCAGAAGAATGCAAGTTGTCTGCCAGTATTTTCTGATAACATGCTGCATTCATCTTGCCATCAATTTTCACAAGATTCCCTGTGTATTTAGAGCTCACACAGCTCCAAAACATCAGTGAGCTACCACCATGCTTCCCAGTGGGGATGGTATTCTTTTCACGATAGGCCTTGTTGACCCCTCTCCAAACATAGCACTTATGGCTGTGACCATAAAGCTCTATTTTGGTCTTGTCACTCCAAATTACAGTGTCCCAGAAGCTGTGCAGTGTGTCAAGGTGTTGTCAAGCATATTGTAACTGGGCTTTTTTTGTGGCAACCATGCAGCTCATTTTTGTTCAAGTATCATCGTATTGTGCTCCTTGAAACAGCCACACCGCATTTTTCCAGAGAAGCCTGAATTTCACCTGAGATTAACTATGTGTTTTAATTTGTATCCCAAACAATTATTCGGGCAGTTGTGGCAGAAATCTTTCTCTGTCTACCTGACCTTGGCTTGGTTTTAAGAGATACCCAAATTTTCCACTTGTGATTTCAATAAGTGATTGAACAGTACTGACTGGCATTTTCAAGACTTTGGATATCTTTTTATATCCTTCCCCATCTTTATAAAGTTCCATTACCTTGTTAAGCAGGTCTTTTGACAGTTCTTTTCTGCTTTACATGGCTCAATATCTAGCCTGCTTAGTGCATCCATGTGAGAGCTAACAAATTCATTGACTATTTATACACAAATGCTAATCATAATTTAAAAAGGTGTGGGAAATTAACCTTTAATGGCCATTTTAACCTGTGTGTGTCACCTTGTGTGTCTGTGACAAGGCCAAACATTTAAGGGTATCAGGGCCATTTGGATGATTTCTGTTATCATTAGGATAGAAAATGTGATAATAAATGACTTCATATGATCACTATCCTTCAAAAAAATAAACATTTTTTTTGCATGATCAGTCATATTTTCAAAATCAATGCCAAAATTTGACAATTTCTGCCATGTAAGCAAACTTTTGAGTACAACTGTATCTGAATGTTAATGTGAATATATTAACTGACTGTTCCTTTTTCATATCATTATAGCTGGACTCAGAGGGTAATTTCCATGGTGCTTTTGAACTAAAATCATTTGACAGTGGGTTCTCAGGATCCCAGAGAAGGTTCGTTCTGGATGCCATTGTGACAGAGGATGGAACAGGTGAAGTATAGCCACAAAAAGCAAAAAGCAGATCCTGCTCAGTGTGAAAATATTGATAAATAACTACAAAGACCCATCTTGTGCTGCTGTATTTACCGGGAATTACAAGTGTAAAAGAAGGCTAGAAGTCATAAGGTGAAACTGCACTGATACGATGAAGCCCAGTGATGGCTAACGTTGACACCATTCATTTTTTCTGGACTTCCTTTTTTCCATGATGCTCAGCTAGCTTTTAGACTCTAAAAGCTAGCTGAGCATCATGGGAAATGTAGTCCAGAAACTATTTATGGTGTCAAGGTTAACCATCACTGATGTAGCCATTATCATTGCTTGTCACTCCATGAATCTCCCTGGACATGGGGAACCTTGTAATAGATTTAAACCATCCTTGTTTTATTGGTAAGAGTTTTTAGAGTTTGCAGTCTAGCAGAAATGGGACCTGTGATACACTATGTATAGATAAAGCTCTGAAATGAAATATAGCTTGATGAAATAAGACATATTGGATGGATGTAGATATTTATGAGAGACAAGCTTACTGGAATGATTTAGCAGCTTATTTTTAATAGATACATGTCGATGGGGTGTTTGAAGATGATGGATGAGTTCTATATATGTGGACCTGAAGCTCTACTTCAGGTCCAGGAAGAGCTAATACCCTACACACGAACAGGCAAAAAACAAACATGACACAATCAAAACATGTAAATCTAAAAAGTATTTAACCCCTTCACGACCTCCGACCCATCAAGTATGTCCGACAAAAAAAGTCCTTTTATTCCAGAAGTTTGGTCCTTAAGGGGTTAAAGAGCCACCATAGTCATCCAGACAACTTCAGTTCAATGAAGTTGTCTGGGTGCCAGGTTCCCCAGGTTTTAATACAAAGAGATATGTGCACAATATGGAGGAGGGTGAACAAGAAGCTCTAACACCTAAAAGTGGTATCCCCTACGCCACTTAAAAATAGATAATATACATACATACAAAAGATGGAGCTTCTGAATAGTAGTTCAACAGATATTCTGTAAAATAAAATTATACAACAATACAGGGAGTGCAGAATTATTAGGCAAGTTGTATTTCTGAGGATTAATTTTATTATTGAACAACAACCATGTTCTCAATGAACCCAAAAAACTCATTAATATCAAAGCTGAATATTTTTGGAAGTAGTTTTTAGTTTGTTTTTAGTTATAGCTATTTTAGGGGGATATCTGTGTGTGCAGGTGACTATTACTGTGCATAATTATTAGGCAACTTTACAAAAAACAAATATATACCCATTTCAATTATTTATTTTTACCAGTGAAACCAATATAACATCTCAACATTCACAAATATACATTTCTGACATTCAAAAACATAACAAAAACAAATCAGTGACCAATATAGCCACCTTTCTTTGCAAGGACACTCAAAAGCCTGCCATCCATGGATTCTGTCAGTGTTTTGATCTGTTCACAATCAACATTGCGTGCAGCAGCAACCACAGCCTCCCAGACACTGTTCAGAGAGGTGTACTGTTTTCCCTCCTTCTAAATCTCACATTTGATGATGGACCACAGGTTCTCAATGGGGTTCAGATCAGGTGAACAAGGAGGCCATGTCATTAGATTTTCTTCTTTTATACCCTTTCTTGCCAGCCACGCTGTGGAGTACTTGGACGCGTGTGATGGAGCATTGTCCTGCATGAAAATCATGTTTTTTCTTGAAGGATGCAGACTTCTTCCTGTACCACTGCTTGAAGAAGGTGTCTTCCAGAAACTGGCAGTAGGACTGGGAGTTGAGCTTGACTCCATCCTCAACCCGAAAAGGCCCCACAAGCTCATCTTTGATGATACCAGCCCAAACCAGTACTCCACCTCCACCTTGCTGGCGTCTGAGTCGGACTGGAGCTCTCTGCCCTTTACCAATCCAGCCACGGGCCCATCCATCTGGCCCATCAAGACTCACTCTCATTTCATCAGTCCATAAAACCTTAGAAAAATCAGTCTTGAGATATTTCTTGGCCCAGTCTTGACGTTTCAGCT
Source organism: Pelobates fuscus (assembly GCF_036172605.1). NCBI lineage: Eukaryota > Metazoa > Chordata > Amphibia > Anura > Pelobatidae > Pelobates > Pelobates fuscus. Next base: position 543,647 of record NC_086326.1, read on the forward strand.
TGTGTGTCTTGTTCAGTGGTGGTCATCTTTCAGCCTTTCTTACCTTGGCCATGTCTCTGAGTATTGCACACCTTGTGCTTTTGGGCACTCCAGTGATGTTGCAGCTCGGAAATATGGGCAAACTGGTGGCAAGTGGCATCTTGGCAGCTGCACGCTTGACTTTTCTCAGTTCATGGGCAGTTATTTTGCGCCTTGGTTTCTCCACGCGCTTCTTGCAACCCTGTTGACTATTTTGAATGAAACGCTTGATTGTTCAATGATCACGCTTCAGAAGCTTTGCAATTTTAAGAGTGCTGCATCCCTCTGCAAGATATCTCACTATTTTTGACTTTTCTGAGCCTGTCAAGTCCTTCTTTTGACCCATTTTGCCAAAGGAAAGGAAGTTGTCTAATAATTATGCACACCTGATATAGGGTGTTGATGTCATTAGACCACACCCCTTCTCATTACAGAGATGCACATCACCTAATATGCTTAATTGGTAGTAGGCCAGTATACTCATTTGCCTAATAATTCTGCACGTAGTGTATTTATATATATATATATATATATATATATATATATCCCCTTAACGACCGTGGATGTACTATGTACGTCCGACAAAAAAAACGGTCGTTAAGGACCGCAGACGTACCTAGTATTACCATGGCAAATAGCAGCCCTTGACTTACCTGGACCGGCGATCCGCGGGGGAGGGGGGAGGGAGAGTAAGAAGAAGAGTGGTGGAGTAAAAAGAAGGGGGAAGGGGAAGTAAGAAGAAAACAGGGGGAGGGGTGAGATGAGGAGAACACGGGGAGGTGAGAAGAACAATGGGGGGAGTGAGAAGAGCAGGGGGGAGTGAGAAGAACACGGGGGGAGTGAGAAGAACACAGGGAGAGGGGGTGAGGAGAACACAGGGAGGGGGGAGGTGAAGAAGACACAGGGAGGGGGAGGTGAGAAGAACACATGGTGGAGTGAGAAAAACATGGGGGGAGTGAGAAGAACACGGGAGAGGGGGTGAGGAGAAGGGGAGGTGAGGAGAACACAGGGAGGGATGGAGGGGTAGGAAGAACTGGGGGAGGGGGTGGAGTAAAAATAAGGGGGAGGGGGGAGTAAGAAGAAAACAGGGGGAAGGGGAGTAAGAAGAAGAGGGGGAGGGGGATTAAGAAGAAGACGGGGGAGGGAAAGGAGGAGTAAGAAGAAGAGGGGAGGGTGGGAGTAAGAAGAAGAGGGGGAGGGGGAGTAAAAAGGAGAGGGGGAGAGTAAGAAGAAGAGGGGAGGGGGAGTAAGAAGACGAGGGGAGGGGGGATTAAGAAGAAGGGGGAGGGGGAGTAAGGAGAAGGTGAGATGAGGCAACACGGGGAGGGGGGAGGTGAGAAGAACAATGGGGGGAGTGAGGAGAACACGGGAGGGTGGGGGGGTGGGGGTGAGAAGAGACCGCTAGGGGAGGGTGGGGGTTGAGGAGAGACCACTACAGGTCAGGGGAGAGCTCTATGGGACAGAAGGGAGAGCTCTATGGGACAGGGGGCAGGACAGGGAACTCTTTCACACTACGCGCGCACACACACACGTTGATGGACGCTTCCTAGCTTGCGCCAAGGACCACAAGCACCGCACCGGACACCACAACCACTGCAGACTCCACAACCGCCGTAGCTTAACTGGAGTCTCGCCGTCTTCCTTCCACCCTGGATCAGCTTCTGTCCTCCAAGACCGTGTGGGAAAGACCTCTTCCTTACACCCTGTATGAACCTCCAGCATCCAGGACCGTGTGGGGAAGACCTCTCCTCCAGGAGAGCGTATAAGGAACAGCTCTTAGAAGAGCTAGGTGATTTAAAGCTCAAGGGAGTATGCAGAGCATAGCAATTCCCAGTGTGATTATAGCAGTTCCCTCCAATAACGAGTCATGGCTACGTATTGAGGGTCAAGAAGATCTGTTTTAATTAGCACCAAAGGGCTTTTTCTATGCAGGTTTTACACATACAGTACCACCCACAGGGTTTTGTGGAACAGCCAATCAAACACAATACAATACAGTCAGACACTCCCATTCATTACAGCAAAATCCTCCCCTCTGCATGTGATATAATTACTGAACAGAATGGGCTAACGTAATTATCACAGGCAGGAAAATACACAGTTTTACACAATATTCATAACTTTATACATCACATTCACATTACATTTTCAGAATCAGCATTCTTTAAATATGAACATAACTAAAAATCAAACAATTCCACCCAGTAGTTCAAAAGTTAGCTGGAAGTTCTTTATGACCAACCACAAGCACATTTTTCTGCCCAAAACAGATAGATTTGGGCTGTGCGGTCAGTCTATTTTACACAGAAAAATGACTAGGTCCCATTTAAATGCACGAACGGGGCCGTTCGTGCATTTGGCTCAGTATAACAGTGAGTTCAAACAGCCGAACGGGACTTAGTCTCTGTGGCTGAAAACTCAGTGCCGGAGAAGGTAAGGGTCAGCGGTGTTCGTTGAAATGTGTAGCCAATTTCCGTTCCATGGATTTGGCTACACACACCGCTGACCGCGTTCGAATGAACAAAGATAGCCGCTGCCACGTGTTTGTTTGTACGAACTGCGGCCACCCAGTGGTCGGCAATTTACCTACAGCACGCTCCCAGCTTGGGAGGTAAATTGCCTGCACGCTTCCACTTCTGGGTGGTGCACCTGTACAGTACTTGGTTCAGTAAGCCCCATTTACTGAACCAAGTGGGAGAAAACCATAAGAAAATAATTTTATAGGTCTGGGGACATAGTCTTAAAGGGGCATTGTTCCCAAAAGTCACAATAAGTCCCCAGACAGTTCTTAAAGGGCCAGCACCGTCCAATAAAAATCAATAAGCCCCAATGCTGTTCTTAAAGGGCCATACCCAGCAGGGCCATAATCATGAGGAAGGTGGCTGGCAATTAGACTTATCCATAAGGAAGGACACAGGGCAATATGTCACATAAAATCCTGGTTACAAATGGCAGTTTGTATCACATGTAATTGTAACCAGACAACTGGACGCACAGGAACAGTAGGGGTATGAAGTAGGTTGTTAGAAAAGTATTAATTGAGGGTTTACTAGGTAATTTTTGACAGTTGCAGAAGAGGAATCATGGAGGGTGGTGGATGAAAACCTGCTAACAGTTTAATTGATATGCTTTATTGAAGAAGTGAGCTTTCAATTATTTTTTGAATGAGTGGAGACTTGGTGAAATTCTTACGGAGAAGAGAAGGGAGTTCCACAGAAGAGGTGCAGTCCAAAGAGAAATGATAACAGAAGCCAAAGGAATTGATGAGTTTACCAAGGGAGGCAGTGTAGATAGAGAACAGTAGGAGACCAAGGACAGAATCTTGGGGGACGCCGACAGAGAGTGGTTGGGGGGAAGAGGCAGAGTCAGAGAAAGAAACACTGAAAGAGCGCTGGGAGAGGTAGGAGGAGCACCAGGAGAGAGCAGTATCCTGTAGACCAAAATTACGGAGAATACGAAGAAGCTGTTGATGATCAAAAGTGTGAAAGGCAGAAGAAAGATCAAGGAGAATTAGGATAGAGTAATGGGCATGAGATTTAGCAGCAATTAAATTGTTGGATGCTTTAGTCACAGCCGTTTCGACAGAATGACCAGTGTGGAATCCAGACTGAAGTGGGTCAAGCAGAGAGTTGGCTTCGAGAAAGTCAGCCAGTTTGGTGTACACAAATCTCTTGAGGATCTTGGAGGCAAATGGCAGTAGTGAGATAGGGCGGTAGTTGGATGGGGAGTCAAGGCTGGGCTTTTTCAGAATTGGGGTTACAGTTGCATGTTACAAGTCTGATGGCCAGGCAATAAACAGGGTATCTGTTACAATGACGATGAAATCACCAGTACAAGTGCAGTTTTTGTGTAAAAAAAATATGCAAAAAACAAATAAAAACACTAACTTTGGCCAGCGTTTGTGACTAAGTGGCTACTATAAAAGTCTGGAAATACCCCATTTGGAATATCCTGGGTTATCTACATTTGCAAATAGTATGCCATGATGGTCTTATTTCACATTCCTGGGCTACCATATGGTCTCAAAAGGCAACACAGACCCAGAAAAGAAATCTGGCAAACTGAATTGGGCAAGCCCTATATTGACCCTGTAACTTTCCTAAACATCATAAAACCTGTACATGGAGGGTGGGGGGGGAGTTTAGGTTAAAAAAAATGCAAAAAACTAATTTGAACGCTAATTTTGGCAAGCGTTTGTGACTAAGTGGCTACTACAAAAGACTGGACAACCCCATTTTAAATACTGTTGGTTATGTACTTTTACAAACTGTATGCCATAATGGGGCTAATTTTCATTCCTGGGCTGCTATACGGTCTCAAAGGCAACATAGGCCCAGCAAACTAATCTGGCAAATTTCAATGTGCAAACATGGAACAGGAGAAAGCCCTACATTTGACCCCTGTAAGTTTGCAAAAACCCATAACTCCTTTACATTGGGGGGACTGTTGTACTCAGGAGATGTTGCTGAACACATATTGGGGTGTTCTCTGTCAGTAACACATAACAGGAACTGAGAATCTATGCCTAAAATACAATGTGAGAAAAACAATTACTACCAAAAAATTTGACAAAGACTGGTGGTAGAATTAGTACATGTAAAGTGTTAAAATACCACCATTTGAAATACCCTAGAGTGTCTACCTTTCAAAAATGTATGGTTTGATGGGGGTAAATTACATTGGCCGGTTTCAAAAATTTCCTAAATAGGACATGGGTGCATGATGACCAGTTGTGAAAATTCCAAGTTGGAAAACTGGAATGTGCACCCTCCAAATAAGGTATTTTAACCCCCAGAGAACCCGACACACCTATACATGGGTGGTGTGATGAACTACACTTCGCCACTACATTTTGCCCTGTGACTATGGCGCCTGGGGTGTTTTGCAGTTTAAAAACTCTATTTGGGCTTATTGGATTTTAAGACACTGTTCCTGCCCCTTTAAATATTATTGGAAAAGATTTGCACTTTCGAAATGGCACTTCGGAAACAGCCGAAGTACCGAAGTAGTAGAAGTATGGTTGAACACATGGCGGCGTCCATTTTGTTTAGCCGAACACGGTCAGCTGTGTTTTGCCGTCGAGTTCATGGAACTCAAATCGGACACCGCTGAACTTTACCTTCTATGGAACTTCGACACTTCGACGGGAGTTGAACAGCGTTCGACAATTCCAACGCCACTTTAACATTGGGTATTTGCATGAATTGCCTCCGTTCGTGCATTCGAACGGAAATTAGTATTGGAAATAGACCGGCCACACAGCCTAAATTTGGGGAACTATTTTGGGCATGAAAGCCTTGCTTGCAGGTTGGTCAAAAGAGACTTCCAGAAAACTTTTTAATCCCTGCTCTGATCTGGGTGATTTTTGGATATGTTGTTCACCCAGATCAGAGCTATCCATGGATGTATCTGTGGGGATATGTGGTGTTTTGGGGTGTTTTCTGTGTTTTGGGTAAAAATTTGTGTTTTCTGCCTGTGGTTATTGAGTTAGTCCATTGTATACGTTCATCGTATCACAGGCAGAGGGGAGGGTTTGTGTACAGTAACTGGGAGTGTTCAAATGTAAAGACTCTGTTTTGTTGGATTGTGCATTTAATGTCCTGTGCCCCACAAGGTCCACGTGGGCAGTAACCTTGGGGGGAAATACTGTATAAAAGAAGCAGCTGTATCATTAAAAGTTCTACTTGACCCTCAATTCGCAGCCTCGACTCGTGTTTGGGGGGGGACAGCTATAATCACTACAGTATGCTATGCTCTTCATACTCCCTTAGCTTCACTAAGCTCTTGTAAGAGCCTGTTCCTACTTCGCTCTCTGAAGGAAGAGACAAAACTCTAGATTGAGGGTGAAGTTGATCTGTTTTATTGATAGTCACACTGGCCTTTTATGCAAGCCCCCAGCCAAGGGATACACCCAGGTGGACATTGGTGGGGACAGTGATACAAGATTATCAACCAATAATAACAGTATTATTGTAACGAAAATATACCCCAACTCGCAGGATTCAACTCGCCAAAAAACAACACAGAGGAGAGATACGTCTACCGGACCTTAGAATGGCCGGACTCGACGTATATGTGAGGAGACAGAGTCAGGAACAATCTGAGGTCAAGGGCACAGAGAGACAGTGTAAACTAGGAGTAGCCGGGGTCTGGTACACAGTAAACAGCAAGCCGGCAAACAGAACAGATAAGGATAAAGAGATAACGTAGTCAGAAACAAAGCCAAGGTCAAGTATGAAGGAACACAACTGAACACAACAAGCGCTAAAGGGAACTGAAACAGAAACCACGGAGTAAAGGGAGAGGTAAGTTTAAATACCTTCAACTTATTCTTGATTGGCCCCTGTCATATCCACGCCCCCAAAATGTGAGAGTATGGGGAGTGTGGGGTGACAGGGGCCAATGGGAGACCGTTTTGATTTTCGGCTCCCACTTCCCCTTTAAGAGCATGCTCGTGACGCGCGGCGTGCTCTCAGAGCTAGGCGGGACACGTGACCGCATTCCGCGGTCAGCGCCCGCCGTCATCGGCGCTCTGAGCGCGCTGAGAACAGAGGACCTCGGCTGGCCCCCGGACAAGGTAAGTAACGCTACAGTTATACAGTGTGACACTCACATACAGGACAGGCAATCCCTCCCCTCTGCCTGGGAGATAATTGAGTCAACTACTGTCTTTAACTCAATTATCTGCAGTAGAAAAAGAACATAATTTTTATACAATCTGAAATACCCCCAAAACACATAGTATCCCTTGAACATACTTAAAAATCACCCAGATCGGTTTAGGGTTTCAGGATTTGTATGGAGGTCTCCTTTCTGACCGACCGCACACAAGGCTCCTGCCCAGAATAGTTCCACAGAATCAGACAGTGCGGCTGGTCTCCTTCCAGGGTATTAAACTAGTGTGTATAAGAGAAATAACTGTTTGTGCATCCGTTTGCATAGTCCTAGTGGTTCGGGAGATGTTATTACCGAACGTATTCCATTTCGTACAAATAGTGCCGAACATCAGTGACCATGGAAGTTTTAACGGTGTTCGTGTCATTGAGTATCCTAATCTAGTACCATACATTATACGACAAAACACCGCTGGCTACATTCATATTCAAGATGGCCGCCGCGACAAGTTCGGGCATACGAACGCCAACCATCCAGTCGACCGCTTAGAAAGTTGGGTGTTTGTGGTTTTAAAGGCGTTAAGAGGGTCAATAAGGCTAATAAGCGCCACACTCCGCATTTGGGTGGTCGGTCATTTGGTAGTTTTATCGTCGGTCGAACGGGCAATGGGAAAATAAGGCAGAACTGTACTTAGTCGAACAGATAGGCAAAAAGACACATAAAACTTTAACATTCATGGTCAGAGGGTCTGTCACAGTAACACATAACAGGACCTGAGAATCCATGCCTAAAGTACAGAGAGAAATGTGAGAGAAAAATAACACAAACAAATTACTACCCAAAAGTTTGAAAAAGACTGGTGCATGGAAAGTGTTAAAATACCACCATTGGGGTCAGGGCCGAAAAATCTTCACAGCAACTGGACCACTTGGATGCCCTGGTTCCCGAGTGTGGAGAGAGAGAAGCGCCGCTCCGTTCAGCATACCACCATAATCCTGTGAATATAAAGTAATCCCACTAGCTCTAGTATAGCTAGGATACCCTGGTTCCCACAAAACGAGTCGAGGCTGCGATTTGAGGGTCAAACACGAACTGGCTTTAATGGCACAGGGACACATGTTATTTATGTAAGATCCCAGGTCCAGGGACAGCCCCCTCTGGACCTGATGGGATACAGGGACAATACGCACAGTTGACCAATGACAGTACCCTGCATCGTTTGAAATAGTCACCGCCCAGCTTGGAGATAATGATTCCAACGGTTATGGCAATTCAATTATCTCCAAGTGCCCAGAATCCCACGTGTATTTCCAACATGTAAAAACAGCATAAAATACATATTTATAACATTTTACTAGGCACCCCTTACATTCTACCATTACTTAGATAGCTCAGGTCTGAGCGCATCATATAGACGAATAGCGCTCAGACCTCACGAACGGTATAGCCAGTCTCTTGTATATAAGTAATTTCGTGTTTCTTTATCCCGAACACGAGATGGCAGCCATGTTTTCTATCCGTGAATAGGGGAGCGGGACTCGGCTCCAAAACCCTTGGAGCGAAACACGGGTAACATGCTGTGCAAATACCGCTCTCTGGCCGGTTGTCCCAGACCTTCGTGAACCGAACGTAGACTGCCCTGAAGAGGTCAATTAGCCTGCGGTTAACCGCAGCCTCAACGTTCTGATTGAAGACACACGCCGGAGCGTAGGTGGTCCTCATTCGGGAGTTTGAGTATGGTGAAAATAGCCGACGAACGAGGCCACCCTGAGGCAGTCAATTAAGGTTGTGGTTAACCGCAAACCGCAGCTTCCCGGTGGTCGTTCGTTCGGTTGTTTCAAGGGTGAAAAAGGTTACGTGGCGGCACACGCCAAGGGCTGGGTGGTCTGAGTTCGTATGCACGAATATGTAATCCTAGTTGTTCGTGTAATTGGGTATAGGTAACAATAATACCGAAGGAAGCGGCTTCGGTAACTTAAAATAATGTAATCCAATACTTGTCTGTGGAGTGTCCGTAACAATTGGGTATTTCTGAACTCAGGAAAAATGTAAAACTATTTAGCATGGGTGTTTTTTGGTGGTTGTAGATGCGTAAGAGATTTGGGGGGTCAAAGTTAGAAAAAGTGTGTTTTTTTATGTTTTCATCATAGTTTATATTTTTTTAATAGTAAATTATATGATATGATGAAAATAATGGTATTTTTAGAAAGACCACTTAATGGCGAGAAAAATGGTATATAATATGTGTGGGTACAGTGAATGAGTAAGAAGAAAATTACAGATAAACACAAACACGGCAAAATTAAACAAAAATGCCCTGGTCCTGAACGGTAAGAAAATTGAAAACTGGTCTGGTCACTAAGGGGTTAATAATGCAATTTGATTGCTGTCACTTATTGAGGCAAAAGCCCATTGTTCGCTCCACGAAATTGTCTGGCAACTTTGAAGGCAATAAAAAGGACAATAGTGTGAATAAATTTATGTACGTTTTCTGCATTCTATCAAGTCATATTTTAACCTGAGTCCTTAGGCCACAGTGGATTACAAATCCCCTATTACCTGGGACTTGAGAAAATGCCCAACATGTGAGCAAAAAATATGTTTAAAGTCACATAATAAAACCCTGATAACCGCTGGATTCAGGTGTCAAACCTAAAAGTCTTACACGTTTCATAATATTCTGTGCTAAAGTATAGGTGCCCTATGTACTATGTTTAAAATAATTTTGAAATGATATTGTCACTGTATACTGAGGCAAACCTGTCTGACACTAGATTCCATTTAACCTTTATCGTTCTGAGACATCATTGACCATTTGTAGTGCATGACACTGCCAATTTTTCTGTCTATTTAAAGAGTGAAAGAATAGGAAGTAAAATGCTTGATCCTGTGATACATAAAATATTTTGGGCAATGCCGATAGTCCCGGATGAGCCTGTGTCAATTGGCCAGTATATCCGAATAAAAGAAAAACAAGAAATAACATGCTTCAATGTCTTCCAAAAAGAGTCCAAACTGGTTAAAATTAATCAATATAAAATGTTCTAAATGCATTTGTTGCTATAAAAATGTTATTATGTTATATTTGTATTTTTTATGGCAGGAATTCAAGACAGGAAGTCACGCTACACATGGATGACCAGCGAGCTTGCTAGACTCTACTTTGACTATGGAAGGATCAATAGATACTATAAACGAGGACTTCCCTTTAAAGTTTCGGTGAGTATTAACATATCCAAGTAGTGGAATTGTTTAGGTTCCCTCTAAGCTATGACTTGTATTCCTTCTTATTGGCCACTCTCTGGTTGTTTTGGAGTCAGAGTTAAACCTGGCTTTTATAAAATATTGAGAATATTTATCTGTAATAGTGGACTCCAGACTAGATGGAGTATCACTGAAACAAAACATTATATTATAATTAAATATAATGTATCATTCATGTTGGGTCTCTTTTAAGGTGGTATTAAAAGATGAAAAAAACAATCCCATGCAAGGTGAAAAGATCGAACTGGAAATAAATAGAGACATCATTCAGAATGTAACAACAAATGCAGACGGCAGAGCAACGTATGAGATTGATACATCCAACTTTGTAGAGGACAACTTTACTATTAAGGTTAGTATCAAGGCCTATTGGAAAGATGCAGGGCCGGATTAAAATAGAGGCTGATGGAGCTGCCATTAAATATGACCATTGATTAAATAAATATATATATATATATATATGTATAAAATGAAAGGCTCTTGCACTCCAGCCAAAAAATGATGGTACCTGGTGCTCTGGCAGCTTAGCAATATAAACAGAGGAAATACCGGCACTCCAAGGATTTTCAAGTGATTTATTCAAATGACATCAACGTTTCATCTCCTTTGTGGAGCTTTCATCAGGACATAGCAAACATTAAAAAATGAAACAAGCTTATATAGGACATATAATTACTATTAGCAGGTACTTACATACAGGTGATCTTCATTTCCGTCGACCGCCAGGTTCGCCAGACCGCCTGCTCGTTCACATTTACTTCCGGGTTCCAAATCATATACGCAGAATTACCTACTTGGCTCGGCATAACACGTCGATGGGGCAACCATAGACGCCAACGTCTCATTGGCTGCCCCCGCGTGTACTGACGCCGGTCTGGGCCAAGCTTACTGCTTACTGCGTTTTGGCCGTCACGTAGTCATGGCAATCCTGGGGCACCCCAGCTCTTACTCTATGTTTTTGTAAATAATTATTATTGAGCCACTTTTTAATGCCTTCTTTCATCTTCCTTTAATTCCAATGCTGGGACAACTGTGATAATTGGTATATACCAGCATATGCCCATCAGATGGTCCAAGATGAATGCCAGAGAGAATAACTGTCAGATTTTAGAATATTGAGACAATCCATATTTGGGGTAAGGTACTAACCATGAGGTGTATATACAGATATACTTTAGCCTGAGGCATCTTATATTAACATTTTTTTTCACTTTTTTCACAATTTCTATTCCCTTTTATCTATGGGTTAGACCTATAATATAGATATCCACTTTTTCACCTGCATACTTTATATAATATATTTACACATATTTAGATAACACATCTTGCCTACACTTTGGATAAGGGGAATAATGGTCCCTTTCCCTTGCATTTGCACTTAGACACTAACAGAGCAATTGAGGCCAGATTTACATAAACACGTACATTCATATATTTGCACTCTTTAGTAGTTCACTTTATTTATTTTTAAGTCTAGATATAGTTGTAAATATTGTGGCTGCAGACTTTATGGCTGCAGACTTTCAGCATACCGTATATACTCGAGTATAAGTCGAGTTTTTCAGCACATTTTTTGTGCTGAAAAACCCCCACTCGTCTTATACTCGAGTTAATGTCTGTATTATGGCAACTTACATTGCCATAATACAGACAATGGGGCTGTGTAGGAGGGGGGCTGGCAGGGAGCGCTTACTTACCTCTCCTGCAGCTCCTGTCAGCTCCCTCCTTCTCTGCGCCTGTCCGGTCAGCTCCCAGTGTGTCTTGCGAGAGCCGCGGGGTCATAGCGCGACTGCGAGACTTACACCGTGAGACTTGCAGAGGGAGCCTACCGGACGGGCGCGGAGGAGGAGGGAGCTGACAGGAGCTGCAGGAGAGGTAAGTAAGCGCTTCCTGCCAGCCCCCCTCCACTGAACTGCCAATGCCACTGGACCACCAGGGAGTGAGAGCCCCCCTCCCTGCCATGTATCAAGCAGGGAGGTGAGACGAAAAATAAATAAATATAAATAATAATAAAATAATAAAATAATATTTAAAAAATAATAATACAATAAAAAATAATAATATAACAAAAAAATTATTAAAATAATAATTAAAAAGTAATAATAATAAAAATGCCCACCCCCCACCAAGGCTCTGCAACACATACACAAACACACACTGCACCACACACACTCACACTGCATTCATACACACACACACACACACACACACTGCACTCATACACACACTACATTCATACACACACACTGCACTCATAGACACACACTGCATTCATACACACACACACACACTGCACTCATACACACACACTACATTCATACACACACACTGCACTCATACACACACACTGCATTCATACACACACACTGCACTCATACACACACACTGCACTCATACACACACACTGCATTCATACACACACACTGCACTCATACACACACTGCACTCATGCACACACACTGCACTCATACACACACTGCACTCATACACACACACTGCACTCATATACACACACTGCATTCATACACACTGCACTCATACACACACTGCACTCATACACACACTGCACTCATATACACACACTGCACTCATATACACACTGCATTCATACACACACTGCATTCATACACACACTGCACTCATACACACACTGCACTCATACACACACACTGCATTCATACACACACACTGCACTCACACATACACACACTGCATTCATACACACACTGCACTCATACGCACACACTGCATTCATACACACACACACTGCATTCATACACACACACTGCATTCATACGCACACACTGCATTCATACACACACACACTGCACTCATACACACACTGCATTCATACACACACATACTGCACTCATACACACTCACACTGCATTCATTATATACACACACTGCACTCATACACACACTGCATTCACACACACACACACTGCACTCATACACACACACTGCATTCATACACACACACTGCATTCATTATACACACACTGTAAATAAATATTCAATTAATATAATTTTTTTAGGATCTAATTTTATTTAGAAATGTACCAGTAGCTGCTGCATTTCCCACCCTAGTCTTATACTCGAGTCAATACGTTTTCCCAGTTTTTTTGGGTAAAAGTAGGGGCCTCGGCTTATATTCGAGTATATACGGTAATTGATTCTATTGTAGTATACCATCTCCTGTCTGACCACTAGGGTGCACCAGGATTGCCATGACTACGTGACGCCCAAACGCAGTAAGCACTAAGTTTGGCCCAGACCGGCGTCAGTACACGCAGGGGCAGCCAATGAGACGTTGGCTTCTATGGTTGGCCCAGCGACGTGTTATGCCGAGCCAATTAGGTGATTCTGCGTATATGATTTGGAACCCGGAAGTAAATGTGAACGAGCGGGCGGTCTGGCGAACCTGGCGGTCGACGGAAATGAAGATCACCTGTATGTAAGTACCTGCTAATAGTAATTATATGTCCTATATAAGCTTGTTTCATTTTTTAATGTTTGCTATGTCCTGATGAAAGCTCCACAAAGGAGCTGAAACGTTGATGTCATTTGAATAAAGAAGAATCACTTGAAAATCCTTGGAGTGCTGGTATTTCCTCTGTTTATATATATATATATATTTTTTTTTTTTACACACTATTCTTAGGGTTTCCACCTGGCTTTTTTTTACTGGCACACACAGTATTTGAGGCTGCCTGGCCGGTGCCGATATTGCAATCATACTGGCAATACAAATGATGGTATTTTTCACAGTAAAAACAGATTACAGTGCAGTACCAGCACTGGCCAGTTGCTGCGTGTGTGGAGAGAGGCAGGGATTGTAAGTTCCAGCATATCTCTCCCTGCCTATCTCTAATCACCGATCTGCAGGGGAGCAGCTACAGAGAGCCTACACAGCAACTCCCACCCAGCAGAGACATCCTTCTGCTCAGGGAAGTGAGGGATGGGGGAAAGGCTGCAAGGAGACATGGGGGCACTGGGAGATATGGGGACATTGAGACACTAAGGGACATTTGGAAAAATTATGACACAGACACTTAGGGACACTGAGACACTTAGGGACACTGGCAGACTTGAGGACACTGAGACACTAGGGACACAGTGTCCCCATGTCTCCCAGCCAGCGTCTCAGTGTCTTTTACGTGCCCCCTAGTGTCCCATGTCTTTTACGTGCCCCCTAGTTTCCCAGTGTCCCATAGTCTCCCAGTGTCCCCATATGTCCCAGCCAGTGTCCCTATTGTCTTTGTCCCCATGTCTTCAAGTGCCCCCTAGTCTCCCACTGTCCCCATGTGTCCCAGCCAATGTCCCCTAGTCTACCAGTGTCCCTGGTGTCTCAGTGTCCCATTGTCCTCATGTCTCCCAGTGTTACCATCTCTCCCAGTGTCCCCTGTCTCAGTGTCCCCATGCCTCTCAGTCTTCCTAGTGTCCTAGTGACATGGGGACCCTGGGAGACATGGGGACACATACGCTACGGGACACTGGGAGACATGGGGACATAGACACTAGGGGACACTGAGAGACATGGGAATACTGGGGACACAAGGAGACATGGGGACACTGGGCGACATGTTGACACAAGAGGACACTGGGAGACATAGGGCATTGAGACACTGTGATACATAAGGACACTCTGATACATAGGGCCACTGGCAGACCTGGAGATACGACACTAGGGGATACTGGGACATTGGGACATTGGGCGACTAGGGGACACTGGGAGACATGGCGCACTGAAACACTGCTTAACATGGGGATACTGATACATAGGGACACTAAGACAGTGGGAGACTTAAGACACTTGGGGACAGGAAGACACCAGGAGCAATCCATCTATACAGCAGAATCAAACTAAGTAGTTTTTTGGTGATTTTACAGCATTTTCTCGTATGTCACTCCTTGTGATTTACATCATGTCACCCATACATAATTAATTATGCAAATTAGTAAGGCCGGTATGTTTTTCCTAGAAAGGTGGTGTTACAAACTGCTATTTGTAACTGGCCCTTTAAATGATAAATTGCCCTGCTTCCCTGGATTGTGGAGAAGCCTGTTTGCCAGCCTCCTTCCTCATGACTATGGCCCCTGGGAGATTGTGCCCCTGAAAACTTATGGACTTTATTTGGGTGTGTATGGCCCTTTAAGAACCGCCTGGGGACATATTGTGACTTTGGTGAACATTGCCCCTTTAAGACGGTGTCCCCAAACCTTTAATACACTGTGTTCCTGGCTTTCTCCCACTTGGTTCAGTAAATGGGGCTTACTGAACCAAGTACCACACAGGCGGACCACCCAGAAGTGGAAGTGTGCAGGCAATTTACCTCCCAGGCTGTGAGGTTACTGCAGGTTAATTGCCGAGCGCTGGGTGGCCGCAGTTCATGCAAACCAACACGTGGCGGCGGCCATCTTTGTTCATTCGAACGAGGTCAGCGGTATGTGTAGCCAAATTCACGGAACTAAAATCGGCTACACATTTCCGCGAACACCACTGACCCTTACCTTCTCCCATACTGAACTTGCAGCTGCAGAGACTAAGTCCCGTTCGAAGATTCGAACGCACGTTCGAATGGGACTTAGTCATTTTCCTGCATGAAATTGACTAACCGCACAGCCCAAATCTATGGAACTGTTTTGGGCAGGAAAATGTGCTTGCGGTCGGTCATAACTTTTGATCTACTGGATGGATTTGACTGATTTTTGGTTATGTATCTATTTACTGGTTGCTGATTAATATGGCGTTTGGATGTATGGTTTTAAAGTTACAGGGTATGGGTAAAAACTGTATTTTTACTGTCTGTGATAATTATGTTAATCCCTTGTGTAACATAATTATATCACAGGCAGAGGGGAGGATTTTGTGTGTAATTACTGGGAGTGTTTTCTGTAATGTACGTGTGTGATTGGTTCTTTTGTAACGCCCTGTGGGTGGTCCTATATAAGGGGATCCTGCATAAAAGAAGGTTCTTTTGGTGCCAATAAAACAGAATGACTTGACCCTCGAACTTGCAGCCTTGATTCATGTTTGTAGGGGACAGCTATAATCACTTCAGGGATTGCTATGCTCTGCATGCTCCCTTTGCTACTGAGGTCTTGTAAGAGCTCTTGTTCCTGTTCCTGCTTTGCTCTACAGAAGGAAGAGGTTCACCTACTGGAACCTGGATCCTGGTTGTAGGTCCAGGGCGCAGAGTAGACAGCGAGATACCAGCCCAGCAGTGGTGGTTCGTGGTGTCTGCAGTACTTATGGTGGCTACGCAGTAGTTATAGTGTCTACGGTGCTGATGGTCCTTTGGTGAGCGCTAGGAGCATCATTTTCTACGGTCCAACTTCCAGCCAGCCTGGAGTCAACCGTAACAGGTGGCAACCCTAAAACTTTTCACATACTCTTGCTTAAGTATGGAAATTTATGTATTTAAGTATGGAAAACCCCTTAAGGACCAAACTTCTGGAATGAAAGGGAATCATGACATGTCACACATGTCATGTGTCCTTAAGGGGTTAAGAGGGATGTATGGGAACAAAACTTGTGTGGAGTGGCTGACAATAAAATTAGTTAAAGGATCACTGTAGTCAACATATAAAAGCAAGAAAGACAGGTCCCCCAGACGTCTTTCTTGCTTTTATATGAACTTCCCCTTATAAAAAATAATTTAGAGTCTTTTTTTAGCATATAAACTTACCTCGGTTCCAGCGCAGAGATCCCTGTCAGACCACGCCCCCTTTTTAATCAAAATGAGAAAATCTCAGAGAAGCGTCATCGTGATCTGGTGCGCATGAGCGGCTTCGTGCTGCACCAACTGCGTTCTTCATAGAGCAGCATTGAATGCCGCTCTATGAAGGAATTCAGCGCCTCTACCACGCATGTATGGTGTGGTATGCGCATTTGCAAGCTCGCTGTCTATGCCCGCCCCCCTCCTATGGTAACCCTCTAGCCCAAAGTAAGTAATCTCTATATACAGTGTTTGTATAAAAACACACAGATTTTAAATAAAGATACACACACACTTTCTTTCTAGCCATCTATCTCTATATCTATTTCTATATATTTCTTTCTTTCTTTCTATCTATCTCTATCTATTTCTTTCTATCTATCTATCTATCTATCTATCTATCTGTCTATCTCTCTCTCTATCTATATATCTATTTCTTTCTATCTATCTTTGTCTTTCTTTCTATTTCTCTCTATCTATTTATTTCTATATATCTATTTATATCTCTCCATGTCTTTCTATCTATCTATTTCTATCTATCTATCTATCTATCTATCTATCTATCTATCTATCTATCTATTTCTATCTATTTCTTTCTATCTATCTACAGGGAGTGCAGAATTATTAGGCAAGTTGTATTTTTGAGGATTAATTTTATTATTGAACAACAACCATGTTCTCAATGAACCCGAAAAACTTAATATCAAAGCTGAATATTTTTGGAAGTAGTTTTTAGTTTGTTTTTAGTTATAGCTATATTAGGGGGATATCTGTGTGTGCAGGTGACTATTACTGTGCATAATTATTAGGCAACTTAACAAAAAACAAATATATACCCATTTCAATTATTTATTTTTACCAGTGAAACCAATATAACATCTCAACATTCACAAATATACATTTCTGACATTCAAAAACATAACAAAAACAAATCAGTGACCAATATAGCCACCTTTCTTTGCAAGGACACTCAAAAGCCTGCCATCCATGGATTCTGTCAGTGTTTTGATCTGTTCACCATCAACATTGCGTGCAGCAGCAACCACAGCCTCCCAGACACTGTTCAGAGAGGTGTACTGTTTTCCCTCCTTGTAAATCTCACATTTGATGATGGACCACAGGTTCTCAATGGGGTTCAGATCAGGTGAACAAGGAGGCCATGTCATTAGATTTTCTTCTTTTATACCCTTTCTTGCCAGCCACGCTGTGGAGTACTTGGACGCGTGTGATGGAGCATTGTCCTGCATGAAAATCATGTTTTTCTTGAAGGATGCAGACTTCTTCCTGTACCACTGCTTGAAGAAGGTGTCTTCCAGAAACTGGGAGTTGAGCTTGACTCCATCCTCAACCCGAAAAGGCCCCACAAGCTCATCTTTGATGATACCAGCCCAAACCAGTACTCCACCTCCACCTTGCTGGCATCTGAGTCGGACTGGAGCTCTCTGCCCTTTACCAATCCATCCATCTGGCCCATCAAGACTCACTCTCATTTCATCAGTCCATAAAACCTTAGAAAAATCAGTCTTGAGATATTTCTTGGCCCAGTCTTGACGTTTCAGCTTGTGTGTCTTGTTCAGTGGTGGTCGTCTTTCAGCCTTTCTTACCTTGGCCATGTCTCTGAGTATTGCACACCTTGTGCTTTCGGGCACTCCAGTGATGTTGCAGCTCTGAAATATGGCCAAACTGGTGGCAAGTGGCATCTTGGCAGCTGCACGCTTGACTTTTCTCAGTTCAGTTCTCAGTTCATATCTCTATCTTTATCTCTATCTCTATATATCTGTTTCTATCTGTGAAGAAATGACTATATTATTCGATATTTTGTTGCATAGTTCTTGCTTTTTGTGTACTTTTCATTCGGCAGATGGGTCTGCCGAACAGAGACCACCCCTGGCTCACTTAACTTCAAAGCCGGCATCACTTTCACCCTCTATGTGTGCGGTCAGCGTTCGTACTGTCGAACGCCACGTGGCAGAGAAAACCGCGGCCATCTTTTTTTTCGCCAAACAAAGGCAGCGGGACTTGGTCGTCGAGTGTCTGGAACTAAAATCGGACACTCGACTTCCCAAACACCGGTCTCCATCATGCGAACGCTGGAACTAGTGATACCGATTAGCTAGGAGAGCGCTATTCGGTACAAAGATGCACACGAATGAGGGGAACAATCGCTGCTAGGAGCCAGGGGAATTCATTCGGTACTTTTATGCATTTCTTCCCTTTTTCTGAAGTGACCGGCAAAACCACACGAACCTCTGGAACTATTTTGGGCAGTCCGGCCCCAGTGGACCGGTCACAAAGGACTTCCATACTTTTTGCGAACCCCTGAACCGATCCGGGTGAAATTTGGATATGTTGGTCACCCGGATCGGGGCTATCAGGGGATATAGTATTTGTGGGGATACCCCAGGTATAAAGGGGTGTTCCAGAAATTGGGGAAAATAGTGAATTTTCAGCCTGGAGATAATTAGGTTGTTACTATATCAGACCTGATTATCTCCAGGACTAGGGGAGGGAACTGCCTGTTTGTATTGGGTGTGTTTTATATTTTTACTGTTCGGGATTGGATAAATGTTACTCCTCCCTGTGGGATGTCCCCTTGCATGGGGACCTGCATAAAAAGCCATGTGTGTGAATAAACGTTAGTTCTGCTTGTATCCTGAACCTGGACTCTGACTGTTATTTGGAATTCGTATGCTGTAACGAGGGAATTATCTTATGCAGCTGTTATATTCCGTATGGACTTCGTCCCTGTAACTACCGAACCGGACTCTCGCTACCTTAGGCTCTGACCGTCCGGGAGGAAACTACCGAACTCGATTTGGTTAAACGTGGTTTCCTTACAACTGGTGGCAAGCGGAGGGATTCGAATCCCGAATGGACATTGCAAACCAAGCAAGGGAATGAATGGCTCAGCAGTACCAGCTACTTAAAAGAACCACACTAAAGGATTTACTGGAAGCTCGAGGCAGAGTGGCAAGTAACAAGACAAAAGCCACGTTAATTGCAGAATTAATACAGAGCGATAATACCAGCAACACAGAAATGGATCAAGAGGAAGAAAACGTGATGCAAAAGGACATCCGATGGATGCTCAGTCTGTTGGGACCCAACCCAGCTACAGAGGCGGTTCTGCAGGTCATGGCACAAGCTAGACAATCGCAAAAAGAGCGAGAGGACCGGGACAGACCGTCACAGGGGGATTTACTACACTCCCCGGGAAGTACTGGGGAAATACCAAAGAAGGTAAACTATGCAGCCTTTAAATCTTTTAATGACAATGAGATGGAAATTGACAGTTACTTGCAAGACTTTGAACGCCAATGTGCACTGGAGGGATTAGACTCCACGAAATGGGCTGCAGTCATTAGCAGTAAATTGTCAGGTAGAGCAGCCGAGGCGCTGCGAGCAGTACCTGAGGGGGACATACATAATTATGAAAAAATAAAAGACATTTTGTTGGCCAGATATGCTGTAACTCCGGAGGCATACCGGAAAAAGTTTAGAGATCTGAGAAAGACTGGGAGAGATTCCCATACGGAATGGGCATTTCGGCTACAACGGGCGGCCCGCAATTGGATGAAGGGCTGCCAAGCAACCACCCTGGAGGATGCTTTGCAACTTATGTTACTGGAGCAATTTTTTAATCACTCTGCAGAGGACATAAAAGACTGGGTTAAAGATAGAAAACCAAAAACTGTGGAGGAAGCCGCCAGGTTAGCGGATGAGTATCAGGATAATAGGAGGAAGGAGCAAGGGGTGAGCAGACCACCTTTTAAGCCTAACTACCAGGCTCCAACAACCCCTACCCCTCCTAGACCCTCCATGAGTAACCCTTCACCGAACCCAGCAAACACACCACGCCCCCCTGCAGTGTGTCATTATTGCAAACAACCAGGGCATTATAAGAATCAGTGCCCTCGCTTAAACCGGGGAAGCTGGGAAAGGCAACCCCCACAACAACCCAGGGCAGCTGCTCATTGTGTGCAACAGGAAGGCACAACCGGTGTTCCTAACCAAGAAGAACAGTGGAGTGTGTTACACGAGGTCAACCCAGTTCAAGCTGGGGGTGACAACCGGGACCACCACCGCCAATGGATTACCGTAGATGGCGTGGGGGCCCGGGCTCTGAGAGACTCTGGGGCTACTTTGACTGTGGTGCAACCTCACACGATCAGAGCGCAAGCTCGCACCGGACGCACAGTCGCTGTGAGGGTGGCTGGGGGCGCTATCCACAAACTGCCCACCGCTAATATCCTTGTTGATTGGGGTTCCGGGTCCAAACAGCTGGAGGTGGGGATTATGCAAGAACTACCCGCCGAGGTTTTGTTGGGAAATGATGTAGGATGCTTGACCTCCCAACTGGCCCGAGACCCCCCTGCCGAGGCATACCCAGTTACCACCCGAGCTCAAGCCAGACTGGAAGCTCCGCTGCACTCTGAGGAAAACCAGGTAAGAGTCGAAATACCCCCCTTACCCGATCCTCCCTGTCCTTTCTGGGATACCCCCCAGGGGTTTGAACAAGAGCAGCGTACCGATCCCACATTAGAGGGTTATAGGAAGGCAGCGGCCGTTACCCCAGGGAACAACCCACACGAAAAGTTTGAGTGGTATAAGGGGTTGCTGTATAGAGTGACCGAGGGGGTGGGACAGGGGGCCACCCAGGTCATCAAAAGACAGTTAATTGTACCCCGTAAATTCCGGGCTGAATTGCTAAAACTCAGTCATGACATTCCCCTAGCAGGACATTTGGGGGTTAAAAAGACAAGAGACAGGTTAACCCAAACCTTCTTCTGGCCCAGGGTCACCCAGGACCTCAAGTATTACTGCAGGACGTGCGACGTCTGCCAAAGGGTGGGAAAAAGGGGAGACCTTCGGAAGGCCAAACTTCACCCATTGCCCATTATAGAGCAGCCCTTTCACCGAGTAGCGGTAGATTTAATAGGACCCCTCAGCCGACCCAGCCAGTCGGGCAAAAAGTTCATACTAACCGTGGTCGACTACGCCACTAGATACCCAGAGGCAGTCGCCCTCACCAATATAGAGGCAGAGACCGTGGCCGAAGCCCTTATTCAGATTTTCACCCGAGTAGGTTTCCCACAAGAGATCCTATCCGATCGGGGAACTCAGTTCACGGCTACCCTGACACAACAATTGTGGCAGAGCTGTGGGGTGAAACCCCTGTTCAGCGCCCCGTACCATCCCCAGACTAACGGGCTCTGTGAACGTTTCAATGGCACTCTAAAACAGATGCTAAAAACCTTTACGGAGTCCCACAAGAACTGGGAAAAATTCCTCCCCCACCTTCTGTTTGCCTACCGTGAAGTGCCCCAGGCCTCCACTGGGTTTTCCCCCTTCGAACTCCTGTACGGGAGAAAAGTTCGGGGCCCACTGGAGCTCGTACGGGAACACTGGGAGGGCAATACAGACGAGGGGGGAGTCCCTATCGTCCAGTATGTTCTGGAGTTCCGGGACCGTCTGCGGGCGCTCACTGCATCGGTTCGGGAGAACCTGCAGACGGCCCAGGAGGACCAGAGGAAATGGTACGATAGGGGAGCCCAAGATAGAGTACTAGAATTAGGGCAGAAGGTGTTAGCTTTGAGGCCAGTTAAAAAGGATAAGCTACAAGCCGCATGGCAGGGACCATTTAAGGTAGTAGAACGGGTTAGCGAGACCACCTACATCGTGAGCAAATGCTCAGATGAAAGGCTGACCAAAGCCTTCCATGTGAATATGCTCAAACCATACTTTGAGAGAACAGAGGATGTGGGCGCCGTGTGTGCGCCCGCCACAGAAGATAGCGAGGGACTACCCCTCCCCGATTTACTAGACACCGCTCCCTGTACTATTGACCAAGTAAGCTTGGGTCAAAATTTAAACCCCCTGGAGAAAGGTGAGGCCACGCAACTGCTGCAGAGATACCAAGAGATGTTTTCAGCCACCCCAGGCTATACCTCCGCTGCGGTACACCGCGTGGAAACCCAGGGAGAGACGCCACTGCGGCAACAACCATATCGGATCCCGGAAGCAGTGCGTGAGAATATGCTCACCGAGTTAAGGGATATGTTACAGTTAGGGGTAATAGAACCCTCGCAAAGTCCTTGGGCCTCCCCGGTAGTACTAGTGCCGAAGCGCGACGGTACCACGCGCTTCTGTGTAGACTATCGGAGGCTTAACGATCGTACCATAACAGACGCCTACCCCATGCCCAGAATAGATGAGCTCTTAGACCGTATGGCGGGGGGGAACTACTTGACTACCCTGGACCTGTGCAAAGGTTATTGGCAGATCCCCTTGGAGCCTGCGGCCATCCCCAAGTCGGCATTCGTCACCCCTTTCGGGCTATACCAATTCAAGGTTATGCCCTTTGGGATGAAGAATGCCCCGGCTACCTTTCAGAGGATGGCCGATAGGCTCCTGGAGGGGTTTCAGGACTTCGCATGCGCGTATCTAGACGATATTGCAGTCTACAGCCGCACATGGGGAGACCATCTGGGCCATGTGTCCAGGGTACTCCAACGAATCCACCTCGCAGGGCTCACGTTAAAACCCGACAAATGTCACGTAGGACTGGCCGAGGTACAGTATCTCGGCCACCGGGTGGGCTCCGGTAGACAGCGTCCAGAACCAGCTAAGGTAGAGGCCATAGCGAACTGGCCCCAACCTCGGACCAAAACCCAGGTACTAGCCTTCTTAGGGACGGCCGGTTATTATAGAAAGTTTGTCCCAGAGTACAGCGCCCTGGCCAAACCCCTCACCGACCTTACCAAAAAGGCCCTTCCCAAACAGGTTTCCTGGACCCCAGAGTGCACGGACGCTTTCCAGAAGCTTAAAGCGGCATTGAGTGAGGCTCCTGTGTTGGCAGCACCCGACTACACTAAACAATTTCTTGTACACACAGATGCCTCCATGTTCGGACTGGGAGCCGTGCTAAGCCAAGTGGGCACAGACGGCATGAAACACCCGGTGGCATACCTCAGCCGTAAACTGTTACCCCGAGAAGTCAGCTATGCCACCGTAGAAAAAGAATGCTTGGCCCTCGTGTGGGCACTCAAGAAGCTACAGCCCTATTTGTATGGGCGGCATTTACCCTTATGACGGACCACAACCCCTTGGTATGGCTTAACCGGGTAGCTGGAGACAATCCCAGGCTATTACGGTGGAGCCTAGCCCTTCAACCTTATAATTTTACTATGCAGTACCGGCCCGGAAAGCAAAATGGTAATGCGGATGGCCTGTCACGCCAGACCGAACTGGACTCCTAAACCGCTACTTTTCTCGGACATCCCCAAGCCAACCCGACAGGGTCTAGGCGGGTATGCCGACCTATGGACTTATAGGGGAGCAGTGTGAAGAAATGACTATATTATTCGATATTTTGTTGCATAGTTCTTGCTTTTTGTGTACTTTTCATTCGGCAGATGGGTCTGCCGAACAGAGACCACCCCTGGCTCACTTAACTTCAAAGCCGGCATCACTTTCACCCTCTCTGTGTGCGGTCAGCGTTCGTACTGTCGAACGCCACGTGGCAGAGAAAACCGCGGCCATCTTTTTTTTCGCCAAACAAAGGCAGCGGGACTTGGTCGTCGAGTGTCTGGAACTAAAATCGGACACTCGACTTCCCAAACACCGGTCTCCATCATGCGAACGCTGGAACTAGTGATACCGATTAGCTAGGAGAGCGCTATTCGGTACAAAGATGCACACGAATGAGGGGAACAATCGCTGCTAGGAGCCAGGGGAATTCATTCGGTACTTTTATGCATTTCTTCCCTTTTTCTGAAGTGACCGGCAAAACCACACGAACCTCTGGAACTATTTTGGGCAGTCCGGCCCCAGTGGACCGGTCACAAAGGACTTCCATACTTTTTGCGAACCCCTGAACCGATCCGGGTGAAATTTGGATATGTTGGTCACCCGGATCGGGGCTATCAGGGGATATAGTATTTGTGGGGATACCCCAGGTATAAAGGGGTGTTCCAGAAATTGGGGAAAATAGTGAATTTTCAGCCTGGAGATAATTAGGTTGTTACTATATCAGACCTGATTATCTCCAGGACTAGGGGAGGGAACTGCCTGTTTGTATTGGGTGTGTTTTATATTTTTACTGTTCGGGATTGGATAAATGTTACTCCTCCCTGTGGGATGTCCCCTTGCATGGGGACCTGCATAAAAAGCCATGTGTGTGAATAAACGTTAGTTCTGCTTGTATCCTGAACCTGGACTCTGACTGTTATTTGGAATTCGTATGCTGTAACGAGGGAATTATCTTATGCAGCTGTTATATTCCGTATGGACTTCGTCCCTGTAACTACCGAACCGGACTCTCGCTACCTTAGGCTCTGACCGTCCGGGAGGAAACTACCGAACGCGATTTGGTTAAACGTGGTTTCCTTACACTATCTATCTGTTTCTATCTCTCTATCTCTCTATCTATCTATCTATATATCTGTTTCTATCTATCTGTTTCTATCTATCTGTTTCTATCTATCTATCTCTATCTCTCTATCTATCTATATATCTGTTTCTATCTATCTCTATCTGTTTCTTTCTATCTATCTCTATCTATCTATTTATATCTATCTATCTCTATCTATATATCTCTTTCTATCTATTTCTTTCTATCTATCTCTATCTCTATCTATCTATATATCTATCTATTTATATCTATCTGTCTGTCTATCTATCTCTATCTATTTCTATCCAAGTTATCTATCTTTCTATCTCTATCTATATATCTATTTATATCTATCTATTTCTATCTATCTATTTCTTTTTTCTATCTATCTATCTATCTATCTATCTATCTATCTATCTATCTGGGTTCCTTTTGCTTCCCAAAGTGGTGATGGTTATTCAGTATTCCCTGTATTAGGTGTGTATATACAGGATGCCACAGCAAAGTTTCCAAGAACGATTTGCTTTTATTGGTAATCCATTAAAAATATATACTAAAATACAATGTTTAAAACAAGAAAATAAATAAATATAGATACCAGATGAGAGTGTCTCTGAGTGACTGAATAGTCCAATAAATGTCCAAAACGCTTTTCGCCCTTAAATGGGCTTCCTCCGTTGGCTGTATATCTTCTTATAACTTTTTCTCTTTAACCCCTTAATGCCGTTACGGCGTTCTATGCCGTCCCCATTATAATGGGCTTTAAAGCCGTGGTGGCGGCATAGAACAACGTAACGGCTGAAGCCCCCAGGAGGTGAGACTTACTCACCTCCGCCGCGATCCCCTTCGGGAGGACTGCCTGACAGCCCAGGCAGCCCTCCCTCAGCAAATGAGGCCCCCGGGGGCCATGTGATCGCTCTCAAAGAGATGGACGAACATTTCTCGGGCTCCACGACGCCACTATCGTGTCCTGCTGTGGGCCAGTGTTTGTGACTAAGTGGCTAAAACAAAAGAATGAACATACCCCACTTGCAATACCTTGGGTAGTCTACTTTTGCAAATGGTATGCCATCATGGGGGTAAATCTTATTCCTGCGCTACCACATGGTCTCAAAGGTAACATTACTAATCTGGAAAATTTCAATGTGAAAAAACTGAAAAAAAAATTCTCATAGTTTCTCATAGTTTTTTTATTTTATTCATAATAGATTATTTTTCATATACAAATATTTGATATGAAATGAAAACCCTGTTTCTCCTGATCAAACTGATATCTAATAAGTGTGGGTGTATATAATATGAAAGAGGTGAACTGCGGGTGAACAGACATATAGCGCAAATTCCAGTTTTTGTTTACATTTTGTTTTGATCAGAACGTGCACTATTGACTCTGTCCTGAAGGGGTTAAATAGCCTGCTTGATTCTCATTTCCGGGTTTTTTACTCCCTAGTTTCGGCAAACTGGACTGTTGGAACGCAACGTGTGTTCCACCATCAAGCGCTTGCGTTCTTCCGCTTCCAGTTTGCGTTCCGATCGTGTGAATTTTCAATAAGACAACTTTATTAGTATGTGTGAAAACATGCATTCCTGTCTATACGATTGTTATATTGAGCATTCATATGTCTTCGAGGGATAGGTTATCACTTTAGCTTGAACTATACATTATACTTGTCAATTCAACCAATCTTCTGGACAAAAAAAACGAAACTCTGTTGTTGATATTATATTTTAGCAATATTGTGCAAAAACAGCAGTGAATAATACACCATGGAAAAAATATTAATTTCCAAAAACATGTCAGTTATGCAAATCAGAGCCTTAAAAGCATACCGGTTGTACTATTTTTCAATGTGATAAAAAAAACTTTAAAGGTTCATCAGAGGCATATTTTTAGAAAGGGTTTTAAGGATAATAAAAATTAGAAAAAATAGGAATAGAAACCAAACTGCATATTATACTGTATATTGTCTTAGTAAAAGATTTGAAAGAGGAGTCATCGACATTTCCTTAAGAAGGGCATAGAGGTAATAAAGTGCAATGTATAGATTAACTTAATAAAATATCTTATTGCTCCTTTTAAACCCTTAAGGACCAAACTTCTGGAATAAAAGGGAATC
The DNA here is from genome assembly GCF_036172605.1 of Pelobates fuscus. Classification (NCBI taxonomy): domain Eukaryota; kingdom Metazoa; phylum Chordata; class Amphibia; order Anura; family Pelobatidae; genus Pelobates; species Pelobates fuscus. The sequence goes on from NC_086326.1 coordinate 570,775, forward strand.
ATGACATGTCACGCATGTCATTTGTCCTTAAGGGGTTAAAATATATACATTGTTCCTATTTAGGAGACTCTAAAGATGAATCAGGCATATTTCTTTAAAAAACATATAAGAATAATAAGGTCAAATGGATGGAATGGCTTAAAAGTATTAGAAATGGATAGGTGTTGTTAAAAATCCCAAGTATATACCGTATTTTTCGCTCCATAAGACGCACCACACCGTAAGACGCACCTAGTTTTTAGAGGAGGAAACCCAGAAAAAAAATATTCTGAACAAACTGTCCCATAGTGTTCCTTACCACCCACTCCCCTCTCCTGTCCTATAATGATCTTTAATCCCCCTCCCCTGTCCCATAGTGATTTTAACCCCCCCTTCCTCTGTTCCATAGTGATTTTAACCCCCCCACTTCCTCTGTCCCATAGTGATTTTAACCCCCCCTTCCTCTGTTCCATAGTGATTTTTAACCCCTCCTCCCATGTCCCATAGTGTTCTTTAACCCCCATCCCCGTGTCCAATAGTGTTCTCCCCCCTCTCCTTGTCCAATAGTGTTCTGATCCCATAGTGGTCTCACCCCCCCTCCCCCCCTTGACCCATAGTGCACTTTCCCTCCCATAGTGTCCCCCCCTCCCCTTGTCCCATAGTGCACTTTCCCTCCCATAGTGTCGCCCCTCCCCTTGTCCCATAGTGCACTTTCCCTTCCATAGTGTTCTCCCCCCCCCCCTTGTCCCATAGTGCACTTTCCCTCCCATAGTGTTCTCCCCCCTCCATTTGTCCCAGAGTGCACTTTCCCTCCCATAGTGCCCCCCTCCCCTTGTCCCATAGTGCACTTTCCCTCCCATAGTGTCCCCACCCCCCCCTCCACTTGTCCCATATTGTTCTCCCCCCCTCCACTTGTCCCATAGTGCTCTTTCCCTCCCATAGTGTCCCCCCCTCGCCTTGTCCCATAGTGCACTTTCCCTCCCATAGTGTTCTCCCCCCTCCCCTTGTCCCATAGTGCACTTCACCTCCCATAGTGTTCTCCCCCCTCCTCTTGTCCCATAGTGCACTTTCCCTCCCACAGTGTTCTCCCCCTCCCCTTGTCCCATAGTGCACTTTCCCTCCCATAGTGTTCTCCCCCCTCCTCTTGTCCCATAGTGCACTTTCCCTCCCATAGTGTTCTGCCCCCCCTCCCCTTGTTACATAGTGTTCTCCCCCCCTCCCCTTGTCCCATAGTGCACTTTCCCTCCCATAGTGTTATCCCCCCCTCCACTTGTGTCAGAGTGCACTTTCCCTCCCATAGTGCCCCCCTCCCCTTGTCCCATAGTGCACTTTCCCTCCCATAGTGTCACCCACCCCCCCTCACCTTGTCCCATAGTGTTCTCCCCCCCTCCACTTGTCCCATCGTGCTCTTTCCCTCCCATAGTGTCCCCCCTCGCCTTGTCCCATAGTGCCTTGTCCCTCCCATAGTGTTCTCCCCCCTCCCCTTGTCCCATAGTGTTCTCCCCCCTCCCCTTGTCCCCATTGTGTTAAAATTAAAAATACACTTCATCTCTTCCATTCCGATCTTTTAGTGTAATCCCCTCCTCTCCAATCCTTTTTAATGAGCTTGATAGCACAGAAAAAAAAGTCCCTCTGGGTTTTGATTATATGTTAGCTTGTAATGGTTGGAAACACTATGTGATTCCAATCCTTTTCTGATATTTCTCACATGTTCTGCTATTCTTGTATTGAGACAGCGGATTGTTCTTGCTATATATAGGAGGTTACAGGGGCATTTAAGGAGGTATATATCTATTTCTATCTATCTATCTATCATCTCTGTCTGTCTATCTATCTTTCTATCTATTTCTATCTATATATCTATTTCAGCGGCCAGCATGCTGCGTGGAGCGTTGCCATGGTAACCTGTGGCAACACTCTGCGGCTGCGGGACTCGCGAGATTTACATAAGGAGCTGCTGGAAAGGTAAGTAACTGCTTGCTGCGGCCCCTCCCTCCCCCCCCCCCCAGGACCACCAGGCTTGTCATGGCACCGGCGGTCCTGGTATGTATTATCGGCAATATCAGTATCTCTATTGGCCGAAACCAATATTGCCGAAAATACCGAATATCAGCTGATAATATCGGTAAAACCAATAATCGAGTGAAAACAATAAAAAAGGCTGCGCCACAATCAGTAATAAAAAGTCCAGTTAAAAGGAAAAAGTCAAAATATTTTATCCTTACAGATGGTCTTTGGTGATGAGGTCTTCTACTATTGTAGAGGATCCGCTTTATATGAAAGATAAAAAGAGAGAAGGGCAACCAATGGTGCAGTATGTAAAATTCAAATGTAGACGTAAAAGAGTAATAATATAAAACTCACATTTGCCAGAGCTAATAACCAGCTCTGGGGTGAAGCGCATACAGCGGTTTAATCCCCGCTTGTGGGATATAAATGGATTCCTCTCCGTCACTGTTGTCCAATTCTCGGATAAAAAGAGACAACCAATAGTGCACACTGTATAGTAATATTGATAAAATAATAAAAGAATGTACTTACAAGACAAGAGCAGACCAACTGCTCTGTGATGACAGCGTGGGTGGATTTATCCCCACCTAAGGATTTCTTTAGGTACAGGAAACTTCCAAAGATGTATTTCAAAGGTTTTACATAAAACCAATAAAAGGTGAATAAGATAATACTAAAAAGCCAGGGTAAAAAAAGATTATGTGTCTATAAAAAAGATAATTGGCACAATAAAATGACCAAAAATACTTTAATATATATAAAAGAACACAATATTAAATAGCCATAACGCGTTTCGTCAAAAATACTTTTTCAAATGGAATAATCGGTCTATCCCTCCTATCTATCTCTTTCTATCTCATCTATCTATCTATCTATCTATTTCTATTTATCTATCTGTTTCTATCTATCTTGTGACAAATTGCCCTTCACCACTTGTTCTTGGAGAGGACTAATGGCTAGCCTTTTGCCTTGTGACTATGCCCTCTGGGTGGTATTGCTATATAAAAACCTCTATTTATGGCTATTGTATTTTGAAGTCTGTTTCTGGCCCTTTTAAATGTACTGCTACAGTTCTACACTTTTGAAATGGCACTACGGATGCAGCCGAAGAGCCGAAGTAGTCGAAGGGGCCACCGTTCGGCATACGAACACGTGGCAGCGCCCATTTTAATTTAGCCAAATGCGGTCAGCGGTGTTTTGCCGTCGAGTTCATGGAACTAAAATCGGATACGCGACGGCACGAACACCGCTGAACGTTTACCTTCTCTGGAACGTCGGCGCTTTGGCAGGTGTCGAAGAGCGTTCGACAATACGCACGCCACATTAACATTGCATATTTGCAGGAACGGCCCCCGTTCGTGCATTCAAACAGTATTTGAACTGTGGTGAATGGACCGGCCGCACAGCCAAAATCTGTGCAACTGTTTTGGGCAGGAAAAGCGGTCGGTCAAATGAGACTTCCAGCTATCTCCCGAACCACTGGGCCAATTCATATGATTTTTGGATATGTTTGTTCCCTAACTATGCTCATTCAGAAAATGTACGTTTTATTGACATTGCATGTATAATTTTGAAGTTGTAAAAAAATATGTAAAAAGTTTATTTTTCGCTTGGAGATAATTGAGTTGATACAGCAATTAACTCAATTATCTCCCAAGCAGAGGGGAGGAATTTACTGTAATGAATGGGAGTGTTTAACTGTGTGACTGTAAACTATTGGTTGTTGAGTTTGTGTTTTCAGTGCCCAACAAGGTCCACATGGGTGGTAACCTTATGGGAAAAGTTGTATATAAGAAGCAATAAAGCCCCAGTTCAGTTTGTTCTGATCTGCTTAACCCTCATATATAATAATACTGATCTCTCATTCTTACAGGCTTCTTACAAGAATCCCAATCAGTGCTACTTCGTAGAGTGGCGTGGTTGGGACACCCCTGATTATCCTACAGCTGAATATACGGCTCTGCGTTTTTACTCTGTATCTGGAAATTTCCTGCAAATACAAAGTACTCAAGAAGAACTGAGCTGCTGGAAAAGCCACAGCATTACGGTGTCCTATGTACTAACCGCAGCAGGAATTGGGAAGGACATGTGTGGAAATGAAAAGTTAGCACGCAGTTCAAAAGATACAGATGAATTTACCTTTTACTACGTGGTGAGTATAAAAAAGTAAATAATTAAATGGCCTCTTGATGAATCACCAAGTGCATGTGTAATGGGCATGAAGGGGTGCTGCCCAGAGACAGCACTATCCCTTTAAATGTAGGAACCAATTTAGCAAAGAATAAATGCAAAAGACACAATGAATAGTGCAAATAAAGAAATATATTTTAAAGAGAATCAAAGTACAAAAAGATAACAAAACAACATAATAAATATATTCAAAGTCACAGAACAAAATGTATAGAACGATATAGGATAAGCATGAATAGTGCTGGCAGTGAATACTTAAATAGTCCTTTGGTATGAAGGCAGGATTGTGCAGGCACCACTAGTAATAGGTAGGACACAGATCCAAAGATCACAAGGCAGATATACCAGGAAGCAAAACCAGAGGCAAAATAAATGAACCAGGCTGCAGGGTCAGGATCACTGGAAATAAAGCAGAGATCACGGAACCAGAACACAGGATCGGAGTGCACAGCAATGAAGGAACAGGAGGACACAGGACGAAGACCAGGAGAACACAGGAACAAAGAACAGTATGCAGGAGCCAGGAGCAAGAATCACAGGAAACCAGGAACCAGGGAAACCGGAGACAAGAAACAATTATCTGGCAAGGAGTGAGGGGAGAAACCAAACTGTATAGGTGCTAAACAAGGACCAGGTGAAGTGCTAATGAAAAGAAATAAGAAACAGTGCCATACAGAGATAGTGGTGTGAATGCGTACTGCACGAGGTAATATCAACTAAGGAGTGTGTCGTGACAGCATGCAAGCTGTAGTTGAGTTTAATCCCGTGTCAAAATAAAAGTACCAATAATCTTCTGTCTTCTAAATGGTGATCAATTCGCAAGAAGAGAGAAGGCGAGAAGGTGTCTGCCAGACGTCTAATCTCCTTATTTAGCATGTGCAACTAATTATGAAGTTTGACGTACCCAATGCTAAATTGTACTATAAAGCCTCACTACTCGCACAGGGCCTCTCAGCAATTGAACAAACCTCTCTTCCTATGTGGCTGGTGTTGGAAAATGCCTGTATGTCCCAAGGCACGGTGCCACATGCCCTCTGGGCTGGCGCCGTAAAACCCGGGAGGACTAGCAATGTGTTGCCCGCTATTAAAACTCTATTCCGCATATGATTACCCAAAAACTGATGGACGAGAATGATCTACTGTGGCAGCTCCCCTACAGGCCATGACCATCCTCATGACAGATCTGCAGTTAGACCCATGGATGAAATGAGGTGCCTTACACATACGCTCTCTATATAACAGTACGGGCATTAAACTGTTCCCCGAACTACTTAGGGACTACTCCTTACCATCCAGGGAAATATTCCCCTATTTACGCATTAGAAGTATTATGCAGGAACATAAACTTAGAGCAAAAGAGATCCAAATGCTGCCACCCTTTGTCCATAAATGTATGGGGAAACTACCAAATACCAAAGCACTGTCACTCTGCTATAATACTTTCATGGCTCTAGGAGACACAGAGAAACTCTTGTATATGCAGAAATGGGAGACAGACCTGTGTATGCAATTTTCACTAGCAACCTGGCTCCAGACACAAAGGAAAACTAAAAAGGTCTCTAGCAGCTTAAACCACTGGGAAGCATTTTGCAAACTCACTATGCGATGGTACCTGGTGTCCACCAAGCTAGCACACATATACCCGGGGTCGTCCAGCATGTGTTGGCGGTGTTTGAGGCAAGTGGGTACCCTGCACCACATTTTCTGGACATGTCCGAGCATTGACAAACTCTGGCAAGAGGATGTAGTCCCCGAGGATGTGGTCTATTTAGTTATTCATAGTTTAATAGCAGCTAAAACTGCAATTGCTTACAGATGGAAACAATCACAGGCCCCCACACGGTCCGAGGTTATTACTAGACTCCTCGAGCACATATGAGCAAATGGCAGGCTGATTGAACGGAAATGGGGTTACATATACCATTGGATGGCACAGATGGCTAGTGATCAGAGACCAATATGTTTAAGACACAGACAAACCAGATACAATAATGGACCCCCAAAGTACTCTAGGAGGCACCCAAGAAGACCTCCTCAACAGGCTGTTACCCTCTACCCCCGCCCCCAGCCCTATGTTCTTTCTTTCCAAAAATTATTTTTTTTAATTTTAATATATATATATATATACATTATTTTTTTATTTAGGTATCTATGTGTTAATCTAGGTATTCACTCAAGACTAAGATGTCATCTGTGGTATAGTCCAGTACAAAGCATACAGTAGGCATAGCCAAGATACGACGACGATGGTTATCTAGCTGAATAAACTGCAGAGTGCAGACTGATGTATGTAGGGACGTTAGATACTCAGTTCCTAGGGGCTAACACCGGTAGAAGCGGATGTCACCGCACAAGCATAGAATTGATCTTCAGTACTATTCAACCTGGTAGATTTTGCAGAATAGGAATAAACTACGATATATCACCGCTTGAGTAGGCATACTCCGAACTGGCACACTGTAATGCCCTTTGACACCAATATCATATGTTTTAACATACAGTCTTACCATGACAAAGTTGTTACCCTATACACAGGATATATGCATTGCTTGACATTCTGTTCATAGATAGAATATGTGTTTACTTATATATGAGTTTAGTTAACTATGCGAAAACTTCAATAAAAATTAAATATTGGAAAATTATAAAGTTTGACAAAAGTAACCTCGTCAATGGTTCTTGGAGGGGCCTGCTGGCCAGCCTCCTGCCTCAGGACTATGGACCCTGCAATATACCTTGCCCAATGCACTTTAAAAGGCTCTGTTCGTGTGAAGTATGTACTTTTGTACTCCAGACAGAGAGACTGACCGTTAGCACTAATTCTCTGGAACTGTTTTGGGCATGGGTGTCACGATTCGGGGAACCCAACACGCTAACACACACACACACACACACAGAAAAGGTGCAGTACCGGACCTTAGAGTGGCCGGGCTAAGCACACAAAGAATCGTCAGGAGACAAGCCGAGTAAGGGGAACCAGAAGACAGAATAACGAGAAACAAGCCGAGGTCAAAGGGTAGGAGAAAGTCACAAAGTCAGATTAACAAGCCAGAGAGTACGTAACCAGAAACACAAGTTCAGTAGCAATAGTAGTAAGCAAAGACCACAACAGGGCGGGGAGGAACAGGAAAGGTACGTATTTAAACCATTAGATTAATTCTGATTGGATCATTTCTAATCAGATTTAGTAATCACACGTGGGAGATATGTATACCTCCCACTGTGATTGAGGCATTGTGCCTTTAACGCCGGGTCAGGTGGCTGACCGCGGCGTGTACAAGAGTGGGCGGTCCCCCAGCATTCAGCGTCATGCATGCTGCCACTGGGGGACGGAGAGGAGGACGCGGGCGGCATCCGAGGCTGGGAGGATGCCGCCCAGCGAGCGTATGCCGGGAAAGGACCCGCGGACGGCTGGAGGGTGAGTGCCGCGAGCGGACTGCAGCCTCCCCTCGCAGCCACCCGCGGGATCCTGACAATGGGACCATGTGCACGGTCGGTCAAAAATAATACTTCCAGGAAATTCCTGAACCCTTGAACTAATCAGGTTGATTTTTGGATATGTTGTTCACTCAGATCAGGGCTATCAGAGATATGCTGTGTTTTGGGGTACTTTTGGGGTTTTGTTAAATATGTGTTTTTTCTGCCTGGAGAAATTGGGTTAATATAGTATCTGACTCAATTATCTCACAGGCAGAGGGGAGGGATTGTATGTCTGTTATGGGAGTGTCGTACATTTAATTACTGTTCTGATTGGTTTGTTAGCTTTCTATCCCTTTCCCCAACAAGGTCCATGTGGGCGTACACCTTGCTTGGGGACTTGCATAAAAGACCAGCTGTGGCTTCCATTAAACAGAATGCTTCACCCCTTCATGAAGTCTTGGCTCATGTTTGGGGGATTGGAGAACTACATACACTTTGGGGATTGCTATATCACAATACTCCCCTGAGTATAATCACTAGCTCTTCTAAGAGCTGTTCCTGCTACGCTCTCTGGACTAGGAGAGGCCTACCCACTGGAAGATGGATTCTGGTCTTGGGTCCAGGGTGGGTGGAGGACGGCAAGACCCCAATCAAGCTGCGGCGGTTCGTGGTTTACGGTGGTAATGGCGTTCCAGTGCAGTGCTGATGGTACTCGCAAGCACTAGGAAGCAGCGATTGACGGAGGTACCCGGTCAGGGTGCAAGGCGGTCTGTCACATGAAGCAACATTGGGGAGAGAGTTTATTCATTACCATGAATTAAGAAGAAGACATGTATGTATGTAGTGGGGAATTGCGATGCAGCATAATACATAAACCAACCCAATTCACCGTTCCAAAATAATGACAGACAACGTAGTATGGATGAAACAGGCCATAGCATTTATTATACCATATGACAAATACTGTATAACACATCCATAATTTATTTAATAATTTCTCTTCTTTTCTGTAACCAAAAACGTTAAACATAAATAACCATAACTTTGGGGAATCTCCACCTGCCCATATGGTGACTATGCACCGGTCAAGAAAATTTAAATAAAAGATTTTAAACTGACCTATAATACAGACGATCCACCTCTTCTTCTTAGTTCTGATTATCTCAGTCCAGTCCAACACTAATCATACAGAAGAACTGAAGACCTATGTATTATGTACACAGTGCTTTATATATCTGATGCTTCTCATTGAATCCGACACATTAGCAGCATTCTCAGTCATCATGCTGTGAGTGATGATGCCAAACGTTACAACCTTCAAACATAGAAAGTTCTACAATAAAGAACTGCCTCTAATGGCTGTCAGTCTGACAACCCCAATAGGTGTAGTTTAGACAAAAAGTAAACATTACTATTTCTCTGAAATGAGAATGTTGTAGATGGTCAGAAAAAAAGGGATTACGTGATTTTGGGTGTCCTTTAAACAATGGACCTTAAAATATGTGCTAATTAGATTAAACCTTGTCATTGAATAATTGAAGAATAAAGGGAAAGATTTGGAAATTTACTTGGAGCTGAAAACAGAAAATCAAGTTGTCTGTGCTTTAGATGGTATCTTAATTTAATTATATTTGAACGTTAATTACATGTGTGCTGCATTTAGATTTTTACATTTTACGTATATTCAATCATTAATCTGAAGATTTTCCTGATGATGGATGTTGTAGAATTTTCAGTCTGTTTGTTTGTAATAGAAAGTCTTCTCTGCTTCTCAATTATGTAGGTGTTAAACAAAATGAAAATTGTTCACAGCGGTCAGAAAAAAGTTCCTGTAACAAACTGTAAGTATTAAAATGACCTCATTGTTACTTGGAATAAAGAGAAAGTAACGTGCTTGTAGATTAATCAGAACATGACTGTATAAAAAATAGCTCAATGAAGTGGTCTGGGTGCCAGGTCCCCCTAGTTTTAACCCTGCAACTGAAAACATAGCTATGTTTACACTGCAGGGTTAATCCAGCCTCTAGTGGCTGTCTCCCTGACAGCCACTAGAGGCCGCTTCCGTGATTTACCCTGAGTAAATCGCAATTACTTGATGCTGGACGTCCTCATGGAGTCCAGCGTAAAAGATCCCCATAGAAAGCATTGAGTAATGCTTTCCTATGGGCGAGTTTGAATGCGAGTGCGCCTATGGCCACGCATGTCCATTAGGCTCCACTTGGGAGCTGACGTCAATGGAGGAGGAGAGGTCACAAGTGCCAAGAGAGCCCGGCGCAGGATTAAGGTAAGCAAATAAATGGTTAATGGTTAAACCTAAATGGTGACAAGGGCTCTATAGCGTTAGGAATACATATTTGTCGCTATAGTGTCCCTTTAAGTATGAAAAAAAGGTGAGCATCAGCAAAGCAAACTGAATGAGGTCTCTCAGCATGATGATTTTATAACAAGACACGGAGGCTCATATTGCATATCCCTTTCTTTACTGTCCACCAATAGCAGCAAAGAATACAAACAGAATGAAAAAATAATGAACATACAGTAACATAGACCCCTCCCCGCTCAGGCCCCAGTTTAATAGGCAGCACTTCCCTTCCATTTCCCTCTTTCTTTGCTGCTCCGACACAAAGATAAGTATATGTCACACTTTCTCTCTGTTTACTTGTGTATTACCTGCTATTGATATTATTATTGATATCCTTGCATTACACTGTATAGGGTTATCTGTTATTGATTCTTTTATTGTCTTCTATTTTTATTTATTAGAGATTTGATTATTTGTTTTTTCTCTACTTGCTTGATGCTTTACATCTGTGTGTTTTTCCTGTGTACCCAGGGTCCAGACCTCCCCTGTCATATACTTCTGTTTATTACCCCCTTTTCACTTGACCCTGTCCTTGTGACTTTTCCTTACTTCCGTCTTGCTGTTATCTTTCCCTGTCCCTTGGCAAAATTTTGCGCCCGTTCTCCACTGTATTCGGCTGTTTTCGTGCACAAATTAAGCCCATTCGTCTGATTCGTCACGTACACATGCTGCTCACGTTTTCCCGGCGGATAGCACCATTCGCCTGTTTGCCGCGTTCGACTAATTATTAATCTATCTATTTCCACGAATTTGTTTCTTTTCTACCGAATGTTCGGTTTTCTTTAACTTAGCGAATTTTCACAATATTTTGCAGCGAATCTCGCGAGATTGCCAGCGGCCATTTTCTGACTTCCTGTCTTCCTCCCTACCTTGTGTGTGCATGTGCCACTGGTCTGGGCCTTGGTGAGATCGCTTTTATTCCTGTTTGCTTCAGTTTTGGGTGACTAACCCATACTATTCTAATATCTAATTAGGGATTAGGTCCTTCATTCTCCATTATGCCTAAACCCAGACTACCTTCTGGATCCCCACCCTCTGGGAAGACTGATGCCCCATTTATTTTGGGTGAGGCCCCTGTCACCTCGGACACTTCACGCACCCTGATAGACAGAACCACCCACTCTGAAGGGGCACAATTCTTAGCGCTAGTGACAGATGCCATTATGGCAGCCATGGGGTCCATATCATCTACCCTCTCCCATACTATTTCTCAGGCCCTTTTGCCACGTCCTTCAGACGAGCATTGCTCGGGCTCCACAACGCCACTATCGCGTCCTGCTGTGGACCCGCCGGTCGCCCCAGAAAGCGTGTCCCATCCACGCAAAAGAGCCTTTCTGCGCCAGGCAGAACAGGCACGGCTATGGAAATGTGCCAGAGCACAGTTAGAGAGCGACTCCAACTCAGATATCGGGTCAGGTGAGGAGGCTAAGATTGAGTGGGACAGTGACTCTGATATGGATGCCGCAGATGTGGGCTTTGACCTCCTTCCCTCTGCTCAGGCAGAGACGTCCGGAGGTGATACAGGGACTAGGCACCCCGCGGCTGCGGGGTCTGCCCTCGTTGATCCGTTGGGTGTCCCACTCTTCGACCCGGATGACCTACACCATCCGAGGTCGGCAGAGTGGCTCCCGGCCGACCACGTTGCTACGTACCTTGAGAATTGGGTATGGTAACAAATTGAGGGCGGAGTGTCCCAGGCCTGTGGTGCCCAATAAAGTATGTGACACTCCTGAGGTAGACCCCAAAATGACACAGTTCCTCACTAAACTGGTCTGGAAGGGGCTAGAATCTGCCTTGAAATCTTGCCAGGATAAACACCTGGATATATTCGGTCCCCTGGGCAAATTGTTTGACTTGGTGGAAGACGCCAGAGCGGGGAACCGCATGGTTGACCCTGAAGACCTACGTGGTTGGGTCCAGAGAGCAATTTGTATTGCCTGGAGTGTTAACACCTCCCTCTCTATAGAACAGCCTAAAGCCATCTTATTTAAGATTAAACCAAAACTCGCCCTCACAGAAGCTGGTAAGGACGCCCAAGACTCACTCTTCGGCGATTCCTTTATTAAAGATTTAGGGCGTTTTGTTGGGGAATTTACAGCCCTTGACAAGGCCCAAGCCTCCATGAGACGGGTATTCCAGGGGCGGGTCTCCACCAGGGCCGGCAGATTCAGGAGCCGTCTGTCCGGCCGTACCTACTTCCAATCTCATGGCACAGGACGAGGCTCCTTACAGCAACGTACTAACTACCAGGAGACTAATTCCCGTCCCACTTTCTTCCCATCATGTGGACGCCAGTTGCGATCCAGAGGTTTCCGGGGCAACTCCAGTTCCAGACGACCCTACGGTGAGTTCCCTCATACCTCGTATTTCTTCTCTTGTTTGTGTAGGGGGCAGACTCCAGCATTTTTTCTCAGCTTGGTCACAGATTACCTCAGACCCTTAGGCGGTGACCACTGTTCGGGGTTTCCAGATAGAACTAGTGGGGCACCTTGTACACATTCCCCCTCCTCGACCGATCTGCTTCTCACTCCGGGATCGCAGATTGATCGACAAAGAACTCTCCACCCTCCTTGTCAAAGGGGCTATAGAACGGGCACCTCTCAACCCCGCAGGTGTCATAAGAAACATTTTCCTGGTGGAAAAGAAAGGCGGTCAAAAGATACCCGTCATAAATCTGTGCCCCCTCAATGCCATGGTTCGGTACCGCCATTTCAAGATGGAGGGTATTCACCTGCTACGAGACTGGTTAGCAAAACTAGATCTCAAAGATGCATACCTGACTGTACCTATTGCGGTGACATCCCGAGACCTACTCCGCTTCCACTGGCGGCACAAAATTTTGGCGATTTACCTGCCTGCCCTTTGGCCTCTCCTCAGCACCGTGGTGCTTCACGAAACTGCTACGACCTGCGATGGCCTGGTTGCGCAGTCGGGGAGTTCGTCTAATCATATACCTAGACGACATCCTCCTCATGACTCAGGAGCGCTCCACTCTCCTTACGCACCTACGGTTGGCCATAAACCTCCTTTCCCGCTTGAGATTCATTATCAACTGGGAAAAGTCATGCCTGACCAATGCCACTCGCATGGAATTCCTAGGGTTCCTTGTGTAGTCGGGGGAGGCGACTCTGAGCCTGCCGATGACCAAGATTCGTTCCACCCGCAGAGAGCTTCACAGGGCCCTCATCCGGCCCCAGCTCACTTTGCGACAGCTTTCACGGCTCATTGGCCTACTGACCTCGTCTATACAGGCAGTATTTCCGGGCCCGCTCCACTACCAAGCGCTGCAGCGCCTGAAAATAGCGCTCCTAAGGGCCGGTGCATCCTACGTGGATCTGGTGTCCCAGGACAGCGAAACAAAGGACGAATTGCGATGGTGGATCCTCAACCTGTCCGCGTGGAACGGCAAAGCGATCTTCGGCTCGCTGCCAGAGTTCATGATCGACTCCGATGCAAGCCTCCATGGCTGGGGGGCCCATTGCGAGGGAGTTTCGACAGGAGACTATTGGTCGGAATCCGAATACCGGCTACACATCAATGCACTGGAGCTCTAGGCAGGCTCCTTCGCCATCCGCAGTTTTGCGAGGGACCGGGCCACGGCATGCATCCGGCTCTGCATGGACAATGTCTCGGCAGTGAGATATGTCAGCCACCTGGGCGGTACACAGTCTGCGGTGTTGGCCAGATTGGCGAAAGACTTTTGGGAGTTTTGCCTAGAACAGAACCTGACGGTCTATGCGGAATACTTACCTGGTCTGCACAACGTTCAAGCGGACTGGGGGTCACGATATCTTTCAGACACCAGCGACTGGAGATTGGACACGGATGTGTTCTCCAGTATATCATCTCTCTGGGGTCCCTTTACCATCCACCTCTTCGCATCCTGGCTCAACACCCAGCTGTCACGTTTCTTCAGCTGGAGGCCGGACCCGACGGCGGAGGCAGTAGACGCCTTCCTGCAAGACTGGAGCGGAGGCCTCCTGTATGCTTTCTCCCCATTCTCCATGATTCCCCGCTTACTCCTGCAGACCCGCAGACACCGGGCCGAGTTGATCATGGTGACCCCCTTCTGGGAGACACAGTCATGGTTCCCCCAAATGCTCGAGATGACAATGGACTATCCCCGACTACTGCCGTCGTTCCATGAATTGCTGCTGGACCCGATGGGACGATGTCACCCCCTCCAGTTGGAAGGCTCCCTTCCGCTTCTGGCATGGTGGATCTCCGGGGACCGTGGGAGATCCAGGGAGTTTTGGAAACAACTAGACTACTGTTGGCGGAAGCATGGCCTCCCAGCACTAGACGGGCATATGGGTCAGCTTGGCGAGCTTGGGCTGGCTGGTGCCTGGCTATGGACGCGGATCCCGTTTCTGCTCCTGCAACCATGGTCCTGAAATGTCTGACTTCCCTCTTCGAGGCGCGGAAGGCTTACCGGACTATCATCCTCAACTGGTCTGCCATCTCTTCGACTCATCAAGCCTATGACGGATGCCCCGCTGGGCAACACCCCTTAGTGTGGCGACTCCTTAAGGGCCCTCGATTCTCCCGACCACCCAGGCCTCGCTACTCCATGACCTGGGATGTCTACGTTGTGTTGTCTTTTCTCTCATTCTGGCCCGCTAACTCTGCACTCTCCTTAAAACAATTATCAGCCAAGTTTGTTTGCCTGCTCTGCCTTGTCTCATGCAAGAGGGTCTCGGATGTCAGAGCTCTGGACTTTGACGCCAGGTCATACACCCCAGATGGGGTAACGTTCAACATCAGTCGACGGACAAAGACATCTATCAAATCGGTGTCCTACCCGAGTTTCCCTACCTCTCCGGCATTGTGTCCAGTGGCTTGCCTACGCGAATATGAAGATCGCACCAAACTTCACCATACCGCTGTTTCTCCACAGCTGTTTTTATCCTTTCATCCTCCTTTCCACCCGGTGTCTAGCACCACTTTGTCAAGCTGAGTGAAGTGGTTATTGTCTCAGGCGGGCATTAACACCACAGTCTTTGGTGCCCATTCGGTCCGGGGGGCCTCGGCCTCTTCGATGATGACTGCAGGTGCGCGTCTGGAGGATCTCATGAGGACGGCTGATTGATCAAGGGAATCTACTTTCCGGGAATTTTACTTTCGACCAGCCCCGCATACATTTGCTGCAGTAGTGGACCAGCTTTAAACTTGCAATATGAGCCTCCGTGTCTTGTTAAAAATTGCATGATTTTGCTATTACATGACGAAAAGTCATGATTTTATTAAAGACGCGGAGGCGAGTATTGTCCCACCCATGTTATATTTTCTAATGTTATGTATTTATTTCCCACTCAGTTTGTTGTATGTTGGGACGAGTTACATCGAATGGTTTGGTATGGTAAGTGGGGATGTATCGTAATGGAGGTGTTTATGTACCTTGATTTGTTTAATCACTCTGAATTGTGGGGCTGTAGATATGTGGGGTTTTACTTAGTCTGGCCTTGAAATTGGTTGCAAGTATCGACTTTAACCTGTGGGCTCCTGTTCCTTTATGTTTTCACAGCCTGATCCGACAAGATGGAATGCCATGCTTCAGCTTGTGAGGACTCCCCCCGCTGATAGAGTTTGGTCCTACGATAATCCGGTTGTGCTTCTCTGTTGTTGAAGTGTTATCCTCTTCAGTTCTAAGTTGTCTACTTATTGGACATTATCGCTGTTCTTGGTTTTTGACATTGTTTTTCTACGGTCGCATTTTCAGAAAGAGGGAAATGGAAGGGAAGTGCTGCCTATTATACTGGGGCCTGAGCGGGGAGGGGCCTATGATACTGTATGTTCATTATTTTTTATTCTATTTGCATTCTTTGCTGCTATTGGTAGACAGTAAAGAAAGGGATATGCAATACTCACCTCTGTGTCTTTAATAAAATCATGACTTTTCGTCATGTAATAGCAAAATCATGCAATTGTATCTTATATTACTGATTGTGTACAAATGTTTCTACTGAGAGCTATTTATTGTGTGCTTTTGTATTAAATGTGTGTTAAATCTCCTCCTATTAATGCCTTGCTCTTTCTTTCCTAGACTAAATGTAATACTTTTCTTTACAGCTCTGAATGGCACATTTTCGATTGATCTTTCTGTAACCTCGGAATGGGCTCCCTCTGCCCAGCTCATCGTGTATGCTCTACCGGAAGAGGAGCTTGTGGCAGACACTGCTAATCTCAATGTAGATACATGCTTTCAAAACCAGGTATGATTAGAAACATAGAAACATAGAAACATAGAATGTGACGGCAGATAAGAACCATTCGGCCCATCTAGTCTGCCCAGTTTTCTAAATACTTTCATTAGTCCCTGGCATTATCTTATAGTTAGGATAGCCTTATGCCTATCCCATGCATGCTTAAACTCCTTCACTGTGTAGTCCCAGAAGATTGGAAGTTGGCGAATGTTGTGCCCATTCACAAGAAAGGTAATAGGGAGGAGTCGGGCAACTATAGGCCAGTAAGCCTTACTTCAGTAGTGGGGAAAGTGATGGAAACCATGTTAAAGGATAGGATTGTTGAACATCTAAAAACACATGGATTTCAAGATCAGAGACAACATGGGTTTACTTCATGGAGATCATGCCAAACTAATCTTATTGATTATTTTGATTGGGTAACTAAAATTATAGATCAGGGTGGTGCAGTAGACATTGCTTACCTAGATTTCAGTAAGGCTTTTGACACTGTTGCACATAGAAGGCTTATCAATAAACTGCAATCTTTAAGTTTGGATTCCAATATTGTTGAATGGGTAAGGCAGTGGCTGAGTGACAGGCAACAGAGGGTTGTAGTCAATGGAGTATATTCAAAGCTTGGGCTTGTCACCAGTGGGGTACCTCAGGGATCTGTACTTGGACCCATTCTCTTTAATATTTTTATTAGTGATATTGCAGAAGGTCTTGATGGTAAGGTATGTCTTTTTGCTGATGATACTAAGATATGTAACAGGGTTGATGTTCCAGGAGGGATAAACCAAATGGCTAATGATTTATAAAAATGGTCAGAGCTGTGGCAACTAACATTTAATGTGGATAAGTACAAGATAATGCACCTTGGATGTAAAAACCCAAGGGGAGAGTATAGGATATTTGATACCCTACTAACCTCAACATCTGAGGAAAGGGATTTAGGAGTGATTATTTCTGATGACTTAAAGGTAGGCAGACAATGTAATAGAGCAGCAGGAAATGCTAGCAGAATGCTTGGTTGTATAGGGAGAGGTATTAGCAGTAGAAAGAGGGAAGTTCTCATGCCATTGTACAGAACACCGGTGAGACCTCACTTGGAGTATTGTATGCAGTACTGGAGACCATATCTTCAGAAGGATATTGATACCTTAGAGAGAGTTCAGAGAAGGGCTACTAAACTGGTTCATGGATTGCAGGATAAAACTTACCAGGAAAGGTTAAAGGATCTTAACATGTATAGCTTGGAGGAAAGACGAGACAGGGATAGAAACATTTAAATACATAAGGGGAATCAACACAGTAAAGGAGAAGACTATATTTAAAAGAAGAAAAACTACCACAACAAGAGGACATAGTATTAAATTAGAGGGGCAAAGGTTTAAAAATAATTTCAGAAAGTATTACTTTACTGAGAGGGTAGTGGATGCATGGAATAGCCTTCCAGCTGAAGTGGTAGAGGTTAACACAGTGAGGGAGTTTAAGCATGTGTGGGATAGGCATAAGGCTATCCTAACTATAAGATAAGGCCAGGGACTAATAAAAGTATTTTGAAATATTGGGCAGACTAGATGGGCCGAATGGTTCTTAGCTGCCGTCACATTCTATGTTTCTATGTAACCTCTACCACTTCAGCTGGAAGGCTATTACATGCATCCACTACCCTCTCAGTAAAGTAATACTCCTTGATATTATTTTAAAACCTTTGCCCCTCTAAGATTATGTTGTGGTAGTTTTTCTTCTTTTAAGTATAGTCTCCTCCTTTACTGATTCCCTTTATGTATTTAAATGTTTCTATCATATCCCCCCATCTCGTCTTTTCTCCAAGCTATACATGTTAAGATCCTTTAACCTTTCCTTGTAAGTTTTATCCTGGTTAGTGTATGAAATATGATAAAATAGTATGTGACGGAACCCACTGCTTATTTGTGTGTTTTCCCCCTGTATTGTGTGGTCCCTCTGTGTTCCCCTATGTATTTTCTATGCCTTTTATATATTGTGCCTGCATATGCAGCTGTGGGTCCCCTCCCCCCTCCTTTTGTAAATGTAGTGTCTGCCTGGACCTCTCCCTCCTTTTCCCCTCTCCCTTTTCTTGTCACAGCAGGACGTTGCCACAGAGACATTTCCAGCCTAGTTTAACCTAGATGTTTTGTCCATCCTCCCTCCCCCTTCAGCTTCTTGGGATTGAAATCCCTGTTGTTTTTTGTGTTGGAGACCCCATGTAGGGATCTGTTCCTGTAAAACCATGTGTACAACATAAACAGAGTCATTTCTGCTGTACCTCCAGGACTGTGTTTTGTCCAGTTAGTCGGGGGAAAATTGATGCTTGCGTGTTGTAAGGGTTCCTGAACTGCTGAAGGAAGGTGTAACGGCACCCGCAGGCATAAAAGGGTTTAAAATCCGTTTAGAGGATATTCCCTTCCAAAGACACAGGCACAGCTACTGTAGACACCAATACAGCGAACCAGAGAAGCATATGAATGCCGTAAACAGCTGAACCGGAACCATGCGAATGCTGTAAACAGCCGAATAGGATAAAACATACGAATAGGTTTACACTCCTAGCAGTCAAACTGGAACAGCATACAGTAAATCCCCCCAAGAACAAGACAAAGCTCCGTGTTGAGGGTTAAGCAGTGAACAGCCAGAGCTGTGAGTTTATTGTTCTTATATACACATTAGTAACACCCACAGGGTTTTGGAAAACAACCAATAAACACGTACAATACACTCAGACACTCCCACACAAAATCTTCCCCTCTGCCTGTGATACAATTACCTTACACAATGTGTAATGTAATTTTCACAAGCAGAGAAATACAGTTTTTCCACATTATTCATAACTTTAAAATTATGCATCACATTCACATAAACTTACATTTTCAGAATCAGCATACTCCAAATACGAACATATGTCAAAATCATCCACATTGGTCCATTGGTTCAAAAGATAGATCGAAGTCCTTTGTGACCAAAGGAAGCATGGCTTTTCTGCCCAAAACCAGTTCCACAGAGTCTTCTATCCTGGAGATAATTGAGAAGTAATCCAATTATCTCCAAGGACAGAGGAAAAACTCCATTAAGCACATGGCAGTAAAAAGACAGTAAAATACAATAAAATACACAAGGTTACATTTATTACATAAAATACAGACATGCAACATATCCCCAGTTAGCTTAGGTCTGAGCACACATTATTACTGAATGGCGATCAGACCACACACATACAGTTCAATTGCCATAGAGCCAAAGTCTTTCCCATAGTCTTTCATTATACGAATGGGCTCCATGGCATAGTTATCTGGGGTATCCCCGCTCAAACAGGGCAAGCACCGAATGACCCGGCTTTCATGTCTTTGCAGGGGAAAATCAAACGTTTCAACATGGGGCCATAGTCTAAAGGCAGCAGGCGGGCAACCAGGCTCCTCCAATGCACAGTGGCGAGATTGGTCTCGTCACAGAAGGGAAATAGTGGAGATAACCGGTCAGGTTACCCGTGTTCCGCTACATTTGGTGGCAGCTGTGGGCTGGTCCTTCCCAGCCGTGCAGAACCAGTGTTTGTGAACAGAATCAACTGATGGACTACTCCACGTTAAAGCAACAAACGTTGCAGAAATTGCTGGAGGCTAGAGGGGAATCAGTATGCCTCTGACCCAAGGCATACCTGGTCGCTCCCCTCATGGAGGACGACCAAATGTGCGGCGTGGCCGCTGCACAGCCACCAGCAGGTGAGAAAGATGCCCTGGACAAGGAAATGGATAGTCGCTTGGCATACTACGGTGAGAGGCCCTCTTCGGAGATCATGACCTAGATCTTTGCCGAGGCCTCTTGGCGTAGAGGGCATGGGCGAACCCTGCATCCAGCCCTGATCAGCGGGCTGGGGAAGTCCCGGGGGTTCCAGCCAGCCCAGAGCCAAAGCCCAAACTACCCTACCAAACCTTCAAAAAGTTTGCAGAGTTAGAGGACTTTTTGCAGGACTTTGAGTGCCTCTGCCTGTTACATGAGATTGCCCCTCCTGGCTGGGAGGGGCAATCTCATGTAACAGGCCCCTCCTGAGATTGCCCCTCCTGGCTGGGAACCTCACGGGGAAAGCTGCGAATGCTTACCGGGATGTCCCCAAGGAAGACCTGCGGAACTATGCAGCTGTGAAACAGGTCCTGTTGATGAGGTATGCCATCACCCCAGAGGCATACCACCGGAAGTTCAGAGAACTGAAAAAGGGGTCCCAAGACTCCCTCGCTGAGTGGGCTTGCCGCCTGAACAAGGCAGCCCAAAGCTGGGTGCAGTCCCAGCAGGCAATGACCCCTGAGGAAGTGCTAAAGCTGTTCCTGTTGGAACATTTCTACAATGAGCTACTTACAGAGATTCAAGATTCGGTAAGAGACCGACAGCCTAAGACCCGGAACAGAAGTGTGACGAGACCAATCTAGCCACTGTGCATTGAAGGAGCCTGGTTGCCTGCCTGCTGCCTTTTGACTATGGACCAGCATTAAAATACTTTATTTTCCTATGCAAAAAGGTCTATTCATGTATTTCTGCTCTGGCGTTCGGTAGATTCTCGGATTTACTGAAGGAACTCATTTAACCCAGATAGCTATGCCATGGAGCCTATTCGTGTAATAAAAGACTTTGGCTCCATGGCAATTGAACTGTATGTGTGTGGTCGGAGAGCCATTCAGTAATAATGTGCGCTCAGACCTAAGCTATCTGGGGATATGTTGCATGTCTGTATTTTATGTAATAAATGTAACCTTGTGTATTTTATTGTATTTTACTGTCTTTTTACTGCCATGTGCTTAATGGAGTTTTGCCTCTGTCCTTGGAGATAATTGGATTACTTCCCAATTATCTCCAGGATAGAAGACTCTGTGGAACTGGTTTTGGGCAGAAAAGCCATGCTTCCTTTGGTCACAAAGGACTTTGATCTATCTTATGAACCTATGGACCAATGTGGATGTTTTGACATATGTTCGTATTTGGAGTATGCTGATTCTGAAAATGTAAGTTTATGTGAATGTGATGCATAATTTTAAAGTTATGAATAATGTGGAAAAACTGTATTTCTCTGCCTGTGATAATTACATTACCCATTGTGTAAGGTAATTGTATCACAGGCAGAGAGGAGGATTTTGTGTGGGAGTGTCTGAGTGTATTGTACGTGTTTATTGATTGTTTTCCAAAACACTGTGGGTGGTACTAATGTTTTTTTTTTTTTTAAGAACAATAAACCCACAGCTCTGTCTGTTTCTGCTTGACCCTCAAAATGGAGCCTTGTCTTGTTCTTGGGGGGATTTATTGTATGCTGTTCCAGTTTGACTGCTAGGAGTGTAAACCTATTCATATGTTTTTTCCTATTCGGCTGTTTACAGCATTCGTATGGTTCCGGTTCAGCTGTTTACGGCATTCAAATGCTTCTCCGGTTCGGTGGATTGGTGTCTACAGGAGCTGTGCCTTTGTCTCTGGAAGGGAAGATCTACTAAACGGTGGGGGAACCCCTTTTATGCCTGGGGGTGCCGTTACAGGAAGCATCCCAAAAAGCAGATGAGTACGCAGACACCAGGCGACCCCAGCGTCCGGCGACCACCCCAATCCACCAAACTGGCACCCCACCCCGAGGCTCTCCGGCTACCGTACCAACACAGAGGGCCCCAAGCCAGGCAGCCAGTCCGTGTCACCAGTGCCAACAATGGGGTCATTACAAGAGGGATTGCCCTCATATGTGGGACCGGTCCGCGTGGATCCATCAAGGGGGCCTCTCCAGCACCACGAGCCGCTGCCCACTGTTATTAGGCAGCCCCCACCTATGGACCCAACCCCAACGAGGAAGCCTAGAGCGCCCTGCATGAAGCCGACTCCATACAGACTGCCACAGATAATTGGGACTGTGGCGGAACCAGCCTCGCCACTGGCATTGGAGAAGACTGATTGCCAGCCTCCTGCCATGTGACTATGGCCCCTGGGATGTATTGCCTGCTCTCCTGTACTGCTGAGGATTGCTACCAACCAGGTGGATTTGGCTATGGAGCTTGTCTAGTGCCCTCTGTTGGTAGCAACAGCAATATGCACTACCTGAATAGCAAGACTGGTTCATTTGCATATTCGGGTAGATTTGCATATTGCTAATTTTGCAGGCACGTGAGATATATTCTGTTAATTATTGTCTCCCCCACCTCTTTAAAAATATGCCATTGTGTTATAATAAGTCACTGTATGTTG
Organism: Pelobates fuscus; assembly: GCF_036172605.1. NCBI lineage: Eukaryota > Metazoa > Chordata > Amphibia > Anura > Pelobatidae > Pelobates > Pelobates fuscus. Next base: position 593,146 of record NC_086326.1, read on the forward strand.
CCTGCTATGATTTGACTGTTTGTAATTTTATTGAGTTTTCACAGCAATGTTAATGTAATGACCATATGGGCTAGTCCCAAGGAAAATAAAGGTTTAGACAGTTCTACTTCACCCTCAATCTAGAGTCCTGTCTCTTATTGGGGGAATTGCTATGCTCTGCATACTCCCTTAGCTAATTGTTCCTGCTTCACTCTCATGGAGGAGAGGTTCACCCACTGGAACCTGGAGCCTTGTCGTAGGTCCAGGGTGGGTAGGAGACGGCAAGACCCAAACCAAGCTGCGGCGGTTCGTGGGGTCTACGGTGGTGTCTGGCGGAGCGCTTGGAGCCCTCTGTAAGCGCTAGGAGCATCCTTCAACGGAGTTACCCGGTCGGGGTGCCAGGTGATCCGAAACACCTACCCGTTGACAGGTGTCACAAGTACTACAATATACCCGCACATCTCGGTTAAAATTGGGCCAGAAGAAATTTTGGGTGATCCTATGAGCTGTGCGGCGGGACCCTAGATGTCCAGCTAATGCCCAATCTGCCCAATCCGCAGAATCTTTTGCCAGTATTTCGCAGGCACCACCAGCTGTCGATTCTGCAGAGGGGTACCCCTTTTCTGGGAAGGTTTAGGGATCCTATACAGCCTATCTCCCACCCACTCATAACGTTCCCCATCTACCCCCTCTTTCCCAGCATCTGCCCTAGCCCTATACTTCTGAAGGGTCGGATCCTCCCGGGTTTCCCTCCCGTATGCCTCTGGGGTATCCCAGCCTAAGGGGGCCTGATCTAGGGTACAAGTCGGGGGAGAGAGTCTTACCTGGGTCTCAGCAGCAGGTGGGCTGCTCTCGGCGGCACAGGTCTGGGCATGGGTCGTCACAGCGTTAACCTCAGCGGGACCCATCGGGGCGTATACAGAAACAAGGGGGGCCAAATCATTTCCAAGGAGAACGTCAGCTGGCAAATCCCTCATGACCCCCACATTCACATGCCTAGCACCCACCCCCCAATCCAAATGTACCCAGGCAACAGGCAGGCGGAACACGGCGCCCCCTGCTACTCTCACAGCCACAGTGTCTCCGGTGTGCTGGTTCACAGACACCAAGTTATTTTGATGTAAGGTCATGATGCACTGGTATCTCGCAGACTACTGACCTCCTTCCCATTCACTTTAACCAATTGCCAGTGCTGCTGTCTATTGTCCCGGTGGGCAGCTTGCACGGGGTCTGCTTCATGCAGGATGCCCCAACATTCCTCCTCCTCTACACAGTGGGCAGCAGGTTGAGGGTTCCGCTGGTTTCCGCCGGTGGGTTTCCTCCAGGACTGGGCTTGGTTAGCGGTATTTAGCGGACTCTCTGGTCTCTTGTGTCCTAGCTGCTTGCAGCCAAAACACCGGATGGGCTGGGAGTAGTCCCGTAAGTTAAACCGGGGTGGCTGAGGGTAGTTAGTGGCTGGAGGTGGTGCTGGAGTGCGGTGCGCCGGGGTTTGGTAGGCGGTAGCGGCTGGGGTTGCTGCTGGTCGGTACTCCACTCTGGCAGGAGTCTTGGTGGTAGCACTGTCCAGTTTACGGGCATCCTTATAGTCATCTGCCAGGCGGACTGCTTCATGCAGGGTGGAGGGTTAAGGTCCCGGACCCACTCTCTGACTCCTGTGGATAATTTATCAAAGCAATGTTCCAGCAAGAACATCTGTAGCACCTCTTCCCCGGATACGGCTTGGCACCCCGCCATCCAGTGAGCTGTTGTGCGGTGTACCTTACATGCCCATTCAACATAGGAATCTCCGGCTAGTTTAGCAGTGTCTCTGAACCGCCTCCGGTATGCCTCCGGTGTAACGGCATACCTGGAGAGCAGAGCTTCTTTCACGACATTATAATCCCCGATCTCCTCATCAGGAATGGCACAAAAAGCCTCACTGGCCCGGCCGGATAATTTTCCGGACAATATAGTGAACCAGTCTTCTGCGGGTACCTTGTGTAGAGCACATTGCCGCTCGAAATCAGCAAGGTACCCATCAATCTCTCCTTCTGATTCAATGAAGGGTTTAAATGCTGCAAACTGTACTTTTTTCCTTTCCACCGGGACTACTGTGACTTGGGCTGCTGCAGTAGGTTGGCCCCCACAGCTGCTATGACCCGGTCGATAATTTCTGTAGTCGGGTTGGGACCATAATGTGCCGGGGTTCTATCAGATATGGTGGGCCCATTGGCTCCTTCAGTCCCTGATACTCCATCCCTTTCGGTTAGTATGGCAATAATCTCCCTCTTCCTGAGCTTACTGGCTTGTCGGCCCCGTTGTTCTAGCGGGTCTTTAAGGGTAGCTCTTTTCAGCCTTTCATACATTACTTCCATTAGTTCTGGATGTGTAGTTGTTTCTCTGGGCGATGAGGAGCATCCCGTCGCTTGCCACCAGTTGTTAAGACACTAAAGGAGTGAAAACCGCCGTTTAGTAGATCTTCCCCCTTTTAGAGACTGGGGCACAGTTACTGTAGGCTGCCAAACTCCCGAACTGAATACAAGGGAATGCTCCAAACTCCCGAACGGAGAATCATGCAAACTTTTTCTCTCCTGGAACAGGCAAAAGAATACTCCAAAAGAATACTCCAAAAATACTCGTTTGTTACACTGTTCCCCATTTGTTTCATCTGTTGGTTCGGCTGGATAGACTACAAGACAAACTGTGGAGTTACTGGGTGGCCACCATTTCATGTATCAGAGGCACATGGTGAGAACAATGGATGAAACACATGGTGAGAACAATGGATGGTGGCCATTTTAACTCACAGACACTGTTTTGAGTTTTCTACACGGTGCCATCTCGCCGGTATTTGGTGCACAAAGACATCGTTCAGTAGTTTTAAACTACAGAACAGGGGACACATTTAACAGTAATTATTTTTCATATAGCCTGTATATGTTCTACGGAATCTGCATTAAGCCGTATCTTCCAAACTACTGAACAGATCTGTGTGAATTTTGGATATGTGGTTCACCCAGATCCCCCGGTTCCGAGGATATTTATTTTTATGGGGTTAATGCAGGTTTTGGGGTCCCTGTGATATGTTTTATAATACTGTATTTTCCTGCCTGTGATAATTAAGTTAGTCTATGGTGTTGAGATAATTGTATCAGAGGCAGAGGGGAGGATTTCTGATGTAATGAATGGGAGTGTTAGTTGTGTTGTAATGTGTTGATTGGTTGTTCTTCAAAACCCTGTTGGCGGTACTGTATCTGTAAAACCTACATGAAAGAAGGTCCTTTGGTGCCAAGTAAAACAGATCTTCTTGACCCTCAACACGTAGTCTTGTCTCGTGATTGGAGGGGACAGCTATACTCACACTGGGGATTGCTATGCTCTACATACTCCCCTGAGCTTTAATCACTTAGCTCTTTTAAGAGCTTGTTCCTGATACGCTCTCCTGGAGGAGAGGTCTACCCCACACGGTCCTGGAGGACAGAAGCTGATCCAGGGTGGACAGAAGATGGCGAGACTCCAGTTAAGCTTGTGGAGTCTGCGGTGGTTGTGGCATCCGGTGTGGTGCTTGTGGTCCTCGTCGCAAGCTAGGAAGCGTCCATTAACGGAAGGTTCCATTACAGGAGCTATTACAGATGAGAACCCCTGGATAAATCTACAATAGTAGTTAGCAAAACCCACATACCTCTGGATAGCCCTCAGTCCTTTAGGTAAGGGCCAATTTAGTACGGCTTCTAATTTCTTAGGATCCATAGAAAAACCAGAAGCAGAAATTATGTATCCTAAGAAATTAACTTCGGTCTGATCAAATAGACATTTCTCCAATTTGCAATAAAGGACATTTTTGAGTAATGTGTGTAGCACTGTCCTCACATGTATGTGTAGCGAGTGGAGATCAGGAGAGAAAATGAGTATATCGTTGTGAAGGAACACCCCATCACTTTCGGCTCCTTTTCACCTACAGGGATTCGTACTTAATTTTTTTAGTTTATTTTGTTCGATTCCCGAAGCAAGACCACACCACAGACCCATTAGAACGTGGAACGTTAAGTATCTTGTACAAAAATAGCAAAGGAAATAATTAATAGAATGCACCACTGGGTGGCCGCCATTTCGTGCATGCGAACGCACGTGGTTGGGACAATAGCTGGCAGCGAGACTTGGCCGTTGAGTGCCTGGAACTTATTTCGGCCAGGCACTCCCACGAACAACGGTCGCCATGGACCTACTGACCGTTCCAGTTCACCTATACAAACGGAGTTCGGGAGTGCAGACTACCGAACACGGGGAGCATTCTATATGAACCAGCTTTCCTCTACCTTATGTGGTTTTCGTACAAAACCCCACGAACGGAGACCGGCTCTTGCCACAATTTCCCTGGAACTATTTTGCTATTTTGGGCTTCAAGCTCGTGGCAGACTGGTCATATATTGTTCACCCAGATACCTGGGGTTTCCAGGTATTTTGGGGGTACCTTGGGGTGGTTAAGAAATGTATGATTTTTCTGTGGGCGGAGCCTGGCTGTGGAGCTAAACGGACGTACTTTGTAAGAGCTCCTGGGCCTAAACAAGCAAATTTGGACATAAACACGGGCCAGCCTGGCGATTTGGACCCGAACCGACGGGACCCGGCTCAGTAAGCATCGGTGCACCGGGGGATACCCCACATGAGCATTTTAGACACTGCACTCCCCAGACCGAGGCTTGCAGCCTACACCATGTGGATCTGAAGAGAGATGGCCGTTCTCTCAGCTCTCGGAGCCACTGAGCAACTGCTGCAACACAGCTGCCCGCCCCCCAGAACGTAGGGGGTTATCCCGGTCCAGCTCCAGACCCACAGGAGCACAAGCCAAAAGCACAGGGTCACAGCACCTACCCAAAATGGCGGCTGCCTGCAGGGGAAAGACACAAGAGCGCCACGCTGACCCACAGCTGCTAAGCGATGACCTGCCAGCCCGCATCGACCAACTGTTTGCAGACTTTTGGAAGAGGCTGCAGGAGAAGCTGGTACTCGGAGCTGGAAAAGAAACTGCACCACAACGATTTGCCTCACCTCACAAAAGCTCACCTCCATGGCGCTGAGACCAGGCCAGACCGGGCCCTGTCGGACCCTACGGAGAAGGGGAACAAGGGGAACCCCTAAAGCCCCAGACAGCCTCACCTGCCCAATGCATGGTATGCCAACCCAAACCAACCCACGATGCACAATCACCCTCCCACGATCGGGTAAACACTTACCCCGAGGTCACCCGACAATGTCCTCAAAGGCACCAGCGGCAGAAACTCCATCCAGGTGGCGAACCATACACCACAAGCTCAAGACAGCGCAGAAACACACACTCACGGTGAAGACCCCAACATTAGGTCCCCCCTTATTATTATTTAGGGCCCCCACCCATCGCTCAGGTGTGGGGGCCAAGGAGGAGGACATTAGGTCCTCCCCCTTATTCTAATATAGGGCCCCCATCCACCGCTCAGGGGTGGGGGCCAGGAGAGAGGACATTAGGTCCACCCCCTTTTTATAACTTAGGGCCCCCACCCAGCGCTTAGGGTTTTGGAACTTCGGGACTTCGACAATTCATCTATTCGGACATTCGGAAGAACCCGAAAGTCCGAATTGCCCGAAACGAATTGCAAATGTCTAACTCCTAGTGTTAAATGCTGTGTTCCATTCATGCCCCTCCTTTATCCTTACTAAATTATAAGCACCACGGAGATCTAATTTAGTAAAAACGGTAGCCCCTTTGAGTCTATCGAAAAATTCTGATATAAGGGGTATGGCATAGGCATTCTTCATGGTTATTTTATTTAGGCCTCTGTAGTCTATACAGGGTCTCAAGTCCCTCTCCTTCTTAGACTCAAAGAAAAAAACACGCACCAGCAGGAGAAGAGGAGAAGCATTTTAAACACTTAGAAAGAGATTATTGTATGTATTCCTCCATTATTACGCTTTCTTGAGGGTACAATGGATACACACGACCTCTAGGAGGTATAGTACCAGGCAATAAATGAATGGCACAGTCGTATGGTCTATGTGGTTGCAAAGATTCAGCATGGCTTTTGTTAAACACCTCTTTTACTGACATATATTGAGAAGAAATTTCTGTAGGTAAAGGCGTAGCAATAGGTACATTAATGGCATTGATGGGTTTAACTACCTGTATGTATCTTTCCTTGCATGAATCACCCCAGGACAATACTCCCCCTTAAACCTAATCTATGTGGGGGTTGTGTAAAGAAAGCCATTGGAAACTTAAGACAACAGGGCAGGTAGGAGAGGATATAACCTGGAATACAATAGGTTCCTTAATGTAAAACAAATATGGGAAGAGTAACCAAGCAAGTTTCTTGAATAATCAAGGGATTCTTCAGGGGCTTACCATCTATGGCCTCAACGGTCAAAGGTGTTGTTCTGCTTCTTAGCGGCACTTGATGCAAGTGAGAATATTCTGCATTGAAAAGAATTTCGTCAGCTCCAGTATCTATAGGACCTTTGGTGATAAACACAGTACTGCCACGAGATAGAGAGATGGAAAGCAGAAATTAGGGGACATGTACATAACACCTAAGGCCGGTCCGCTAACGGTCACGAGGGGAGTACGTTTTCCAGCTGGATGGGACACGCTAAACGTAAATTACCTTGTTTGCCACAATACAAACATAATCCCTCACCTCTTCTGTATTGCTTCTCAGCCTCCAATAATTTAGTTACCCCTAATTGCATAGGTTCTAGATCAGGTTGGGAAGCAGCAGGAGAAGGAGATACATGAGGAGCCAAAGGAATAGACAAGCACTTGGGTCTGCCTTTAAACTTCTCCCTTTCCCTGAGCCTATTATCAATATACATCATGTACGTGATAACGTCATTAAACCCTTCAGGTAAGTCTTTAGCATCAGTTTCATCTAATAAGGTTTCAAACAAGCCTTCAGCAAATGCTGTGACCAAGCCACAATTGGTCCAGTCGATATCATGAGCCAATGTCCAAAATTCTATGGCATAATCTGATACCGAACAATTACCCTGTTTGATGTGTATTAAGGCTTTAGCTGCTGATTTCTTCTTCCCTAGTGGTTCGAAGGATAGCTTAAACTCTGTGACTCTTGTGCTTATACTTATAAGCTATAGAATGCTCACTTTCCCATAAAGGGTTAGCCAATGCCAAAGCGTTGCCGGTCAACTGGTTCATGAAATAACCTATTTTAGCATGATCTGAAGAAAAAGATTTAGGTGAAGCCTCAAAGTGGTACAAGGTTCAAGAATCCACGACATTCTTGGAGGTCATTACTGAATCTAGGAGGAGGCGTCAGGTTTATAGAAGGGCTTTTGTAGTAAGAGTCCTCAGGCATTGTTGAGTCATAACAGTCTGAAGTGCCTGAGTGAACGGATCCATCCTGTGATCGAGTCCTTCTACTTTGATCTCATACTTTTTAATTTGCTGGCCAATATTTGCAGGATCCATAATGTCCCTGTCATGATGTCACGGGCAGATAGGATCCAACAGGCAAAGACAAGCAAAGCAAATACCAAAGAATAAAAAACACAATACCGGACCTTACAATGGCCGGATTAAACGCCACTAAAATATACAAGACAAGCCCAGGTCAGGGATTCAGAAGACAGAATAAATGTTAGGAAAAGCCAAAGGTCAAGGACAAAGAGAGAGGAGAATACTCGAGGAGTAGCCAAGGTCAAAATAGCAGAAATACAAGAAATACAAATGCGCTCTGGGATTTAACCAAACAAATGGAAGCCACGACAGGGCATCAAACAGAAGGAAAAAAGAGTTTAACCCCTTAAGGACACATGACATGTGTGACATGTCATGATTCCCTTTTATTCCAGAAGTTTGGTCCTTAAGGGGTTAAAGTGCCTAGGAAAGGCTCTCATTGGTTATTGAGACCTAATGACGCCAAAACGTGTGTGCACGTCGATGACATGATGACACATGCACGTCCGCATCACCAGCTTCCAAAATGTGCCTTTAAATTGCGGCCTTTGGAAGCATCCAACGTTTTTGGGAATGCCAGCGCGACTTCCGTCCATGTAGTGTGGAGAACAGAGGGAGACCCGCCAAGAGGTACGTTTTTTTTTTTTTTTATTTCAACGTGTCTGCGCTGATTGGGCGCAGACACGCTGTCATGACACAGGTCCACTCTAGCTCACACAAAGGTATGTGATATATTACATCAACTGGATAAGCTTGCAAGTGCCATCTCATGCATGTTATTATATTATGTTCACTGTATGCTAGCACTATGTAGCCTTATAATAACATTTATTTGGTCATTTTTATGTGGTTTGTGGTGTCTATAACTATAAATAGTTCTAGTTACCTTTTAGCACAGCGGTATAAACTATCCATTTCCCAGATTCTGATTCATTATTTTTATTATGACTCTTCTTACTCCATAATTTAAGGGGAAGGGGATGGATAGACATTTACAATGCATTAGTATAACATTTTTTTCAATTGTTTACTTTTTGTTTTAATGGATTGCCCAACTAAATTAGGTGTAAGTTCTGTAACAGCTAAATTATACATTTGAGGGAGGTTGGAATTGTTTAATTCAAGGAGGTGTTTTTGTGTTTAGTTTTTTTAATTTGTGCAGTGGATGTGCTACAGATGATACAGTGAACATAAGCATGTACAAGCAAAACAGAGTAAATCGAGTGATAGTGATACACTCAAATAGACCCAGAGTAGCGCTCCACTGCATCTATTCGAGTGTATCGCTATCACTTAATTTACTGTTTTGCATGTATACGTGTGAAGTTTGAGGAACCTTCACGTGTGTAGTAGCTTCTACTTAGGTCTATTTTTACTTTAAATACTGTACAGCACTTTATAAGCGCCTTACATAGCATTGAACACTTTTGCATTAGAACCCTGTACTAGTCTGATCTGCTTGAGTCAACAAGCTACTCGTGCTAATATTTATTTTCTTTACAATTAGGTTTCTCTTACATTCTCAGAAGAAAAAGCGACACCAGCTTCCAGTATTGATGTACAAGTGACAGGCGCCCCAATGTCTCTATGTGGGATCCGAGTCATTGATTCCAGTCTCCTTATTCTAAGCCCATATGAGAGTTTCAATGCCGACGCAGTAAGAGACACTTATTTCACTATTTCAACCAAACCAGGGGAGTTAATTTACAAAAGAAAATCATTGCCATACTAAGGCAAAGTAAGCTTAGGGGACGTTTGTGGGTCAGGGTTTCCCATCTTTTCATTTGAGCAGATTTATATAGTTCTTAAATCTTGGTCCACCCCATTAAGGCAAGACCTTAATTTCATTACTTTCATTTGATTTGAGCAAATATTGATTCAAACTCTTCCGTTTAAATTATATTTAATGGAATTGTAATAAAACACAGTCAATTCTACATTAAATAATGTCTCAGTTCCAGGAGGAAGTGGAACATTACTGTGCAGGTATCTAAGAAGCTGGTTTTCCATAAAATAGTTAATTATTCCACCCAGCTGTTAACATATATTGATTGGCAATGGGCACATGTTTTATTTAGCAAGGCTTGTCAAAGTACAAGCTACTATACAACTACTATAATATGCCAGTCATAGATCTCTCAGTGCCTGCAGGTAATTGCAACAATATGATTCTCGCAGGTTTAATCCTAAGTGAGGTTTTGTAGGACTACACCAATGCTGATCTAAAACAGAACATAATCTACAGAGGATTAAATATTAACACAAGATGGACCATGTTTTCCAATGTCCACTAATGAATGAACAACAAGCCCATAGGATATGCATCAGCAATAATGGCAACCCCTTCCTTGGAAGAACATGAGATATATTTCCGGTAAATGTAGTTTTCCGGACTCTGTAAGATTACATTATCCTAATCCACCAGTTACTGTGTCATCAGTTTTTAAACTATGTACCTAAACCTGTTCATGGCTGGCTCTGATTGCCATAATGGCAAGCGAATTACAGCAAGCTGGCTTGCTTTAACTTCATGATAGAATAGGAGTAACATGGCTTTGTCAAGGTTTCCATCTTTGTAGCATGATATGTTTTGTGCAGCTTGAACGTTGTATGGTTTATATGCTGGGAATTTATTCTAACTAGCATATAGTGGTCAGTTCCCTGCTCACCACAATGCTCTGTGAGGATTGTGAAACATGTTCATATCATTGTTTGTTCCAGGTGTATAATTCCCTCCGATACTCGTCACTGTACGGATACAATGTTGGTGGGTTTGATCTGGAAGAGCCTGCTCCTCCATGCGAAGATGCTAACAAGCAAATATTTTACAACGGAGGGTACTATACACAGACCAGCAGCAACAGCGAAGGGGATACATACAACACTCTGAAGGTAAGTGGGAGGTAGGATGAATGTGTTTTCTATATTTTCTATATTTTTATTTTATTTATATAGCGCCATCAGATTCCGTAGTGCTGTACAATGGGTGGACTAACAGACATGTAATTGTAACCAGACAACTGGATGTACAGGAACAGAGAGGTGGAGGGCCCTGCTCAATGAGCTTACATTCTAGAGGAATGTGTATGTATGGACAACATCCCCTTCAGAAACTCCACATCTTATATCTCTCTATCTATATATCTATGTAAACATATATTCCTCAATATCATTATGTTGACTTATAATGATAATGTGTAGACCCAGGGCATTCTTGAAAGCTGGTTGCAAGGTAAATTTAACTTTCCTGGTTAAATACGTTAGTCATTTTATTACCCTTTTATGCATTCAGTGTAAAATCCGAGTTTTTTTGAAACATGCCTGGTTACTGTTAAAGGAAATTAAGAAAACTAATATATGTTAGACATTAATCGAATGCCAGTGCTAGAATTAGCCATCTCATAGTCTCTCATATTTCTGAGTTTTATTTCTGACTTTGCCTTATCAGATGTCTCTCATTAGTAAACCTATATCCTTGAGAACAGTACATGCCATATTCTCCAGGTTAAGACTTTTACCGCCAGTTTATGGTCCTTCCTCGCCATGATTTATGTCACAAAGGTTTACATTAACTTTATATTTGAATATTCTATACATTCATGATAGACAACATGTAGCTCTCCATTGGAGCTCCTAGGATGCACAGCCTGACACAGACATCATATGTTCCAAAACACTGTTGGCAGTAAGCAGTGAGGCCCTCCTAAAAGAGCTTCCTTCAGCAATTCCCAAATAGCGAATAAAACATTCAGGAACAATTTTTATAAAGCTGGTGGGTTTCACTTTAGAGACTGATGCCACGTCATTTCAGCCATGTAAGTGTCTTGGTCATACTAGAGTCATTGTATGTAGACAAATCCTTTATATAAACACACTGCGAAAATCGACACTTATAAAAAACACAATCTTGTTCAACAAAACACCCCAAATTGTATTGTCACTTTTACACTTAATAGACTTCATACAAACCACACAAAAAAGGTGAAAACGTGCACACAATGATTATGGTTGCCTCCTGTAGTTTAAAAATCTATATGACATAAAAAAGAGATATCAATATGTACCTAGAGTTTGTATCCGTATTAGTCCAGTGATGCAGATGTAAATGTATGTACAAGCAGGCCTCTCCAAGAACAAGTGGCGAAGGGCACTTCGTCACACATCTCCCCTTTGGCGGGGAGACTAACTGGGTATCTGACCTTCTGTCGGTCAGTGCCTGGGTTAGTCAAGCAACCCACCCACAAAGAACAATCAGCAGCGTAGCCCACCCACAATAAATGGTTACTGCACCTGGGGAATCTGGTAGCCTGTCTCTGTCCCGTGAGTCCACCAAGGCCGTGTTGGGAACTGGTACTCCCGGTCGCTGGGTTGCTTTGCGGCTGGGAGTGGAGGTTGCTTTGTGGGCAGAGATCAGCGGTATTCTGCCCTGGTGCCAGCACTTCAGCTGGGTAGCCTGGTACGCAGTCCTGCCCTGTAACAAAGGGACGGGTAGGGCAGAGGCCAGCAGCGCTCTGCCCTGATGCCATCTCTTCCGCTGGGGTAGCCTGGATGTAGCTGGGGAGGGGAGACATCGCTTACCTCCTCCTCCTGGTACTCCTGTGAGGGTTGCTGGGGATCTGGACAAGCCATCCAGCATTCCTGTAGGTCGGGTACAGAGACTATGGTCCCATCTGCACCGTCTGGGAGATTAGTGTCTCCCCTTGGTAGGATAAGCTGCCGCTGGGGAGAGAGGGCAATATGCTCTTCTCCCTGAAACATACACTGCCGCTGGAGAGGGAGACCAACTGTCTCCACTCCCAATAAATTGTCCTGCTGCTGGGGAGAGAGACTGATTGTCTCTGCTCCCTGTAGGACATACTGCTGCTGGGGGGGAAGGGAGACACCTTTGGGCCCCCTGAGATGCATACTGCCGCTGGGGAGGGAGGACAATGCTCTCCTCTCCCTGTAACTCACCCTGCCGCTGGGGAGGGAGGACACTGCTCTCCACTTCTTGCAAGGTACGTCATGCTTGCTGTAGTCAGGGGCGCTGTACGCGACAACCGTTGCCCTCAATTTGTAACTCCACGAAACAGTGTTTCTGAGCTGGTTTACCTCATGTCATCCCACCGCTGCCAACCAGTGTAACGGATCACCTGGCACCCCGACTAGGTACCTCCATTGATGGACGCTCTTAATGCTTCCTGTAGCAGAGAGCTTATTCCACAAAGACTATCTCTACCGGTAATCCAAGAGTGGCTCAGGAACAAGTAATTAACCCAGGAGAAACAGCATCAGTAGTAGGTAAAATAATCCAGGAATATCCCATCGCCTTTCCCAATAACTGGATGACACACAGTATCAGGAGCAGAACTGCTGTTTTATTCCACATACCCTGCTTTTATGCATTTCTCCCCTGCAAGGGAGATACCCACAGAAACTTATACAGTAACCAATCATACATAAGTTACAACCCACACATCTCCTTCCCTCAGCCTGACAGATAATCCAATTATTCAGTGCACACTTTTCCCCGTTTTCTCGATGTACCCCAAATATACAAGATACACCCCTAAATGTGGTATCCCCTGATAGCTCTGATCTGGGTGAGCAACATACTCAAAAATCACCCAGATCGGACCAGGGGTTCGGGAGTTATATGGATGTGTTCGTTTGACTGACCGCACACGAGGTAGTAGCCTTAATCAGTTCCATGCATTTTGGTCTTGCGGTCGGTCTCCGTTCGCGCAGTAAAAGTCATGTGCTTGCATTCGTATGAATCCCCTTGTTCGTGGGATTCATTTTTTTTTTTTTTTTTTTTTTTTTCAATTTATAATTTTTTATTGAGTTATCATGAATTAAGTATAACTTTTCCAGTTTATACAAATTAACAAAAGTAAAACAGGCATACAATATAACAGTGTTTATACGATAATGAGCCATTGTGTACTCTTAACTACTACTGTTGAATGGCATATATTGAGGGGTATCACTATAGTGCTCTAACTTTGGCTGTAAGTCCCTGATATTCCACTTTAATAACTGGGCAATTGTTGAGTTTCAACCTGGCCCTGGTTCGTACTAGACACTGACTCTGGGGTTGGGTGAGACCCTCCCAGGGAATGGGGGTGCGAGATGTAGTCTCTGGATCAACGCCGGGGGGTATTCCCCCCTAGTGGCCTGGTCAGCCTCTGTGCCGTGTTGGTGTCGGTCACTTTTCCGCCTGTTCGGTGTTGCTTGGAGGGTGTGCTTGTCAGATTTTGAGGATGCATGTCTAAGTGTTTGTATAGCTCTTCGGGGTCGTCTGCCGATGTCAGTATATGGATCGTGTCACCGATCGCTACTTCCAGGGTCCCTTCAACTCCCCAGCGATATTTTATAGAGCAGTCTCTTAATTTCTTTGCTACCGGTACTAGTTTACGTTTTTCCACTAGCACAGGGAATGGGATGTCGCCGTATACTGCCACTTTGCTTCCCTCAAAGGTTATGTTCCCCTGTGTTCTAGAGAGGGTCATGATTGCGTTCCTGACCGCTACATCACGCGTTACCGCAATGACATCTCTGGTGGTTCCCTCTGGCGCTGCTGGGGATTTCCTGACTCTGAATGCCGAAGTGATTAGCGGTAGGGTAAACCCCTCTCTGATGCCTAGCGTGTCTATGAGGCGTTGTGTGTATTGCAGCAGCTTCTCTGTGGCAATCTCTTCTGGGATTCCCCTGAGACGTATATTTCTGCGCCTGTGGCGTGTTTCCAGCATTGTCACTGTACGGTTCAACCTCTGCACCTGCGAGACCAGTCCTTCCATTTGTGACCTGGTCTCCTGCAGCTGAGTGTCTCTGGCCATATCGTTTGCCTCCATAACTCTGACTTTGTTATGCACTATCCCCACCTCTGCCTGTACTTCTTGCAGGTCCTTTTTCCATACCTTCCTGAGGTCCAGCAGGAGTCTCTTTATGTCCCCTTTCGTGGCTGGGGCTGAGTCCTCGTCTGACTCAGATGAGTTGGACTCCCTGCCCGACTGTGGTGTGAGGGGTTCTTCCTCCTCGGGAGAGTCGTCCGACATCTCCTGTTCCGAAGTGGCTTCCGGCGCCATCTTTGTTGGCGGTCGCGGCACCGGCCTTTCAAAGGAGAGACGGATATCGGGTAGACGACGTACCTCCGGGCGCTGAATCTTTTTATTTTTTCGCCCCATAACTTCCCAAGGTGGGGGGTGAGTTTTCTGATCCGTTATGTCTTTGTTTTGTGGTAGCCGAAGTCTGCTAAAGTTTCCTTAGCACGGAGCCTCACACAGAGACGTCCGCTCAGTCTCTCAGTCGGCCACGCCCCCCGTGGGATTCATTTTACCGAACGTCGGGCCGTTGGATGGCGGCCATTTTAATTCACAGACACTGTTTTGACTTTTCTACACGGTGCCATCTCAACGGTATTTGGTGCACAAAGACATTGTTCAGTAGTTTTAAACTACAGAACAGGGGACACATTTAACAGTAATTATTTTTCATATAGCCTGTATATGTTCTGTGGAACCTGCATTAAGCTGTATCTTGCAAACTACTGAATGGATCTGGGTGAATTTTGGATATGTGGTTCACCCAGATCCCCTGGTTCCGAGGATATATATATTTGTATGGGGTTATTGCATGTTTTGGGGTCCCTGTGATATGTTTTATAATACTGTATATTTTCTGCCTGTGATAATTAAGTTAGTCTATTGTCTTGAGATAATTGTATCACAGGCAGAGGGGAGGATTTCTGCTGGGAGTGGTTTACTTTATTGTACGTGTTGTAATGTTTTTATTGGTTCTTCTGAAAGCCCTGTGGGCAGTCCTGTATGTGTACGACCTCCATAAAAGAAGGCTCTAATTAAAAACAGATCTTCTTGACCCTCAACACGTAGTCTTGTCTCGTTATTGGAGGGAACTGCTATAATCACACTGGGGATTGCTATGCTCTGCATACTCTCCTGAGCTTTAATCACTTTGCTTTTTTAAGAGCTGTTCCTGTAACGGTGGTTGTGGTGTCTGGTGCGGTGCTTGTGGTCCTTGGCGCAAGCTAGGAAGTGGCCATCAACGGAAGGTACTTGGTCGGAGTACGGGGAGTTCCGTTACAAGAACTTCTGGTCTTGTCTCTCTCAAGTGTTGCTACTCCCGTTTCTGTCTCCTTCAACGTTAACATCAGTTCCAGCACACAGACTCACTGCCTTGGTGATCTCTTGACTCTGACCTCTCCTTCACCACTCATGTCCAGTCAATCGTCAAATCCTACTGCTTTCACTAAAAAATATAGCACGCATCAACCGCTACTTAAAGGACCCCTCTAGTGCCAGGAAAACATACTCGTTTTCCTGGCACTAGAGTGCCCTGAGGGTGCCCCCACCCTCAGGGTCCCCCTCCCGCCGGGCTCTGGAAAGGGGAAAGTGTTTAAAACTTACCTTTTTCCAGCGGTGGGCGGAGAGCTCTCCTCCTCCGATCCTCCTCTTCTCCTCCCCGTCGGCTGAATGCGCACGCGCGGCACGAGCTGCGCGCGCATTCAGCCGGTCACATAGGAAAGCATTCATAATGCTTTCCTATGGACGCTTGCATGCTCTCACTGTGAAAATCACAGTGAGAATCACGCAAGCGCCTCTAGCGGCTGTCAATGAGACAGCCACTAGAGGAAATAGGGGAAGGCTTAATCCATTCACAGCAAGAGCAGTTTCTCTGAAACTGCTATGTTTATGAAAAAATGTGTTAATCCTAGAAGGACCTGGCACCCAGACCACTTCATTAAGCTGAAGTGGTCTGGGTACCTAGAGTGGTCCTTTAACGCCAGACATAGCTAAGGTGCTGGTCCATGCTGCTATCCTCTCTCGCCTTGACTACTGCAAACTGCTTCTCAGTGATCTTACATACTCCCAACTTGTCCCATTACAGTCATTAATGAATGCGACGGTGAGGATCATCTTCCTGACCGCCCGCACCTCCCATGCCTCCCCATCTGTCAGTCCATGCATTCGCTTCTTGTAAGATATAGAGCTCAATTTAAAATTCTTGTTCTTGCTTTCAAATCTCTACATAATGCTGCTCCAACCTACCTATTGCCCCTAATACACAAATATGTCTCCCTCATGCTCTCCTGAAGAACTACGTCAATCCTCTGATGCTTGCCTTCAAGACTTCTCTAGGGCTGCACCGTTCCTGTGGAATTCCCTTCCCTTCTCTGTTATACGTTCAGTCTCCTAGTCCTAGTCTCCACTCCTTCAAAAAAATCATTGAAAACTCACTTTTTTTCTCCTACTTTTCTACCCCTACTTTTTGTGTCACTTTACCCCACTCCCTCTAGCATGTAAGCTCATTGAGCAGGGCCCTCAACCCCTCTGTTCCTGTGTGTGCAACTCGTCTGGTTACAATTATGTGTCTGTTAGTCCATCCATTGTACAGCGCTGCAGAATTTGTTGGCGCTATATAAATAATAATAATAATAATAATAATGTATTATGTGTGTATTCAACAGTCTGTGTGCATTCAGCAGTCTATGTGTGTATATTTAGCAGCTTATGTTTGTGTATTTAACATCCAGTGGCGTACACATGACCCATGGGGCCCCGGTGCGAAAATTGATCCATTGCTATGTTTCACTGAGGGTTAATCCAGCCTCTAGTGGCTGTCTCATTGACAGCCGCTAGAGGAGCTTCCGCGATTCTAAGACACTGAACGTCCGTAGGAAAGCATTGAGTAATGCTTTCCGATGGGCGGTTTGAATGCGCGCACGGCTCTTGCTGCGCATGCGCATTCGGAGCTGAGAGGCGGAGGGATCCCCAGCGCCAAGGGAGTCCGGCGCTGGAGAAAGGTAAGTGCTGAAGACACACACACAAACACTCTCACGAACAGAAACATACACACTAGCTAACAGACACACACATTTACTGACAGAGACACACTCAGTGACAGACATACATACACACTCACTTACAAAACATACACTCTCATTGACACACACCAACTAACAGACATCAAACAGACTCACTAACAGACACACATGAACACACTCCGTAAAAAACACACACAGTAAAACACTCACTGACACTCACTAGCAGACACACACTCACTAACACTCACTAGCAGACACACACACGGACTAATACACACAGACTAACACACACACTAACACTAACACACACACTCTAACACTCTAACACACACACAAGTGACGAAGTGCCCTTCGTTACTTTGTCCTGGAGAGGCCTGCTTGCCTGCCTCCTCCCCTGCGACTATGGCCCAGGGGAGATCGTACCCTCTTAAATCAGCATTTGGGCATATTGTATTTTATTATGCTGTGTATGGCCCTTTAAGAACCTTCGGTGGGCACATTGTGACTTTGGAGAACAATGCCCCTTTAAGACTATGGCCCCTGGAAGATATTGCCTGTTAAAGACTGTTTATGCAGATTGGATTTTAAAAGACTCTTGTTGCCCCTTTAAATTGTATTGGAGCAGTTCTGCAGCTTCAAATTGGCACTACGGATGCAGCCGAAGTGCCGAAGTAGTCGCCATTCGACAAACGAACACGTGGCTGCGGCCATCTTTGTTCATTCGAACAAGGTCAGCGGTATGTGTAGCCAAATCCATGGAACTGAAATCGGCTACACATTTTAACGAACACCGCTGACCCTTACCTTCTCCTACACTGGGTTTCCAGCCACAGAGACTAAGTCCCGTTCGAAGATTCGAACACACGTTCGAATGGGACTTAGTCATTTTTTTCAGTGTTAAAATTGACCGACCGCACAGCCCAAATCTATGGAACTGTTTTGGGCAGGAAAATGTGCCTGCGGTCGGTCACAAAGGACTTCCGACTAACTTTTGAACTAATGGAAGGATTTGCATGATTTTTGAGTATGGTCATATTTCAAGTATGCTGATTAATAATATGTGTGTTTTTATGAAGATTGGATATGTGGTTTTAAAGTTATAGTACATGTATGAAAACTGTATTTTTCCTGCTTAACCCATTGTGTTCCATAATTATATCACAGGCAGAGGGGGAGGATTTTGTGTATAATTGCTGGGAGTGTTTTCTGTAATGTACGTGTGTTATTGGTTGTTCTGTAAAACCCTGTGGGTGGTCCTATGTAGGGAAAACCTGCATAAAAGAAGGCCCTTTGGTGCCAAGTAAAGGAGATCCTGTTTGACCCTCAATACATAGCCTTGTCTCGTTATTGGAGGGAGCTGCTATAATCACACTGGGGATTGCTATGCTCTGCATACTCCCCTGAGCTTGAATCACTTAGCTCTTTTAAGAGCTTGTACCTGATACGCTCTCCTGGAGGAGAGGTCTTCCGCACACAGTCCTGGAGGACAGAAGCTGATCCAGGGTGGACAGAAGACGGCGGTTGTGGAGTCTGCAGTGGTTGTGGTGTCCAGTGCGGTGCTTGTGGTCATCGGCGCAAGCTAGGAAGCGTCCATCAACTGAAGGTTCCGTTACAACACACTAACACTAACACACACTAACACTAACACACACTCTAACACACACACACACTAACACACACACACACACTAACACTAACACACACTAACACTCTCACACACACATGTTTTTTTTAATTTAATCCCCCCAGCCTCCTTACCTGTAGGAAAGCTGAGGGCATTCCCTGGGGTCCAGTGGTGTCACTCGGCGGGCAGGCTGGCGGGCGCGAGGGAGCACTCTCCCCTGAGTGCTTCCTGTTCAGCTCCCTTGCGCGCCGTGTACTGCTGCCGGAGCCGGAAGATGATCTTTGGTTTATTTTTTCATTATTTGATTTCTTTCTGACTGTCCTGTGACTATCAATCATCTCTAATTTTGTCGCCTTTGGCAAAACTCTAAATCATCAATCAAACTAAACTGTTTGTTTGCTATACGTGTTGTTTGCTTCGTGATGCATCCATGTGGCAATCCAGAAGACCTGCAGATGGGCCAAACCTCAGATGAATTGCAATTTGTTTAAAAACAAATGCTCAACTATAGTTTGCAATGTAGTGCAGTAAAACAGAGAATAGAAGAAGTTGAGATTGTAACGGCAACCCGGGTATAAACAGGGTTAAAGCTGTTTAGGAGATATTCCCTTTCCAGATACAAAGGCAGCTACCGAATACACCAATCCGCAGAACAGGAAAAACCATACGAAAGGTTTACACTCCAAACAGCCAAACAGGAAAACCATACGAATAAATCTCCCCGAGCACGAGACGAAGCTCCGTATTGAGGGTCAAGCAGTGATCTGGTTTAATGGGGCTAACTGCCCGGTATTTATGCAGGTCTTCCACCAGGTGGACACTTCCCTAGGGGACCTGGTGGAAAACTGTGACAATTTTACACAGTAACCAATCACAGACATACACAGTTAAGCACTCCCACAGGTACATTGTAATCCCTCCTCTCTATCCTGGAGATAATTGAGATGTAACTCAATTATCTCCGAGGATGGAGACTAACCTCCATTTTACAAGCGGGGAGAAAAAATGCATAAAAATCCACAAGTTTAAACTATCGAATAAAGCATTTACATTCAACATATTCCCAGATAGCTTAGATCTAAACGCACCAAACTACCGAACAGCGCTCAGATCGGATGCATACAGTTCAATCGCTTTGGAGCTATCTGAGGTGGCTACGTTTGTATGAAAAGTACTGAACGGACGGTGTTCGTATGAAAGGGAAACAGATTAAGGGAGGTCGGCGAATTCAGCGGTGTTCGTGTGAAAATAGTAGCCATTTTTAGTTTCACAAAATCGTCAACGAACACTGCTGGGCATTCGTACGTCCAAGATGGCCACCGCCACGTGTTCGTTCATATGAACGACGACCACCCAGCCGACATTCGACAATTAGGAAGTGTCTGCGGTTAACCACAACGTTCTGATGGGGCCAAGAGGTTAACAAGCTGTATGGACAGGGAAATAGCCGAACAAACAGATGAATGAAAAGGGGAATAAAAGTAATTCACAGACAGACGGGACTGTCACAGAGATGATTAATATAAATTCACATTGTTTAAGCTTCCACCACATAATAAAATCTCACACAATGCACTTATGGACATTCTGTAAAATAGTGTCAGAGAGTCCTACAGGCCATGGATGAGCTATTTCGCCTGCTAGATCACTATGCATTGATGGCATCTCAGGGGGATGCAGAGCTCCCAGACAAGCCCAGTTCATAATTAGCCCCTGCTATCACAGCACCAGAGCATGAGGATAATTCATGGTCCTGAAGGTTCTCAATAGCCTCCACATTAGAAATTTTTTTTGAATTTTTAATTATAAAATATGAACAATATATCATGTTCCTTTGTCTTTTTCCAGGAAATCGGAATGATTGTTGGTACGAATGCCAGATTAAAGAAACCTGTCGTATGTGGTATGGAGCCAAATGTTCCATTTCATAGAGGTAAATGTTTCTGTTCAATAATTAATTCCAGTTTTAAAATAAATAAACAATAGCTTTCTTCCTACCATAGTAGTCATTAGAAATGGGCAGTGATTGCTCACCTTGACACTACATATCCCACGATGCAATCCTAGGGTGAGCTCCACCTTGCTGGGAACATGACCGGTATCCGTGTTACTCCCCCCATGTTACCAATTCCAGCACCAGTTCTGAAATCATCTGGAAAGATTTCACGGAGTAATGCAGACCAGGTGCAGGCTGGGGAACATTATTCATTTCTTCAAATTTCTTGGTTAAAAATAATAAATTATTATTATGATTATACTTATCATCCCTATTGTAATAAAGCAACAACATTTCCTCTGCATTCACAGTTATTGGAAATATTGACTAGCAAGTGATCAGACACAACAGCAAGTAATAACATACAATAAAGACACAAGATCTAGAGGATTCTGCAGAAATGAGCTTAAAAAGTGGCAATTTGACTGGTCATTCATTTTATATTAGTTGCTAAATGAATAATAAAAAACTGATTTCTGCTTTTAATTGTTTCAGGAGGACAAGGCTTTGGGGGCATACCTTTAAGAGCTGACATGAAGGTTGCTAGTGGTTCTGGAGGTGGTTCTGGAGGTGGTTCTGGTTTTGGTGGCGGCGGCGAATCCATTGTCACTGTTCGCAAAAACTTTGCGGAGACGTTTGTGTGGAAGATGGTACCTTTAGAGTAAGACGTTTTATTCTTCTGATTCCTAAACAGAACACGTTAGCAGATACATACAATGAGGTTTATTCACCATACAGTGAAATGTGGTCAGCTGCAAAAACTGTAATTAAAAAAGCCAAATGGGAAGTTTCCACAACTTTGCTGTTGTCACCATTTAGCACTTTACAGGTTACATTACAGCAGAGGGAGGTACAGTAAGTGCAGTAGGTATACAGTGTATGTATATTTTATTTATATAGCACTAACAGGTGTACTCAGCACATTACAGGTTACATTACAGTAGAGGGAGGTACAGTAAGTGCAGTAGGTATACAGTGTATGTATATTATATTTATATAGCGCTAACAGGTGTACTCAGCACTTTACAGGTTACATTACAGTAGAGGGAGGTACAGTAAGTGCAGTAGGTATACAGTGTATGTATATTATATTTATATAGTGCTAACAGGTGTACTCAGCACTTTACAGGTTACATTACAGCAGAGGGAGGTACAGTAAGTGCAGTAGGTATACAGTGTATGTATATTTTATTTATATAGCGCTAACAGGTGTACTCAGCACCTTAAAGGTTACATTACAGTAGAGGGAGGTACAGTAAGTGCAGTAGGTATACAGTGTATGTATATTTTATTTATATAGCACTAACAGGTGTACTCAGTACTTTACAGGTTACATTACAGTAGAGGGAGGTACAGTAAGTGCAGTAGGTATACAGTGTATGTATATTATATTTATATAGTGCTAACAGGTGTACTCAGCACTTTACAGGTTACATTACAGTAGAGGGAGGTACAGTAAGTGCAGTAGGTATACAGTGTATGCATATTATATTTATATAGCGCTAACAGGTGTACTCAGCACTTTACAGGCTACATTACAGTAGAAGGAGGTGCAGTAAGTGCAGTAGGTATACAGTGTATGTATATTATATTTATATAGCGCTAACAGGTGTACTCAGCACTATACAGGTTACATTACAGTAGAGGGGGGTACAGTAAGTGCAGTAGGTATACAGTGTATGTATATTTTATTTATATAGCGCTAACAGGTGTACTCAGCACTTTACAGGTTACATTACAGTAGAGGGAGGTACAGTAAGTGCAGTAGGTATACAGTGTATGTATATTATATTTATATAGCGCTAACAGGTGTACTCAGCACCTTACAGGTTACATTACAGTAGAGGGAGGTACAGTAAGTGCAGTAGGTATACAGTGTATGTATATTATATTTATATCGCACTAACAGGTGTACTCAGCACTTTACAGGTTACATTACAGTAGAGGGAGGCACAGTAAGTGCAGTAGGTATACAGTGTATGCATATTATATTTATATAGCGCTAACAGGTGTACTCAGCACCTTACAGGTTACATTACAGTAGAGGGAGGTACAGTAAGTGCAGTAGGTATACAGTGTATGTATATTATATTTATATAACGCTAACAGGTGTACTCAGCACTTTACAGATTACATTACAGTAGAGGGAGGTACAGTAAGTGCAGTAGGTATACAGTGTATGTATATTATATTTATATAACGCTAACAGGTGTACTCAGCACTTTACAGATTACATTACAGTAGAGGGAGGTACAGTAAGTGCAGTAGGTATACAGTGTATGTATATTGTATTTATATAACGCTAACAGGTGTACTCAGTACTTTACAGGTTACATTACAGCAGAGGGAGGTACAGTAAGTGCAGTAGGTATACAGTGTATGTATATTATATTTATATAGCGCTAACAGGTGTACTCAGCACTTTACAGGTTACATTACAGTAGAGGGAGGTACAGTAAGTGCAGTAGGTATACAGTGTATGTATATTGTATTTATATAGCGCTAACAGGTGTACTCAGCGCTTTACAGGTTACATTACAGTAGAGGGAGGTACAGTAAGTGCAGTAGGTATACAGTGTATGTATATTATATTTATATAGTGCTAACAGGTGTACTCAGCACTTTACAGGTTACATTACAGTAGAGGGAGGTACAGTAAGTGCAGTAGGTATACAGTGTATGCATATTATATTTATATAGCGCTAACAGGTGTACTCAGCACTTTACAGGCTACATTACAGTAGAAGGAGGTGCAGTAAGTGCAGTAGGTATACAGTGTATGTATATTATATTTATATAGCGCTAACAGGTGTACTCAGCACTATACAGGTTACATTACAGTAGAGGGGGGTACAGTAAGTGCAGTAGGTATACAGTGTATGTATATTTTATTTATATAGCGCTAACAGGTGTACTCAGCACTTTACAGGTTACATTACAGTAGAGGGAGGTACAGTAAGTGCAGTAGGTATACAGTGTATGTATATTATATTTATATAGCGCTAACAGGTGTACTCAGCACCTTACAGGTTACCTTACAGTAGAGGGAGGTACAGTAAGTGCAGTAGGTATACAGTGTATGTATATTATATTTATATCGCACTAACAGGTGTACTCAGCACTTTACAGGTTACATTACAGTAGAGGGAGGCACAGTAAGTGCAGTAGGTATACAGTGTATGCATATTATATTTATATAGCGCTAACAGGTGTACTCAGCACTATACAGGTTACATTACAGTAGAGGGGGGTACAGTAAGTGCAGTAGGTATACAGTGTATGTATATTTTATTTATATAGTGCTAACAGGTGTACTCAGCACTTTACAGGTTACATTACAGCAGAGGGAGGTACAGTAAGTGCGGTAGGTATACAGTGTATGTATATTATATTTATATAGCGCTAACAGGTGTACTCAGCACCTTACAGGTTACATTACAGTAGAGGGAGGTACAGTAAGTGCAGTAGGTATACAGTGTATGTATATTATATTTATATCGCACTAACAGGTGTACTCAGCACTTTACAGGTTACATTACAGTAGAGGGAGGCACAGTAAGTGCAGTAGGTATACAGTGTATGCATATTATATTTATATAGCGCTAACAGGTGTACTCAGCACCTTACAGGTTACATTACAGTAGAGGGAGGTACAGTAAGTGCAGTAGGTATACAGTGTATGTATATTATATTTATATCGCACTAACAGGTGTACTCAGCACTTTACAGGTTACATTACAGTAGAGGGAGGTACAGTAAGTGCAGTAGGTATACAGTGTATGTATATTATATTTATATAGCGCTAACAGGTGTACTCAGCACTTTACAGGTTACATTACAGTAGAGGGAGGTACAGTAAGTGCAGTAGGTATACAGTGTATGCATATTATATTTATATAGCGCTAACAGGTGTACTCAGCACCTTACAGGTTACATTACAGTAGAGGGAGGTACAGTAAGTGCAGTAGGTATACAGTGTATGTATATTATATTTATATCGCACTAACAGGTGTACTCAGCACTTTACAGGTTACATTACAGTAGAGGGAGGTACAGTAAGTGCAGTAGGTATACAGTGTATGTATATTATATTTATATAGCGCTAACAGGTGTACTCAGCACTTTACAGGTTACATTACAGTAGAGGGAGGTACAGTAAGTGCAGTAGGTATACAGTGTATGTATATTATATTTATATCGCACTAACAGGTGTACTCAGCACTTTACAGGTTACATTACAGTAGAGGGAGGTACAGTAAGTGCAGTAGGTATACAGTGTATGTATATTATATTTATATAGCGCTAACAGGTGTACTCAGCACTTTACAGGTTACATTACAGTAGAGGGAGGTACAGTAAGTGCAGTAGGTATACAGTGTGTGTATATTATATTTATATAGCACTAACAGGTGTACTCCGCACTTTACAGGTTACATTACAGTAGAGGGAGGTACAGTAAGTGCAGTAGGTATACAGTGTATGTATATTATATTTATATAGCACTAACAGGTGTACTCAGCACTTTACAGGTTACATTACAGTAGAGGGAGGTACAGTAAGTGCAGTAGGTATACAGTGTGTGTATATTATATTTATATAGCACTAACAGGTGTACTCAGCACTTTACAGGTTACATTACAGTAGAGGGAGGCACAGTAAGTGCAGTAGGTATACAGTGTATGCATATTTTATTTATATAGCGCTAACAGGTGTACTCAGCATGTTACAGGTTACATTACAGTAGAGGGAGGCACAGTAAGTGCAGTAGGTATACAGTGTATGTATATTATATTTATATAGTGCTAACAGGTGTACTCAGCACTTTACAGGTTACATTACAGTAGAGGGAGGTACAGTAAGTGCAGTAGGTATACAGTGTATGCATATTATATTTATATAGCGCTAACAGGTGTACTCAGCACTTTACAGGCTACATTACAGTAGAAGGAGGTGCAGTAAGTGCAGTAGGTATACAGTGTATGTATATTATATTTATATAGCGCTAACAGGTGTACTCAGCACTATACAGGTTACATTACAGTAGAGGGGGGTACAGTAAGTGCAGTAGGTATACAGTGTATGTATATTTTATTTATATAGCGCTAACAGGTGTACTCAGCACTTTACAGGTTACATTACAGTAGAGGGAGGTAAAGTAAGTGCAGTAGGTATACAGTGTATGTATATTATATTTATATAGCGCTAACAGGTGTACTCAGCACCTTACAGGTTACATTACAGTAGAGGGAGGTACAGTAAGTGCAGTAGGTATACAGTGTATGTATATTATATTTATATCGCACTAACAGGTGTACTCAGCACTTTACAGGTTACATTACAGTAGAGGGAGGCACAGTAAGTGCAGTAGGTATACAGTGTATGCATATTATATTTATATAGCGCTAACAGGTGTACTCAGCACCTTACAGGTTACATTACAGTAGAGGGAGGTACAGTAAGTGCAGTAGGTATACAGTGTATGTATATTATATTTATATAACGCTAACAGGTGTACTCAGCACTTTACAGATTACATTACAGTAGAGGGAGGTACAGTAAGTGCAGTAGGTATACAGTGTATGTATATTATATTTATATAACGCTAACAGGTGTACTCAGCACTTTACAGATTACATTACAGTAGAGGGAGGTACAGTAAGTGCAGTAGGTATACAGACTGTATACCTACTGCACTTACTGTACCTCCCTCTACTGTAATGTAATCTGTAAAGTGCTGAGTACACCTGTTAGCGTTATATAAATATAATATACATACACTGTATACCTACTGCACTTACTGTACCTCCCTCTACTGTAATGTAATCTGTAAAGTGCTGAGTACACCTGTTAGCGTTATATAAATATAATATACATACACTGTATACCTACTGCACTTACTGTACCTCCCTCTACTGTAATGTAACCTGTAAGGTGCTGAGTACACCTGTTAGCGCTATATAAATATAATATGCATACACTGTATACCTACTGCACTTACTGTGCCTCCCTCTACTGTAATGTAACCTGTAAAGTGCTGAGTACACCTGTTAGTGCGATATAAATATAATATACATACACTGTATACCTACTGCACTTACTGTACCTCCCTCTACTGTAATGTAACCTGTAAGGTGCTGAGTACACCTGTTAGCGCTATATAAATATAATATACATACACTGTATACCTACTGCACTTACTTTACCTCCCTCTACTGTAATGTAACCTGTAAAGTGCTGAGTACACCTGTTAGCGCTATATAAATAAAATATACATACACTGTATACCTACTGCACTTACTGTACCCCCCTCTACTGTAATGTAACCTGTATAGTGCTGAGTACACCTGTTAGCGCTATATAAATATAATATACATACACTGTATACCTACTGCACTTACTGCACCTCCTTCTACTGTAATGTAGCCTGTAAAGTGCTGAGTACACCTGTTAGCGCTATATAAATATAATATGCATACACTGTATACCTACTGCACTTACTGTACCTCCCTCTACTGTAATGTAACCTGTAAAGTGCTGAGTACACCTGTTAGCGCTATATAAATATAATATACATAAACTGTATACCTACTGCACTTACTGTACCTCCCTCTGCTGTAATGTAACCTGTAAAGTACTGAGTACACCTGTTAGCGTTATATAAATACAATATACATACACTGTATAATACAGTGTATGTATATTGTATTTATATAACGCTAACAGGTGTACTCAGTACTTTACAGGTTACATTACAGCAGAGGGAGGTACAGTAAGTGCAGTAGGTATACAGTTTATGTATATTATATTTATATAGCGCTAACAGGTGTACTCAGCACTTTACAGGTTACATTACAGTAGAGGGAGGTACAGTAAGTGCAGTAGGTATACAGTGTATTTATATTGTATTTATATAGCGCTAACAGGTGTACTCAGCGCTTTACAGGTTACATTACAGTAGAGGGAGGTACAGTAAGTGCAGTAGGTATACAGTGTATGTATATTATATTTATATGGTGCTAACAGGTGTACTCAGCACTTTACAGGTTACATTACAGTAGAGGGAGGTACAGTAAGTGCAGTAGGTATACAGTGTATGCATATTATATTTATATAGCGCTAACAGGTGTACTCAGCACTTTACAGGCTACATTACAGTAGAAGGAGGTGCAGTAAGTGCAGTAGGTATACAGTGTATGTATATTATATTTATATAGCGCTAACAGGTGTACTCAGCACTATACAGGTTACATTACAGTAGAGGGGGTACAGTAAGTGCAGTAGGTATACAGTGTATGTATATTTTATTTATATAGCGCTAACAGGTGTACTCAGCACTTTACAGGTTACATTACAGTAGAGGGAGGTACAGTAAGTGCAGTAGGTATACAGTGTATGTATATTATATTTATATAGCGCTAACAGGTGTACTCAGCACCTTACAGGTTACATTACAGTAGAGGGAGGTACAGTAAGTGCAGTAGGTATACAGTGTATGTATATTATATTTATATCGCACTAACAGGTGTACTCAGCACTTTACAGGTTACATTACAGTAGAGGGAAGTACAGTAAGTGCAGTAGGTATACAGTGTATGTATATTATATTTATATAGCGCTAACAGGTGTACTCAGCACTTTACAGGTTACATTACAGTAGAGGGAGGTACAGTAAGTGCAGTAGGTATACAGTGTATGTATATTATATTTATATAGCACTAACAGGTGTACTCCGCACTTTACAGGTTACATTACAGTAGAGGGAGGTACAGTAAGTGCAGTAGGTATACAGTGTATGTATATTATATTTATATAGCACTAACAGGTGTACTCAGCACTTTACAGGTTACATTACAGTAGAGGGAGGTACAGTAAGTGCAGTAGGTATACAGTGTGTATATTATATTTATATAGCACTAACAGGTGTACTCAGCACTTTACAGGTTACATTACAGTAGAGGGAGGCACAGTAAGTGCAGTAGGTATACAGTGTATGTATATTATATTGATATCGCACTTACAGGTGTACTCAGCACTTTACAGGTTACATTACAGTAGAGGGAGGTACAGTAAGTGCAGTAGGTATACAGTGTATGCATATTATATTTATATAGCGCTAACAGGTGTACTCAGCACTATACAGGTTACATTACAGTAGAGGGGGGTACAGTAAGTGCAGTAGGTATACAGTGTATGTATATTATATTTATATCGCACTTACAGGTGTACTCAGCACTTTACAGGTTACATTACAGTAGAGGGAGGTACAGTAAGTGCAGTAGGTATACAGTGTATGCATATTATATTTATATAGCGCTAACAGGTGTACTCAGCACTATACAGGTTACATTACAGTAGAGGGGGGTACAGTAAGTGCAGTAGGTATACAGTGTATGTATATTTTATTTATATAGTGCTAACAGGTGTACTCGGCACTTTACAGGTTACATTACAGTAGAGGGAGGTACAGTAAGTGCAGTAGGTATACAGTGTGTGTATATTATATTTATATAGCGCTAACAGGTGTACTCAGCACTTTACAGGTTACATTACAGTAGAGGGAGGTACAGTAAGTGCAGTAGGTATACAGTGTATGTATATTATATTTATATCGCACTAACAGGTGTACTCAGCACTTTACAGGTTACATTACAGTAGAGGGAGGTACAGTAAGTGCAGTAGGTATACAGTGTATGTATATTATATTTATATAGCGCTAACAGGTGTACTCAGCACTTTACAGGTTACATTACAGTAGAGGGAGGTACAGTAAGTGCAGTAGGTATACAGTGTGTGTATATTATATTTATATAGCACTAACAGGTGTACTCCGCACTTTACAGGTTACATTACAGTAGAGGGAGGTACAGTAAGTGCAGTAGGTATACAGTGTATGTATATTATATTTATATAGCACTAACAGGTGTACTCAGCACTTTACAGGTTACATTACAGTAGAGGGAGGTACAGTGAGTGCAGTAGGTATACAGTGTGTGTATATTATATTTATATAGCACTAACAGGTGTACTCAGCACTTTACAGGTTACATTACAGTAGAGGGAGGCACAGTAAGTGCAGTAGGCAGGGCTCGAGTCCTGCAGGAACGCATGGGAACGGCGTTCCTGCACTTTTTCCAAAGCAGGAACGCCGTTCCCAGTCCTGCAGGACCTGCCCTGCTAACTGCACACAGGGGCCATCACACGCGGCGTTCTTCTCCAGCTCTCTCAGCTTCAACTCTCGCGAGACCCGCAGCTGTAAGAGCGTTGCCACGGTTACCATGGCAACGCTCCGCACAGGCGAGTCTCGCGAGAGTTGAAGCTGAGAGAGCTGGAGAAGAACGCCGCGTGTGATGGCCCCTGTGTGCAGCGGCTGCTACCCTCCACCGGACCACCAGGCGATCTCCCCCCTCCCTGACAAGGTAAGAAGCAGGGAGGGGGGAATAAAGTAAAAAAAAACATAAACACATAAAAGTTAAAAAGCAAATGCATCCCCCCCCATCATCCAGCACACACACACATAATCCAGCACACACACACATAATCCAGCACACACACACACATAATCCAGTACACACACACACACAATCCAGTACACACACACACACAATCCAGTACACACACACACACACACATAATCCAGTACACACACACACACACACATAATCCAGCACACACACACACATAATCCAGCACACACACACACATAATCCAGCACACACACACACATAATCCAGTACACACACACATAATCCAGTACACACACACACACATAATCCAGTACACACACACATATAATCCAGTACACACACATATAATCCAGTACACACACACACACATAATCCAGTACACACACACACACACACACATAATCCAGTACACACACACATAATCCAGTACACACACACACACACATAATCCAGTACACACACACACACACACATAATCCAGTACACACACACACATAATCCAGTACACACACACACACACACACATAATCCAGTACACACACACATAATCCAGCACACACACATAATCCAGCACACACATAATCCAGCACACACACACATAATCCAGCACACACACACACATAATCCAGCACACACACACACATAATCCAGTACACACACACACATAATCCAGTACACACACGCATAATCCAGTACACACACACACATAATCCAGTACACACACACATAATCCAGTACACACACACATAATCCAGTACACACACACATAATCCAGTACACACACACATCATCCAGCACACACACACATCATCCAGCACACACACACATCATCCAGCACACACACACACATCATCCAGCGCACACACACACACACAATCATCCAGCACCCACACACACACAATCATCCAGCACCCACACACACACACACACACATAATCCAGCACACACACACACACTGCATTCATTATTCACAATCTGCACTTACTACAAACACACTACATTCATTATACACACTCTGCACTCATTACAAACACACTAAATTCACTGTACACACTGCACTCACTACACACACTACATTCACTATACACACTCTGCATTCATTATACACACTCTGCATTCACTACACACAAACTACATACACTGCATTCATTATACACACTGCATTCATTATACACACTCTGCACTCACTACAAACACACTACATTCACTATACACACTCTGCATTCATTATATAGACTCTGCATTCATTATACACACTCTGCTCTCACCACAAACACACTACATTTATTATACACAATCCGCACTCACTACAAACACACTGCATTCATTATACACACTCTACACTTACTACAAACACACTACATTCATTATACACACTCTACACTTACTACAAACACACTACATTCATTATACACACACTGCACTCACAGCAAACACACTACATTCATTATACACACTCTGCACTCACTACAAACACACTACATTCATTATACACACTGCACTCACTACAAACACACTACATTCATTATCCATACTCTGCATTCACTACAAACACACTACATTCATTATACACACCCTGCACTGCACTATAGGAGTGTAATTTTTTTTTTAAGGGGGGGGGGGGGGGGGGGAGGCGGAATCTTGGGTGAGTTCCCACACTTTTTTCCCCAGGACTTGACCCCTGGCAGTAGGTATACAGTGTATGCATATTTTATTTATATAGCGCTAACAGGTGTACTCAGCATGTTACAGGTTACATTACAGTAGAGGGAGGTACAGTAAGTGCAGTAGGTATACAGTGTATGCATATTATATTTATATAGCGCTAACAGGTGTACTCAGCACTATACAGGTTACATTACAGTAGAGGGGGGTACAGTAAGTGCAGTAGGTATACAGTGTATGTATATTATATTTATATCGCACTTACAGGTGTACTCAGCACTTTACAGGTTACATTACAGTAGAGGGAGGTACAGTAAGTGCAGTAGGTATACAGTGTATGCATATTATATTTATATAGCGCTAACAGGTGTACTCAGCACTATACAGGTTACATTACAGTAGAGGGGGGTACAGTAAGTGCAGTAGGTATACAGTGTATGTATATTTTATTTATATCGCACTAACAGGTGTACTCAGCACTTTACAGGTTACATTACAGTAGAGGGAGGTACAGTAAGTGCAGTAGGTATACAGTGTATGTATATTATATTTATATAGCGCTAACAGGTGTACTCAGCACTTTACAGGTTACATTACAGTAGAGGGAGGTACAGTAAGTGCAGTAGGTATACAGTGTATGTATATTATATTTATATCGCACTAACAGGTGTACTCAGCACTTTACAGGTTACATTACAGTAGAGGGAGGTACAGTAAGTGCAGTAGGTATACAGTGTATGTATATTATATTTATATAGCGCTAACAGGTGTACTCAGCACTTTACAGGTTACATTACAGTAGAGGGAGGTACAGTAAGTGCAGTAGGTATACAGTGTGTGTATATTATATTTATATAGCACTAACAGGTGTACTCCGCACTTTACAGGTTACATTACAGTAGAGGGAGGTACAGTAAGTGCAGTAGGTATACAGTGTATGTATATTATATTTATATAGCACTAACAGGTGTACTCAGCACTTTACAGGTTACATTACAGTAGAGGGAGGTACAGTAAGTGCAGTAGGTATACAGTGTGTGTATATTATATTTATATAGCACTAACAGGTGTACTCAGCACTTTACAGGTTACATTACAGTAGAGGGAGGCACAGTAAGTGCAGTAGGTATACAGTGTATGCATATTTTATTTATATAGCGCTAACAGGTGTACTCAGCATGTTACAGGTTACATTACAGTAGAGGGAGGTACAGTAAGTGCAGTAGGTATACAGTGTATGTATATTATATTTATATAGTGCTAACAGGTGTACTCAGCACTTTACAGGTTACATTACAGTAGAGGGAGGTACAGTAAGTGCAGTAGGTATACAGTGTATGCATATTATATTTATATAGCGCTAACAGGTGTACTCAGCACTTTACAGGCTACATTACAGTAGAAGGAGGTGCAGTAAGTGCAGTAGGTATACAGTGTATGTATATTATATTTATATAGCGCTAACAGATGTACTCAGCACTATACAGGTTACATTACAGTAGAGAGGGGTACAGTAAGTGCAGTAGGTATACAGTGTATGTATATTTTATTTATATAGCGCTAACAGGTGTACTCAGCACTTTACAGGTTACATTACAGTAGAGGGAGGTACAGTAAGTGCAGTAGGTATACAGTGTATGTATATTATATATATATAGCGCTAACAGGTGTACTCAGCACCTTACAGGTTACATTACAGTAGAGGGAGGTACAGTAAGTGCAGTAGGTATACAGTGTATGTATATTATATTTATATCGCACTAACAGGTGTACTCAGCACTTTACAGGTTACATTACAGTAGAGGGAGGCACAGTAAGTGCAGTAGGTATACAGTGTATGCATATTATATTTATATAGCGCTAACAGGTGTACTCAGCACCTTACAGGTTACATTACAGTAGAGGGAGGTACAGTAAGTGCAGTAGGTATACAGTGTATGTATATTATATTTATATAACGCTAACAGGTGTACTCAGCACTTTACAGATTACATTACAGTAGAGGGAGGTACAGTAAG
Organism: Pelobates fuscus; assembly: GCF_036172605.1. NCBI lineage: Eukaryota > Metazoa > Chordata > Amphibia > Anura > Pelobatidae > Pelobates > Pelobates fuscus. The sequence goes on from NC_086326.1 coordinate 627,138, forward strand.
TGCAGTAGGTATACAGTGTATGTATATTGTATTTATATAACGCTAACAGGTGTACTCAGTACTTTACAGGTTACATTACAGCAGAGGGAGGTACAGTAAGTGCAGCAGGTATACAGTGTATGTATATTATATTTATATAGCGCTAACAGGTGTACTCAGCACTTTACAGGTTACATTACAGTAGAGGGAGGTACAGTAAGTGCAGTAGGTATACAGTGTATGTATATTATATTTATATAGCGCTAACAGGTGTACTCAGCACCTTACAGGTTACATTACAGTAGAGGGAGGTACAGTAAGTGCAGTAGGTATACAGTGTATGTATATTATATTTATATCGCACTAACAGGTGTACTCAGCACTTTACAGGTTACATTACAGTAGAGGGAGGCACAGTAAGTGCAGTAGGTATACAGTGTATGCATATTAAATTTATATAGCGCTAACAGGTGTACTCAGCACCTTACAGGTTACATTACAGTAGAGGGAGGTACAGTAAGTGCAGTAGGTATACAGTGTATGTATATTATATTTATATCGCACTAACAGGTGTACTCAGCACTTTACAGGTTACATTACAGTAGAGGGAGGTACAGTAAGTGCAGTAGGTATACAGTGTATGTATATTATATTTATATAGCGCTAACAGGTGTACTCAGCACTTTACAGGTTACATTACAGTAGAGGGAGGTACAGTAAGTGCAGTAGGTATACAGTGTGTGTATATTATATTTATATAGCACTAACAGGTGTACTCCGCACTTTACAGGTTACATTACAGTAGAGGGAGGTACAGTAAGTGCAGTAGGTATACAGTGTATGTATATTATATTTATATAGCACTAACAGGTGTACTCAGCACTTTACAGGTTACATTACAGTAGAGGGAGGTACAGTAAGTGCAGTAGGTATACAGTGTGTGTATATTATATTTATATAGCACTAACAGGTGTACTCAGCACTTTACAGGTTACATTACAGTAGAGGGAGGCACAGTAAGTGCAGTAGGTATACAGTGTATGCATATTATATTTATATAGCGCTAACAGGTTTACTCAGCACCTTACAGGTTACATTACAGTAGAGGGAGGTACAGTAAGTGCAGTAGGTATACAGTGTATGTATATTATATTTATATCGCACTTACAGGTGTACTCAGCACTTTACAGGTTACATTACAGTAGAGGGAGGTACAGTAAGTGCAGTAGGTATACAGTGTATGCATATTATATTTATATAGCGCTAACAGGTGTACTCAGCAGCTTACAGGTTACATTAGAGTAGAGGGAGGTACAGTAAGTGCAGTAGGTATACAGTGTATGTATATTATATTTATATCGCACTAACAGGTGTACTCAGCACTTTACAGGTTACATTACAGTAGAGGGAGGCACAGTAAGTGCAGTAGGTATACAGTGTATGCATATTATATTTATATAGCGCTAACAGGTGTACTCAGCACCTTAAAGGTTACATTACAGTAGAGGGAGGTACAGTAAGTGCAGTAGGTATACAGTGTATGTATATTATATTTATATCGCACTAACAGGTGTTCTCAGCACTTTACAGGTTACATTACAGTAGAGGGAGGTACAGTAAGTGCAGTAGGTATACAGTGTATGTATATTATATTTATATAGCGCTAACAGGTGTACTCAGCACTTTACAGGTTACATTACAGTAGAGGGAGGTACAGTAAGTGCAGTAGGTATACAGTGTATGTATATTATATTTATATAGCGCTAACAGGTGTACTCCGCACTTTACAGGTTACATTACAGTAGAGGGAGGTACAGTAAGTGCAGTAGGTATACAGTGTATGTATATTATATTTATATAGCGCTAACAGGTGTACTCCGCACTTTACAGGTTACATTACAGTAGAGGGAGGTACATTAAGTGCAGTAGGTATACAGTGTATGTATATTATATTTATATAGCGCTAACAGGTGTACTCAGCACTTTACAGGTTACATTACAGTAGAGGGAGGTGCAGTAAGTGCAGTAGGTATACAGTGTATGTATATTAACCCCTTAACGCCGTTACGGCGTTCTATGCCGTCGCGGCTTTAATGGGCTTTAAAGCCGTTGCGGCGGCATAGAACGCCGTAACGGCTTAAGCCCCCAGAAGATCGCAGCTACTTACCTCCGCCGCGATCCTCTTCTGGGGGGCTGCCTGACAGCCCAGGCAGCCCCCCTCCGGCAAATGAGGCCCCCGGGGGCCATGTGATCGCTCTCAAAGAGCGATCACATGGCCCCCTATAGCTGGCTATGGATCTGCCAGCAGGGGGACTGTCTAAAATATTAGACAGTCCCCCTGCTGGTAGGAAGAGTAAAAAAAAATTATTAAACATGTGTAAAATTAAATTAAAAGTATTTATATATATATATAATATGTATTTATATTATATATATAATATATATACATATTATATATATGTAACGTCATACAAAGTGTATTTTAATACTAATATAAGTATATATATTAATATTAAAATACACTTAGAATGACGTTACATATATATAATATGTATATATATTATATATATAATAGATATATACACATATATTATATATAAATACGTCTAATTACAATAATAAATAAATAAAATAATAAAATAAATAAATAAAATATTGAAACAAAATTTAAAATAAATTATATATGCATATGTAATTTCATTCTAACTGTATTTTGCTATTAATATATATATATTGGTAACATAATACACTTAGAATGACATTCTATATATATCTATCTATATATAAAATGCAAATAACCGCAAATATATATATAGAGATAAATACATATAATTACATAAAAGATTACATTAGTATGCACGTAGAATTTAAATACCTATAAATGCATATATATTAAAATTCTACGTATATATTTAAGTCATTTTTTAACATAATTATGTCATTTGATTAATTAAAATTTGATTGACATGCCTGACAACACAGGGAGAAAGTGCAGCGAATTTAATTCGCAAGCACTATATTTGACCCTGTAACTCTCCAAGACACCATAAAACCTGTACATAGGGGGTACTGTTTTACTCGGGAGACTTCGCTGAACTCAAATATTAGTGTTTAAAACTGGTAAATTTTATTAAAACAATGATATTTTAAGTAAAAGTGAAGTTTTTTGCATTGTTTTCAAACAAATGGCACTTTTATGGACTATATTATTGTTGTAATATGTTTTACTGTTTTAAAACACTAATATTTGTGTTTAGTGAAGTCTCCCGAGAATAACAGTACCCCCCATGTACAGGTTTTATGGTGTTTTGGAAAGTTAGAGAGTCACATATAAGGCTTGCATTTCATTTTTTTGACATTGAAATTTGCCAGATTAGTTATGTTGCCTTTGAGATCGTATGGTAGCCCAGGAATAAGAATTACCCCCATGATGGCATACCATTTGCAAAAGTAGACAACCCAAGGTATTGCAAATGGGGTATGCCCAGTCATTTTTAGTAGCCACTTAGTCACAAACACTGGCCAAATATTAGTTTTTTGCTTTTTTCACACAAAAACAAATATGAACGCTAACTTTGGCCAGTGTTTGTGACTAAGTGGCTACTAAAAAAAGACTAAACATACCCCACTTGCAATACCTTGGGTTGTCTACTTTTTCAAATGGTATGCCATTATGGGGGTAATTCTCATTCCTGGGCTACCACACTGTCTCAAAGGTAACATTACTAATCTGGCAAATTTCAATTTGAAAATGGAACGTTCTATATTTGACCCTGTAACTTTCCAAAACACCATAAAACCTGTTAATAGGGGGTACTGTTGTACTCGTGAGACATCGCTGATTACAAATATGTGCTTTTTGTTGCAGTAAAACCTAACAGTATTATGACATGTACAGCTAAAATGTGAGGCGGAACTACAAATTAAAAAAAAAAAAAAAATTCTCACAGTTTTTTACATTTTATTCATAATAAATTATGTTTCATATATAAATATTTGATATAAAATGAAAGCCCTGTTTCTCCTGAACAAAATGATATATAATAAGTGTGGGTGCATATAATATGAAAGAGGGGAACTACGGGTGAACAGACATATAGCGCAAATTCCAGTTTTTGTTTACGTTTTGTTTTGATCAGAACGTGTACTATTGACTCCGTCCTGAAGGGGTTAAATTTATATATCACTAACAGGTGTACTCAGCACTTTACAGGTTACATTACAGTAGAGGGAGGTACAGTAAGTGCAGTAGGTATACAGTGTGTGTATATTATATTTATATAGCACTAACAGGTGTACTCAGCACTTTACAGGTTACATTACAGTAGAGGGAGGCACAGTAAGTGCAGTAGGTATACAGTGTATGCATATTATATTTATTTCGCACTAACAGGTGTACTCAGCACTTTACAGGTTACATTACAGTAGAGGGAGGTACAGTAAGTGCAGTAGGTATACAGTGTATGTATATTATATTTATATAGCACTAACAGGTGTACTCAGCACTTTACAGGTTACATTACAGTAGAGGGAGGTACAGTAAGTGCAGTAGGTATACAGTGTATGTATATTTTATTTATATAGCGCTAACAGGTGTACTCAGCACGTTACAGGTTACATTACAGTAGTGGGAGGTGCAGTAAGTGCAGTAGGTATACAGTGTGTGTATATTATATTTATATAGCACTAACAGGTGTACTCAGCACTTTACAGGTTACATTACAGTAGAGGGATGTACAGTAAGTGCAGTAGGTATACAGTGTATGCATATTATATTTATATAGCGCTAACAGGTGTACTCAGCACGTTACAGGTTACATTACAGTAGTGGGAGGTGCAGTAAGTGCAGTAGGTATACAGTGTGTGTATATTATATTTATATAGCACTAACAGGTGTACTCAGCACTTTACAGGTTACATTACAGTAGAGGGATGTACAGTAAGTGCAGTAGGTATACAGTGTATGCATATTATATTTATATAGCGCTAACAGGTGTACTCAGCACGTTACAGGTTACATTACAGTAGTGGGAGGTGCAGTAAGTGCAGTAGGTATACAGTGTGTGTATATTATATTTATATAGCACTAACAGGTGTACTCAGCACTTTACAGGTTACATTACAGTAGAGGGATGTACAGTAAGTGCAGTAGGTATACAGTGTATGTATATTTTATTTATATAGCACTAACAGGTGTACTCAGCACGTTACAGTCCTACTTTTCCTCTCTCATTAGTTCATGCTCCCTCAATCCCAGACGTCTCTTTGACACTTTTAATTCCCTTCTCCGCCCTGCTGTGGCCACCCCCCAAACTAACCTTACAGCTGATAGCTTTGCATATTACTTTACTGACAAGATTGAACAGCTAAGGAAACAATTCTCCCCTCCTTGCCTTTCTCTTTCTCAACCACACATAAATCATGCTTTCCCTACCCTTCAGACTTTCTCCCCAGCTACTGAACAAGAGGTGGCTGCACTTCTCCATTCCTCTCGCCCCACCACTTGCCCACTTGATCCTGTCCCATCTCACCTCATCAGATCTCTCTCCCCTTGTCTTGTGCCTATCCTAACACACATCTTTAACTGCTCTCTCTCTTCTGGCACTGTTCCTGCTGACCTTAAACATGCCACTGTAATACCTATCCTGAAAAAACCATCTCTTGACCCGTCCTCCCCCTCTAACTATCGTCCCATATCCCTGCTCCCTTACTCATCAAAGCTTTTGGAAAGACTTGTCTTTACCCGTGTGTCTCACTTCCTTAATTCCAACTCTCTCCTTGACCCTCTTCAGTCTGGCTTCCGCCCTCTCCACTCTACTGAGACCGCTCTTATCAAAGTGACTAATGACCTAATCTCCGCTAAATCCAAAGGTCACTACTCCATATTAATTCTCCTTGACCTCTCTGCTGCCTTTGACACAGTTGATCATGCTCTCCTCCTTCAAACTCTTCAATCACTCGGTCTCTGTGACTCTGTCCTCTCTTGGTTTTCCTCCTATCTCTCCCAACGCTCATTTAGTGTCTCCTTTTCCAAGGATACCTCCTCCCCTCGCCCTGTCTCGGTTGGAGTTCCCCAAGGCTCTGTCCTTGGTCCCCTTCTATTTTCTCTTTATACTGCCTCTCTTGGAAAACTTATTGCCTCTTTTGGATTCAACTACCACCTGTACGCTGATGACACTCAGATATACCTCTCCTCACCGGACCTCTCCCCGGCCGTCCTGCAACGTGTCACTGCTTGCCTCTCTTCCATCTCTGACTGGATGTCGTCACGCTTTCTCAAACTTAACCTCTCAAAAACTGAACTCCTTGTCTTTCCTCCTCCTAATACTGATCCTCCTCTCTCACTCTCCCTTCAAGTCAGTGATATCCACATAAGTCCATCCCTACAAGCGCGCTGTCTTGGCGTCATACTTGACTCTGGTCTCACCTTTGAGTCTCACATCCAGTTTGTTGCCAAGTCCTGTAGGTTCCAACTCAAAAACATAGCCCGCATCCGCCCCTTTCTTACGCAAGATGCTACCAAGGAGCTTGTCCATGCTCTAGTAATTTCCCGCATGGATTACTGTAACCCTCTCCTGATTGGTCTCCCCAAAAGCCGTACTGCCCCGCTACAGTCTGTAATGAATGCTGCAGCTAGACTGATTTTCCTATCCAGTCGGTCCTCTCACACCTCGCCCCTCTGCCAGTCCTTACATTGGCTCCCTGTATCCTATAGGAGTCAATTCAAAGTGCTAACCCATACATTTAAAGCACTGAACAATTCCAGCCCCTCTTATATCTCTTCACTGATCCAGAGGTATGCCCCTCCTCGTACCCTCCGCTCTGCCCGCGACCACCTCCTGACCGCTGCTCGCACCCGTACGGCCAACTCACGCTTGCAGGACCTCTCACGGGCGGCTCCTCTCCTATGGAATAACTTGCTTCTGCCATCAGACTCTCCCCTAGTCTTCAATCATTTAAGAAGGGCCTTAAAACCCATCTCTTCAGGAAAGCGTATGGCCTCCCAGAGTAATCTCTCCCTTACATACCTGTCGCTTGCTCTCCTATGGGATAGTGCTTTGCTCTCTCCTCCAGCTCTGCTTCACTCCTACTTGATATTTCCTATCCTAATGTTTCTAATACCCCACCTCCTATAGACTGTAAGCTCATTTGAGCAGGGTCCTCTTCAACCTATCATTCCTGTAAGTTTTCTTGTAATTGTCTTATTTATTGTTACATCCCCCCCTCTCAAAATATTGTAAAGCGCTACGGAATCTGTTGGCGCTATATAAATGGCAATAATAATAATAATAATAATAATAATAATAATAATAACATTACAGTAGAGGGAGGTACAGTAAGTGCAGTAGGTATACAGTGTGTTACGGTACCACCTTCCGAGCTCCATACACAGTCTTTAGTCACTTGTAATCCCGGTTCCCCCAATAACGAGACCAAGCTCCATTATGAGGGTAAAACATGAACTGAGGACTGGATCAGCCAGCCTGCCTTTTATTTGCATTTCACACACACAGGCCACACCCAAGGGGAGGCATAAAATAACCACTGGCATCGATGGTACATCCCACACATTCCCTCCCCTTGGTGTGACACATAATCCTATTATACATACAGTTTGAAATATACTTTTATACAACTTTCATAACTTCAAATCCATCCATCATATTCACATAAGAGGCACATATTCAGATTCAGCATACTTAAAACATAAACATTCTCAAAAATCACACCAATCCCTTCAGTGAATAAAAAGTTACTCGAAAGTCTGTTTATGACCGACCGCATGTACCTTTTCGTGCCCAAAATAGTTCCCTGGATTCGGGCTGTGCGGTCGGTCACTTGTTGGCCTAAAAATGGCTAAGTCCCGTTCGAAGTGGGTCGGTACTTCGACTTTCGTTGAACTGTCGAAGTATCGTCGATAGTACGGGTCGGCGGGTTCGAAGTTAAGATGGCCGCCGCCACGTGGTCCTTTGTCCGATGTCGGCCACCTCGAGGACTTTGGTAGCTTTGGCGCTTCGTTAGTTTCCGCTGTATTCGAAATGTCATTTGTACAAAGTCACAACCCTCCGCATGATCTCTCAGGGACCATAAGTACTGGGCAAATCAGACGGACCCAACAGTCTTTAGTCCAGATGGATGGGTCTGTCACATGGCTCCCTCCTTGTGGAACACTCCGGCAGACCCGGCTTGACCCTGTGGCGGGTCAACTTGGGGATGACCGGACTTAGGGAGAATAGGGACGTCTATTTGCCGGGATAACCCATCCGCATTCCCATTCTGCTTACCGGGCCGGTAGCTGATAGTGAAATTATAAGGCTGCAAGGCCAAACTCCACCTCAGCAGTCTGCCATTGTCCCCAGAGACCCGGTTAAGCCAGACGAGGGGGTTGTGGTCTGTTACGAGGGAAAATTCTTGTCCGTATAGGTAGGGGCTCAGTTTCTTCAGTGCCCAGACCAGGGCTAAACACTCTTTCTCTACTGCCGCATAACTCACTTCTCGAGGTAGTAACTTTCTGCTGAGATATGCGACAGGGTGCTCTCCTCCATCCTCCCCGACCTGGCTCAGCACAGCCCCCAGTCCATACATGGAAGCGTCTGTGTGGACAAGAAAACGTTTGTTAGGGACTGGGGCAGCCAGGACAGGGGCCTTCACAAGAGCCTGCTTCAGGGCTTGAAACGCGGCTTCACAAGCTGGAGACCACAGGACCTGCCTAGGTAAGTTCTTTTTAGTCAGATCAGTCAGGGGCTTGGCAATCGTGCTGTAGTCGGGGACAAAACGTCGATAATAACCCGCTGTCCCTAGGAAGGCAAGCACTTGGGTCTTGGTGATAGGTGTGGGCCAGTTAGCTACCGCTTCCACCTTGGCCGGTTCGGGTCTCTGGCTCCCACAACCCACCCGGTGACCCAAGTACTGCACTTCCGCCATGCCTAAATGGCACTTGTCTGGTTTCAGAGTCAGGCCGGCGGCCCGAATCTTGTCCAGCACTACCCCTACGTGTACTAGGTGGTCTTCCCAAGACTCACTGTAGACCGCGATGTCGTCCAGGTATGCACATGCAAATCCCTGGAAGCCATCTAGGAGCCTATCCACCATACGCTGGAAGGTAGCCGGAGCATTCTTCATCCCGAATGGCATGACCCTAAACTGGTACAGGCCAAACGGGGTGACGAATGCCGACTTGGGGATAGCATCCTCGGCCAGGGGGATCTGCCAGTACCCTTTACATAGGTCAATGGTGGTCAGATAGCGCCCCCTGGCAATGCGGTCTAATAACTCGTCTATCCGGGGCATCGGGTAGGCGTCAGTGGTAGTCCGCTCGTTGAGCCGCCTGTAATCCACACAGAACCGGGTGGTCCCATCTTTCTTGGGTACTAGGACTACGGGTGACGCCCACGGACTATCTGAGTGCTCAATAACCCCCAGCCGGGTCATCTCCTGTATCTCCTTCCGCATTCCTTCTCGGACTGCTTCCGGGATACGGTATGGGGGTTGTCGTAGGGGGTTCTGTCCGGGTGTCTCGACCTTGTGTATAGCTAGGTTGGTGTACCCGGGTTCTTGGGAGAACGTCGCCTGCTTCTCCCACAGAAGCTGTCTTGCCTGGGTTTTCTCGGCCGGGCTTAGTCGGTCACCTAGCTGTACGAGGCTAGTAAGGTCGGTCTGGGGATCCCTTTCTAGCAGGTCAGGTAAAGGTAAGTTCTCTGGGTCGTCGGTAGCTGGGGCACAAACTGCTGCAACATCCTCGGGTCGTTCCTGATACTCCTTGAGCATGTTCACATGAAAGGATCGTTGTACCCTTTCATCCGAACAGCTGGCTATAAGATAGGTAGTATCGCATACCTGAGCTAACACCTTGTACGGGCCCTGCCAAGATGCTTGCATCTTGTTTGCCTTCACAGGTTTGAGCACCAGAACCTTCTGCCCAACCTGGAAAACCCGCTGTCGAGCACCCCGATCGTACCATCGCTTCTGTTTCCCCTGGGCCGCCCGGAGATTTTCCCTTACCATCAGGGACAGTTTCTCCATGCGGTCCCGGAGTTCCAGAACATATGGCACTATGGGGGTCCCTTCTTGCTCCGTCTCCCCCTCCCAGTGTCCTCTAATGAGATCTAGGGGTCCACGAACCCTTCTCCCATAGAGTAACTCAAAGGGGGAGAACCCAGTCGATTCCTGGGGCACCTCTCTGTATGCAAATAGCAGATGAGGCAGAAATCGCTCCCAGTCTCTGCAAGTGTCAGTAAAGGTCCTCAGCATCTGTTTGAGGGTGCCATTAAATCGCTCGCAGAGACCGTTAGTCTGGGGGTGATATGGTGAACTAAGTAGCGGGTTGATGCCGCACACCTTCCACAGCTGCTGGGTGAGCACAGCGGTAAATTGGGTTCCCTGATCAGAGAGGATCTCCTGAGGGAACCCGACCCTAGTAAAGACTTTAACCAGGGCATCAGCAACCGTCTCTGCCTCTATATTAGACAGCGCTACTGCCTCTGGGTAACGGGTGGCGTAGTCTACCACAGTAAGAATATATTTCTTACCGGATGGACTAGCCCTGGCCAGTGGACCCACAATGTCAACGGCTATGCGGGAAAAGGGCTCTCCAATGATAGGCATCGGCTGTAGCCTAGCTTTTGGATGATCTCCTCGCTTACCTACCCGTTGACAAGTGTCGCACGTGCTACAATACATCCGCACATCTCGGTTAAAATTGGGCCAGAAAAAGTTTTGGGTGATTCTATGAGCTGTGCGGTGGGAACCTAGATGACCTGCCAACGGCACGTCATGCCCAATCCGCAGAATCTCCTGCCGATACTTTGCAGGTACTACTAGTTGTCGTTTCTGCGGAGGGGCATTCGGTTTCGGGGAAGGTTTCGGGATCCTGTACAGCCTATCCCCCACCCACTCGTAGTGTTCCCCACCTACTCCTTCTTCCCCAGCGTCGGCCCGGGCTCTGTACTTGGCTAACGTCGGGTCCTCCCTAGTTTCCTTCCCGTACATCTCTGGGGTATCCCAGCCTAACGGGGCCTGGTCTAAGGTACAAGTCGGGGTAGAGAGTCTTACCTGGGTCTCAGCAGCAGGTGGGCCGGCCTCAGCGGCACGGGTCTGGGCACGGGTCGTGACAGCGTCCACTGCAGCGGGGCCCATGGGAGCAAAGGCCGAAACAAGGGGGGCCAAGTCGTTGCCAAGGAGGACATCAGCGGGTAAATCCTTAATGACCCCCACATTCACGTGTCTAGCGCCCACTCCCCAATCCAAATGTACCCGGGCTACGGGTAGGCGAAATACTGCACCCCCGGCTACTCGTACTGCCACGGTATCCCCGGTATGTTGAGCTTCGGACACTAGGTGCTTTTGGAGCAAAGTCAGGGTTGCACCAGTGTCTCGTAGCCCACTGACTTCCCTTCCGTTGACCTTTACACTCTGTCGGTGGTGTTGTCGATTGTCCTGGTGGGCAGCCTGAACAGGGTCCGCCTCATGCAAGATGCCCCAGCATTCCTCTTCCTCTACACAGTGGGCTGCTGGAAGAGATGCTCGGGAAGGGGCCCCCGTGGGTTTTCTCCAGGACTGGTTCCTGTTGGCACGGTTCATCGGGCACTCCTGTCGCCTGTGCCCTAGCTGATTGCACAGGTAGCACCGAAGGGGTTCAGAGTACTCTCGGGCGTTAAACCGGGGTGGACGTTGGTACTGGGCAGACGGAGGGGGTGCGGATGGTCTGTTTATGGGAGGCTGATAAGTGGCAGCGGCTGGTGGGTATTCCGCTCTGGCTGTGGCCTTGGTGATGGAATTGTCCAGTCTGCGAGCGTCGGTGTACTCATCGGCCAAGCGAGCCGCCTCGTGTAGAGTGGAGGGCTTACGGTCTCTTACCCACTCTCTGACCCCTGTTGGCAATTTGTCGAAACAATGTTCCAATAAAAACATCTGCAGCACCTCTTCTCCTGACACCGCCTGGCACCCTGCCATCCAGTGGGCGGCTGTGCGATGTACCTTGCAGGCCCATTCAACGTATGAGTCCCCAGTTGTTTTTGCAGTGTCTCGGAACCTCCTCCGGTATGCCTCGGGTGTAACGGCATACCGGGCAAGTAAAGCTTCCCTGACGGTCACATAATCCCCGATCTCCTCATCCGAAATGGCCCGAAAAGCGTCGTTGGCCCGGCCGGATAACTTGCCGGACAGTATAGTAACCCAGTCTTCCGGGGGTACCTTGTGCAGGGCACATTGCCGCTCAAAATCCGCAAGGTACCCGTCAATCTCTCCTTCTGTCTCACTGAAGGCTTTGAAGGCCGCAAATGGCACTTTCTGTTTGTCCCCCGGGTTTGCTGTGACTGGGGCTGCTGCAGCACCGTTTTGGCGTAGCAGGCTGGCCTCCACAGCGGCTTGAACCTGGGTGATGATCTCCGCGGAGGGGTTGGGGCCATAATGGGCCAGCCTAATTCTTACCGCCCGGTCAAATCTTGCCTCCTCGGGGGTTCTGTCGTCTGGGCTGGGTCCATTGGTTCCCTCTGCCGCTGGTACTCCATCCATTTCCAGCAATAAAGCAATAATGTCCCTCTTCTTGAGGTTACTGGCCTGTCCGCCCCTTTGTTCCAATAAGTCTTTTAGGGTGGCTCTTCTCAGGTTTTGGTATTGTAGTTCCATTTATTCCTGGTCGTAGTGGTCTCTTTGGGCGTTGAGGATCATCCCGTCGCTTGCCACCAGTTGTTACGGTACCACCTTCCGAGCTCCATACACAGTCTTTAGTCACTTGTAATCCCGGTTCCCCCAATAACGAGACCAAGCTCCATTATGAGGGTAAAACATGAACTGAGGACTGGATCAGCCAGCCTGCCTTTTATTTGCATTTCACACACACAGGCCACACCCAAGGGGAGGCATAAAATAACCACTGGCATCGATGGTACATCCCACACATTCCCTCCCCTTGGTGTGACACATAATCCTATTATACATACAGTTTGAAATATACTTTTATACAACTTTCATAACTTCAAATCCATCCATCATATTCACATAAGAGGCACATATTCAGATTCAGCATACTTAAAACATAAACATTCTCAAAAATCACACCAATCCCTTCAGTGAATAAAAAGTTACTCGAAAGTCTGTTTATGACCGACCGCAGGTACCTTTTCGTGCCCAAAATAGTTCCCTGGATTCGGGCTGTGCGGTCGGTCACTTGTTGGCCTAAAAATGGCTAAGTCCCGTTCGAAGTGGGTCGGTACTTCGACTTTCGTTGAACTGTCGAAGTATCGTCGATAGTACGGGTCGGCGGGTTCGAAGTTAAGATGGCCGCCGCCACGTGGTCCTTTGTCCGATGTCGGCCACCTCGAGGACTTTGGTAGCTTTGGCGCTTCGTTAGTTTCCGCTGTATTCGAAATGTCATTTGTACAAAGTCACAACCCTCCGCATGATCTCTCAGGGACCATAAGTACTGGGCAAATCAGACGGACCCAACAGTCTTTAGTCCAGATGGATGGGTCTGTCACACAGTGTATGTATATTTTATTTATATAGCGCTAACAGGTGTACTAAGCACTTTACAGGTTACATTACAGTAGAGGGAGGTACAGTAAGTGCAGTAGGTATACAGTGTATGTATATTTTATTTATATAGTGCTAACAGGTGTACTCAGCACGTTACAGGTTACATTACAGTAGAGGGAGGTACAGTAAGTGCAGTAGGTATACAGTGTATGTATATTTTATTTATATATCACTAACAGGTGTACTCAGCACTTTACAGGTTACATTACAGTAGAGGGAGGTACAGTAAGTGCAGTAGGTATACAGTGTATGAATATTTTATTTATATAGCACTAACAGGTGTACTCAGCACTTTACAGGTTACATTACAGTAGAGGGAGGTACAGTAAGTGCTGTAGGTATACAGTGTATGTTTATTATATTTATATAGCGCTAACAGGTGTACTCAGCACTTTACAGGTTACATTACAGTAGAGGGAGGTACAGTAAGTGCAGTAGGTATACAGTGTATGTATATTATATTTATATAGCGCTAACAGGTGTACTCAGTACTTTACAGGTTACATTGCAGTAGAGGGAGGTACAGTAAGTGCAGTAGGTATACAGTGTATGTATATTATATTTATATAGCGCTAACAGGTGTACTCAGCACTATACAGGTTACATTACAGTAGAGGGAGATACAGTAAGTGCAGTAGGTATACAGTGTATGTATATTTTATTTATATAGCGCTAACAGGTGTACTCAGCACTTTACAGGTTACATTACAGTAGAGGGAGGTACAGTAAGTGCAGTAGGTATACAGTATATGTATATTTTATTTATATAGCGCTAACAGGTGTACTCAGCACTATACAGGTTACATTACAGTAGAGGGAGGTACAGTAAGTGCAATAGGTATACAGTGTATGTATATTTTATTTATATAGTGCTAACAGGTGTACTCAGCACTTTACAGGTTACTTTACAGTAGAGGGAGGTACAGTAAGTGCAATAGGTATACAGTGTATGTATATTATATTTATATAGCGCTAACAGGTGTACTCAGCACTTTACAGGTTACATTACAGTAGAGGGAGGTACAGTAAGTGCAGTAGGTATACAGTGTATGTATATTATATTTATATAGCACTAACAGGTGTACTCAGCACTTTACAGGTTACATTACAGTAGAGGGAGGTACAGTAAGTGCAATAGGTATACAGTGTATGTATATTTTATTTATATAGTGCTAACAGGTGTACTCAGCACTTTACATGTTACATTACAGTAGAGGGAGGTACAGTAAGTGCAGTAGGTGTACAGTGTATGTATATTTTATTCATATAGCACTAACAGGTGTACTCAGCACTTTACAGGTTACATTACAGTAGAGGGAGGTACAGTAAGTGCAGTAGGCATACAGTGTATGCATATTTTATTTATATAGCACTAACAGGTGTACTCAGCACTTTACAGGTTACATTACAGTAGAGGGAGATACAGTAAGTGCAGTAGGTATACAGTGTATGTATATTTTATTTATATAGCGCTAACAGGTGTACTCAGTACTTTACAGGTTACATTACAGTAGAGGGAGGTACAGTAAGTGCAGTAGGTATACAGTGTGTGTATATTTTATTTATATAGCGCTAACAGGTGTACTCAGCACGTTACAGGTTACATTACAGTAGAGGGAGATACAGTAAGTGCAGTAGGTATACAGTGTATGTATATTTTATTTTTATAGCGCTAACAGGTGTACTCAGTACTTTACAGGTTACATTACAGTAGAGGGAGGTACAGTAAGTGCAGTAGGTATACAGTGTATGTATATTATATTTATATAGCGCTAACAGGTGTACTCAGCACTTTACAGGTTACATTACAGTAGAGGGAGGTACAGTAAGTGCAATAGGTATACAGTGTATGTATATTTTATTTATATAGTGCTAACAGGTGTACTCAGCACTTTACATGTTACATTACAGTAGAGGGAGGTACAGTAAGTGCAGTAGGTGTACAGTGTATGTATATTTTATTTATATAGCACTAACAGGTGTACTCAGCACTTTACAGGTTACATTACAGTAGAGGGAGATACAGTAAGTGCAGTAGGTATACAGTGTATGTATATTTTATTTATATAGCGCTAACAGGTGTACTCAGTACTTTACAGGTTACATTACAGTAGGGAGGTACAGTAAGTGCAGTAGGTATACAGTGTGTGTATATTTTATTTATATAGCGCTAACAGGTGTACTCAGCACGTTACAGGTTACATTACAGTAGAGGGAGGTACAGTAAGTGTAGTAGGTATACAGTGTATGTATATTATATTTATATAGCGCTAACAGGTGTACTCAGCACGTTACAGGTTACATTACAGTAGAGGGAGGTACAGTAAGTGCAGTAGGTATACAGTGTATGTATATTTTATTTATATAGCGCTAACAGGTGTACTCAGCACTTTACAGGTTACATTACAGTAGAGGGAGGTACAGTAAGTGCAGTAGGTATACAGTGTATGTATATTTTATTTATATAGCGCTAACAGGTGTACTCAGCACTTTACAGGTTACATTACAGTAGAGGGAGGTACAGTAAGTGCAGTAGGTATACAGTGTATGTATATTTTATTTATATAGCACTAACAGGTGTACTCAGCACTTTACAGGTTACATTACAGTAGAGGGAGGTACAGTAAGTGCAGTAGGTATACAGTGTATGTATATTATATTTATATAGCGCTAACAGGTGTACTCAGTACTTTACAGGTTACATTACAGTAGAGGGAGGTACAGTAAGTGCAGTAGGTATACAGTGTGTGTATATTTTATTTATATACTGCTAACAGGTGTACTCAGCACTTTACAGGTTACATTACAGTAGAGGGAGGTACAGTAAGTGCAGTAGGTATACAGTGTATGTATATTTTATTTATATAGCACTAACAGGTGTACTCAGCACTTTACAGGTTACATTACAGTAGAGGGAGGTACAGTAAGTGCAGTAGGTATACAGTGTATGTATATTATATTTATATAGCGCTAACAGGTGTACTCAGCACTTTACAGGTTACATTACAGTAGAGGGAGGTACAGTAAGTGCAGTAGGTATACAGTGTATTTATATTGTATTTATATAGCACTAACAGGTGTACTCAGCACTTTACAGGTTACATTACAGTAGAGGGAGGTACAGTAAGTGCAGTAGGTATACAGTGTATGTATATTATATTTATATCGCACTAACAGGTGTACTCAGCACTTTACAGGTTACATTACAGTAGAGGGAGGTACAGTAAGTGCAATAGGTATACAGTATATGTGTATTTTATTTATATAGTGCTAACAGGTGTACTCAGCACTTTTTATTTTGTGTGTACCAGGGATTTGGTGTTTTTTATTCTAATGAAAATCATTTGAAATATGTAAAAATAGAGATTTAAAAAAAAAAAAAAACCTGGTCTGACCCTTTAAATGTGTATAAATATTCACCTTCTCACAAACAAATTACAAAATTAGCAGTTTTCTATTTTTTTCTAAAAAATTACACACATATTCAGACAAAATTTGTATATTTGAGTTATTTCACTTAATTAACTTTGCATTTCCTTGTTGAAAAGTCAGTTTTAACGCTATGAGAAGAAAAGCCCAACTCATTTAAATCTGTTTTATTATTAAGTGAGAATTGTTGGGAATTCAACGTAAATTCAATGTGAATTGAACATTTCAGAACAAAATTAGCAAACTGGAAGTGGAGCGGACTTGAAAACTTTTCCCAATTCAGTTATTCTGGCCTTAAATGTGAAATACACTTTGAATTCACGAAAATTCTCTCTTTAATAAATATCCCTGAAATTGGATTGAAAGGGAATTTCAAATTTAAAGTCAATTTAACCGAACTGAAAACAGAATTGGCTTGGATACATTTTCTAATTCAGCTATTTTGGCCTAAATTTTGAAAATGACTTTAAATTTCTGGCAATCCAAATGTAATGAATAATTCTGATATTTTGGTAACTGGTGCTAGGGTTGTCCAAACCCCACTGATATGTATTCAAAATGACCAGAACATCGAACATGTACTAAGGCTTCAGAAGTCATCATAATCAGAGATCTCTTTTCTCATGCACCCCACTTTCCTACAACTATGGCTTTATGGGATTTCATTTAGAAAGGAAATCTAACTCTATGAAAAAGTTACCTGCGCTCTCTCCTTAATCCCTATGTATATTTAGTTACTCCAATGGCGGAAATGTCCGCCTGCCAACGCCTGCCTGGGCGGGTTTTACACTGACCTTTCACCTTGCTTCCTTGAGCTTCTGGCAAAGATATCTCTAATGAGACAGAGAGGGGTATTGTTTATATACACCCCTATATACTTTTTAACCCTTAATTAGGTGATCATGCTCTCCTTCTCCAAACTCTTCAATCACTTGGTCTCTGTGACACTGTCCTCTCAGGGTTTTCCTCTTATCTCTCACAATGCTCATTCAGTGTCTCCTTTTCTAATGATACCTCCTCCCCTCGTCCTGTCTCGGTTGGAGTCCCCCAAGGCTCCGTCCTTGGTCCCCTTCTATTTTATCTTTATACTGCCTCTCTTGGCAAACTTATTACCTCTTTTGGATTCCACTACCACCTGTAGGCTGATGACACCCAGTTATATCTCTCCTCCCCGGACCTGTCCCCTGCCATCCTGCAACGTGTCACTACTTCCCTTTCTTCCATCTCTGACTGGATGGGCTCCCGCTTTCTGAAACTCAATCTCTCTATAACTGAGCTCCTTGTCTTTCCTCCTCCTAATACTGATTCTCCTCTTTCGCTCTCCCTTCAAGTTTGTGGTACCCACATCAGTCCATCCTTGTCTTGGCATCATACTTGATTCTGGCCTCACTTTTGAGCCTCATATCCAGCATGTTGCCAAATCCTGTAGATTCCATCTTAAAAACATAGCCGCATCCGCCCCTTTCTTACACAAGATGCTACCAAGGAGCTTGTCCATGCTCTAGTAATTTCCCACATGGATTATTGTAACCCTCTCCTGATTGGTCTTCCCAAATCTGTACTGCACCGCTACAGTCCATAATGAATGCCGCTGCCAGACTAATTTTCTTCTCTAGTCGGTTCTCTCACACCTCACCCCTCTGCCAGTCCTTACATTGGCTTCCTGTATGCTATAGGAGTCAATTCAAGGTATTAATTCACACCTATATATCACTGAACAACTCTAGCCCCTCTTATATCTCCTCATAGATCCATAGGTATGTCCCTTCTCGGTCTCTCCGCTCTGCCCGTGACCACCTCCTGTCCGTTGTCCGCACCCGTACGGCCAACTCACGCTTGCAGGACTTCTCGCGGGCGGCTCCCTTCCTATGGAATAGCCTGCCTACCGCCATCAGACTCTCCCCTAGTCTTGCATCTTTTAAGAAGTGCCTTAAAACCCATCTCTTTAGGAAAGCTTATGGCCTCCAAGACTAACCTCTACCTCACATACCTGTCTCTCGCTCTCTCCTAAAGGGCAGCCCACCTTATTTGACTGCAAATTCCTGTCCTAATGTGTTTTACACCCCACCTCCTATAGAATGTAAGCTCGATTGAGCAGGGTCCTCTTCAACCTATTGTTGCCGTAAGGTTTTTGTAATTGTCCTATTTATAGTTAAATCCCCTCTCATAATATTGTAAAGCGCTACGGAATCTGTTGGCGCTATATAAATAGCAATAATAATAATAATAATAACACATGGGATGGCATTGTAACCTAGCTGTGTGATACAAAAAGTGAATACAAATACAAAAGGAAAAGTCCTGCGCTCACTCCCATCACTCCTGGGCGGCAGCAACAACCACAGTACACATCAGCCCCAATACATACAGTAAAGGACCTGTCTAGGGGGTCTGCCTTGACGTTGGCAGGCGGGCATTCCCTCCAGTGGCCATTGGAGTAACTAAATGACCTCCATTTGTTTAAATATGCATAGGGATTTAGGAGAGAGCGCAGGTAACTTTTGCTTTGGTTTTTACTGTATGTATTGGGGCTGTTGTGTACTGCTGCCCAGGAGTGATGGGAGTGAGCGCAGGACTTATTTGCAATCTAACTCTATACTGTGTTGCTTTATAAGAACAGCAGAAATCACAAAGATTTTTATTCTGCGAGCATAGCGTCCTCAACCATAAGCCTATAAACACGCAGCATCCATTGAGTGACTTCCTACACAAACCACAAGGACTGGCTGTTTTCTTAACCATCTCCTTGGAGTGCTCACAGAAGGTTACTCACTAAACACCCAGTTGTAGTGAAATGAAATTGAAATTGCAAAATGTAGGCAACAAACGTCAAGTGCTAACTACAGATAACATTGAAAATGTCTCCAAATCATTTGAGTTTGCCTTTAGTTTACAATTTGGCTTTTCATTTGCTACAATTCTGAGTTAGATAAATAACCCTTTTCTAGAAACTTTATATTGAATAAAACCTCATGATTAAAGATATTGAGTCTTGTTTGAACTCTTCTCAGTTCTGAAGGTCGTGCTACCCTATCGGAGATTATTCCAGATACCATCACCGAGTGGAAAGGTTCTGTTTTCTGTACATCCGAGAAGCAAGGTTTTGGAATGACTCGGTCATATTCCAACTTAACCTCGTTTATGCCGTTCTTTATGGAAATGTCTATGCCCTATTCCATTGTTAGAGGAGAGACCCTGGTTTTGGCGGCCGTCATAGCGAACTACATGGACATGTGTGCCGATGTGAGTGATATTTCATTATTCCCCACAGGGACACATAGATTAACAATGAACTCGCAAATTATTCTGATATTTCCAAATATCATTGTCTCTTGTTCTTAGATGACTTTACATCCATACATTCTATGCATTGTAAGTGAATCCGCATATACTCTAGTAATAAAATGAACTCTAACACATTATTTTTTTTGAAGGCTCTTCTTGCAGTTTCCCTGAGTCTCTTCTGTACTGCAAAGTAATTAATATATATGGTATAACCACAGGTGAACAAGCTGAAAATAAATGTAAAAAAATAATCTGGCCTGTGTACTACAAGAGAAACTTTGCAACATTTATTTACTATAATATACAGTCCAGGAAAAAAGTGCTATTAGTGCAATATAAGACCAAACTAGTGTGACTACTCTCACCTCTTAATAAACACACATTGAAAATACTACAAATTAATAACAAGGTGAGAGCACACAGCAAAAACAATATATATTACCACTTCTAACATCTTGAACAGTCTGAAATAGAAACATAAACCATAGACCATAGTGTAGTATGTCAAGTACTAACAATAAAAAAAATATATAAAACTATATAAAAATCTGACAGATAATCAATAGTTACTTTGGCCTCCAAGGTAATTGCTTCGATCTTTATTAATTATATGGCACCAATGTTATTCTTTGTATTCGCAGGTCACTGCGTTGTTATCCCCATCTAATGACTTCACGGCTCAGCTCCAGAGTAATAAGAATCCGAAAAAGAAAATTGCTGACCCAGATTTTCAATGCATTTGCAATAAGCAGAGGGCCTCATTCACGTATCATGTCCAGGCGAAAAAAATAGGTTTGAAAATCCTTAAACAATTAATTTTTTGGAAAATATAGGCCCTGATTTAATATTATTTAATTAGCTTTTCATATGATTTAATATTTTTGGATACACTTTTAAAATGATTTAAAAATGTAAGAATTATTGTAATATTTTAAAGCATCACTGTAGGGTCAGGAACACAAACATGTATTCCTGACCCTATAGTGCTACACCCAACATTTAGGTGGCTGACACCCCCCTTAGCCCCCATATAAAAGTTTAAAACTCACCTTATTTCCTGCGCCGCTCATGTCCACCGTCACTGTCTCCGCCCTCCTTTGTGATATCATCAAAATGGACTATTTTAGCCAATCCAATGCTTTACCATAGGGGAAAGCATTGGATTGGCTAAAATCGGCACAGAGGTGGGGCCAAATGCCATTTTAGCCAATCAGGACCTCCTCATAGAGATGCATTGAATCAATGCATCTGAGTAGTGGCCACTTGGAGGTGTCCCTAGGGGCAATGTAGACAATGCCATTTCTCTGAAAAGGCAGTGTTTACATGAAAATGCCTGAAGGGATCTATTATACTCACCGGAACAAATACATTAAGCTGTAGTTGTTCTGGTGACTATAGTGTCCCTTTAACATTTTTTCATATATTGATATATATTTTTTTCATGTATTGATACATTTTTAATATGTTAATATGTTGAAAACATATTTTTAAAAAGCTTAGGCAAAAATATTAAATCAAAGGAAAAGCTTATCTAAAAATATTAAATTGGAGCCATAATTAGCAATTTGTTCTTCTCTCATTGGAATAGTGCATTGATGACACCTGCTGCTGTGTCACTCCACACAACAAACAATCAAATACATTATAAAAACAGTGCAGGTGTATGTGCACACTTAAAGGGTATAAAACAATATTAATGATAATATTACCCACTTCTGGAGCATAACAGTTCAACAATAAAGCACAAAATAATATTGTAGCACAATGGGCTTCGCCACAGTACCTTCCTTTTGCTAAGGGCTGTCCACCCACCTTGTTTTGTTACCTTATTTCGTATATTGTCCCTGTTAGTTACTTGTGGAAACAAGTAACAATATGATATTGGCTATCATTCGTCTGGTTGTTAAGTAAGAACCCTGTTCAGCTATTTTCCACCGTATGGTTCGACAAACGAACCAACTACCGAACAACCAGGCCACCTAGGAGAGGAGCATGGCATCAATTGACCTCCCTAACTTGGTTCACACTCTCTCAATTGCCAAACGCACAAACTAACTGGGTGTTCCCCTTGGTGGCTTCTGTTCGTCATACGAACACATGGCGGCGGCCATCTTAGCATACGACTTGCACCAGCGGTGTTTGGTCGTGGAGTGTCTGGAACCCAAATCGGACGCTCGATGGCACGAACCCCGCAGAGACTATAAGTTTGTGTGAACTCAACGGAACAGAGCGGCATTCAGTAAAAAGAATCACACGAACGAGAGGAATTAAACGAACAAAGACACAAACCATATTTTTATGTACTTTCATACATTTCAGCTTCCTGAACGTAGACCGACCGCACAGCCCAAACCCATGGAACTATTCTAGGCTTACACCTCGTGTGCGGTCAGTAGAACTAAGACCTCCATTTGGCTCTCCCTAAACCGTTGTTACAGGGCAGGACTGTGCACCGGTTTACCCAGCTGAAGCGCTGGTACCAGGGCAGAGCACCACTGATCTCTGCCCCCCAAGTAACCTCCACTCCAAGCCAGAGAGCCACCCAGGGACCGGGAGTACCAGATACCAACACAACCTTGGTGGACTCACTGGACAGAGACAGGCTACCAAATTCACCATGTCCAGTATTTGGTTGTGGGTGGGCTGCCAGACTAACTCAGGTACCGACCGGCGTGAGGTCAGGTACCTGGTTAGTCTTCCCTGGGAGGGGAAGATATGTGGTGAAAGTAACCTCGCCACTGGTTTTTGGAGGGGCCTGTTTGCCTGCCTCCTACCCTGGGACTATGCGCCCTGTGATAACACATATTCAAAAGTACTGTTTCTGCCCCTTAGACTTTTAACTGGAACAGATTCAAACGTGGCGGCAGCCATCTTAAATTGTCCAGCAGTGTTTTGTCGCCGAGTGTATGGAACTATTTTGGCAATGGGACCATGTGCACTGTGGGGCAAAAATTAGACTTACAGGAAATTCCTGAACCCCTGAACTGCTCTGGGTGATTTTTGGAAATGTTGTTCACCCAGATCGGGACTATCAGGGGATGTGACTTTTGTGGGGATATGTTGTATTTTGGGGGTACTTTTTAGGGTTTGTAAAAATGTATGTTTTTTCTGCTTAGAGTTAATTGGGTTAGTCCATTGTCTTTGTTAATTATATCACAGGCAGAGGGGAGGGATTGTGTATACTGTATGGGAGTGACTGAATGCAAAACTGTGACTGAATGTAAAAAAAAAATTATTGCCTTGTTGTTCCTGTGTCCCTGTGCCCCACAAGGTCCACCTGGGGGGTAACCTTGTGGGGAAAACTGTATAAAGGACCAAGCTGTTCAATAAACCCTCAGATCTGCTGAGTTCCTGTTTTACCATCAACAAGTGTGGGGGAAAAGGCTGAATCTACACTGGAAGATTGCTATACTCTGTATACTCCCCTGGGCTATAATCACTAAGCTCTTTTAAGAGCTTGTTCCTGCTACTCTCTCTTGGAGGAGAGGTTCACCCACTGGAACCAGGAGCCTTGTCGTAGGTCCAGGGTGGGTATAGGACGGCGAGTTCCCAGCCAAGCTGTAACTCTGGATGTGGGGACTGCGGTGCTGATGGTGTCTGGTGCAGTGTTGATGGTCCATGGTAAGCACTAGGAGCATCGATTGACGGAGGGTCTGTCACACTCCATAAAACTGTCGAACCCCTGAACCGATCTGGTGATTTTTAAGTATGTTGCTCCGCTAGATCGGGGCAATCAGGGGACGTTGGAATTATGAGTGTATAATATGTTTTTGGGGTGTTTCTTGAAAAGTATAAAAATTTAGATTTTTCTGTTTGGAGATAATTGAGTTGATTCAGTAATTAACTCAATTATCTCCTGAGCAGAGGGAGGGATTGTGTGTAATGTATGGGAGTGACCTATTACCTGACTCTGTGTTTATTGGTTGCTGCATATTTTTACTGGTGCCTCACAAGGTCCACCTGGGTGGTAACCTTTGGGGTAAAACCTGCATGAAAGGCCAGCCTGGCCATTAACCCCTTAAGGACACATGACATGTGTGACTCATGATTCCCTTTTATTCCAGAAGTTTGGTCCTTAAGGGGTTAAAGATTCTGTTCTGCTCCTAATACTGTTTTCCAGTTATTGGGAAGGGTGATGGGATATTTGTGGATTATCTTGTACTTATGCCTGCTGTCTTGAAGTTTCCTGTTTGTTCCTGAGTTACTGTTGGGGTAACCAGCAGAGAAGAAGCCCTGCTACTACTGCTCTCCGCCATGGGCGTAGGAACCGGGGGGGATCGGGGGGACACATCGCCCCCCAGCAAATCATGCAAGGGGTACAGGTTATGGTGAAATCCCCCCCAGCTCCGCCGGGCCCCCTCATGCTGCAGCCGCCCGAGCGCTCTGCAGAGAGCAGGGAGGGGGAGAAAGAGAGTGACAAGGGAGGGAGAAAGAGAGTGACAAGGGAGGGAGAAAGAGAGTGACAAGGGAGGGAGAAAGAGAGTGACAAGGGAGGGAGGGGGAGAAAGAGAGTGACACGGGAGGGAGGGGGAGAAAGAGAGTGACAAGGGAGGGAGGGGGAGAAAGAGAGTGACAAGGGAGGGAGGGGGAGAAAGAGAGTGACAAGGGAGGGAGGGGGAGAAAGAGAGTGACAAGGGAGGGAGGGGGAGAAAGAGAGTGACAAGGGAGGGAGGGGGAGAAAGAGAGTGACAAGGGAGGGAGGGGGAGAAAGAGAGTGACAAGGGAGGGAGGGGGAGAAAGAGAGTGACAAGGGAGGGAGGGGGAGAAAGAGAGTGACAAGGGAGGGAGGGGGAGAAAGAGAGTGACAAGGGAGGGAGGGGAGAAAGAGAGTGACAAGGGAGGGAGGGGGAGAAAGTGAGTGACGAGGGAGGGAGGGAGGGAGGGGGAGAAAGTGAGTGACAAGGGAGGGAGGGGGAGAAAGAGAGTGACGAGGGAGGGAGGGGGAGAAAGAGAGTGACGAGGGAGGGAGGGAGGGAGGGAGGGGGAGAAAGAGAGTGACAAGGGAGGGAGGGAGGGGGAGAAAGAGAGTGACAAGGGAGGGAGGGAGGGGGAGAAAGAGAGTGACAAGGGAGGGAGGGGGAGAAAGAGAGTGACAAGGGAGGGAGGGGAGAAAGAGAGTGACAAGGGAGGGAGGGGGAGAAAGTGAGTGACGAGGGAGGGAGGGAGGGAGGGGGAGAAAGTGAGTGACAAGGGAGGGAGGGGGAGAAAGAGAGTGACGAGGGAGGGAGGGGGAGAAAGAGAGTGACGAGGGAGGGAGGGGGAGAAAGAGAGTGACGAGGGAGGGAGGGAGGGAGGGAGGGAGGGGGAGAAAGAGAGTGACAAGGGAGGGAGGGAGGGGGAGAAAGAGAGTGACAAGGGAGGGAGGGAGGGGGAGAAAGAGAGTGACAAGGGAGGGAGGGAGGGGGAGAAAGAGAGTGACGAGGGAGGGAGGGGGAGAAAGAGAGTGACGAGGGAGGGAGAAAGAGAGTGACAAGGGAGGGAGGGGGAGAAAGAGTGACAAGGGAGGGAGGGAGGGGGAGAAAGAGTTACAAGGGAGGGGGAGAAAGAGAAAGAGTGACAAGGGAGGGAGAGAGATTGACATCCATCAGACACACACAATCACACAATCATGCAACCCTTACACACACAGAAACACACAATGCATTCCTTACACACACTCAATGCACAGCGTACACACACTCAATGCACCCCTTACAGACGCACACACTGCATCCCGCACATACACAGAAACACACCTTGCCGCCCTTACACATACATACACAGATTCACACAATGCATTCCTTACACACATATCAGGACATCCCCTACACACTCCACCCCCTGTGAACAAACTCATTGGTGGAACGTGAAAGTGGACCCTGGGACCCAGACCTTGAGCTGTGTAAAGGGCCCCCCAAAAAATGGAGCTGCTTCCCATTCTTCCAGAACATTGATTTTTGTGACCACAATTACAAACAGCCTCCAGAGAGCCTGTTCTACACCAGACCAGTGGAGCCAGACTGCAGCTAGAGCCCATCATCATCCTCATCTGGTTGTAAGTAGGCAATCTAGCATATTATTCGTGGCACTAATCTCTAATTTACCTCACATTAAAGAAACACTATATTCCCCAGAAGCACTGCAGCTTAATGTAGTGGTTCTGGTGTCTATAGCCTGTCCCTGCAGGCCTTTTAATGTAAACACGGCGGCACTCCAGCACTGGCATTAGTTAACATGGCAGAAAAATAATTGGAAAGGGTTAGGGGGGCTACTAATAAGGATAGGGGGAGAGGGGTAGGTAGAAAAATAATTGGAAGGGTTTAGGGGGGCTACTAATATGGATGGGAGGAGGGGGGAGGTAGAAAAATTATTGGAAGGGGTTAAGGGAGTACTAATATGAATGGAAGGGGTAAGGTGGGTTCTAATATGCATGGACGGGGTTAGGGGGTACTAATATGCATGGAAGGGGTTAGGGGGTACTAATATGCATGGAAGGGGTAGGGTGGGTTCTAATATGCATGGACGGGGTTAGGGGGTACTAATATGCATGGAAGGGGTTAGGGGGTACTAATATGCATGGAAGGGGTAGGGTGGGTTCTAATATGCATGGACGGGGTTAGGGGGTACTAATATGCATGGAAGGGGTAGGGTGGGTTCTAATATGCATGGACGGGGTTAGGGGGTACTAATATGCATGGAAGGGGTAGGGGGTTAATATGCGTGGAAGGGGTAGGTGGGGTTCTTTTGTGCATGGAAGGGGTAGGGGTGGTTCTAATATTCATGGGAAGGGTAGGGGTGGTTCTAATCAGGAGGATCCCGGCGCTGTATCCGGGTAAGTAAAACCCCTTCCCTGTAGTGACCCTTTAATGTTATTATTTAATCATTTATATAGCGACTGCAAATTCCGTAGCGCTGTACAATGGGATAAACAACTCCTAGTTTACGGAATAAGAATATACCCGGCGAGTAAAAATGCTAACCCCCCCAGATTTTTTTGGATTCTTACGCCCATGCTCTCCGCTACAAATATCTTATAGTTTAGTATGCCTAAGTTAGAAATCACACAACATGTAAATATTTGCACTCACATACTGTTGAGTCACTTAAAGATGGACTCAAACTTAAGACTTCTCAGCTCATATAGCCACATTCATGGATACCAGGAACCAACAGCAACTTGTCAGTAAAAATCTCCATCTTTATTACATAACTCAAATACAAGCAAATTAATTCAAATTATAAGGAATATACATTCAGGTTTGATAACAGAGGTATTTTAAAAGCACTATCGCGTTTCGACCAACCAGCAGGTCTTTCTTAAAGTGCAATCCTTCCAAGCCAAATAAGTCAATTTTATGTCTAAAATTGGCACCCTTATTTTGAGTGTTTTTTTCACTTACATGAAAAAAAAAAAAGGGCAATGACCAAATCTAAGATGGCAGCCACTGAAATGGTGGTTGTGTCTTCGCGGTAATTACGTAATTTGCATGTAATGATGTGAACCTGGAAGAAGGAAGGAGTTGGCTGGAAGATAGAAGGAAGACCTGGGACGTAAGTGGAAAAAATGCAAAATAAGGGATTTGATCTGTCTCATGACAGTCTCAGCAGATCAGGAGCAGAGCCAGCAGCAGTAGACTGGAATAAAGGTAAGATTTTGATATATTTACAGGATATATTTACAGGTGCAAGTGTGGGTCAGGGGGGCTAGATGGTGGGTAATATTATTATTAATATAGTTTTATGCCCTTTGAGTGTGCACAATAATCTGCACTGACTTTTTATGTAATTGATGTCTTACATGTTTCATTTATATTTCCATCTGTGACATTTAATTCATACCCTTATTTTACTGTAGATTTCATCCAGCTCTATCCATGTTTCCTGTTTGTACTCCTGCTTTTCTGTCTTTTCCACTTCTCTGTATCTCTCTCATTGATCTGCATTCTTCTGCACCCACTTATTGCTTGTTTTTACATTTTTTACTCTACAGGAGAAATCTCTATTGTGGGCTCAGGTGTAACATCTCACATTAAACAATCTTGTAAGGGACCCAGTGACGCTTCCCAGCCACCTCGTAATGACACTGTAATACAGACACTTCGTGTAGAGGTAAACATTATTATCTAAAATAATTAGACGTGAGGCTTTATCCCTAGGTTGCTTAGCTTTGATTGATCCACACTTGGAGATCTATCAATAGATACAGATACATTTTTGTAATTCCATTTGTTTAGAGATTTCTCATTAGGAGGATAGCTGGTGGTCTCAGTTTAAAAACTAAAATGGCAGCCGGGCTCACAAACGTGGCTGCAGAAGCCCAGATAAAGGTCTAGAACTTGATGGAAAGTTTAACCGATACACAGTTTTGGCTTCCCGGAGCCAGGCATATATTGGGCGGGCTACCAGCTACCCCCTCAAGCATGTATCTGATTCATTGTCAGATTCATTGTCTTCACGAACAGAGAAGGAAGCTAAGAACCTAAAGAGATACAACTCCATTGTAAAGTCATAACTGTTAAAATATAACAAAAAAATCTAATTCCTAAAAATGTTTGCACACTAACAAATGACTAAATTACTAATTATAATAATAATAATAAAAAAATGTATTATAAAATTATTGTAGTATAAAAAAGTCAACCTGATTTAGAGTTTGTAGTAAAATCTTCAGAATGCACTTCATCCATGCTTTAAACCTGGCAGGTGTTAGAGAGAAATGACAGACATTGCTGTATATGTTCGTCACAGTTTAAGGTTTATGATCTCAGGCTGTGCATTTGATCTCAGGCTGTGCATTTTTTGCTCAAAGGCTACACATTTCTGTGCAAAATATATTGAAGTGGTTTCAAAGACCTTTGCATTAAAATTACATGAATTTTGCTCTTAGCATCAAAGAAGCTTTGTTGCTAGGTATTGTGAGATGTGGGCACATTTGCTGTGCACAGTTGACGCTCTGCAAACAAGGCAGAAAAAAGCAAGGCTGTACGGCAAGCATGTCAAACTCGCGGGCCGCATGAGGCCACGATGGGCATCTTTGCGGTTCGGCGAGCCGCGAGTACATGCTCAGTGTTATAGCAGAGTAGGCACTTGCTTTCCCCATATTGCAGGTGCCTACTCTGCTAAAACTTACCCGGCCGGGCAGGAGGTCCAGCGAGGGAGTTCAGTGTTCCTGCTCCTCACTGCTCTCTTGTGCGCGCCGTCTATAGTGAAGCCGGGTGCCGGAATATGACGTCATATTCCGGCACCTGGCATCACTAAATCGCGCGAAGGAATAATGAGGAGCAGATAGAAGCAATAGCTTTAATATGTATAATAAATATGTATATTAAATGAATCCCTGATTAATATATATACATATTAAAGCTATTGTGGTTACTTGTATATATATGTTTATATCTATTTGAGTGTTACAACAGAGACAATCTATGAACACCACAAAGGCAATATATGTATGTGTATTACTATTGCTATTTTTACTGTATAAACTTTATATTTAATAGACATGCCTTATTCTACAGCATATCTATGAACCATCTGGATTTATAATATTATAACAAAATATCCATCTATACTACATATTAAGCTTCATTACGAATTATATAATGTCTTAAAATAGAAAATACAGGGTTTCCATACACTGAGGAAAGTGGGAGGAGCCTATTCTAATAGGCAGACTATGTCCGTCCCACTCCCTCCGACGTTATGGAGCTAATCAGGTCTATTCAGCGTGGGAAATGTTTAGCCACACCCCCTACTAAGATAGGACGCCTATTGGTTAATGGACTCTTCACACAGGGTATTTCAAGGACTCGTCGAGCAGTATCACATTTGCCTCTGACGAAGGTGCTTGCAACAGCACCGAAACGCGCGTCAGGCGTTTCACTGTCTTCTTTAGACATCAGATTTAGTCCACGTATTCACAGTATGGCACTGTAATTGATTTCACTTGTATTCGTTCTATGTTTAAATAGATAGGTATCAATTTCTACCACTATTAGAAGGTTGAGTGTCCATAGATATGCCGTGAGCACTCTAAGCTTCACGATATCTATATTCTCTTTCCTTCTATATTATTCTCTAATATCATGTACATTTTTTTATACTATTATATTAGCCTATATATATATATATATATATATTCTTTGGGACCTTTTTTGAAGGAATTTAGTATCTCTATTTAGAGAATTTATTTAGTGGTAGTTATTGGGTTTTTACTTATATATTCTTTTCTCCCCCTCTTTTCTCATTAAGATAGTTATTATATATAGCAGAGAACACCTAGAGCATGATTTATTAAAGCTCAATTTGGTGTGTTATTCTGTCTATATATACTCATATATACTATTAGGGGCACATGATCTAATACCATTTTCCTATCTATTTTTTAGTATTATTTTCACAGGGATATCTAGCATTTTTTATTATCTTTATTTTTTGTTTGACTACTTGATCATATCCAGATATATACAGTCTGATACATCTGCTTTTTGCAGCAGTTTTTTCAGTGTTTTTTTTTTTCTTCTGTGCCAGATTTATGCCTCTAAAAGTAATTGTCATGGTGTGCCAATTGTGTGCTTCTAAAGCGGATTGCTATGGTGTGCCAATTGTATGCCTCTAAAGCGGATTGCTATGGTGTGCCAATTGTATGCCTCTGATGCTGATTGCCATGGTGTTCACTTTTTAAAATATGCATTAAAAGCAAGTGGGTCTCGAAAAATTACTGTTTTGAAAAGTGGGTCTCGGCCCATAAACGTTTGTGAAGCCCTGATCTGTAACATGTTTACTCGTCCTGTTGTTGTCCCTTCCTCTGTGCTGGTTGATGGTAATGAGGAATATGAGATACATTCCCTTCTTGATTCTCATTTTTCTCGTGGCCTGTTGTGGTTCATTTTTGGTCCCAATAGTGCTATTCTGTATTCAGTGATTTACATGCTAGCTTTTGACCTTGGCTTTGTTTGTGACTATTCTGTTTTCTATACTCCTTAACCCGGCTTTGGCTTACTCGCTTAACTTTGACTTTGACTATCCTTGTGCTTATACGTTAGTCTGGCCATTCTAAGGTCCGGTATACGTTACCTTGTATCTACAGTCTGCATGTTGCATCTCAGTTGTATACTGACAGTCTGTCAGTGAGTGTGTGTGTCTGTCTGTGTCTGTCTGTCTGTGTCTGTCTGTGTCATTGTGTGTCTGTCAGTGAGTGTGTGTATGTTGGTCAGTGTTGCATTGGCTGCTTTTATTCTTGCCTGTACTGGGAAGAATCACTACTTTATACTGTCACTTTAGTTGCCTTGCCTAATGATAATGTAATTCAACTATTATGTACATACCTTAGTACATGAGTGTACACCAAGCATGTCAAATTTAAAGGCTAACACGGGCCAAATAAACAAGGTTAAAGTTCATGTGGGCCGCAAAAAACAAAAATGTCAGTTTTCATAGAAACTTAATTTTATTTAGAAAAGTACAGTGTGATGGACTGCCTGGCACCTCGACCGGGTGCCTCCGCCAATCGCTGCTGAGTCACCTATCAGCACTATAAGGATCTGAGTTGCCTATAAGCACTACACCGGACACCATAAGCACCGTAGCCTGTTAGCCACCGCAGCTTGACTGGGGTCACACTGTCTTCTACCCACCCTGGACCTAAGACAATGATCCAACTAACAGTGGGTGGACCTCCCCTCCTCCAAAGAGTATAGCCGGTGTAGCTGTGTATCTCTTACAAGAGTTAGTGATTATAGCCAGTATAGTAAACCAAAGCTGATATAGGTGGTATAGGTGTTCCCTACAATCACTAAACGAGGCTGCGTGTTTAGGGTGAAGTGAACTAATTTTAATGGGACCACACTTGGCCTTTTATGACAATCCCCATGCAAGGGGTACTCGCACCTGGACCTGGTGGAAGACTGTAGTACAAAGTTACAGACCAATGACAACGTTGTTCAAATATAGGACACTCCCAGATATAATTGTGGCAGACCTCCCTGCCTCTGGATTATTATTTGAGACTGTTTTGTCTGTTTGTTTGCCAGTCCCCGGTTGTTCGTGTGTTTCCCTAATTGCCTTCCCTAAAAGACAAACTAACTACCGAATGGCGGACCACCCAGCAGGGAAGTGTGCTGCTTCTTAACCTTTTTGACCTTGTTAATACTGTGGTTAAGCGCAGCCACTTACAACTCCCGAATGGTCGGTTGGGTGGTCGTCGTTCGTATGAACGAACATGTGGCGGCGGCCAACTTGGACAGTCGAACGCCCAGCATCAACCACATGGAACTAATTTTGGACACTGTTTCCCACAAACACCACTGAGTCACCAACCATCCACCTCTTCGTTCCAATTCATACGAACGCCGTGCCGTTCGGTATATTGACAATCCACAAATGGAACCGTTGCAGATAGCAAAACCCATGGAGCTCATTCTTTCTGTCGAACGCCCGATGAACACTTTAGATCCATGGCAATTTTACTGTATACATAGGATCTGAGCGCTGTTCGGATATATTGAGCGCTCAGATCCAAGCTATCTGGGGATGTCGAACATGGGGGTTCCGTTCGGTAAAATAAGAATGATGTATTTTTATGTTTTTTTTACTGTTATTGTGAAGTGGGAATATTCTCTATACCTGGAGCTCCCTCGCTGGCCATCCTCCCCGGTCGGGTAAGTTTTAGCAGAGTAGGCACCTGCAATGTGGGGAAAGAAGGTGCCTACTCTGCTATAACACTGAGCATGTACTCTTGGCTCGCCGGGCTGCAAAGATGCCCATTGTGGGCCGCATGCAGGCCGTGGGCCACAAGTTTGACACGCTTGCTTTAGACAGTAATGAGATAATATTTCTGCTTCAATGTGTATGTGTATGATACATAGGTGAAAATCAAGGTCATACTCCACTATACTCCCTTGTCAAGGTGGCTCAATATATATATATATGTGTCAAATTCTAAGCTTAGTTTATTACTTTGTCTAAGAGCTCTTCTACTGCCTCTGGGCTTGGCACTCTCAGCACTACAACATCAATATCCTCTGAAAATTGTGGCTTCCAGAGTTATGACAATAGAAGTCAGAATAAGACCAGGAAACAAGTGGTGTAGCTTTAAGAAAATAAATATAACTCGGGGGCGTTCATGGATATTCCACCAAACCAACTGACTGCAAATTGTGTTCAGCTTGAAAACATGCTCACTCTACTTTGCACACTTTTTTCACATTATAAGAGGTGTTACAGTTTCTAAATCAGCCTGTTCTAGTAAATAACAATAAATAATAGCTTTCTCAAAGCCCAGCTAGCACCTTCATCTGACACGCTAATTTCACGGTTCTATTACTTTTCTCAAAGAAGGTGAGCATTGGTAGCTGACAAAGCTACAGTCATTTTGTGAGATAACTTTAGTACTGAGAGATTTTTCATTTTTTTTCCCTTCCAAATAATTGTATTTTCTCCCTTTTAGGCTGAGGGAATTAAGAAAGAAGAGACCATCAGCCACTTGGTCTGTGTACAAGGTAAAAACAATAACACAGATTCCCGGGGACCTACTGTTTGTTTGCTTGTTTGTTTTTTTTACTAATAGGAAGTGATTGAAGCTGTATCTTGTGGCAATTCGGGTTCTTATTATTTACAATGAAATGATTAGTCTGGTGATTTAATAATTATTACAGGTGTAGAAATTTTTCTGTTATTGTGGTGCATCCAACATTCTGTAGTGGCGTGTAAATGGATATTCTTTAACATTTGTTTTACCCCACTTGGCATTGATTCCTATGGATTCGTACAGTGACATTGCATTTTAACCACAGTGTGATTTCAGATACAATTGAATGATAAGGTTAGGATGCACCCAATTTTAAAAAAAGTCGGGCATGAGGGTTTACCCCTGGAATTTGACTTTGCTCTTACATACATGTATTTAGAAGAAAAAAAACTATTTGAAAATCCCATTGTCACCTCCTGTTGCAATTACTCAATAACTGCCCTTGAAGACAGGACAATCTTTAGGACTTTCTACTAGAACGCTCAGAATCTGATGTCCCAATGCAACGTCAATGGGTAGCTTTGAGTGGTCTATACCAAGTAAGGATATTTTTTTACATAATACTCACATCTTGTTATGATTAGTTGCTTAGCCTCTTGATAGTGTCAACAGCATCTCCACTAATCAGTAAAGAGAGGGAGAAAACTGCAGTACTAATGACAGACACAACATGCTTCCACGCCAATAGATTTATTTTTGCTTTTTGTTGTGCAACAAAAACTGAGGCAGGTGCTTCCCCTGGGCCCCTATGGACCAGCTGAGTGTATCAACACACACTTTAAACAACAATATTAATATCAATTTCTTTAAATTTTAGCAAATAATCAATATTTCAGTTTAGAACAATTCTTATTTTGCTTGTGCTTTTTATGCTGTCCGTGTTTCTAACTTTCTGTTGGTTATATTTGGAACACAAATGCTGCTATATTTAATAATATAGGCCCCTATATAGGCGAAACCAGCCTCGCCACTGGGCATTGGAGAAGACTGATTGCCAGCATCCTGCCCTGTGACTATGGCCCCATGTTAAAATGCTTGATTTTCCCCTGCGAAGGCCCAAAAGCCGGGTCATTCTGTACTTTCCCTATGTGAGCAGTGTTACCCCAGATAGCTATGCCATGGAGCCCATTCGTATAACGAAAGACTATGTGAAAGACTTTGGCTCCATGGCAATTGAACTGTATGTATGTGGTCTGAGTGTCATTCAGTCATAATGTGCGCTCAGATCTAAGTTATCTGGGGATATGTTGAATGTATATGTTTTATGCAATAGCTGCACAGTTATATATTTTTATGCCTGGTTTTGGGCAGAAAAGCCATGCTTCATTTGGTCAAATAGGACTTTCCCTTAACTTTTTAACCCCTGCATGGAATTGGCTGAATTTTGACTATGTTTATAATTAAAGTGTGCTGAGTTTGAATATGATTTTTATGTTTGTGGCATGTATATTTTGGAAGTTATTAATATTTGGTAAAAACTGTATTTCTCTGTCTGTGATAATTATATTAACCATTGTGTTCAGTAATCATATCACAGGCAGAGAGGAGGATTTTGTTTGGGAGTGTCTGTGTGTATTGTACGTATTGATTGGTTGGCTCCATGGCAATTGAACTGTATGTATGTGATCACGTGTTCTGCGGTTGTGAGGCTAGTTGGATGAACTGCCAAATTCTTGGAAACGCCTTTGGAGATGCCTTGTGGTAGAGAAAGGAACATTCAATTCATGGGCATCAGCTCTGGTTGACATTCCTGCAGTCAGCATGCCAAATGCACACTCCCTCAAAACTTACAACATCTGTGGCATTGTGCTGCGTGATAAAACTGCACATTTTAGTGGTGGCCTTTTATTGTGGCCAGCCTAAGGCACACCTTTGCAATGATCAGGCTGTCTAATCAGCATCTTGATATGACACACCTGTGAGGTGGATGGCTTATCTCGGCAAAGGAGAAGTGCTCACTAACACAGATTTAGACAGATTTGTGAACAATATTTGAGAGAAATAGGCCTTTTGTGTACATAGAAAAAGGCCTTGAATCTTTGAGTTCAGCTCATGAAAAATGGGGGCAAAAACAAAAGTGTTGAGTTTATAGTTTTACTCAGTGCAGTGTATGTTGTATGCTAGTTTTATGAAAAAGCAGAATGCTTGTATATTTGGGCATTTATTTTACTCCTTTAGCAAAGGATGAGAAGTTCTCACAAAAAAGCATGTAGCCCCTCCATGCACAATTACCAGTAGAAAAAAAGCAAGCACAAGTAATGTTTATCCCTATCTGAGAAAAGGCAATTTTTACAATTGTCACGCTGCAGGGACAAACGCTTTGCATTAAGCTATAGTGGTCCTATTGACTATAGTGTCCCTTTGCGGAACAGACAATGCATGTCCATAGCAAACCTAAATACAGAGAACTACTTGGCACACAAAACTCAGAAAACATGGAATAGATCACAGACAGATATCATGAGAGTGTCCACTATCGAAATAATTCTCATCCTACTACATCTCTTTCTTGCTTTCTCATTACTCCATACTTTCTCTCCCCACAGATACGAATTCGCAGGTTCCTCTCAAGATAAACTCTCCTACAAACGTGGTGGCTGACTCTGCTAGTGCATTTGTGACTGTTTTTGGTGAGTGGCTCTTCATAGTTTACAAATTAAAATGTTACATTGTAACTCTTTGTGTGTTTATCCATCACTTAAACGTGTATATTTTTCCTCTTCCATATCCAGTGTGTGTGAGGGGTGCAATATGTGTGTGTGTGTGTGTGTGTGTGTGTGAGAGAGGTGTAGGCCTTGGGGATGCTTGTGATTGGCTGTATGTGTATATGGGAGTGGTTATGTGTTTGGGAGTGGTGTAGGGATCATTTTACCTCAGTGCCTCTTGGGAGACGGGCCAGCAAACAACTTACCCGACTCTGTGCTTCTGTGTGTCCTGGGCCAGTTGATTTTACCTGCTTGAGGGAAGGATGTGGATTCAATCCTGCTGCAATCAGAGCTGCAGCTGCCCTGGATGGGGGTAGGCACCTTCCTGAGCAATTGGCTCCCCTCCAGCCTGATGTGGTCAGCCCCCGTGGTGAGGCCTCTGCTGGGGCTTTCCACGCGGCTACAGCACATATAGGCCACACGGGCTGGCGCTCCCATGTGAGGGGTACAGTGTGTGTGTGTGTGTGTGTGAGAGATGCAGTGTGTGTGTATTGGGGGTGCAGTGTGTGTATGGGGGGGAGTTATTGTGGGTCTATGGGGGTAGGAGGGCAGATTAATAAATATATACTTTTTTTAATAAAAAAAATATTTTTCATATCCTTGCCTGGGAGGGGGGCAAGTACTAAACCTTGGTAGTCCCTTGGAGATGCCCTGGTGGTCTAAGTGGTGAGTGAACTCTAACCTGGAGCTCCTGAGGCTAGAGTTCCTTCTCACAAGATTCGGAGCTTTGCCATGGTAGCCATGACAACGCTCCGAGCTTGCAAGAGGAGTACCCGGCAGAGCTTGTGGTTAGAGGTCCTCTTTCCCTCCCCTGCTGGCTGCAGCATTTCAGTGCTAGCAGCCTGGGGAGGGATATCTCTGATCAGCAGGGGAGAGCGAGGCACAGCACAGTTCATCATAGCGCCGGGTAAACATTTCGCAGCACCCCTGTGGCACACAGTCTGGGAACCGCTGTAGTATCTCTCTCAATCCTCTCTTCTTTTCTCCATTCTCTTCTCCACTAATTATATATATATTCTAGGTGACCTCATGAGTCTTCCATCCCATTTCTTGGAGGCTATGATCCAGTTGCCCACAGGTTGCGGTGAGCAGAATATTGCACTCTTGGCTATCATTCCAGCCATACTCAATTATCTCAATGTTACGAACCAGCTAACTCCTGAAAAGCTTGAAAAAGCCAAGAATTTTATGAGTCAGGGTGAGTGAAACTGAACTGATATAGCATTCTTGTCTGATTACCGTGAGAGATACAAAATTCTTCCAATCCATAGTTTTATTTTTGTTTAGAAGGAGTTTTAGTATTGTGAAATAGAAACTACGTGATACAGGTTTCCAGCCAAAATAACACGTTCCTAGGGTAGAAACAGATGCAAACTCGATATCACAGAATGGAGCATTTTTATTTAATAAATAAACAAATTACACCCTTGGTTTAAATTACATTCACAGATGATTCAAAAATACTACAAATAAAAGCCTAGCTCGTTTACAGCACTAACTAAACCAAGAAGAAGCATAAACAAATGACCTGTAGCCCATGGATCAGAGCAGCTAAGAGGAATATGCGTTGACAGAGCCAGGAAGTAGGCATAGCAGCCACAGGAAGTTAGTGACAGCCAGCATGCTGGGTAGGGCGGAGCCATAAGGGGAGTATTTATACCGGCCATTATATGAAGTGGCCATTTTAACTAAACCTAAGCTTACCTGTCAGTTGTCCCTCCCACCCTCCCTGTATTTGGTTAGGTTAGTTGATTTCCCGTTTTTTCACAGCGGCGGGGAATGGCCTGGTTAAATCGGAGGGTAGATGGAGGAGAAAGTGGGCATTCTGAGGTTTAGTGTGGATTGGGCAGTGTTGCACGTGGTTGGTAGGTTCGAGCCCGTCGGTGGCTCCGAACCTGGGGGTGTGGTGGTGTCTTGGTACACCCTACACTGGAACTGGTGGGTAGCGGTGTCTTGGTACACCCCTACAATCAATATGGTGGGTAGCGGTGTCTCGGTAAAACCCTACAATTTAACCTGGTGGAAATGTGGTCATATTGGGCGGCCAGTTTCTGTATTAACATGTTATTTAGATTATCTATTGTTATTATTGTGGGGTCATTGCTAGGGGTATGTTATGTATATGGGGGGATGTTAACTTTAATAAGATTTGTTGGCAATGACCCCATTTGTTATTCCTTAATTATTTTATTAATAATTTAATAAAGCTGTGAACTAATTATTTCCAACAGTATAACCTGGGTCCGTGTTTTAATGGGGGTTTGGGTAAGGTTAGCGCATATGCCGGCAAATCCGACTGTGCACCTGTCATGTTTTCTCTAATAAGTATCACTGCCCTCAGCAGTCAAAACGTAAAAACAAAACAAACTCATTTTTCTTAAAGTAGGCAGCTTGTGATGTTAACTGCTACTAATTAATTAATTAGGGACACTACCCTTCCAGACACTCTGTGACTTTATTAATCTACTTACCAAGGACATACTTGAAAACAAGAGAAATCTCAATGTATCCTTCCTGGTAAAATATGTTATATATAAATAAATATTTATTATTCCCTTAGATAGCCCGCATCTCCTAAGTTTTATAGGACATACTGAGTCTGTTTATGGTGCAAGTGAGTCTAGATCTGGAATTAATCTGCACAATTTTGGGCTAAACACTTAATTCATAATTAATAATGTATGTGTTTATTGATTTATTTATTTTCAACAAACATGACACCATGTTAGCTTTTATCATGGTATTTTAAAACTGACATTTAATGTGGATAAGTGCAAGATAATGCATCTTGGATGTAAAAACCCAAGGGCAGAGTACAGAATATTTGATAGAGTCCTAACCTCAACATCTGAGGAAAGGGATTTAGGGGTAATTATTTCTGATGACTTAAAGGTAGGCAGACAATGTAATAGAGCAGCAGGAAATGCTAGCAGAATGCTTGGTTGTATAGGGAGAGGTATTAGCAGTAAAATGAGGGAAGTGCTCATGCCATTGTACAGAACACTTGGAGTATTATACGCAGTACTGGAGACCCTATCTTCAGAAGGATATTGATACCTTAGAGAAGGGCTACTAAACTGGTTCATGGATTGCAGGATAAAACTTACCAGGAAAGGTTAAAGGATCTTAATATGTATAGCTTGGAGGAAAGACGAGACAGGGGGGATATGATAGAAACATTTAAATACATAAAGGGAATCAACACAGTAAAGGAGGAGACTATATTTAAAAGAAGAAAAACTACCACAACAAGAGGACATAGTCTTAAATTAGAGGGACAAAGGTTTAAAAATAATACCAGGAAGTATTACTTTACTGAGAGGGTAGTGGATGCATGGAATAGCCTTCCAGCTGAAGTGGTAGAGGTTAACACAGTAAAGGAGTTTAAGCATGCGTGGGATAGGCATAAGGCTATCCTAACTATAAGATAAGGCCAGGGACTAATGAAAGTATTTAGATAATTGGGCAGACTAGATGGGCCGAATGGTTCTTATCTGCCGTCACATTCTATGTTTCTATGTATATTATGGCACTCTATTCTCAGAAATAGAGAAGATTCATGGTCGAGACATCAAAATCAAGGTGCAAAAGGTGATTTCAATATTATGTAGAATGCAGATTAAGGATCTGTGCGCACATAAAAACATTTTAACATTTTACAAGGCAGCTTAAAATGATTTATCTCAGTGAACATATATGGGGATTCAGTTCCACCATATGGTCATAATAGGTTAAGCCCAACACTATGTCATAGTACCCAAATATCGGTGGGCTGTTAAGTTGATATTGCTATCCAAAACCTCCTCAAATGTATACTTTCTTGTGGTCAGGAAATAGAGGGACATCTGGAGTAGAGGGGTTTGTTGGGGAGCTCAACTCAGAGGGAATCAGACATATATTTTATCTGAAATATATATTAACAATGCATTTGCAATAGATTAATTGAATGTACGTTAATTTAATTTGTATTCATTCGCACTGTCACTAATTAATAAGTGATACGAGCTATTTACTATTTTGGTGTCCCTATGGAACATAATGACTTACCATCTAAACATCTACATATGATTTTGGACATACAGACAATGCACTGACCAATCTGTTATAGCAAACTATTGGCTATTTAGATTTCAGATTCGCTTGCCAGCTGTTTTGTAGAGAATATAGATGGCTATAAGGTCAGGGATTTCTCAAATGGATGAGAAGATTGACCATCATCTACTGGACTGCAAAGTCCACCACAGCAATCACCTGTCGATTGTATGTCATTCTTTAAGATGACTTTCTTTAATTGAAACTTTTTTAATTGAATGCAATTTTAAAACTGATTAGATCCATATTAATATATATATATATATTGAAGCAAAAGTACCATATTCATCTAGCATGGTGTAAATATGTATTTTGGATTATGGTTTTAATTTAAAAAATCTATAAACTATACATGTAACATGCCATTGTATATTTCCTGTCTCCCTCCTCTCTGTTTTAGGGTATTACAGACAGCTCCAATTCAAGGATAATTCAGGATGCTATACCCTGTTTAAAATTGGTTTAAGATTTGGTGACTACAAACCCTCTTGCAATTCTTGGTGAGTAGCTCTGTGATGGACACTAAACAGCCCGTTTGAATGTCAGACACAACAAGCATTGAAGGAAGAGTCAGATTTCCAATCAATGTTGTTATCACTGCTTTTCTTAAAAGGCACCAGGTTTATAGGGTCTGTCATAGGAGTCCAGCCTGGACAATCAACATCATATTGGGAGTTATTTCTATAATGTACGATTGTATGTCACATTTTGTTGTAGGCTGACAGCCAAGACCTTTATTGCCTTAGAAGATGTCAAGCACTTTGTTTACATTGATGAGAATGTCCAGGAGCAAGCCCTGATCTATTTATCAAGATCCCAGAAGCTGGATACAGGTTGCTTCAAGCCTGAAGGAAAGCTTTTTAGGCAGCAGGTGAGAATTCAGCACCCTTCTGAGCACTTAGATCCTGGGTAAGATACTGTGATAGCTTATGGTCCTGGCAGCTGATTTGTGCTCTGCAGATTCTTGGGAACTTCCTTGTTTTCTGATTTAATTTAATTTAATTTGTTTAACGGATAAGTGGACAGTCCCACAGTTTGCACCTGTTTAGGGTCTTCAGTGTGGATTGTATCGGAAAATCACAGCACCTGTATTGATGGTAACCTTTTTTCTATTAATCTATTAATTGTTGTTATGTATCTGGTGTTTTTACCCAGAGCGAAGAGGAAGATGCCATCAGTTACACTGCTATACTCGCCATCGCTTTGCTGAAATCTAACTACAGTCCCGGGGTAAGTAGAGATCAGGGGAGGACAAAGGCGGCTGGTGAAGTTTAACCCCTTAAGGACACATGACATGTGTGACATGTCATGATTCCCTTTTATTCCAGAAGTTTGGTCCTTAAGGGGTTAAAGATAGTGGGGTGCGAGACTTTGACCCCTGATGACACAGGACAACATACAGGACCGTATATTGGGGAGTCCTAGATCTGAGACCCCATCGCCAAGACAATTTTTAACAAGACCCAAAAATACTGACATGATTAGTTGCTCAGTCTCTCAGCAGCAGCTTGAGCAATCAATTATGGGGCAGGTGATAGAAATTGATGAACTAATAATGACAGGCATGTTTAAACACACAGAAAACAAAAAGAAAGGTAGCGCCACTAAAAATCGTCTAAGTTAAAAAGCATAGATAGTGTAAGTTAAATAAAAAGCATAAAACCGGTAAAAGTAAACAGAAAATAAGCGGTGAAGAAACATGAAAGTCCAGAATAAATAGTCCGACTGGTAGATGAATCCAATAGCTGTTACTTTTGGGAGGGAGTACTGTCTTTAGTAAAAGAGAAATCTTCAAAGTGGTATGGATAAGTCTTTGTATATCATATGAAATAGAGAAGATAACTAATTATGGTGTAGTATGACCTGACTGGGGAAGAAGTAATAAAAGAATATATGGTCCCACTCACGTTTTCTAGAGCCATGGACTTAGCTCTAGTGTGGATAACGTACAGTGGTACAATCCCCACTTATGGGATACGTGAGGTCTTTGTATTATTTCATGATTAGGGAACCATATGTGAAAATAAAAACGGGGACAGCAATAGAGCTCACAGTATAAAATGCCAGAGGTAAAGAGATATAATACCGAGTGGTTACTCACATTTATTTTATTAACAGACTAACTGTTCAATGAATACAGCTTGAGTGGTATAATCCCCACCTAGGATTCCTTGGAGTAATATCCTCACTGGAAAATAAGAACACTTCTGGTACCGGATAAAAAGGATGGTAGAAATAAAAATGTAACAGGATA
Organism: Pelobates fuscus; assembly: GCF_036172605.1. Classification (NCBI taxonomy): domain Eukaryota; kingdom Metazoa; phylum Chordata; class Amphibia; order Anura; family Pelobatidae; genus Pelobates; species Pelobates fuscus. Next base: position 669,925 of record NC_086326.1, read on the forward strand.
AAAAAAGTAAAATGGCTGACTCACAGTGAGAAAGTGGCTAAAATACCTTTATTAAAACAACATAAAAAACCACAACGCGTTTCACCCTTAGGCTTTATCAAGTGGAGATCAGAGAGTGCATCCTGTTACATACTGGCATATATAGGGAGTGTGCATATTGAAAAAAGGCGTCAAAATTACGTCAGAATTACTTTTTTGTTACTTACAAAAATACAAAATTTTACATGCATAAGTAAGTAAATACATATATAAAAACCATGTGATGGTTATAATTTTAAAACAAAGCTTTATGCTAAAGATAGCTGTTATATTATATTTTAATATAACGATCACGTGATCGGCGGCCATTTTATTGTGGTTTGCCACAATGAATTATGGGGTTTGTAGGCAGTTGCAGCAATATTGGTAACATGGGAAGGGGAGGGATAATGAATGCGGCGGCCATATTTACGGTCACGCCTCAAAGGTTTATGGGGATTGTAGGCAAAGGGAGTAATGAATGCGGCGGCCATATCATGCCGCATAGGTTTATGGGGATTGTATGCAGAGGTGTGGGGAAGGAGGGAGGGATATGGAGAGGCGGTTTGTAGCGTGAGTTATGTAATCGCGTCCTAGTAGCGAAAAAAGTGGGCGTGTCATAACGCCCCCTACCTGGGTGGGGACTTAAGGGGATGGGAATGGACCTATATGAGTCCATGGGGTGGGGGAAAATGCATAATTAGCATATGTACAGTGAAACCGGCACAGTGTGACTGTTAAAAAGGCAGGAGGCATTTATTGTTTAAAATACAAAAATGATCCAAGAGTTGTGACTATAACAGTTAAACAATAATAACACATAAATATTAATACAGATATTGGCTTAGAAGATAAATATAGAAAAAAATATATAGAAGTATCTCAGAATACAGCACTTGCTAGGTAAAGTTTGTAAATTATTAAAAAATAATAGAAGAATGATCAATGATTTCTATTGCTCACGGCTGATGGTCGCTTAAATGTGGAATATGGAATAAAATGGGAATGTGTAAACATGGGGAATATAAGATAAAAGCAGTTTATAAAATTGGGTTTGTGCATAAAAGCCAGAAAGGTGTGGTTACGGATGAAACCACAGAAGTAAGGATTTGTATAAAATTGTATTGGAATTTTGGTTCTGTATAAAAGTTTTATAAGCTATGCACATATATTTATAAAAAAATTAAAAAGGTCGAACTCTACATTAAGACCTTCAGGGGTAAGGGTTTTTAAAAGGAACACCCAATACATTTCTTTTTGTCCCAATAGTTTTTAAGGTCGCCTCCTCTCCAGGGTAATTTACATTTTTGTATCCCAATACATTTTAAAAGTTTAGGGTCTTTGTTGTGTTGAATAAAATGCTTAGAAACAGAGTGTAGCGGAGGCCTGATATTCCACAGGTTAACTCCATTAAAGATCCCAGTGAGGCTCAGGAACAAGTAGTAAAAACACCATAAAGTAATAATTCCAGCAAACAAAGTAATCCACGAATATCCCCATACAGATCCCAATGACTGGACAACACACAGCATCAGGAGCAGAACTGACTTTTAATCCACACGGTCTCCTTATGAAAGCATTCTCCCATGCAAGGGAGGGATTCACATTAATCAGTACAGTATCCAATAGTGTAACCGTTACCTCCCACACATCTCCTCCCCTCAGTATGACACTTAATCACATTATACATACTGTAGTTTTCCCCGAGTTCTGAATGTACCCTAAAACCAGCAGTTACAATAATACTGGGGTTACCCCCTGGTACCCCTGATCTGGGTGACTAACATATCCAAAAATCACCCAGATCGAACCAGGGGTTCGGGAGTTAGGTGGAGAGTGTAATTTGACCGACCGCACACGAGGTGGTATCCGAAAAGAGTTCCATGGGTTTTGGCCCTGCGGTCGGTCTTCGTTCGGGAGGTAAAACACACATCAAATACTGCCATCCACGATTAATCTTGTATTCGTACTTTGAACCTACCGAACGGGAGTTACGGAGCCATGGAGGTCTCAGCGGTGTTCGGGTAATCGAGTGTCCGATTTGAGTTCCAGACACTCGACGACCAAACACCACTGAGATTTTCATGCGTAAGATGGCCGCCGCCACATGTTCGTATACCGAACGGCGGCCACCCAGATACATCCCTAAAGTAACGATTAACCTGCGGTTAGAGAAGTGTGAACGCTTAATAAGGTACACACTTCTCTCTGGGGTGGTCTATTGGTTCGGTAGTTTACATTCGTATGGAGTACGGATGGAAACTACCGAACAATCATACGAATCCCACATACATTTTAACCATAGAAACAGAAACAACACACAAATTGCAATATTATTAGTCTTTTAGGACAGCCCTGGTACCATCTGCTACACTGCTCCCCCTTTCCCACAAGCCGGCATACACAGTCTAATCCAACACGGATCGGCTTTGGGATGTCCGGGGAGGCTCACGGATCATTTCTCCAGGTCAGTTTGTCTTGACAACCCATCAGCGTTCACATTCTGTTTCCCCGGGCGGTACTGAATGTTAAAGTCAAATAGCTGCAGCGCCAAACTCCAGCGCAGCAGCCCGGCATTGTCCCCAGCCACCCGGTTCAGCCATACTAACAGGTTTTGATCCGTGAGCAATGAAAAGGGCTGTCCATACAAATACAGCTGCAACTTCTTTAGGGCCTACACCACAGCCAGGCATTCCTTTTCGATGGTGGCGTAGCTTACTTCTCTGGGTAACAACTTGCGACTGATATAAGCCACGGGGTGTTCTCCACCATCGGCCCCGACTTGGCTTAGTACTGCCCCCAATCCAAACATAGAAGCGTCTGTGTGAACAAGAAAACATTTAGTTGGATTGGGAGCTGCCAAGACAGGAGCATTGCTAAGTGAATTTTTCAGATGTTGGAATGCCTGCTCACACTCCGGGGTCCAGGTTACTTGGCGGGGAAGGTTCTTACGGGTCAGGTCCGTAAGGGGTTTCGCTTTGGCGCTATAATTGGGTACAAATTTCCTATAGTATCCCGCTGTCCCTAGGAATGCTAGCACCTGAGTCTTAGTCCTAGGAGTGGGCCATTGGGCTACGGCCTCTACCTTGGCTGGTTCTGGTTTCTGCTTTCCATTCCTATACTACATTTGTCCGGTTTTAACGTCAGACCGGCCTCCATAATCCTGTCTAGAACCGCTCCTATATGGGCCAAGTGCTCCTGCCAGGTATTGCTAAAAATGGCAAGATCATCTAGGTATGCGCAGGTGTAGTCCTGGAACCCATCTAGGAGTCGGTCCACCATCCTCTGGAAGGTAGCCGGAGCGTTTTTCATCCCAAACGGCATGACTTTAAAGTGGTATAGGTCGAATGGGGTGACAAAGGCTGACTTAGGGATGGCGTCCGGAGCCAAGGGAATCTGCCAATACCCCTTACACAGATCAATAGTAGTGAGGTATTGGCCTCTGGCCATTCGGTCTAGCAGTTCATCTATCCTAGGCATAGGATATGCGTCGGATATAGTCTTTTCGCAGAAGCGGGTCGTACCGTCTCGCTTGGGTACGAGGACTACTGGAGATGCCCAGGGGCTATCTGAGGGCTCATTCACCCCCAGTTGGAGCATCTCATCGATCTCCTTGCGCATATTCTCCCGTATCGCTTCTGGGATGCGGTATGGGGTCTGGCGCATGGGGAGTTGCCCTGGGGTTTCCACCCGGTGAGTAGCCAGAGGAGTGTATCCAGGTACATTAGAGAAGGTCTCTTGCTTCTATCGCAACAGCTGCTGTATCTCGGTACGCTCCTGTGGGTTCAGACGGTCTCCCAGTACAACCTCTCCTAAATCCCCAGACAGCCTACCGTCTCCCAGCAGATCTGGGAGGGGAAGGCTGTCAAACTCGTCGGAGTTGGGTGCACAAATTGTTGTCACCTCCTGTGAGCATTCCCTGTAAGGCTTCAGCATGTTCACATGGAGCATGCGTCGCCCTCCAGTCCCTGAGACACTAGGAGACATGGGGACACTGGGAGACATTGGGACACTGGAAGGCTAGGGAACTTTATGAGACTAGGAAACACTGAGACACTAGGGACACTGGCACACTATGGACACTGAGAGACACCAGGCACACTGGGAGACATGGGGATACTGAGATACTAGGGTCACTGGCTGGGAGACATGGGGACACTAGGAGTGCCCCATACCTCCCAAGTCTCAAAGTCGCTTAGTGTTCCCATGTCTCCCTGTGTCCCCCAATGTGTCCATGTCTCTCAGTGTCCCCTAGTATCTCAGTGTCCCCATGTTGCCCAGTGTCCCCTAGTGTTTGTATCACCATCTCTCCCAGTGTCCCAATGTCACCAGGACACTAGGGGACACTTAGAGACATTGGGACACTGTGAGACATGGGGACACTGAGACATTGGGGGAGACATGGGGACACTGAGATACATGGGGACACTGAGATACATGGGGACACTGAGATACATGGGGACACTGAGAAACTAGGGGACTCTAGGAGACTAGGGACACAGGCACTAGGGACACTGGGAGACACCAGGGACACTGGGAGACACCAGGGACACTGGGAGACACCAGGGACACTGAGAGATACAAGGGACACTAAGAGACACCAGGGACACATGGGAACACTAAGACACTAGGGACACTGGCTGGGAGACATGGGGACACTGAGGGACTAGGGGCCACTGTGTCCCTGGTGTCTCAGGGTCCCCATGTTCCCCAGTGTCCCTGTGTCTCCCAGTGCCCCAAAGTCTCAGCGTCCCCAAGTCTATCACCGTCCCCATGTCTCGCAGGCTCTGAGCTGCTGTCTGGACTCTCTGTGCAGACCTGCTCCCCGCGAATCAGTGAGTAGAGAGAGGCAGCGAGGGAGATGCTGTAACTTCTTATCCCTGCCTCTCTCCACACAAACAGCGACCCCCTACTGGCCGGCGCTGGTATTGCAAAATAATCTCTGTTTATACTGAGAAAGATATTTGTATTGCCGGTATTACTGCAATACCGACTAGGCAGCCTCAAATACCTGAGAAGTACTTCTGAGAAATGCCTGGCAACCATAGGAAATACATGAGAAATACCTGGCATCCCTAAGAGTAGTGTGTAAAAAAAAAAAAAATTATATTTATTTTATTTTTATTTTTTAAATCAATGGGCTTATTCCATGGGCCTGGGCCTGGAGCTGCAGCTCCATCAGCCCATAGGCGGCCCTGCTGCTTTGAGGGATTCGACTAGCTTTTCTTTTGGATAATTTTTACTAATGAATTGAGCTTCTAGTGTTTTGGCTTGTTCGTCGAAGTCTGTATTTAGGGAGCAGTTTCCGCGGAGATGCAGGAACTGACTTTTGGGGACCCCATCTAACCATGGTTGGTAGTGAGTTGGTACACACTTTTTAGTATTAATATTACCATCCTGGATAAAAATTGGGATATCTAAAATATTTATTAGGTTCTTGCTGTCTTCTGATGTGGCAAATTCAGCCACTGTACATTGTATTTTATGTTATGCATACGTGTATACACCTTTAAGAACCAAGCGTATGTATTCTGTGTAACATGGTTCAAGGAAATCCTAGCGTTCATAGGCTGCCGGCATACGAAAACCGCCAGCATTCATGTAATCGTTTCACGAACGGTGAATTTCAACACCATTTGTGAAACGACCAAACTACCGAATGGAGACCACACACAGGAGGTCGTGTGGCACCCATTAAGGATTGCAACATTGTTGCAATCAGGCAATTAAGAGGATTCAGGGTGGCCGTCGTTCGGCTACCGACCACGCGGCGGTCGGCCATCTTGGATCCTTTGTTAAGCCCAGCGGTATTTGGTCGTCGAGCGCCTGGAACTAAAATCTGCTACTCGACGGCACGAATACCGCTGGACTTCCAAGCCATTCGGGAGCCCCGGTCCTTCAGTAATGTGGTTCTATAGAGTCATTCGGTAGTTTGGAGGTAACTTAGAAATAATGTGTATTTCATACGGCGTTCGGTTATTTAAGCTGGGATCTGAGCGGCACTTTCACGAAACGTGCGCTCAGACCCCAGCTATTTACCGAACATCCATTCGTTTAAATCAGACGAATATTGTATGAGTTATGGATGTGTGAAATATTGGTTCTGCTGCACGAGGGGATAATCCACTTAACTGTATATTCTGGTGGGGGTGTCCCTCTCGTGCAGCAGTGTATTATGGGAGAAATGTCCAGGTTGCTAAGTTCCCCATGTAGTCCCCACCTGTACAACCCCTGCAATGTCAGGAGGGAAATCCCTTGCATGGGGAATTGCATAAATACTGTGACCTGTGAATAAAGCACTCAGTTGACTCAGCCTATGTCTCGTCTAGTTCTTGGGAGGGAAGGATTCTTATTACGCTACCTGGAATATTGTATGCTGTACCTGCCTATGCTGATTATTGCCTGTGTTCCTGTCTACCAGCGGAGATCTTGTGGATTATACTGCCTCTCTGCTACAATTGGTGGCAAGCGACAGGATTTCAACTACCCAGCAAAGCAGCGTTCGGCAGAATCCATAGAACAGAGAAAAGAAAGCAACAATTCGTGAGTTTATTCATTTGGTGGAAACCGGAACCCGGGGAAACTCACGAACGGCCGTTAAATGAACACGGATTACACGCTCTTAAAGAGAAGTACTCTGAAAGAGTTGCTGGAGGCAAGAGGAGCAACAGCCAGCAGCAAGACAAAGGCTACATTAATTGCAGAGCTAATGGAAGGGGACAGAACCGCAGCTGCTGCAGCACCTCCAAGGGAGGAGGAGCAAACCGAATTTGCTAAAGAGTACAAGAGCAGGATGGCGTTATTCCCACCAGCCCTAGCTGACCAGATGGCCGACAGGATTTATAACGATGTGCAAGAATACATCATGCTTTGAAGGTCGTAGATGACACCCCAAACGGGAGCCACATCGCCTGTTCACATCCTGCCAGGGAAAGCAAAAATCCCCTACCAAGCTTTCAAAAGCTACTCAGAAGCAGATGGTGAGGTAGACAACTACCTGCAGGATTTTGAAAGGCTATGCCATTTGCACAATATTAGCGCGGAGGATCAGGTACCCCTACTGGCAGGGAAACTATCTGGTCGCGCTGCAGAGGCATATCGTGCCGTACCAGACGAGGACAGCACAAACTATGCCAAGGTAAAGAAGGCAATTCTAGCCAGGTATGCAATTACCTCAGAGGCCTCCCCAGTAGTGCTAGTGCCGAAACGGGATGGGACGACCCGTTTCTGCGTAGACTACCGGAGGCTCAACGACAAATCCACCTCTGATGCTTACCCGATGCCCCGGATAGACGAGCTCCTAGATAAAATGGCCAGAGGCCAGTACCTCACCACAACAGATCTGTGCAAAGGGTATTGGCAAATTCCACTAGCCGAGGACGCCATCCCTACGTCGGCGTTTGTCACCCCGTTTGACTTGTACCAGTTCAAAGTCATGCCATTCGGGATGAAAATGCCCCGGCTACCTTGAGGATGGTGGATCGGCTACTGGATGGGTTTCAGGAGTATGCTTGTGCGTATTTAGACGATATCGACATTTTTAGCTGCTCCTGGCCTGAACATCTGACCCACATAGGAGCCGTACTAGACCGCATTAGGGAAGCAGGATTGACCCTCAAGCCCAGCGAATGTCACATAGGGATGGCCGAGGTCCAGTACTTGGGACACCGGGTAGGCAGCGGTCAGCAGAAACCCGAGCCGGCTAAGATAGAGGCCGTCGCCAAGTGGCCAACCCCCCACACAAAGACCCAGGTTTTAGCTTTTTTAGGTACCGCAGGGTACTATCGTAAATTTGTGCCCAACTACAGCGCCCTCGCCAAACCCCTCACTGATCTGACCAGCAAGAATCTGCCTAATATAGTAACCTGGGCCCCAGAGTGCGAACAGGCATTTCAGCAGCATGATAAAAAGGAGTTTTGGATGGTGTGGGTTGGGTCTGATAATAACTTGTCATATACTTTGGGGTCGTTAAGTTGCCTAAATGCTTCTTTTATGTACATATCTTGTGAAAGTATAACCACGCTCGCGTCCTAGTAAGCAACAAACGCCCCTCCATATCCCTCCCTCCTTCCCCACACCTCTGCATACAATCCCCATAAACTTATGCGGCACGATATGGCCACCGCATTCATTACTCCCTTTGCCTACAATCCCCATAAACCTTTGCGGTGCGACCGTAAATATGGCCACCGCATGCATTATCCCTCCCCATGTTACCAATATTGCTGGCAACTGCCTACAAACCCCATAATTCATTGCAGCAAACCACGATAAAATGGCTGCTGATCACGTGATCGTTTTACTAAAATATAATATAACAGCTTGCTTTAGCATAAAGCTTTGTTTTAAAATTAGAACCATCACATGTTATATATATATATGTATGTACTTATGCATGTAAAATTTAGTATTTTTGTAAGTACAAAAACTTAATTATGATGTCATTTTGGCGCCTTTTTTAAATATGCACACTCCCTATATATGCCAGTATGTTACAGGATGCACTCTCTGATCTCCACTTGATAAAGCCTAAGGGTGAAACGCGTTGTGGTTTTTTATGTTGTTTTAAAGGACCACCATAGTGCCAGGAAAACATACTCTTTTTCCTGGCACTAGAGTGCCCTGAGGATGCCCCCACCCTCAGGGTCCCACTCCCGTGGCGCTGAGGGGGGAGGAAGGGGTTAATGGCGCTGGAGATTCTCCTCCCTCTTCTTCCGTCATCGGCAGAATGCGCATGCACGGCAAGAGCCGCGCGCGCATTCAGCCAGTCCACAGGAAAGCATTCGCAAATGGACGGCAGCATCTTCTCACTGTGAAAATCACAGCGAGAAGAGCGGAAGCGCCTCTGGCGGCTGTCAATGAGACAGCCACTAGAGGCTGGATTAACCCTATTGCAAACATAGCAGTTTCTCTGAAACTGCTATGTTTACAGCACAAAGGGTTAAACCTAGATGGACCAGGCACCCAGACCACTTAATTAAACTGAAGTGGTCTGGGTGCCTATAGTGGTCCTTTAATAAAGGTATTTTGGCCACTTTCTCACTGTGAGTCAGCCATTTTACTTACCTAATCATGAAAGAATGCAAAGACCTCACGTATCCCATAAGTGGGGATTGTACCACTGTACGTTATCCACACTAGAGCTAAGTCCATGGCTCTAGAAAACGTGAGTGGGACCATATATTCTTTTATTACTTCTTCCCCAGTCAGGTCATACTACACCATCATTTATCTTCTCTATTTCATATGATATACAAAGACGTATCCATACCACTTTGAAGATTTCTCTTTTACTAAAGACAGTACTCCTTCCCAATAGTAACATCTTGGTGTTGGATTCATCTACCAGTCGGACTATTTATTCTGGACTTTTACGTTTCTTTACCCCTTATTTCTGTTTACTTTTACCGGTTTTATGCTTTTTATTTAACTTACACTATCTATGCTTTTTAACTTATACGATTTTTAGTGGCGCTACCTTTCTTTTTGTTTTCTGTACCATTTCTGTTGTAGGGCCTGTGAGGGAGCCCTATTTTGAGGTGTGCTGCCACATTTTTCCTTTCAGTTGTATATTTGTGTAGATAGAGAGCGCTGATCCCTTTTTTCTTCCGTTCATGTTTAAACACACACCTATCATTTGTCCTTACCATGCCAGCAGTTTATTTTTGTTTTTTTAGTAGCAATAAAAACTAAGGAACTCTACCTCACCTGCAGCCTCCACTGGACTAGGAGGGTACATGCATACTGTAACGGGACCTCTCTCCCTGTAACCCGACTGGTTACGTCCCGTTAGTTCCCTTCCTTCAGCCTACCAGGAACTCTTGCATGATTAGGGGACTCAGGGCACTCAGTCCGGGATGCTCTTAGTCCTTACAGGGACTTCTCCCCATTGCATCCCCTGCAAGCTAGAACCGCAGACACAGGGGTTAAATCTTACTTCCCTCCAATAACAGGACGACACACAGTTTTGGAGACTTAAGCACTGACTGACACTCTTTATTGAACACAGGCTTCTTTTATGTGCAGGGGGTCTCCATTCCACACAGTATACTTCCCTTAGTCCCAGGCAGGAGAGGGCTGGATTACAGATAGCCATCTCCCACCCTGGGAGATACCAAACAGTACACAGGGATACACATTACACCATATTACATACAGGGGGGTTACACTTTGGGGCGTGGCACCCCTGGAAGGGAAGGGGTAACAGGGTTACATTGCTAGATAGCCCCAGGTCCCATCAGGGTTCCCTGCAAAAAGTGTGGCAATTGGATGTACGGAGCCCGAGATATCAGCGTCGAAAGTCTGGGGCTTGAGGCTCTGCTTATCCCCGAAATTTGTTCCATGGTGTTGCTTGGTTTAGTCTGGCGAATTCAAACTTCGCGCCCAAACCAAGCAACAACCAATCAGCTGAAAGGACGCGAACCAAACTGCACCAATCAGCGCTCGGGAGAAGAATGAGTGTCGCTGCCCAATCCGAAGACAGGGCGCGAAACCCACTCGCACCAATCCGCTGAAAGGCGCGAAACTGATTTGCGCCAATTAGCGCACAGGGACAAGAGGAAAGGGTGCAAAACCCATGTTTGAACAAGCCCGCTCCCTGCGGCGACCAATCAGTGCTTACTCGCACCGACCAACCAGGAGAATGGCGGGAACTCAGTTTGAATGGGCGCTCCCTCTCCCATTGGTCGGCATGGACTTCCATGCGGCCAGCGGGACTCTGCAGGCGTGAGACCGACTCACAGCTCCAGAGATTCCCTGCTGGCGTGCATCCCTCTCTCCGGTGGGCATCCCCACGCTGGTATCCACCAGAGAGAGCGCTCTCCTGGGCAGCCACGAGCCTTGCCACGTAGCTCCCAGGTAGGGGAAAGGGACTAGTGATTACAGCTTATTTTAGAGTGGGTAGGACGGTGCCCGAAGACAGGGCCGGTTCAGGATATGAATGCTGCCCCCTGGTGGTGTTCGGCTATACGAACCGGCGGTCACCCAGGGGAAGCACCCGCCGCTTGTTCCCCTGTGGGCTGCGGTTTTTCACACCTCGTTAGCGAGGTGTGAACATTCTAACCACACATTCTAAATGGAGTATCGGGCTGAAAAGTAAAATACAAGGGGAAACATATTTAACAAGGGAAAAATCATAGCGATACACATTGGGGACACAAAATACAAAACCAAACATCTGAATACTCAGTGGTCATGGCACTTAGTGGCGGTGTCCCACCACATATACCAACAAGCTAACGGACAACTTCCTGGGTTCTAGTAAATTGACAAGCCTAGAACAAGACGATCCCAGGCTTGTGCCTTTTTTGCTACATCTTGCACACAATGACACACACCAATCTATATACCATTAAATTGAGCAATTCCTCCTGCATCTCTAAATATCCTATTACTATAATTGTAAAGCGCTGAGGAATATGTTGGTGCCATATAAATACAAATGATAATAATACAATGACCTCTTTACTCCATTCACTTACTGGATAACGTGGTTGTCCATAGTTACTCAACGATGTCACACTCTCTAAAATACTACAAAATAAGATCTAAAACATTTTAACTCCTAGGCATACCTCCCATGCTGCAAATAACATTTGTGGCAATATTTACTCTTTTTTCTTTTCTTTTTATGAACAGAACTATGTAGGGAAGGGGTTAACAAACTGCCACACCTTGTGCTTAATGTTTGTCAGTGTTCTGAAAGCTTATGCAGGATGGAAACATTTTATATTGTATCTCATTACCCTTTCTTTGCAGAAGACCCTGCAGGAAGGAGCCGTGTCGTGTCTGAAAAATGCTTATAGCACAGCATCCGTGAAGAGTACTTATAACAAAGCTCTGTTAGCCTACGTATTTACACTGGCCGGACTGGATGAGGAGAGGTCTGCTGTGCTCTCAGAACTGAAAAGTCGGGCCATCTCTCAAGGTAATATTATACTAACACTCGTATAACACATATCTAATTTCAAAGCCTTTCCAGAAGAAACATTAAAAACTACAATTTCTCCTATTCTAAAACCTGGAAAGTATCTTAACTTCATTCATATCTATTGTCAAATCTCTCTAATTAAAACAGATGTTAAAATATTCTAGAAAATCATGATTAAAATTGGTGATCCCCGATTTAATTTGTCAAGATCAAGTGTGTTTTATCTATAAAATATATGGAGGCGATAATATTAGAAATCTGATAAATATGAAACATAGAATGTGACGGCAGATAAGAACCATTCGGCCCATCTAGTCTGCCCAATTTTCTAAATACTTTCATTAGTCCCTGGCCTTATCTTATAGTTAGGATAGCCTTATGCCTATCCCACGCATGCTTAAACTCCTTTACTGTGTTAACCTCTACCACTTCAGCTGGAAGGCTATTCCATGCATCCACTACCCTCTCAGTAAAGTAATACTTCCTGATATTATTTTTAAACCTTTGTCCCTCTAATTTAAGACTATGTCCTCTTGTTGTGGTAGTTGTTCTTCTTTTAAATATGGTCTTCTCCTTTACTGTGTTGATTCCCTTTATGTATTTAAATGTTTCTATCATATCCCCCCTGTCTCGTCTTTCCTCCAAGCTATACATGTTAAGATCCTTTAACCTTTCATGGTAAGTTTTATCCTGCAATCCATGAACCAGTTTAGTAGCCCTTCTTTGAACTTTCTCTAAGGTATCAATATCCTTCTGAAGATATGGTCTCCAGTACTGTGTACAATACTCCAAGTGAGCTCTCACCAGTGTTCTGTACAATGGCATGAGCACTTCCCTCTTTCTACTGCTAATACCTCTCCCTATACAACCAAGCATTCTGCTAGCATTTCCTGCTGCTCTATTACATTGTCTGCCTACCTTTAAGTCATCAGAAATATTCACCCTAAATCCCTTTCCTCAGATGTTGAGGTTAGGACTCTATCAAATATTCTGTACTCTGCCCTTGGGTTTTTACGTCCAAGATGCATTATCTTGCACTTATCCACATTAAATGTCAGTTGCCACAACTCTGACCATTTTTCTAGTTTACCTAAATCATTAGCCATTTGGCTTATCCCTCCTTGAACATCAACCCTGTTACATATCTTAGTATCATCCGCAAAAAGACATACCTTACCATCAAGACCTTCTGCAATATCACTAATAAAAATATTAAAGAGAATGGGTCCAAGTACAGATCCCTGAGGTACCCCACTGGTGACAAGCCCAAGCTTCGAATATACTCCATTGACTACAACCCTCTGTTGCCTGTCACTCAGCCACTGCCTTACCCATTCAACAATATTGGAATCCAAACTCAAAGATGGCAGTTTATTGATAAGCCTTCTATGTGCAACAGTGTCAAAAGCCTTACTGAAATCTAGGTAAGCAATGTCTACTGCACCACCCTGATCTATAATTTTAGTTACCCAATCAAAAAAATCAATAAGATTAGTTTGGCATGATCTCCCCGAAGTAAACTCATCTTCTCTATTTCATATGATATATGAAAGACGTATCCATACCACTTTGAAGATTTCTCTTTTACTAAAGACAGTACTCCCTCCCAAAAGTAACACCTCGGTGTTGCATTCATCTACCAGTCGGACTATTTATTCTGGACTTTCAAGTTTCTTTACCCCTTATTTTATGTTTACTTTGACCTGTTTTATGCTTTTTATTTAACTTACACTATCTATGCTTTTTAACTTATACGATTTTTAGTGGCGCTACCTTTCTTTTTGTTTTCTGTACCATTTCTGTTGTAGGGCCTGTGAGGGAGCCCTATTTTACTAATCTTGAAATCCATGTGTTTTTAGATGTTCAACAATCCTATCCTTTAACATGGTTTCCATCACTTTTCCCACTACTGAAGTATGGCTTACTGGCCTATAGTTGCCTGACTCCTCCCTATTACCTTTCTTGTGAATGGGCACAACATTCGCTAACTTCCAATCTTCTGGGACTACTCCTGTTGACAATGATTGGTTAACCCCTTAAGGACTGAGCTAAATGTACACGTTGTGATCAAAACAAAACGTAAACAAAAACTTGAATTTGCGCTATATGTCTGTTCAGGAGTAATTCGCCTCTTTCATATTATGTGCACCCACACTTATTATATATAATTTTATTCAGGGGAAACAGGGCTGTAGCGGATTGCATTAAGCCTGTCCTGTATAATAGCGGATTCGTATAATTGTATCTCTGTTTATAGGAAAAATGTATGTACTTTCATATTAGGGTTCGGTAGTTTTCATACGAATGAAACTACCGAACCCTCAGACCACCCCAGTGAGAAGTGTGCGCCTCGTTAAGCGTTCACACTTCTCAAAACCGCAGTCTAATTGATACTTGCTAAGTGCCTGTGTGGTCGCCGTTCGGTATACGAACCATGCACGGCGGCCATCTTACGCACAAAAATCTCAGCGGTGTTTGGTCGTCGAATGTCTGGAACTCAAATCGTACACTCAAACAACCGAACACTGCTGAGACCTCCAGAGTTCCATAACTCCTGAACGGAGGGACTAGGCAGCCCCCCTTTCGGTAAAAACAATGTACCGAACAAGGGAATAAAGGCGAAGGTAATATTAGCTGTGGATGGCAAGGATTACTATGCAATTTAACTGCCGAACGGAGTCCGAACGCAGGGCCAAAACACATGGAGCCTTTTCCGGATACCACCTCGTGTGCGGTCGGTCAAACTTCACCCTCCACATAACTCCTGAACCCCTGGTCCGATCTGGGTAAATTTTGGATATGTTAGTCACCCAGATCAGGGCTACCTGGGGGTACCCTAAATATTAGGCTATCTGCTTGTTTTAGGGTACATCCAGGTTTTGGGTAAAAGTACAGTACAATTAATGGGATTATGTGTCACACTGAGGGGAGGAGATGTGTGGGAGTTAACTGTTACTGTATTGGCTACTGTTCTAATTATTGCAAAATCCTCCCTTGCATGGGAGAATGTCTTAAAAGGAGGCTGTGGGAATAAACGTCAGTTCTGCTCCTGATGCTGTGTGTCGTCCAGTCATTGGGATTGATGTTGGGATATTGTTGGATTATTTTGCCTGCTGGAATTACTACTCTATGGATTTATAATACTTGTTCCTGAGCCTCACTGGGATCTTGAGTGGAGAATACCTGTGGAATATCAGCTGTCCGCTACAAGGGCTTTCATTTAACATCAAATATTTAGGTATGAAACATAATTTAATATCAATAAAATATAAAAAAATGGGAAAAAACTAGTTTTAGTTCTACGTGACATTCTAACTGTGAATGTCATAATACTATTTGCTACTGCAATAAAATACACATATTTGTATTCAGCGATGTCTCACATGTAAAACAGTACCCCCTATGTACAGGTTTTATGGTGTTTTGGGAAGTTACAGGGTCAAATATAGCATGTCAATTTGTCAGTTTTTTCACATTGTAATTCGCCAGATTGGTTACGTTGCCTTTGAGACCGTATGGTAGCCCACGAATGAGAATTACCCTCATGATGGCATACCATTTGCAATAGTAGACAACCCAAGGTATTGCAAATGGGGTATGTCCAGTCTTTTTTAGTAGCCACTTAGTCATAAACACTGGCCAAAGTTAGTGTTAATATTTGTTTGTGTGTGAAAAATGCAAAGAACTAATTTGAACGCCAATTTTGGCCAGTGTTTGTGACTAAGTGGCTACTAAAAAATACTTTACATACCCCATTTGAAATACCTTGGGTCGTCTACTTTTGCAAATGGTATGCTATCATGGGGGTAACTTTCATTCCTGGGCTACCGTACGTCTCAAAGGCAACATAACCAACCTGGCCAATTTCAATGTGAAAAAAAATGAAACGAAAGTCTTATATTTGATTCTGTAACTTTTGAAAACACTATAAACCTGTACATGGGGGGTACTGTTATACTCGGGAGACTTCGCTGAACACAAATATTAGTGATTCAAAACAGTAAAACGTATCACAACAATTATATCGTCCGTGTAAGTGCCATTTGTGTGTGAAAATTGCAAAAAATTTAACTTTCACTGACAATATCATCGTTGTAATACATTTTAAAATTAATCGTTGAAATTAAATTCCCTGGACTTTTGGCCTGGGTTGTCAGGCAGGTCCCGCTAATTGTAATTAATAAAATGACCTAATTACATAAATATATACGTATAATTATTATATATATATATACATTTTTTTCATTATTTTTATTTATATATAGGTATATATATAGGTATATATATAGGTATACATAATATATATAGGTATACATAATACTATATAGGTATTATGGTATATATATAGGTATACATAATACTTATGTATTTAGATATATGTATTATTTTGTTATTTTGTTCTACATGTATTTTGATATCAATATATATATTAATTTTAAAATACAGTTAGAACAAATTTACACATATATATTTTTTTATTTATTTTTTAATTTTATTTTTAACGTATTTACATATTTATTTATATTCTATAAATATATATATTCAATCAATATCATTGTACATGTATATTTATATTATATATTAATATTAAAATACACTTAGTGTATGTGTTTGTATGTATATGTGTATATATATACTCAGATCATTTATATATTAAATACCGTATATACTCGAGTATAAGCCGAGTTTTTCAGCACATTTTTTGTGCTAAAAAACCCCAACTCGGCTTATACTCGAGTCAATAGTCTGTATTATGGCAATTTGCATTGCCATAATACAGACTGGGGCTGTGGGGGCTGCAGAGAGCGTTACTTACCTCTCCTGCAGCTCCTGTCAGCTCTCTCCTCCTCCGCGCCGTCAGTTCAGCACCTCGGTCAGCTCCCAGTGTAAATCTCGCAAGAGCCGCGGCTCTCGCGAGACTTACAGTGGGAGCTGACAGAGGGAGCTGCACGGACGGCGCGGAGGAGGAGAGAGCTGACAGGAGCTGCAGGACAGGTAAGTTACAGCTCTGCCAGCCCCCCCTTCCCCCCACTGAACTGCCAATGCTGGACCACCAGGGAAGGAGAGCCCCCCTCCGTGCCATGTATCAAGCAGGGAGGGGGGACGAAAAAAAAAATTAGTAATAATAAAAAAAATTATAATAATTAAATAATAAATAATACAATAATAATAATAATTAAATTAAATAAATAAAAATAATAAATAATAATAAAAAAAAATTAAAATAATAAAAAAAATTAAAATAAAAAATTGCCCACCCCCCACCAAGGCTCTGCAACACACACACACACACACACACACACACTGCACTCATACACACACACTGCACTCAAACACTCACACTGCATTCATATACACACGCTGCACTCATACACACACGCTGCACTCATACACACACGCTGCACTCCTACACTCACGCTGCACTCATACACACACACTGCATTCATACACTCACGCTGCATTCATACACTCACGCTGCATTCATACACTCACGCTGCATTCATACACTCACGCTGCATTCATACACTCACACTGCATTCATACACTCACACTGCATTCATTATACACACACTGTAAATAAATATTCAGTTAATATATTTTTTTTAGGATCTAATTTTATTTAGAAATTTACCAGTAGCTGCTGCATTTCTCACCCTAGTCTTATACTCGAGTCAATAAGTTTTCCCAGTTTTTTGGGGTAAAATTAGGGGCCTCGGCTTATATTCGGGTCGGCTTATACTCGAGTATATATAATTGTATTTTAAACTGTTATTAACTTTTTTTTCTTTTTTACTTTTACAGACAGAGCCGGTTCCCTACGGACGGCATAGCACGCCCGCCATCCTTAAGGGGTTAAATAAATCTGTTAATGGTTTTGCTAGTACACCACTAAGCTCTTTTAATAACTTTGGGTGTATTCCATCATGTCCCCTTGACTTATTTCTCTTTACTTTTGACAGTTGAAATAGAACCTCTTCCTCTGTAAACTCACATGTAACAAATTACCGTATTTATCGGCGTATAACACGCACCTCATTTTCAGAAGGAAATTCCCCCCCCTCATCCCATAGTGTTCCCCCCCTTTCCATAGTATTCTTCCCCCCCTCCCATAGTATTCTCCCCCCTCCCATAGTATTCTCTCCCCCTCCCATAGTATTCTCCCCCCCTTCCATAGTATTCTCCCCCCTTCCATAGTATTCTCCCCCCTTCCATAGTATTCTCCCCCCTTCCATAGTATTCTCCCCCCTCCCATAGTATTCTCCCCCCTCATCCCATAGTATTCTCCCCCCTCATCCCATAGTATTCTCCCCCCTCATCCCATAGTATTCTCCCCCCCTCATCCCATAGTATTCTCCCCCCCTCATCCCATAGTGTTCCCCCCCTCCCATAGTATTCTCCCCCCCCATAGTGTTCCCCCCTCATCCCATAGTGTTCCCCCCCTTCCATAGTATTCTTCCCCCCCTCCCATAGTATTCTCCCCCCCTCCCATAGTGTCCCCCCCCTCCCATAGTGTCCCCCCCCTCCCATAGTGCCCCCCCCCTCCCATAGTGTCCCCTAGTGCACTTTCCCTCTGTCCCATATTTACTTACCTGTCTTGAAGCGTGGGCCGGCTTCACAGCGCGCACCACGGTACTGGAACTTAAATTTCAGGTTCCGGTTTCCGGCGGGACTGAAAGGAAATGTGCACACAATAGTCTCTACGTAGGCGGCAACAGTCAAACAGTCAATGTATACATGGCATAGAAAACATATTGCACAATTTTATATTTTGGTGAAAGAAAAAGCATAGACAGCGGGTAAGTATGACCTTCTGTAATTGAGTCTTCCTGGCCGACCTGCCCCTTTATTTATTTATGCAGTTAGTGTTTCGTATCGGCAGACCAAGGGCGACTCCCCTAGCATACACAGGTAGCATTAACATAACTAGATCTGTAAACATGAGCTATAAAGGGATCATTTCCTTCATTTTCATCTGTAAATACTAAACAAAATATTCATTGAGGCAGTCAGCTAGACCTTTATCCTCTTCCACATACCGTCTTACTTTTGTTTTTAATTTAACTAATCCTTGTTTTACTTTCCTTTTCTCATTTATGTATCTAAAAAATGTTTTGTCCCCCTTTTTTACTGACTGTGCTATTTTCTCTTCTGTGTGTGATTTGGAAGCTCTTATAACTTGCTTAGCCTCTTTCTGCCTAATCTTATAGGTCATTCTGTCTTCCTCACTCTGGTTTTTTTTTTATAATTACTAAATGCTAACTTTTTGTTTTTTACTATTTTGACCACATCTGCGGAGTACCACAGTGGTTTCTTTTTTTTTTTTTCTTTACTGACAAGCCTAATGCAATTTTCTGTTGCCTTAAACAGTGCAACTTTTAAATAATCCCATTTCTCTTGGACGCCATTTCAATTGCTCCAGTCTGATAATGACTCCTTTACACATATTCTAATTTTAGAAAAGTCTGTTTTTCTAAAGGCTAAAACTTTTGTTTTTGTGTGGTGTGACTCAGTCACTGTTCTTATATTAAACCACACTGACTGATGATCACTGGATCCTAAACTTTCACCTACAGTAATATCTGATACCAAATCTCCATTTTTTTTTTTTTTTTGTTTGTTTTTTTTTTTTTTTTTTGAATTCTTTATTTATAGCGTGCAGGGAATTACAATCGAGCAAGGTGTGCCACGATAGCACGAACAAGAATACATATTATAGATTTCCATGGCTATTTGAAACAAGACTGCACATTTTATAGTTAAGATAGACAAGTTAAACTAAGCATTTATCATTTTTAAATGGTACATTAGCTGATGTTGAGTATGTCAGTTTACGTGAAGTCGTACATTGGTTGGGTCGTAGTGATAAGATGCATGAGGTATGCCTAGTCAGGATATGCACTTTAAACGATAAAAGAACAAGAATAAAAAACAGGCTTCCAACATTGTAGTAGGCTTGTGGTATGCACGTGAAGTTATGCTTCAGTGTTAAACTAAAGTGTGTACATATGTTTATATAAAACTACAGCTTGGTTAATAGAGTTGCTTAAATGAGTGATGTGCCACCAGGCGGGTTGTGGCATGCTGGGTTATCTTCTGCGCTAATCTGGGTGGTAGGTCTGTCTTGCGCTGTATCTTCAACTGTGGCTTCGGCTGCAGACATGTCCATTAATTGTCAACCACAGCCAAGGTGTCTGCTGTGAAGGCGGTCGGTATGCCTTATATGCCGTCTGTCGTGTGGAGTTGGGGTACCTGTCGCTTTTGGTATCAGGAGTTGTTGGTGAGCGGCATCCCATTCTCCAGCAGAGAAATTACTCTTGGGGCATACCAGAGTCTATAAAGTCCCGAGGACCCACTGCTGGCCCAAGTGTCTGCGGATCTCTGCGATCCCAGTACCCGTCCGGCATGTGAGTATGGGGGTATGGTGCTTTACCGGCCACAGTGACCAGGTGGGGGAACGTGGCGATGAAGTCATCGTTTGGAGGTGACCTTCCCGGGCACTTCTTCAGTGTTGGTCTGTGGGCTGAGAGGTAGGGGACCCCAGAGAGACATTCTCAGCTGAGGCAGGCGCTGGATCAGCTTCTGGGGTTCGCCCTGCAGTGTAAGTGAGCAGCAGAGCCGCTGTTTCCATGTATGGAAGGTGCTTCGCTGTCAGCCATCTTGTTGGAGCCGCATGGCAGTCGGTGACTTTAGGCTGTAAGTCCCCCAGGAGCGCTGCCAATGTGTTGGTTGCCTGGTGGGGACCGGGATAACCCCCGCCGGCCCAGAGGGGGGGGTGAACGGGGCCGGGGGCCCCCCGTGTTGCTGTGGTTCTCAGTGTTCGCCGGGCAGAGAGCGAGGCAGCGGCTGTCCGCCCCACTCGCCTCCCGGGTAGGCCTCAGTCCCCCAAGCCCCGGAGCATCTCACCAGGACCCAGTGCACCCGATATCAGGTGCCCCAGCTGCACCGGGACACTCCAGGGCCCTGTATCGCACGCTTCCAGGGGGTTCCAGGCTGATTGTGGTGGGTAAGTACCCATTTTTAGTTGATTTCCCCTGGAGCTGCAATGCCTTGCAGCCTGCTGGCATGGCCGCCCGGCCCCGCCCCCCATCTCCATTTTTTTAATACTAAATCTAATATGGCCTCTTTATGAGTTGCTTTAGAGACAATCCCAGTAGGGAGTTTAGAATATGTGTGCTCCTGGCACAAGCAGCTATTTTGGTTTTCCAATTCACATCAGGAAGATTAAAGTCACCCATGATGATAACTTCCCTCTTCATTGTCATTTTAGCCTATTCCTCAGCTAGTAAACGATCTAACTCTCCTATTTGTCTTGGGGCCTATAAATCACACCTACACGAGTTACTGTGTAATTACCAAATTCTAACGTAACCCAAATGGACTCTATGTTTGCCTCACTAACTTTTATTAGGCTAGATTTTATGCTATCTTTCACATACAGGGCCACCCCTAGTCCTTTCTTGCCTTCTCTGCCTTTTCTAAATAAAGAGTACCCTGGTATTGCTATGACCCAGTCATTTTTCTCATTATCCCATGTGTAACGGCACCCCCAGGGGTTAAAAGCCGTTTAGTAGATCTTCCCCTTCCAGAGACACAAGCACAGCTACTGCAGAACACCAAACTCCCGAACTGGATACAAAATAGCACTCCAACTCCCGAACTGGAACCTCACTAATAGCTGCTAGCAGACGAACAGGAAAACAGACAATCAGCTTACACTCCTGGCAATCAGTCTCTAACAGTATACAGTAAATCCCCCCAAAGACGAGACAGAGCTCCATGTTGAGGGTCAAGCAGTGGTCTGAGGTGCTGGCACACCCAGCCTGGTTTTTATTACAGTCTTGCAAATACAGGACCGCCCACAGGGAGGTATAAAATATCCAATAACATATCAGTTACAACCCACAGATTCCCTCCCCTTATCCTGAGAGGTAACCCAATTATACATACTTTTTACCACAATGCATCCTGGCTTCCTCTCCTCTGCCCTGGAGATAATTGAGAAGTAATTCAATTATCTCCCAGGACAGAGACAAAACTCCATTATGCACATGGTGAGCACAGAGCATTAACATACTGTAAAATATACAAAGTCACATTTTATACATAAAACACAGACATGTCACATATCCCCAGATAGCTGGGATCTGAGCGCACAAAACTACCGAATAGCGCTCAGATCCTATTCACACAGTTCAATTGCCATGGAGCCGAAGTCTTTAACTAAACGAATGGGCTCCATGGCATAGCTATCTGGGTTAACACATTTACATAAAGTCTGGTCCATAGTCCAAAGGCAGCAGGCGGGCAGCCAGGCTTCTCCAATGCAATGTGGCGAGATTGCTCTCGTCACACCATGTCTCAGTAACAGCGACTAAATCTACACTATCAGTTGCCATTATGGATCTTATTCCCTAAACTGTGAGCATTTGTAGACATAACTAAACTTATCATTTTTTAACACACTTGTTACAGGTACCTGACAGGTCTATAGTCGCCATTTGGGCAGTCGGAATCCAGGACAAACCACCCCCATAACCTAACCCAATAATACACAGACACTAAGTAGTATGGGGAAATTTGTCCACAGCTTTATTAACCAATAATTATAATAATAATAATAATAATGATAATAATAATAATAATAATATCGATAATAAATTAACAGGTAAACATGGGTCATTGCCCCCCATACTCCGCCCCCTCGCATCCTGTTCCTTCGGCTACCATACAAAAGGCAATGACCCCCATATAATAACACATATACATAATTATAACATACACCAACTTTATATCAAAGTGCCAACCACCATTAACCACGGCAGGGGTATACCCGGATACCCCTGCCCCACCAGGTTCTGAGCCACCTCCAGGACTCGAAACCTCTCAACCACCGATGACCACAATCTGTTTATTCCACCTCACGTTCATCCAGGGGAGCCTATTTCCTCTCCTTCAGCTCCCCGTCCCGCCGCTGTGAAAGAAACGGGTTAAATAAACACAAAACAAACAAAGGGAGGGTGGGTGGGACAAACTCGACCAGGTAGGAAGTTAGAATGACTCACCTAAAATGGCTGCTCATTTAAATAGCCAATCCCACTTACCCATAATTCCAACCCACGCTTACTTCCTCCTAAGCCCGCCTCCTAACCCCTGTCAAGGCCTTTTTCCGCTTAGCTGCGCTCTAGCTACATGGGGCTACATAACAGGTCTATAGTCGCCATTTGGGCAGTCGGAATCCAGGACAAACCACCCCCATAACCTAACCCAATAATACACAGACACTAAGTAGTATGGGGAAATTTGTCCACAGCTTTATTAACCAATAATTATAATAATAATAATAATAATGATAATAATAATAATAATAATATCGATAATAAATTAACAGGTAAACATGGGTCATTGCCCCCCATACTCCGCCCCCTCGCATCCTGTTCCTTCGGCTACCATACAAAAGGCAATGACCCCCATATAATAACACATATACATAATTATAACATACACCAACTTTATATCAAAGTGCCAACCACCATTAACCACGGCAGGGGTATACCCGGATTCCCCTGCCCCACCAGGTTCTGAGCCACCTCCAGGACTCGAAACCTCTCAACCACCGATGACCACAATCTGTTTATTCCACCTCACGTTCATCCAGGGGAGCCTATTTCCTCTCCTTCAGCTCCCCGTCCCGCCACAAGCTCAGACCTTGACCCCTTAAGCTGTCTGAGCTCCGCCACCCCGAAGAAACAGGGCCATCCTTATACCATCCTGCCAACCCAAGTTGAGCAGGTCCAAACCCACATCCGAGAGGTGAACACCATCCGAGCGGTAGTATCCTGGCAACCCTTCCTCCAACTCCAGGTGCCGTACCACTACACCCCCTACTTTCCGCACAAAGCTTGCCATCAAGCTATTCACCTTCTTCCTGCACCTCTCCATAGCCCCCGTATCCCGAGCGTGCCGCCACCGGCGCCGCGGGACAATCTCAGACCAGACCAACATTACCCCCGGAAGCAGGCCCCTCAACTTATTAATGTCCTGCTTCATCCACTTCACCAGCCGGCGCTGCGGCGTAAGGCCCAGGTCATTACCCCCCACATGTAATACCAGCACGTCTGGCGTGTACCCTGCTGCCAGCATCCCAAACAGTTTCCCACAAACATCCCCCCAGCAAAAACCCCGATACCCAAACCAACGAACTGCCAACTGGCCTCTCGGAAAACCCAGCTGCTGGCCTTGCGCTCGAGCTGCGGCCCTCCTCTCGGCCCAGAAGACAAACGAATGGCCCACGATCCATGCCACACGCCCTGGGGGGAGAAAACAAATGATGAGGGAAGTCCAACAGAGACCCCTACCCCATCCCCAACCAACACAGCGAAACATCCCAACATAGCCATTAACCCCTCATATCATAACACAACACCTTTTAAATTTGATGGTTATTTTTTTTTTTTTTTGAAATACAAAACAGTCCCATGCCATTAATCCAATAGACCCAACCGGACATAGGAGCGGAATCTTACCGACTCCCACCTCCCGATCCTCTTCACCACCTCGTCCCCCAATCCCAACCGTGCGGCCTCCGTGGCCGCCCCAATACGGAACGAGTGCGTCCCAAATCGTGCAGCTTGAAGCCCCAACCTGCCCAAGCCCAACCGAAAAACTTTCGTGAACTGGAACCGAGAAAGGGACGATCCGTCAGCATGTACCAATAAGGAGCCCCCTACCGCTGGCCTCCGCGCCAGATACTCCACCGTAGCAGCCACCGGGCACAAAGCCGAGCCCGGCAAGGCCCCCAGTGTCACGTCCCGGCCCACGCCGCGGACGTCCGTTTTGGACCTGCCAAGGTGCACCACCACCTTCCTATCCAAGATACGGACCCCCGAAAATTGCAGGCCCCCCTGCGCCATTTTACTAGCACTCACCAATTCCCCTACTCGGAATGCCCCAAAAAACGCCAAGACAAACGCTACTTTGAACAGTAAAGCCTCAAACCCATCAAAACAAACCTCAGGCAATATACCCACCAAATCCCCCAGCAGCCGCACCGACACCGGGCGCCTGGTATCCGGCGCCCTGCGCCCCTTGCGATAACCCTTCAGGGCTTGCCTGATGACGAAGGTCTTGGTAAAGTCCTCCTTCCCATGCCACCGAAACCAAAACGCCATCGCCGCCATGGATCTGTCCACCACGGCAGGGGACGGCCCTTTTGTCAGCAACTGACAGGTGTACCACAAGAAAGCGTCCCGCAGGGCCTCCCCGCTGTCCATGGCCAACCCTTCCAGTGACCGTTCCCACAAGCCCCAAACCTTACTGTACGAGGCCCAAGTGGCCGGTGCCAGAGAAGCCTTCACGAGTCCTCCAAGCAGGACGCCCCCAGCTGCCAAATCTCATCCGGGCAAGCCAGCCCTTCCTTCGATGCCCCCGGCGCCGCCAGCCAGAAACGGGACCACTGAAAACGAGAGAGCATCAGCCACCTCATTCAAATAGCCGGGAACATGGCGCGCGCGAAAAACAACATTTCGGGACATACACAGCAATACCAGTCGCCTAAGCAGCTGAACCACCGGCTTTGATGCCGCCGACTGGCGATTCACCGCGTGAACCACCGCCATGTTATCCGAGAAAAATACCACTTTCCGATCACGCAGCCTGTCACCCCATAACGCTACTGCAACAACCAACGGGAACAACTCCAAGAAAGCCAAGTTGCGCATAAGAGGGCTCGAACCCCAAGAGTCCGGCCACCGCTCCGCACACCAGGAGCCCCCAAAATATGCCCCAAAGCCTATACTGCCCGAAGCATCCGTAAAAAGCTCCAGCTCGGCCGACGACTGGCCCTCCTGCCGGAACAACACCGTCCCATTAAAATCCCGCAAGAAGGCATCCCAGATGCCCAAGTCCGCTCGCATGGCCGCCGACACCCGTACAAAATGGTGCGGGGATTTAACCCCCGCGGTAGCGGCCGACAAGCTGCGACTAAACACCCTTCCCATCGGGATGACCCGACACGCAAAATTGAGCAACCCAATCAAGGACTGTAGCTGCACCAGAGTCACCTTGCGTGCCCCAGCAACGGCAGCCACCGCCCCCCGAAGCCTTGCCAGCTTATCCTGGGGCAGCCGACATTCTCCCCTCCCAGAGTCAATCTCCAGACCTAGAAAACTCAGACACGTGGTCGGGCCCTCGGTCTTATCCGCCGCCAGCGGAACCCCGAATTGGCCCGCCACCCACTCAACCGTCCGCAGCAGGCGCAGGCAATCCAGGGAACCGGCCGGTCCCACACACAGAAAATCATCTAGATAATGTACAATAAGACGACTCCCCGCTTCCACCCGTATCACCCATTCGAGAAAAGTGCTGAATTTCTCAAAATAGGAGCAGGAAATGGAACAGCCCATGGGCAGACACAAGTCCACGAAGTAGGCCCCTTCAAAGAAACACCCCAGCAGGTGATGACAGTCCCGGTGGACCGGTAGCAGCCGGAACGCGGCCTCGATGTCCACCTTAGCCATCAGGGCCCCATGCCCGGCCCGCCGGACCAAATCGACCGCCCGGTCGAAAGATGCATATGACACCGAGCACAATTCCTTATGAATACCGTCATTCACCGACTCCCCTTTCGGGTATGAGAGATGGTGAATGAGTCTAAATTTACCCGGCTCCTTCTTGGGGACCACCCCAAGTGGGGAAACCCGCAGGCCCTCCAGCGGAGGCACTACAAATGGGCCTGCCATGCGGCCCAGTCCGACTTCTTTGCCCAGCTTTTCCCTAACCACATCCGGGAAGTCCGCCACAGACTTCAGGTTGCGCAGCCTCCCTTGACCCCCTCGTCGCTCCTGAAACGGAATAAAGAACCCCACCGCAAACCCCGCCAGGAGCACCGCAGCGTCCGCCCTGTTACCGTAGCGGCCTAGCCACGGCTCCATCGCGCTTAGCTTCACTGGGGTTAGGCCCAGGGGGAGCGGATGCACCCCCTCCCCCCGGCGCGACAGCCGCGCCGGCGCCTCCGGACTTACCCTTCTTAAAGCAGCGGTTGAGCCCATGAGCTCCCCCGCAGCCGGAGCACTCATGCTTGAAACGACAGGAGGCTCCCCATTTGCATTGGCCCTCGTTATAGAGCCAGCATAAGCCCTTTTGTAAGGTGGCCGACGAGGCGGACTGC
Organism: Pelobates fuscus; assembly: GCF_036172605.1. NCBI lineage: Eukaryota > Metazoa > Chordata > Amphibia > Anura > Pelobatidae > Pelobates > Pelobates fuscus. The sequence goes on from NC_086326.1 coordinate 697,038, forward strand.
CCCCTGGCGCCGGCCGAACTCTGAAAGGGCTGCGCTTTTTGCGCCATCATTAGCTTCATCCAGAGCGGCAGGTCCATTTGGTCCCACCGCATACCCGGGTTAGCCGCCAGCCGCTGCCGAAACTGCTCGTCGTACCTCCACCATGCCAACCCCCCGTAAGTCCGGTACGCCTCCCAAATGCCATCCAAATAGCAGAACAAAGACGAGCACAACCCCGGCGATTTCTCGCCGAGCACACTAGCCAGCACACAAAAGGCCCGCAACCAATTACCGAAGGACTTCGGTATCTTGCGGTACCGCTTCCTCTTCTCCTCCTCCTCTTTTTTCTCATCCTTCTTATCCTCCTCCTTGAGGTCAATGAAGTCCTCTAACGGGAGGAGGGAGAAGATCTCACAGAACTCGCCCTTCCAAATCTTATCCTTCACGTCCTGTTTCAAATGGACCCCCAGTGGGCCCGCAAAAGATACGTACGCGTGCTGCCTAGCCGCGTCGGGGATACCCCCGGACAACTCAGCCCTTTCGCTCCCAACCTCTCCTACGTCCTGCGGCCCCGCCAAATCCCCGCCCGAACTAGGCCCCGCGGAATCCCGGATCCGAGAACCTGAAGCCCCTGCACCCGGAGCCCACACCTGACCAACGCCGCTAGTGTCACCCCCCGCCCCCAATGAGTGGAGTAGTGCCTGAAGTGTGGTAACTAGTGCGCTAGAGTGTAGTGACCCACTGGACTCACCGGCCAAGCCCCCCGACACCGGAGCGGTGGGGGCTGCAGTGCAGGTCGCCTGACGTCCGGGAAGAGGAACTTCCGCCGCCATCTCGCCGACCGGGGAGCCCACCCGGTGCCCAGCCTGTGAGGAAGCAGAACGGCTCCGAAATCTAGGACAAGGAGAAGAAGTCCTGGGTAGGGGGTAACGAACATCCACTCCCCTCCCGTCCCGACCCCGGGAGCGCCTGCTCTGCACCGAAGCCTCCCGCTGACCTCTACCACCACGTGGCACCCGGGAACCCCTGGGGCTACGACTCCTCCCGTCTCTACCAGCAAGCCGCCCCTGCTGTCCATACCGAGGGGCTGCCGCACCTTCCCCTGCTGAGCTATCCGAGGGGGAGCAGTGCCGACCCGACCGCCCCCGAGCATCCCGGGACCCCAGAGATCTAACGGGCGAGGGACTGTCACTACTACTCCTGGAACCCGGGCCCCCCCTGCGCCCCTCCACTACGGAAAGACTCGACTCCCGGCCTACCCTACGCCCTTGCCTAGCTACCTCCGAAACCCCCTCCCCCACCCCTTTACCTCTGACCCCTTGCTTGCCAGACCCCGATGGCCCCGAACTACCCACCACCCCTACGGGAGACCCTCTGTCTGACCTGGCCCCCCCCCGGGAACCCCTACCACCCGTAGAACTTACTCCTTTAGAGCCACATTTCCTCTTCGGGGCCCCAGGGCCCTCCCCCTTTCCCACTAAGGCCTGTGTACCCCCAACCGGCTTACTCCCGCCCCCCACAGTGGCAGAGCTCCCCCGAACAACCTTCCCGCCAAGAGGGCCCCGACCTGAGCCCTCTGCACTTGCCTGATGCCTGCCATGCGGTCTCCCGGATCCAGCCTCCTCATTGTCTCCGCTGTCCGAAGGGGGGGAAGCCCTCCTGGGCCTCCCCTCCGTGGGTCTCGAAGCACCAGGGGGCCGCCCGGCCGCCTCCGACCTGCTAGCAGCCGCGCCCCCGTCCACGATATCCCTTTGCCGCCTAGTGCACATCCGAGGCTCCGTCCGCACCCGGGGAGGCAAGGCCTCGACCACGCGGCTCCCGGGCCTGCTGCCGGTTGTAACTGGAACTCCACTGCTACCGGGTACCACTTCACCGGGCCCCGCGCCCGGGCTTAGCCTCCTCGGGGGCCTCCGGGCCCGGACCGGTCTCCCGCCATCGCCGTCCCGATCCGCCGCCTCCGCCAGGGCAGGGCCAAGCTGTGCCCGAAGCCAGTCCACACCTTGATGCCGTGCTGCCGACCTGATCCCTTCCAGCAAACGCTCCACGTCGTCCATTGTTCCTGCAGAGGAGACAAAAGAAATCCGACCAAGCAAAGTCCGCGCACACCGAGGCGAACACAAACTCGACCAGGTAGGAAGTTAGAATGACTCACCTAAAATGGCTGCTCATTTAAATAGCCAATCCCACTTACCCATAATTCCAACCCACGCTTACTTCCTCCTAAGCCCGCCTCCTAACCCCTGTCAAGGCCTTTTTCCGCTTAGCTGCGCTCTAGCTACATGGGGCTACATTCTGTCCTTGTTTTGGGGGGCAATTGGATTGGTGTTTTCTCACCTTTTTGCACACGCTCCTAGTTTTAATACATCCTAGCAAAACCTCTGAACTGCTCACTGAGAACATTTGTTCCCTTTTGAGAAAGATGCAAACCATCTTTTTTTGTACAGTTTATTTCCATTCCAAACAGAGCTACCATGAGAAATTAAGCCAAATCCTTGCTCCCGACACCATTCACCAAGCCACAAGTTAAAGTCCCTAATACGAATCCGCCTGTCATTCTGAGTGTTATGCACAGGCAGAACTTCAGAGAATGACAGTGTGGAAGCAACCTGCCGTATATCATTGGCAAAAACACTAAACACTTCCTTTACCTCAGAAACGTCATTGGGGTTCTCAACCCAGTTCTCAGGACCCCCTACCAGTCCAGGATTTGGGGATTACCTGGGTGTGTCTAAGGTGTTTAGAATAAGGGGAAAAAAACACCTTAGACGCTAAGGTGTTTTTTTTTTCTTTTTCCAAGAAAAAAGACAAAGTTGAGAACCCCTGCCCTAGATGGACAAGTACATCCAATTCCCCTTCCTGCTTTGCTCGCTTAACAATATTACAAATACGTCTCCTGTGTCTGTGAGCAGTAGCTCCGGGAAGACATCTCACAAGACCACTGTTGTTCAGCTCCACACCTCTTATGATGGAATCCCCAAACAACAACTGCTTTCTATTATTCCTCACCATAGTCTCCAAGCCTCTCTCCACAACACCACTAGCCTCAGTGCCTCTCTGCACAACACCACTACCCTCAGTGCCTGAGCCTGTCTCCACAACACCACTACACTCGGTGCCTGAGCCTGTCTCCATAACACCAGTACTCTCTGAAAGTATTGAAAATGATGTAGAGCAACAGACTGTGCAATATGCCTTAAAGTTAAATGAGCCAGGAGGGTGGTCAGTGTTCAGGAGATCAATCTACCGAATGCAGGGAAAATAACTGCAACAGGGAAAGGCAGGGTTTTCTCACACAAATTACGAACTTTATCTTAATAAAACACAAATTATTTCTACCAATGTTAATCAAGAAATACCGGAAAGTTTAAGATTAAACTATAATTTTATCTGGAATAATGAAGAAATTGATTATTTGGGTACTAAGCTGAGTTTTGTTTTGGACCAGTTAGTATATAAAAACTACAATAATTTTCTAAAATAGAGTGATATCATCTTAGATAATTGGTTTAATGGATTGGGAAAATGCACGTAATTAAAGGGACACTATAGTCACCTGAACAACTTTAGCTTAATGAAGCAGTTTTGGTGTATAGAACATGCCCCTGCAGCCTCACTGCTCAATCCTCTGCCATTTAGGAGTTAAATCCCTTTGTTTATGAACCCTAGTCACACCTCCCTGCATGTGACTTGCACAGCCTTCCATAAACACTTCCTGTAAAGAGAGCCCTATTTAGGCTTTCTTTATTGCAAGTTCTGTTTAATTAAGATTTTCTTTTCCCCTGCTATGTTAATAGCTTGCTAGACCCTGCAAGAGCCTCCTGTATGTGATTAAAGTTCAATTTAGAGATTGAGATACAATTATTTAAGGTAAATTACATCTGTTTGAAAGTGAAACCAGTTTTTTTTTTATGCAGGCTCTGTCAATCATAGCCAGGGGAGGTGTGGCTAGGGCTGCATAAACAGAAACAAAGTGATTTAACTCCTAAATGACAGTGAATTGAGCAGTGAAATTGCAGGGGAATGATCTATACACTAAAACTGCTTTATTTAGCTAAAGTCATTTAGGCGACTATAGTGTTCCTTTAAATCATATATAATGCCTAAAATGAAATACTTCATGAAAAGTATTCACTTGAAAACAAAATTATTAAAGGAATTTCCAACGTTGTTGGCATATTTGTGGGGTAATAGAAAGTCTAGAATTTATAAAAAAAAATATTATAAAAAATAAGAATGAAGGTGGAATGTCCTTTCCAGACATTTGTATCTCAGAATCTATGCTATCGCATTGTCTGGCATGGAATGCAACATAGGAGACTTTATCAAGCTTGATGAAGGCTCCTACGTGAGCCGAAACATTGTGATTCTTCTTCTACAATAAATCTGCCTTGTGCCACTTTCCTGACTTTGTGTTGTGTCTGTGAGGGACACACAATGCTCACCTTCTCATATGTTTATGTACTAGCAGAAAATTGGTCCAAGTTATAAAAAAAAAGTGAGCAATCACGATGTAAACTAATTAAACAAAAAAGGATATTCCATTGGTTTACGTGGTTTTACAGCCTTCCTTCACTTTTATTGCCACTGCAAACTCACTTTTTTATTTATTTGTTTTTTGTGACTCACATTTCTGCTTCAATATTTGCAAATAAATCTGTTATTTTCAGCATTTTCAAATTATTAAATATAAAAGTTCATTACTTTATCTGAAGTTAATACAGGTCATTAAAGCCAATAAAATAATTACAGACCATGATGAATTTTTCCATCGAGCTTATGATCCACAATAAAAAAAATAAAAAAAATGCCTTATGTAAATATATATTGCATTAAGCAGTCCATCTGAAAAGTGGGGCTAAGGTATGTAGACTTTATTTAGTTTTACAACCTCAAGGCAACTGGTAGCATGTATGTTAAGCAAGGTATGTTAAAGATCAGTGTTACTATATGTGATGGACCGCCTGGCACCCCGACTTGGTGCCTCCACCAATCGCTGCTTCCTGGTTGCCTTGAGTACTATAAGGATTGCACCAGACACCATAAGCACTGTAGCCCCGTAGCCGCCACAGCTTGGCTGGGGTCTCGCTGTCTTCCACCAACCCTGGACCTAAGACAAGGATCCAGCTTCCATTGGGTGGACCTCTCCGCCTCCAGAGGTATAGGTGTGTAGCTTTTACAAGAGCTAGTGATTATAGCCAGCATAGTAATCTGATGCAGGTATAGCTGATATAGCTGGTATAGCTGTTCCCTACAATCACGAGACGAGGCTCTGTGTTGAGGGTGAAGTGAACTAATTTTAACAAGACCACACTTGGACTTTTATGACCATTCCCATACAAGGGGTACTCCCACCTGGACCTGATGGAAGACTACAGTGCAATGTTATAAACCAATGACAAAGTTGTTCAAGAACAGGACACTCCCATACATAATTATCCACTCTGCCTGGGAGATAATTGAGTCAGGAACTGTACTAACTAAATTATCTCCAGGCACAAAAAAAACACAAATTTTTATAAAATCCCAAAAGTACCTTTAAGACATACAAAACCCCAACAAAAGTTACATCCCCTGATAGCCCCGATCTAGGCGAACAACATATCCAAAGATCACACCGATAGCTTCAGGCGTTTTCATGGAAAATTCATGGAAATCATAGTTTTGGCCGACCGGGAACCACAAAGTATTCCTGCCGAAAACAGTTTCGTAGAATCGAGTCTAAGTGCCGCTGGGGACCGACCGGGAACCGTGAAGTTTTTATACCGAAAATAGTTCCAGGGCATTCGCGGCTAAGTCCCCATGAAGTCTATTTGCGGTTTTGGTCCATGCGAATGCCCGGCAGGGAGCTAGCGTTCGGTTCTATGAAAAGTGCTGAGCCAGGGTAACCAAGGGGAATAAAATATGGGTCTTTACAGTCTCTGACCTGGCCCATAGTCTCTTGGCAGGAGGCTGGTGTCAGGATTACAAGTTTATCCAGCACGCAGTACTGTGTCACACCTAGGACTAAGGATAACGTATAACCGGACCTTAGAATGGCCGGACTTAACGTCTCCAAGAATAGTCAAAACACTAGCCGAGGTCAGGGACACAGAATCAGACACAAAGATGAGGGAAAGCAAAAATGTAAAGGATATCTAGATATCAGGGAAGTCAAAACAAAGCCAAAGTCAAATACCAGAAAATCAAGATCAGGAACGCACTCTAGGATAACCATAAGCATGAAACCACGACAGGGCAATGAGCAAGAGGAAAACTGGGCCTAAATACCCCTCCTGTGGATCCGATTGGCTGTAACCGGCCTTTGACCCCCAAAGGCAATCACCAGGTTTACATGTGCTTGATTGCTGCTGAGCACAAACCCTCCTGTGGATTTGATTGGCCATGACCGGCCATTGACCCCAAAAGTTATTACCAGGTTTCCATGTGCATGATTGCTGCTCAGCACAACTTTTCCAGTCAGGATAGTAAATGCCATTAACCACATTTTTATGTGCGGATGAATACGTGACAGCTGGCAAGCAGGCCCCTCCAAAAACCTGTGGCGAGGTCCTGTTCGCCACAATATACTTACAAATTCTCCATGTATCCACCCTAGCTCTTCCTTGTGGCTTTGAGACCTGTCAGTTAATGTTAGGTGAATCAAACCTTGGTTAGTGGGTGGCTGACAGAGTATTCTTGAAAGTCTAGTCAACAAAAAAAAAATAGAGTCAAGTTTGGACACCCAGATCTACTGCATTGCTCTCCTCATTAACCCCTTAAGGACCAAACTTCTGGAATAAAAGGGAATCATGACGTGTCAGACACGTCATGTGTCCTTAAGGGGTTAATATCTTCTCCTTCACTTTCCTATTGGTTTTCAAATGTCCTCCTTGTTCTTTCTTGAGACCATTTCATCTCCTGCCAGGATTGTAAAGCCACAACCTGAGCCTAATCTTGTTGCCCTTCCCCTCAGGTGGCACAATCCATTGGGAGCGGGATGGCGTGCCAGTGTTAGAGCGTGCTCAATTCTTCCCCAGTCCCCTTGCCTCACAAGAAGTGGAGACAGCAGCCTATGTTTTATTGGCGCACACCATGGGCCGCTCTGTTACCCAGGAAGATAAGAACACCATGGCTGAGATCTCAAGGTTTCTCGTCCAGCAACAGAACTCGTATGGGAGCTTCCGCTCAACACAGGTAATATCAGACACAAATAAAGATAATGATGGTAGATCCACTGTGCAGCGCTACGGAATTAGCTGGTGCTATATAAATAATATAATAATAATGATAGTAGCAGCTAATTAATTGTATATTTATCTAGTTTGTCTTGTGTAAATTAGCAGGGATTAGAACGCAATATGTCTGCCCTTAGATATCTAAGATCTCTACCTTCTCTGCTTGAAGATAACTATTCCTGTTAAAGAAAAAACTAAGTGATTTATGAGTATATGCCTACATTTCCTACTCTCTGAAGTATTTTTTTTCCTTCTGTAGAAAGTGTCACATTCTTGTATTTTGTTTAATCCTGCAATTTTTCCATTTTTCCTGTTGTAAACATTGCAATATCTGTCTATCCAGCTCGACATGATGAGATTAAAGAGTTAATCACAACCTAGTTTTCTTTTGAAAATGTTTCTGACTTCAGCAGAGTTAACAGTAGTTAAGTGGTCCCTGAATTTTGGACTGTGATTACTTTGAAAACTGTTTTGTAATTCCAGACAGAATTCATAAACATTATCATCCATAAGTTACCAATTTTGTATTGTAATGTTATAGCACCATATCTCTGCCTCAAGCTATATATATATTAAGGGCTTTACGTTATTTGCTGATAAAATCTCTGCTCAAGTATTTCCCGTTAATAAAGAATCCCAGTCTTGGACAATGTTGCACCTTTGTCTGTATTTCAGTTCTTTCACTGTTTCGTAAAGTAAACGGATCACTGCTACACTCAGCTTTCACTCACACATGGGTATGATATCAGCTCATTATTTAGATAAATTAAACCCACTATGTGATTTCTTGTTATTTAAATAACCCTAGTGACTGCTGAATTCAGATCTCTGTGGTCCTTCTTTGATCCATAGAGAGGTCCACTTCGAGGAGGTCCACAATGAAGATCTGCTAATTATGTTTTTATCTTTCAGGACACAGTGGTTGCTTTACAGGCTCTTGCAGAGTTTGCTAAACACATATTCACCCCTAACAGCCACAATACTGTGCAAGTAAATTCAAGAAATAGGAAAATAGCCCAAATTGACGTGAACCAAGAAAACCGGTTAGTTGTCCAAAGACAACCCTTGCCAAGTGTGAATGGGCAATATGACATAGTGGTCGGTGGAAGCGGATGCTGCCTTGTACAGGTAGTGATGGAACAAATGTGCCTCTCAGATTCTCGCTTCTTAATTGTAAAATATTTGGGTAGAATTTATTTATCAGAATGATTACTGTTAAAATAACAGATTTTGGTAGTATATTTATTTATCACGTGGCTCTGATCTAGATAAATCAATAGGCTTTTCTGGATATAAAAATGTGACAATAGCTATGTCAGAACATTTATTTATTTAACATTCTAATTATATTTATTTTTCTTGCTCTACAATAAAATGGTAGAAGAGAATGTGCTCTGAACCCAAAGTGATGGCTAAAATCTGGGCAGGAAGCAGTCTTCACAAAGCTCTCTATTACAGGCTGATATAATCACATCTCTTATGGATTATATTGTCTATCTGGTCCTCTTCCCTTATGTATTCTGTCAGCAGAATGTCCCAGATATAAGTAAGACAGAAGAGGGTGGGCTCGGAGAGATTTAGCAAAAACATAGAGTAATATCTTTTGAAAACACCAAGTATTTATTATATTTCTACGTAAAATAAACTGCATATCAGTAGAATATCACTAGTATCTGATTTCATGACTCTTTTTTTTTACACTTACTGAGCTGGGCACTGTGTTTGCCAGCTGGTACCTGTTTTCCATAGTTTTGTCAGGATCGACACAGGGATCCAAAATGCAGAGTGCAAATAGAAGTATGTTTACCGGGCCTTAGAATGGCCGGACTAACGTAGGAAAGGACAGAGTATAGTCAGGGACAGCCGGCGTTTGAATGGCCGAGATGGGAGCAGGGAGTGTCCCCATCAAGTGGGAGACTCACTGGCTGGATCCCTGCCTGTGTACTAACGACAGGTACCCTGACAAGTTTATGGGGCGGCTGGTGAGTCTTCAATCTTCAAACTGATATGGAGCAAAATCGACAACAGCCCAAGCCAATGCAATGCATCATCTCCATGGAAACTCACTCTGTGAGCTGAGAAGACACTCAGTGCAGTCGGTCCTGGAGTGAGGAGGGTGGAGGCAGTGTGTAAACACTACTTACTTTTCAAAAGACTTGCATAGTAATGTGTATAGATGTACATGTTAATTTTTTTCATCCACGCAGGGGTACGTTTTAAAAATTGAGAGTTAAGGGCTCTCGATAAAACATAACGTCAAGGTAGGAAACCAAGAGGTAATTAGCTGTTAATGGATAAATAACAACAAAATATCGTATATATTAATTTATCAAGTATTAAAAGGAAATAAAAAATTTAAAGAAGAGGAGGAACTCGTCCCTATTTTTATTATATGATCCTTCAGCCATATACGTGCTCAGTCTTTGTGCTCAGTCTCTATGCTCAGTCTCTATGCTCAGTCTCTATGCTCAGTCTCTGTGCTCAGTCTCTATGCTCAGTCTCTATGCTCAGTCTCTATGCTCAGTCTCTGTGCTCAGTCTCTATGCTCAGTCTCTATGCTCAGTCTCTATGCTCAGTCTCTGTGCTCAGTCTCTGTGCTCAGTCTCTATGCTCAGTCTCTATGCTCAGTCTCTATGCTCAGTCTCTGTGCTCAGTCTCTGTGCTCAGTCTCTGTGCTCAGTCTCTGTGCTCAGTCTCTGTGCTCAGTCTCTGTGCTCAGTCTCTGTGCTCAGTCTCTATGCTCAGTCTCTGTGCTCAGTCTCTGTGCTCAGTCTCTATGGTCTTCCTGGTTTCTGTTCAGAGAGTGGAGCTGAGAAGACCATAGAGACTAACTGCTGGTTTTCAAACACTGTCTGAGCCAAGGTGCTCGTATATGGCTGAAGGATCTTGTCATGTAAAGACATGCATGAGTTTTTCAAATTTTTGACATATATTTCATTAAAAAAATTAATTTATTTCCTTTTAATACTTAATGAAATGATTTTTATAGCAAATATTTTTGAGGTGACAGTTGTCCTTTGATAATAACACCAGCTCGTAATTTGGAGTCGGTACTGGTGAGATTTTCCAGTTGGGAAATGGCCGCTACTTTATAGGGTACATTGAAAAAAAGATCTCAGTCAGTTTATAGCTTTTGCTTTTTGATGCTGAAAAAATTAGATCAGATTGTCATTGCTCAAATTTCCGTACCCCAGCAGGGTCCATTTACCTCTTTAACGTCAAAATAAGTATCAGGACGTTAGGTAAAATTTACATCTGTCAGCTACCTGTTTGGTTAAAGCCAAAATTGCACACTAAGCCTTTTGTAATCTCTTTCCCTTTATGGAGTAAAACATGCTAGATTAGCAATTAATGAGTATTTTCTATTCATAGAGCACGGTCCGATACAATATCCCAGTGCCAAAGGAAAATTCTGCTTTTGCATTGTCTGTGACCACATCTGCCAAAGACTGCCTGAATGGCGTGGCAGTCATCTTTACAGTTAACGTGACAGTCAGGTACGTGGTAAAGTGCTATCCGTAGCTGCGGTTGTAATGGCTCCTGGCATGGGAGCACACGTGACTGCGTCCAATCGGTACGGTCATGCTAACAATCATAAACACTGACCTCAGGCGCGGCGGATAATGGACGTCAACCGCTGTTTATACACGGGGTTAAGTAATCCCGCCTTCGGCCAGGTTAAAGGACACGCAAACATGGAATCCCATGGCCCATGTTAGCCAATAAAATAAAATTTAGGGCTTTGTATGAGATGAGGGCATTTATTGGGTAAGTGAAATGTGTTACTTATAGAGTTGAGTGGTCAGCTTCTCTGAACAATAATGTCTTTAGAAAGCTCTTAAAGGAAAGGCAAATCTAGGCACCTGACCGCACAGGGACGTGCGTTCTAGAGAGTTGGCACCACATGTGAGAAGTCCATCAGTCTAGCATGGGATGACGTGGTACAAGGAGATGCAAGGACTGGGTCATTGTTAGATCTCAGTGAGTGGGCTGCAGTGTATTTGTTATTTAGTGAGTACTGGTAGTGGGGAGCAGCGTTAGTAAGAGATTTGTAGGTCAGGGTGACAATGTGGAGTTTAATTCTGCTGTTAATGGGAAGCCGGTGAAGGGACTCGAAGAGAAGTGCAGAAGATATGAAAAGACCGATAAGGTGGATTAGCCTGGCATAGTATTAATATGGACTGAAGAGGAAGAGGTGGGATAGAGGAAGGACAGTTAGCAGGTTATTACAGTAGCCAAGACAAGAAATAACAAGGCAGTGGATGAGTTGCTTAGTGACGGCAGTGTGCAGAAATATTGTGTAGGTGATTGTGGTAGGGTAAAGTGTAACTCCGAGGCAGCAGACTTGGGGTGATGGGAGATAATGATGTCATCAACAGAAATAGAGAAACACCTATGACACCCATAATATATACCTCATCCAGATGGTCTTCAACACATTTTAGACTTATTGCAAGAACTAATATGGCAACGAAAATAAAAATAATAAATACAACGTGAAATCTATATTTAATTAAAAAGGTATATGCATCGTTTGCAAGCATCTGCAGAAAAAGGTGAAAGACAAATGCTTTTCAACACCACTTTCATCCTAAATAGTGTTTTTCTTTTTTCTCCTGTTATGCTTAAGGTATCAAGGAAAGCGAAATGCCTCCAATATGGCCATCATTGACTGTAAAATGCTTTCTGGATTCAAAGCAGATTATATGTCACTCAGAGAGGTAAGTACCCAGGGTGGACAACACAGTTTCAAATTTAAAGATCTTCTAACCCTCAAAGGGCTTAAGTATAAAAGTGAAATACTATTTTAATCATAAAAGGCTACAATCACCTATCTAAGTAAATAAAAATGGGGGATTGGTCACACCATATGGTCTTACCATCTATAAATTCACCACTGCATTAAGGTATCCCAATATCGGTGGGTGCCACACTAATTTTAACATTGGTGATACATATGCTAAATGCAATACTTACCACTTAACCTCTTCAATACCAAAAATGAGCATAAACATATTGATACATACATTTTGACACAGATACACACAAATAACACAGATACATACATACTGACACAGATACACATATTGATAGACACATACTGACACAGATACACACAAATAATAACACAGATACACACATACTGACACAGATACACACAAATAATAACACAGATACACACATACTGACACAGATACACATATTGATAGACACATACTGACACAGATACACACACATACTGACACATATACATATAGTGATACATACACACTGACAAAGATACACACATATAGTGACACAGACACACACACAGTCACAGATACACACACACATAGTGACACAGACACACACACTGTCACAGATACACACACATACTGACACAGATACACTTATTGTTACATACCTACTGGCACAGATACACACACAGTCTGATACAAGGGGTGGCTTACTTTGTCAGTATTAAGATTGCTTCATCTTATATTCTTTTACAGCTCAAACAATCGAACATCATTTCTGAGTCCGAGGAGAAAAATGGCCATCTGTATTTTTATTTCCCATCGGTTAGTGAACTCATATCACCATTTTTTTCTGGCTTTTTGTTTTCATTCTTTCTATAATTCTCATAACCTGTATTTTGTAGAATGCCAACATCTGATCTGGTCACACAATTATGAGAGAACATCTCAAATCTATTGTGTAAATCAGATTTAAAGTCCTTTCAATGCCATTTCATAATCTAATTTCATCATCTGGAACCAAAATTACGTATTGATTGAATAAATATCACAGGGTAACAGAAAGTTTTTGACTCTTAGTGTATTTGATGTCCAAACCACTAATAATGTTTTCAATGGATTTTACGATTAAACTGTCTGGCTTGGTGTTACTGTAGCTGGACTATTGGGCACCGTGTTAAAGGGTTAATGGTTCCATTATCCATCCCCACAGTCTGGGCGATAACATTTCTGTACGCTGTGCTGCACTGTTATTGAAAGGATTCTCAATGTTAAGATAAATACATAATCTGTTTACATTTTGGGCATTGGGACAAGTTAACCCACTTGTTAACCAGCTGTGCCCATTATCTGCCGATTCCCCTGTGGGTGTAGCTTGATAACTCCAGCTATTAGTCAGGTCTGCCATATACATAAGACAAGGAGGAAAACTCTCAGCTGTCGTTCCACCAATATTTCCTGTCATGTTTTAAAAACAATGTTTAACCCCTTAAGGACACATGACATGTGTGATATGTCATGATTCCCTTTTATTCCAGAAGTTTGGTCCTTAAGGGGTTAAAGGATCACTATTAAACATGTTTTCCTGACCCTATAGTGTTAAAACCACCATATAGCCCCTCATGCCCCCTAAATATAAAAAAATCTTACTGTATTCAAGCCAGAAGCTGTAACTCTGCATGCTGTTAGACTCAAAATAAAAACAAGCAGTCTGCTGACATCATCAGAAGTGGTAGTCTGATCCAATCACAGTGCTTCCCCATAGGATTGGCTGAGACTGACAAGGAGGCAGATCAGGGGCAGAGCCAGCATGATTCAAACACAGCCCTGGCCAATCAGCATCTCCTCATAGAGATGAATTGAATCAATGAATCTCTATGAGGAAAGTTCAGTGTCTGCATGCAGAGGGAGGAGATACTGAATGTTTGGATGCATTTTAGGCAGCCATGACCCAGGAAGGATCTCTAACAGCCATCTGATGAGTGGTCAGTGACGTTATCACTAGGCTGTAATGTAAACACTGCATTTTCTCTGAAAAGACAGTGTTTACAGCAAAAAGCCTGAAGGGAATGATTCTACTCACCAGAACAAATTCAATAAGCTGTAGTTGTTCTGGTGACTATAGTGTCCCTTTAAAGTTAAGAAGCAATTTGTTTGTGAGAGTTTTAATGCTGTGTGAAATTTCACTTATTGTAAGTTCTATTTCACATTACAACTCATCCCATGTCTGACTCAGCCCCCGCAGAACCTGAATACTTTACTCATCCTATGATGAGCACTATTTTATGGGAACTGTAGACGTTTTGTATACTGTCTCTGTAACGGAACGAGGTCTGTCACAGTTACAATGTAAAATATGTCTGGCTATGTGTTTCTTTCACTGTAACCCATAACTATTTATCTTCATAACTCTATTATTATCCCATAGATATCTAAGGACACAAAATCATTCTCATTCAAAGTAGAAATGGGTAGCCGCGTGCTCAACGTGAAGTCTAGCTCTGCCTATGTTTGGGACTATTATGAAACAGGTAAGACAGCCAATTTGGGGAAATAAAGCTTCATTGAGTTCTCTTCATTTCATTTTACTGGGGTAGCTAAAGGGGTCTGTATAATTTCTCGCCCACATCTGGTCCTATCCCACATATAGTTTATTCGTAGGCAAGACCGGATTAACGTAGGGGCTGATGGAGCTGCAGCTCCAGGCCCAAGCCCATTAAATAGGGCCATTGATTTATTTTATTTATTTTGTGTTTGTTTTTTTACACACACACTACAATTAGGGTTGCCAGGTATTTCTTAGAAGTATTTCTCAGGTATTTGAGGCTGCCTAGCTGGTGCCGGTTGTAGCGAAAGCCACTTCGCCACTGTGGTTTGGAGGGGGCTGCTTGCCTGCCTCTTACCCTGTGACTACGGTCCCTGGGCGATTTGGCCCTTTATGCACGGTATTTGGGCATACTGTGGGTTATTGGGCTGCCCCAGGATTATGGGCCCTCTCATCAGCCCATACGAAACTTAAACCCCATGGCGTTTGAACTGTGTTTGTGGCATCTAAACGCTGTTTGGATATGTTGAGCGCTCAGATCCAAGCCATCTGGGGATGGGTTGAATGTGGGGGTTCTGTTTAGTATAACAGGAGTGTGACGAAACCAACCTCGCCACTGAGAACTGGAGAAGCCTGGTTGCTAGCCTCCTGCCCTGCGACTATGGCCCCTGGACATATTGCACTGTAAAAACTATATTTGGGCATGTAATAGTTTATATTACTGCTACTGGGCCTTTAAGGGCCATCCGTGGACCTATTGGGACTTGTGGGATACTGTACCTTTAAGACTGTAGAGCATATTACAGTAATCCTGCCTTTAGTCCTTTAATATCATGTATGCATTTATGTGTTCAGTTAACCTGGGTTATATGTATGCAGCATTCACCTGATTGTTCGGTAGAATCACTCCATTCAGTATATTGAGTGAAACTACCGAACAACCAGACCACCCAGGAATAAGTGTGCCTCCAATTACCGTTTGCAACAATGTTGCAAACGGGTAATTGGCAATCAGTGTAATGTATTCTTTGTCCTCTGGGTGGCCGCCATTCGGGAAACGAACACGTGGCGGCGGCCATCTTAAACTACCGAACAGCGGTGTTTTGCCGTCGAGTGTCTGGAACTAAAATCGGACACTTGACTAGGCAAACACCGCTGAGACCTCCATACTTCCAGAAATTCGTATAGAAACTACCGAATGACCCACCGTTCGGTAGAAAGAACACCACAAACAAGGGAATTCATTCAAACCCTCTCCAGGCTCTATAACACAGGCAATTCGTCTGTTTTCATTCCCTTGTTTGTGACCGACCGCAGGGCCAAAATGCATGGAACTGTTTTCGGATACTTTACCCATGCGGTCGGTCAAATCTTTGGAACCCCATATCTCCCGAACCGTTCATCCGAATGACTTGAATTTTGAATATGTTGTCCCCCTGAATAAGGGCTATCCAGCGATGCTGGATTTAAAGGTGTACCCCCTGTTTTGGGGGTACATCCAAAACTTGGCTGAAAAGGTGTACCGGATAATTGGGTTTAATGTTATCTGAGGGGAGGGGATGTGTGGGCTGAACCATGTATGTGATTGGTTATTTTATGCCTCCCCCTGGGTGTGGCCTGTATGTGTACTCATGTAATAAAAACCAGGCTGGGTGCCCCAGCACCTCAGACCACTGCTTGACCTTCAACACGGAGCCTTGTCTCGTTCTTGGGGGGATTCACTGTATGCTGTTGGAGATTGACTGCTAGGAGTGTAAGCTGATGTCTGCTTTTCCTATTCATCTGCTAGCAGCTATTCGTGAGGTTCCAGCTTGGAGTGCTATCTTATTCCCTGGTATGCAGTTCGGGAGTTTGATGCATTCACCTATATCCAATCCGTGAGTTTTGATGTTCTGCAGTAGCTGTGCCTTTCTGAGAAAAGGGGATTATCGCCTAAACGGATTTTAACCCCTCATATGCTGAAACGGTCCGTTACAATTGGTGGCAAGCGGCGGGATCGTTCCTACAGCCAGAAGGACAGCTACAGAACACCATTGCTTTGGATTTTTACAATTTGAGGGCAACGCATGTCTGAGTACAGCGACCCTGACAGCACCAGGATGGAACCAGCAGTGGAGTACAATGAGGGTGACATGGATGACCGGGATGCATTAATGAAAGGCATCTGGTACCAGGCCCTGGATAACGTACAGTACCAGCGGGGCAAGAGTCTCCCCAGTGAAGAGCAGCGATGGCAGACACGACTGGCACTGCGGATGCCCTTCCTGGGAGAGCAGCCACTGAAGGGATGGGTGAAGGAACTAGAGCACCGGGTATGGCAGGAGCTATGGCTGGAGGATGCCTACCAGGCGCTCTGGTGGTATATGGCACAGTATATACCCTGGACAGCCGAACATGACAAGCCAGAGGGAGAAGAATTTGATGGTCCTGGCTTGTTATGGGAGTCCTTTGCAGAGCCTGGCTTCGGGAGCCCTGCGCAAACCAGACTGCAGGACCTTTTCTATGAGAGGGAGGCTAGGCATGAGTGGGATGACCCCCATGAGGTAGAGCAAGACCTGGCTCACCTAGCAACCCTGGAGTGGGAACTGGAGCAAAACTACCAAGATCTCTTCCACTTCATTGGGAAGGCTCAGCAGGAGAGTAAGGTGACAGACCCAGATCCAGACCCCTTCCGCTGGGAAGATATTGTAGAGATTTACTGGGAAGAACCCCAGGTGGCCGGTAGAGATGGGACCGAGGTCTCTCCACCGGTCCTGCAGGGAATTGGGAGCCCAGTCTCCATTCCCCAGCGGCAGGCTGAGTTACAGGGGGCAGAGGTAGTTGGTCCTACCCCCCAGCAGCAGAGTGATATGTCGGGAAGGCAGTGTGAAGTGCAGGGAGAGGAGAGCAGCGTCCTCCCTCCCCAGCGGCAGGCTGAGTTACAGGGGGCAGAGGTAGTTGGTCCTACCCCCCAGCAGCAGAGTGATATGCCGGGAAGGCAGTGTGAAGTGCAGGGAGAGGAGAGCAGCGTCCTCCCTCCCCAGCGGCAGGCTGAGTTACAGGGGGCAGAGGTAGTTGGTCCTACCCCCCAGCAGCAGAGTGATATGCCGGGAAGGCAGTGTGAAGTGCAGGGAGAGGAGAGCAGCGTCCTCCCTCCCCAGCGGCAGGCTGAGTTACAGGGGGCAGAGGTAGTTGGTCCTACCCCCCAGCAGCAGCGTGATTTTTTGGGAATAGAGAGCACAGTCTCCTTTCCCCAGCGGCAGAGTGTCCAGCAGGGAATAGAGAGCCCAGTCTCCTTTCCCCAGCAGCAGGACACTGTATTGGGAGAAGAGACAGTCGGTCTCCCTCCACAGATGATGGAAGTATGTATGGGAGAGGAGCTTGCTACCACCTCTCCCCAGCGGCGGATCATTGATATGCAGGGAATAGAGAGCCCAGTCTCCTTTCCCCAGCGGCAGAGTGTCCAGCAAGGAATAGAGAGCCCAGTCTCCTTTCCCCAGCAGCAGGACACTGTATTGGGAGGAGAGACAGTCGGTCTCCCTCCACAAAGGCGGAAAGTATGTATGGGAGAGGAGCTTGCTACCACCTCTCCCCAGCGGCGGATCCGGAATGTGCAGGGAATAGAGAGCCCAGTCTCCTTTCCCCAGCGGCAGAGTGTTCTAGTGGGAGAGGAGCCTGTTACCCCCTCTCCCCAGCGGCAGTTTAATGTACCAGGGGGAGACTGTAAGCCCCCCACCGGTGCAGATGGGACCGTGGTCTCTGCACTTACCACACAGGGGGTAGGGATGGTCGGTCCTAACCCCCCACGACAGAACTGTGTATCCAAGGGGGAGACAACCGGTCTCCCCATTCCGCAGCAGAGCTATGCAACCAAGGGGGAGACAGTCCGTCTCCAGCAACCCGGCTCCAACCAGACTACTCCGGTGGTAGTGCTGGCACCAGGACAGAGTACCGCTGGTCTCTGCCCACTCAGCAACCCACCAAGGCAGCCTACCGGTCCCCCACACAGCCGTGGTGAGGCACCTGGACATGGACAAGATTCTCCTCTACCCAGGTGTAGTAACCATTTATTGTGGGTGGGCTGTACTGTTTTTTCTGCTTTGTGGGTGGGCTGCTGGACTAACAAGGGCACTGACCGGCAGGAGGTCAGGTACCCTGTTAGTCTTTTTGGAAAGGGGGAGAGATGTGACGAAACCAACCT
The DNA here is from genome assembly GCF_036172605.1 of Pelobates fuscus. Lineage (NCBI taxonomy): Eukaryota > Metazoa > Chordata > Amphibia > Anura > Pelobatidae > Pelobates > Pelobates fuscus. The sequence continues at coordinate 715,692 of NC_086326.1, forward strand.
CGCCACTGAGAACTGGAGAAGCCTGGTTGCTAGCCTCCTGCCCTGCGACTATGGCCCCTGGACATATTGCACTGTAAAAACTATATTTGGGCATGTAATAGTTTATATTACTGCTACTGGGCCTTTAAGGGCCATCCGTGGACCTATTGGGACTTGTGGGATACTGTACCTTTAAGACTGTAGAGCATATTACAGTAATCCTGCCTTTAGTCCTTTAATATCATGTATGCATTTATGTGTTCAGTTAACCTGGGTTATATGTATGCAGCATTCACCTGATTGTTCGGTAGAATCACTCCATTCAGTATATTGAGTGAAACTACCGAACAACCAGACCACCCAGGAATAAGTGTGCCTCCAATTACCGTTTGCAACAATGTTGCAAACGGGTAATTGGCAATCAGTGTAATGTATTCTTTGTCCTCTGGGTGGCCGCCATTCGGGAAACGAACACGTGGCGGCGGCCATCTTAAACTACCGAACAGCGGTGTTTTGCCGTCGAGTGTCTGGAACTAAAATCGGACACTTGACTAGGCAAACCCCGCTGAGACCTCCATACTTCCAGAAATTCGTATAGAAACTACCGAATGACCCACCGTTCGGTAGAAAGAACACCACAAACAAGGGAATTCATTCAAACCCTCTCCAGGCTCTATAACACAGGCAATTCGTCTGTTTTCATTCCCTTGTTTGTGACCGACCGCAGGGCCAAAATGCATGGAACTGTTTTCGGATACTTTACCCATGTGGTCGGTCAAATCTTTGGAACCCCATATCTCCCGAACCGTTCATCCGAATGACTTGAATTTTGAATATGTTGTCCCCCTGAATAAGGGCTATCCAGCGATGCTGGATTTAAAGGTGTACCCCCTGTTTTTGGGGTACATCCAGAACTTGGCTGAAAAGGTGTACCGGATAATTGGGTTTAATGTTATCTGAGGGGAGGGGATGTGTGGGCTGAACCATGTATGTGATTGGTTATTTTATGCCTCCCCCTGGGTGTGGCCTGTATGTGTAACGGAGGTACCCAGTCGGGGTGCCAGTGGATCCGTTACACCGGTATTGCAGTAATACCGGCAATACAAATGTCAGTCTCAGTATAAACAGAGATTATTCTGCAATACCAGTGCCGGCCAGTAGGGGTCGCTGTATGAACCTCCAGCATCCAGGACTGTGTGGGAAAGACCTCTTCTCCAATGAGAGCGTAACAGGAACAGCTCTTAAAAGAGCTAAGTGATTCAAGCTCAGGGGAGTATGCAGAGCATAGCAATCCCCAGTGTGATTATAACAGCTCCCTCCAATAACAAGACAAGGCTACTTTTTGAGGGATCAAAAAGGACTGTCTAAAACTTTATTTTACTTGGGACTAGCCCATATGGTCATTACATTAACATTGCTGTAAAAACTCAATAAAATTACAAACCGTGAAATCATAGCAGGCAACATACAGTGACTTATTATAACATAATAGCATGTTTTTAAAGGGGTGGGGGAGACAATATTTAACAGAAAATATATCACGTGCCTGCAGAATTAGCAATATGCAAATCTACCCGAATATGCAAATGAACCAGTCTTGCTATACAGGTAGTGCATATTGCAGTCCATAGAGGGCAGTCTCGCCTCACTAAACCTTCCTATCCAGGAAAGAGTTAACTTTTCCTGATGACGATTTTGACGTCATTTGGCTTATCTAATATGACTACCACAACTTAAATTTTGCTGTCAGTTCAAAGCGTTTGCCTCAGTCTTTGTGGCAACGACTTTGATCGTAATTTCTAAAACTGACAGTTGTAAACTCAATTTCACCCCTTACTTACAATGGGACCTTGCAAAATTTAGAAAGTAAAATTAATTATTTAGTCTTCTCTGTCACTAATGTCTGTGTTTAGAATTATTTCTATTCTATTAACATTCAAACAGAGCATTCCATCCCCCTGCTTCATTGCTTATCACTTGACTTGTTTATATAATGCATTCCTTAGCTCAGGCTCAGTGGTTAGTTACAGAAAGGATAGAAATTATGTATCTTTGTTAGCCTGAAAATGGCAAAATGGAGTGACTCTGGCAATATACACTTTTAATTTCTATCATAGCACAAAATGTCTGCCGATATAAATATCCTGACGAGGTATCAAGGTAGAGTGAGGTATAAACACCAATATCAAGGTAGCATGAGGTTTGAATGCAGGTATCAAGGTAGAGTGAGGTATAACTACAGGTATCGAGGCAGAGTGAGGTATAATTAAACAGGTATCAAGGTAGAGTGAGGTATAACTACAGGTATCGAGGCAGAGTGAGGTATAATTAAACAGGTATCAAGGTAGAGTGAGGTATAACTACAGGTATCGAGGCAGAGTGAGGTATAATTAAACAGGTATCAAGGTAGAGTGAGGTATAACTACAGGTATCGAGGCAGAGTGAGGTATAATTAAACAGGTATCAAGGTAGAGTGAGGTATAACTACAGGTATCGAGGTAGAGTGAGGTATAATTTAATATGTATCAAGGTAGAGTGAGGTATAATTGTATATGTATCATTTAATATGTATAAATACAGGTATTGAGGCAGAGTGAGGTATAATTAAACAGATATCAAGGTAGCGTGAGGTATGAATGCAGGTATCAAGGTAGAGTGAGGTATAACTACAGGTATCGAGGCAGAGTGAGGTATAATTAAACAGGTATCAAGGTAGAGTGAGGTATAATTTAATATATATCAAGGTAAAGTGAGGTATAAATACAGGTATTGAGGCAGAGTGAGGTATAATTAAACAGGTATCAAGGTAGAGTGAGGTATAATTTAATATATATCAAGGTAAAGTGAGGTATAAATACAGGTATTGAGGCAGAGTGAGGTATAATTAAACAGGTATCAAGGTAGAGTGAGGTATGAATGCAGGTATCATGTCTTTTCAGAAATGGATAATAGTTCATAGAAAACTTAATGCAGTTTTATTCTATGCAAGACCATTTATAATATGAACCTTGACTTACTAGGTGGTCATCACAATCACAATGAGCAGGGCCCTCAATCCCTCTGTTACTGTGTCACTATACCCCACTCCCTCTAACATGTAAACTCACTGAGCAGGGCCCTCAATCCTTCTGTTACTGTGTCACTATACCCCCACTCCCTCTAGCATTTAAACTAATTGAGCAAGGCCCTCAACCACTTTGTTTATGTGTCACTATACCCCACTCCCTCTAACATGTAAACTCGCTGAGCAGGGCCCTCAATCCCTCTGTTACTGTCACTATACCCCACTCCCTCTAGCATGTAAACTCATTGAGCAGGGCCCTCAATCCCTCTGTTACTGTGTCACTATACCCCACTCCCTCTAACATGTAAACTCACTGAGCAGGGCCCTCAATCCCTCTGTTACTGTGTCACTGTACCCCACTCCCTCTAACATGTAAACTCACTAAGCAGGGCCCTCAATCCCTCTGTAACTGTGTCACTATACCCCACTCCCTCTAACATGTAAACTCACTGCGCAGGGCCCTCAATCCCTCTGTTACTGTGTCACTATACCCCACTCCCTCTAACATGTAAACTCACTGAGCAGGGCCCTCAATCCCTCTAACATGTAAACTCACTGAGCAGGGCCCTCAATCCCTCTGTTACTGTCACTATACCCCACTCCCTCTAACATGTAAACTCACTGAGCAGGGCCCTCAATCCCTCTGTTACTGTGTCACTATACCCCACTCCCTCTAACATATAAACTCACTGAGCAGGGCCCTCAATCCCTCTGTTACTGTGTCACTATACCTCACTCCCTCTAACATGTAAACTCACTGAGCAGGCCCTCAATCCCTCTGTTACTGTGTCACTATACCCCACTCCCTCTAACATATAAACTCACTGAGCAGGGCCCTCAATCCCTCTGTTACTGTCACTATACCCCACTCCCTCTAACATGTAAACTCACTGAGCAGGGCCCTCAATCCCTCTGTTACTGTGTCACTATACCTCACTCCCTCTAACATGTAAACTCACTGAGCAGGCCCTCAATCCCTCTGTTACTGTGTCACTATACCCCACTCCCTCTAACATGTAAACTCACTGAGCAGGGCCTCAATCCCTCTGTTACTGTGTCACTATACCCCACTCCCTCTAACATATAAACTCACTGAGCAGGGCCCTCAATCCCTCTGTTACTGTCACTATACCCCACTCCCTCTAACATGTAAACTCACTGAGCAGGGCCCTCAATCCCTCTGTTACTGTGTCACTATACCTCACTCCCTCTAACATGTAAACTCACTGAGCAGGCCCTCAATCCCTCTGTTACTGTGTCACTATACCCCACTCCCTCTAACATGTAAACTCACTGAGCAGGGCCTCAATCCCTCTGTTACTGTGTCACTATACCCCACTCCCTCTAGCATGTAAACTCACTGAGCAGGGCCCTCAATCCCTCTGTTACTGTGTCACTATACCCCACTCCCTCTAACATGTAAACTCACTGAGCAGGCCCTCAATCCCTCTGTTACTGTGTCACTATACCCCACTCCCTCTAACATGTAAACTCACTGAGCAGGGCCCTCAATCCCTCTGTTACTGTGTCACTATACCTCACTCCCTCTAACATGTAAACTCACTGAGCAGGCCCTCAATCCCTCTGTTACTGTGTCACTATACCCCACTCCCTCTAACATGTAAACTCACTGAGCAGGGCCTCAATCCCTCTGTTACTGTGTCACTATACCCCACTCCCTCTAACATGTAAACTCACTGAGCAGGGCCCTCAATCCCTCTGTTACTGTGTCACTATACCCCACTCCCTCTAACATGTAGCCTCACTGAGCAGGGCCCTCAATCCCTCTGTTACTGTGTTACTATACCCCACTCCCTCTAACATGTAAACTCACTGAGCAGGCCCTCAATCCCTCTGTTACTGTGTCACTATACCCCACTCCCTCTTGCATGTAAACTCACTGAGCAGGGCCCTCGATCCCTCTATTACTGTGTCACTATACCCCACTCCCTCTAGCATGTAAACTCACTGAGCAGGGCCCTCAATCCCTCTATTACTGTGTCACTATACCCCACTCCCTCTAACATGTAAACGCATTGAGCAGGGCCCTCAATCCCTCTGTTACTGTGTCACTATACCCCACTCCCTCTAACATGTAAACTCACTGAGCAGGCCCCCAATGCCTCTGTTACTGTGTCACTATACCCCACTCCCTCTAACATGTAAACTCACTGAGCAGGGCCTCAATCCCTCTGTTACTGTGTCACTATACCCCACTCCCTCTAGCATGTAAACTCACTGAGCAGGGCCCTCAATCCCTCTGTTACTGTGTCACTATACCTCACTCCCTCTAACATGTAAGCTCACTGAGCAGGCCCTCAATCCCTCTGTTACTGTGTCACTATACCCCACTCCCTCTAACATGTAAACTCACTGAGCAGGGCCCTCAATCCCTCTGTTACTGTGTCACTATACCTCACTCCCTCTAACATGTAAACTCACTGAGCAGGCCCTCAATCCCTCTGTTACTGTGTCACTATACCCCACTCCCTCTAACATGTAAACTCACTGAGCAGGGCCTCAATCCCTCTGTTACTGTGTCACTATACCCCACTCCCTCTAACATGTAAACTCACTGAGCAGGGCCCTCAATCCCTCTGTTACTGTGTCACTATACCCCACTCCCTCTAACATGTAGCCTCACTGAGCAGGGCCCTCAATCCCTCTGTTACTGTGTTACTATACCCCACTCCCTCTAACATGTAAACTCACTGAGCAGGCCCTCAATCCCTCTGTTACTGTGTCACTATACCCCACTCCCTCTAGCATGTAAACTCACTGAGCAGGGCCCTCAATCCCTCTATTACTGTGTCACTATACCCCACTCCCTCTAACATGTAAACGCATTGAGCAGGGCCCTCAATCCCTCTGTTACTGTGTCACTATACCCCACTCCCTCTAACATGTAAACTCACTGAGCAGGCCCCCAATGCCTCTGTTACTGTGTCACTATACCCCACTCCCTCTAACATGTAAACTCACTGAGCAGGGCCCTCAATCCCTCTATTACTGTGTCACTATACCCCACTCCCTCTAACATGTAAACGCATTGAGCAGGGCCCTCAATCCCTCTGTTACTGTGTCACTATACCCCACTCCCTCTAACATGTAAACTCACTGAGCAGGGCCCTCAATCCCTCTGTTACTGTGTCACTATACCCCACTCCCTCTAACATGTAAACTCACTGAGCAGGGCCTCAATCCCTCTGTTACAGTGTCACTATACCCCACTCCCTCTAGCATGTAAACTCACTGAGCAGGGCCCTCAACAACTTTTTTTGTGTCCAACTTGTCTGGTTACAATGACATGTTTGTTAGTCCACCCATTGTAAAGCACTACATAATTTGTTGGCGCTATATAAATATAATAATAATAAAATAATATATGCTCCTTATAGTTAGGGTTGAGTACTCCAAGCTTCCAGCTCTAGATTAACTTCCCATCCAGCTACCTATACCAACTGTATCTTATCTTTACAATATAACTTCTCTATGTTCTATGTTCTTCATATGTTCCCGCACCTAATGTATGTGTGACCCCCATAACATGTATAATAAACACATTGCAGATCATTTATGAAAAGAGAATTGTCACATTTTAGGTCAGCAAAATTGGGTCCTCGTACTATATCTTTTCTGTCAGTCCCCAATGCTCGGGATAGGTACACAGTATCATCAGGTGCCAGGCTGATTGTCACAATGAAAGGCTTACTTAGAATAACTTTGTTTTGTTTTTTTATGGTTTGTTTTTTATTCCGAGACAACCAATCCATTTAAACGAAACTTTGCTGACTTTCAGTGAACTAAAACTGCAATTGATGATTTTAACAGATTTTTGCAGAAATTGAAACTTTCATTTTTAACCCCTTAACGCCGTTACGGCGTTCTATGCCGTCGCGGCTTTAATGGGCTTTAAAGCCGTTGCGGCGGCATAGAACGCCGTAACGGCTTGCAGCCCAGGAGGTCCGGCGGTACTCACCTCCGCCGCGATCCTCTTCTGGGGGGCTGCCTCAGAGCCCAGGCAGCCCCCCCACGGCAAATCAGGCCCCCGGGGGTCATGTGATCGCTCTCAAAGAGCGATCACATGGCCCCCTATAGCTGGCTGTGGATCTGCCAGCAGGGGGGCTGTCTGAAATATCAGACAGTCCCCCTGCTGGTGGGAAGAATTAAAAAAAATAATTAGACATGTGTAAAATTAAAATAAATGCATTTTTATATATATAATATATGTATATATATTATATATATAATATATATACATATTATATATATGTAACATCATGCGTAATGTATTTTAATAGTAATATTAGTATATATATTAGTATTAAAATACACTTAGAGTGACGTTACATATATATAATATGTATATATTATATATATAATAGATATATACACATATATATTATATATATATATATACGTATAATTACAATAATAAATAAATACAATTATTCAATAAATAAATAAAATATTGAAACAAAATTTAAAATAAATTATATATTCATATGTAATTTTATTCTAACTGTATTTTGTTATTAAAAAATATATATTGGTAACAAAATACACTTAGAATGACATTCTATATATATCTATCTATATATAAAATACAAATAACCGCAAATATATATAGAGAGATAAATACATATAATTACATAATAGATTACATTAGTATACACGTAGAATTTAAATACCTATAAATGCATATATATTAAAATTCTACGTGTATATTTAAGTAATCTTTTAACATAATTATGTCATTTGATTAATTAAAATTTGATTGACATGCCTGACAACACAGGGAGAAAGTGCAGAGAATTTAATTCGCAAGCACTATATTTGACCCTGTAACTCTCCAAGACATCATAAAACCTGTACATAGGGGGTACTGTTTTACTCAGGAGACTTCGCTGAACTCAAATATTACTGTTTAAAACTGGTAAATTATATTACAACGATGATATTTTAAGTAAAAGTGAAGTTTTTTGCATTTTTTACAAACAAACGGCACTTTTATGGACTATATTATTGTTGTAATATGTTTTACTGTTTTAAAACACTAATATTTGTGTTTAGTGAAGTCTCCCAAGAATAACAGTACCCCCCATGTACAGGTTTTATGGTGTTTTGGAAAGTTAGAGAGTCACATATAAGGCTTGCATTTCATTTTTTTCACATTGAAATTTGCCAGATTAGTTATGTTGCCTTTGAGACCGTATGGTAGCCCAGGAATAAGAATTACCCCCATGATGGTATACCATTTGCAAAAGTAGACAACCCAAGGTATTGCAAATGGGGTATGTCCAGTCATTTTTAGTAGCCACTTAGTCACAAACACTGTCCAAATATTAGTTTTTTGCTTTTTTCACACAAAAACAAATATGAACGCTAATTTTGGCCAGTGTTTGTGACTAAGTGGCTACTAATAAAGACTAAACATACCCCACGTTCAATACCTTGGGTTGTCTACTTTTTCACATGGTATGCCATTATGGGGGTAATTCTCATTCCTGGGCTACCACACCGTCTCAAAGGTAACATTACTAATCTGGCAAATTTCAATTTAAAAATGGAACGTTCTATATTTGACCCTGTAACTTTCCAAAACACCATAAAACCTGTTAATGGGGGGTACTGTTGTACTCGTGAGACATCGCTGATTACAAATATGTGCATTTTTTTGCAGTAAAACCTAACAGTATTATGACATTTACAGCTAAAATGTGAGGCGGAACTACAAATTTTTTAAAAAATTTAACATTTCTCAGTTTTTTTAATTTTGATCATAATAAATTAGGTTTCATATATAAATATTTGATATGTAATGAAATCCCTGTTTCTCCTGAACAAAATGATATATAATAAGTGTGGGTGCATTTAATATGAAAGATGGGAACTACGGGTGAACAGACATATAGCGCAAATACCAGTTTTTGTTTACGTTTTGTTTTGATCAGAACGTGCACTATTGACTCCGTCCTGAAGGGGTTAAAGTTACCAGTTTATCCATCAGTGGATTATTATTATTAGAACTTGCATAGTTCTAGCACATTGTGCTTAACAGTTATAGAAAAGGGATATATGGCAACAAGCATTTACCAAACAGAGACAAGAGGTGAACAAATCCCTGTTCTAACAAGCTAACAGTCTATTTAAATGGTAAGCTATCTTTCCTCATAAACACTTACTGGTGGTCTGACTTAACCTACAAAACATTTTAGCAAAACAATCTATACAATCACAGTATTATAAAGTCAGTGTCTTTGGTAACGTGATTTACATACCAGAGAGAGACAGCACTTAATAAAGGAACATGCATTATGAACAAAAATAGTCAAAGTGCATACAAATGTAAAATAGGTTTCAAAGAAATTCTGCATACAAAACAAAACAGAAAAGAAAAAAAATGAAAAAGAAACAGAAAACGCTAATTACGGTACCAGTGAAATACCAGTGTTTCTGTCCAAAGATACTTTTTCGTAAGTAAAATAGAAATCCACTACAAATTTGATTTGGCTTTCAAAATCTCCGCTTTCCCACATGATTATCTATCATATTATCACCATGCTTTAGAAAGAGGAGGTTCATGGTGGCTCCACTTCATCACATGGCAAATCAATCAAATGTTTTCATCTACACCATTCACTCTACACCATTAATAGCTCTTACAACATTTATCGACACATCTGGAAACTACGTGTATTAATTCCCATCACACATAGACACATTGAGCACCCCAGCTACAAGTTCTGGAAATATTACAAATAATCAGAAATCCATGTAGACCGTACAGGCTTAATAAAAGCGTGCACACTGTACATTGCCCAACTTACACTTAAATGGACAGCATAGAACATTTCATGGTCGAATCACAGAAGGAATTGGGCAGTGGTGGAATAACTAGTTAAAGACTCTAGAACAATCTCTCCTTTCAATCCCTCCAACACATCTCTCCTTTCAATATTTCAATGTCAGGTCCCCTGCCTCCGGGCTGTTCGCAGCGGCCTTGCCTACCTCGTCACCGCAAGAAGGATTATAGCTGGTATAGCTTTCCCCTACAAGCACGAGACAAGGCTAGAACTCTTTTATTGGAAGCCACAATTGGCCTTTTATGTCATTCCCCATGCAAGGGACACTAACCCCTGGACCTGAGAGTAGACACAATTACATTGGCTCCCAGGTCCAGGACACTCCCACACAAAATAGGTTAATCCCTCCCCTGTGCCTGAGAGATAATTGTGTCAGGAACTTTACTAAACTCAATTAACTCCAGGCACAGAAAACATACATTTTTACAAAACCGCAAATATACCTTTAAACACACAAAACCCCCACAAAAGTTACATCCCCTGAGAGCCCCGATCTGGGTGACCAACATATCCAAAGATCACCCAGATCGATTCAGGGCTTCAGAATTTCCTGGAAGTCATAATTTGACTGACCGCACACATGGTCCCATGCCCAAAACAGTTTCAGAGAGTCAGGGCTTGTGGTCGGTGTAGTTCGGTAGTCTAAAAATGGAACAAACTACCGAACATAGTCAATGTTCTTACCCTGGAGCTTGTTCCCCTCATCCAGATGAACAATTCCACCGAACAGTGCCCTTCTAAATTGTGTAGAACCAAATACAGGTGATGATGAAGTTAAGCTGTGTTACGGTATGCCTGAGGCTAGCTGAGGGTTGGACCGCTTTGATGTCCTTGTACCTGATCCTGGAGAGCGATAGAGTGTTCCAATTCCACATCTAGCGATATTCCTGTAAGTGAGTAGTCAGGTAATTCCTAGCAATCAGCATTTCCCTACAACACGTGTCGAGGCTGCGAGTTGAGAATAAGAAGTCTGGCCTATTGAATGGCAAGGCAGTGCTTAAATACAAATTTTCAGGCCAGAGGCACACCCCTCTGGACCTGAGGGTGACAAGTGACAACAACCAATGGGAACAAAGTGAATCTTTTCAAACCCTCCCCTCTATCCTGGAGATAATTAGTTTTCCAACGGTTACAATAACCTAATTATCTCCAGGTAAGGCAATATTCTATTTTTACAGATACATGAAAACTATATAGAAAACCATAACTCATATATCATATTCTTTAATTGGTACATTCAACATATCCCCAGACAGCTTGGATCTGAGCGCACAAAATATCAGAAAGGCGCTCAGATCTCACGAATGGAGTGGAAATGCCATGGGGATAAACATTGTCTCTGGCGCTGTTCGGCAACTATCAGCCCAGACATACTCTTGCATATTGTCTTGTATGGGGTTGGTATACCTTGCATAGTCCCAAAGTACCGAACGGTACTAGTGTCTGAAAATAGTACCAGGCGCTCGTCGACCAGGTCCCGCTGGGCGTTCAGTAGTTAAAGATGGCAGCCACCACGTGTTCGTGCATACGAACAACGACCACCCTGACGACGGCTAATTAGGCTGCGGTTAACCACTGGTTAGCCCTCTCAGCTGTACCATTGGTCTGGGGGTGGTAAGAGGATGAGAAAGGCAATTCAATCCCTAATTGTTTATTGAAGGACCTCCAAAACCTCTGTCAGATACTATATTGGGAGGAATGCCATGCAGACGGACAATTTCTCGTATAAAGATTAGTACCAGGTCTTGAGATGACGGCAATTTCTTGAGAGGAATAAAATGAGCAATTTTAGAAAAACAGTCCACAACCATCAGAATGGTGGTATAACCATTAGAACTAGGAAGTTCAACAATGAAGTCCGTAGACAAGTGGGACCATGGGACCTCAGCAATAGGAAGAGGTTATAACAAGTCACAAGGGAGTTTATGAGGCGCTTTGGAAACCGCACAAACAGAACAAGCCTGCACATATTCCTTAACATCCTTCTGAGGTAATCCCACCAGAATGACCTCATGATAGCAGAAGTGGATTTATTAATACCTGGGTGACCAGCAGACACATTGTCGTGAAACACCTTCGTGATATTAACCCTTTCCCCCAATGGAATGAACAGTTTGTCCTGAGGTTTACCGCAGGGCGCCTGGGACTGAGCCTCCATGATGGATCCAAGCAGTGGGGAGGACAATGAAAGGACAGTGGACGTTTCTTGCTCTAGTATAGCCTCAGTATCAAACTGCCTGGACAAGGCGTCGGCCTTGACATTTTCAGAACCAGGTCTGTAGGTGATAAGAAAATTAAAGCGAGAAAGAAATAGAGACCACCTAGCTTGTCTAGAAGATAATCGCTTAGCATCTCCTATGTAAGCCAGGTTTTTGTGATCAGTAATGAACTCTCTAGAAGATGTCGCCACTCCTTGAGAGCTAGAATAATGGCCAACAATTCTCTATTGCCAATATCGTAATTGCGCTCAGCAGAAGACAACTTTCTAGAAAAGAAACCACAAGGATGTAACAGAGTTTACTGGCTCTCCCTCTGGGAGAGAACTGCCCCTACCCCTGTCTCTGAAGCATCAACCTCCAGTATGAAAGGCTTACTGGTGTCAGGATGTATCAATATGTCGGCGGAGGCAAACCGCTGTTTGAGAGTTTCAAAGGCTTCAATTGCCTCCTTAGACCATATCGTACTACTAGCCCCCTTGCGTGTCATATTGGTGATGGGGGCTATTACTGAAGAAAATCCCTTCATAAATCTTCTGTAATAATTGGCGAAACCAATGAACCTTTGAATGGCTTTCAACCCAGTGGGTAAAGGCCACTGTAGAACAGACTCTATTTTTTTAGGATCCATCTGAAACCCAGAGGCAGAAATATTATATCCTAAAAACTGTACTTCAGACTGGTCAAAGATACATTTCTCCAATTTACAATAAAGTTGTTTTTTTAACAAGGTTTGCAGAACTTGTTTAATGTGATTGTGGTGAGACTGGAGGTCAGGAGAATAAATAAGGATATCATCCAGATAGACCAAGACAAACGAGTAAATGTAATCCCTGAGTACATCGTTAATGAAATCTTGGAAAACCGCTATAGCATTGCACAACCCGAATGGCATCACTAGATATTCATAATGTCCACTTCTGGTATTAAATGCAGTCTTCCACTCATGGTTTTCCTTGATTCTCACTAAATTGTAAGCGCTTCTAAGGTCAAGTGTAACGGACCGTTTTGCTCAAAAGGGGATAAAAATCGTTTAGGCGATAATCCCCTTTTTCCCAGACCAGCAGCTACTGCAAGCACCAATCTCCCGAACTGCAAACTGTACGAATTCTGGAAACTCCCGAACTGGAAACACACGAACCCTGGAATCAGCCGAACAGGAAAAGCATACAATCCGCTTACACTCCTGGCAGTCAGCCTACAATCCAATTCCCCCCAAAAACGAGACGACACATCGGTTTGAGGGTCAAGCGGAATCTGTTTTACTGAGGGCTACCTGCCCAGTATTTATGCAGGTCCCCCACCTGGTGGACACTCCCCTAAGGGACCAAATGGAAGACTGAAACAGCAGACAGACATGTATCCTTTTCGTACACACAGCCACAATACTTTCCCACAATGCATCCTGGTTTCCTCCTCTCTGGCCTGGAGATAATTAATGAAGTAATTCAATTATCTCCCAGGACAAAGGCAAGACTCCATTATACACATGGTGACACAGAAACAGACTATCACTTTAAAATACATAAAGGCACATTTTATACATAAAACACAGACATGTAACATATCCCCAGATAGCTCAGGTCTGGGTGCACATTATTAGGTGAATGGCACTCAGACCACCCGAATACAGTTTAAGTGCCATGGAGCCAAAGTCTTTAATTATACGAACAGGCTCCATGGCATTGCTATCTGGGTTAAAACAGTCACATAAAACATAAAATACCGAATTTCCCTGCATTCACCAAATCCATACGAATTAGAACAAGGGGCTGGAGGTTCAGCGGTGCCTGCACGTAAAAGTGTCCGATTTTGGTGCATGAAAGCCGGGCAGAAAAGCGCTGGCTGCCCGGGGAGCTCCAGAACACCGCCACCTAGCGGCCGCTAAGTGTAACAGCGGCCACCCAGTAACAAGTAATTAAGCTGCGGTTAACCCCGCAGCTTCAGGGAGGTAAATTGGCAGCACACTCCAGCTTCTGGGTGGCCAATTAATGGCGCCGGCCGGCTTCCCACGGCTCTGGGGAGGTTGGTAAACGGCTGTTTGTTCGGTAGATGGAATCTACCGAAGATGGAATCTACCGAACTGCTGTGCAGAAAGGGAGAAATAAATCCTTCTGCACCGCAAAATTAACCCTTTAGCTGCCGGTCCATAATCTAAAGGCAGCAGGCGGGCAACCAGGCTTCTCCAGTTCATAGTGGCGAGGTTGGCTTCGCCACACTTCTCCCCTTTACCAATTAGACTAACAGGGTACCTGACCTCCTGCCGGTCAGTGCCCTGGTTAGTCCAGCAACCCACCCACAAAACAGAAACTGCAGTACAGCTGCAATAACTGGTTACTACACCTGGGTAGAGGAGAACTTTGTCCAGGTCCAGGTGCCTCACCACGGCTGTGTGGGGGACTGGTAGTCTGCCCTGGTGCCAGCACTACCGCGGAAGTAGCCTGGATGGAGCCTGGTTGTGGGAGGGAGAGACCGACTGTCTCCCCTCTGGCTACACCGTTCTGTGGCTGGGGGACAGGACCGACCGTCCCTACCCCTTGGGCTGTAAGTGCAGAGACTACGGTCCCATCTGCACAGTTGCGGGGCTCAAAATCTCCCCTTGGTGGGTTAGGCTGCCGCTGGGGAGAGGGGTTAACAGGCTCCTCTCCCGGACACTCTCTCTGCTGGTGGAGAGGGGGACCAGCTGTCTCCCCTTTCATTATTTTGTCCTGCTGCTGGGGTGTGAGACTGACGGTCTCTGCTCCCTGCAGGACACACTGCCGCTGGGGAGGAAGGACGACACCTTCAGCTGCCTGGGGTACACACTGCCGCTGGGGAGGAAGGATTGCACCCTCAGCTCCCTGGGACACACACTGCCGCTGGGGAGGAAGGATTGCACCCTCAGCTCCCTGGGGTACACACTGCTGCTGGGGAGGAAGGATTGCACCCTCAGCTCCCTGGGGTACCCACTGCCGCTGGGGAGGAAGGACGACACCTTCGGCTCCCTGGGTTACACACTGCCGCTGGGGAGGACGGACGACACCATCAGCTCCCTGGGACTTACTCTGCCGCTGGGGAGGAAGGACGGCACCATCATCTCCCTGGGATACACGCTGCCGCTGGGGAGGAAGGTCGGCCTTCTGCTCCCTGGGACTCACACTGCCGCTGGGGAGGACGGACGACACCATCAGCTCCCTGGGGTACACACTGCCGCTGGGGAGGAAGGACGGCACCTTCATCTCCCAGGGATACACACTGCCGCTGGGGAGGAAGGACGGCACCTTCTGCTCCCTGGGACGCACACTGCCACTGGGGAGGACGGACGACACCTTCAGCTCCCTGGGATACACACTGCCGCTGGGGAGGAAGGACGGCACCTTCAGCTCCCTGGGATACACACTGCCGCTGGGGAGGAAGGATTGCACCTTCAGCTCCCTGGGATACACACTGCCGCTGGGGAGGAAGGACGGCACCTTTAGCTCCCTGGGACTTACTCTGCCGCTGGGGAGGAAGGACGGTACCTTTGGCTCCCTGTAACTCACTCTGCTGCTGGGGATCTGGGCCTGCTGCCCACCATCCTGTTGGGCCCGGTGGAGAGACCTCTGTCCCATCTCCACCTGCCTGTTGTGGTTCCTCACAGGACCAATCTATGAGGACCCCTACTTCGGGTTCTTCCTGCCGCCTCAGGGGGAGACGGCTAACCTCCTCGGATGCAGCCTCTACTCTGCTGCTGTAACACTCTTTCCGCTGAGCATACTCTTCGTCCATCCTTGAGTTTCGCTCAGCCATGACCTGGTTCCAGATCACCTGGAATATCTCCATGGATAGATAACCCCCATACTGGGCCACTCGCTGCCTCACCTCGGCCAGCCCATCATCTTCAGCGTCAGAGCCTTCCATACTTGTCTGCTCCAAGTCGCTGGATACCTCTGCTGCCAGGGGCGCTGCACTAGTACTAAAATTGCCCTCAATTTGTAACTCCAAGGAATTGGTGTTCTGTAGCTGTCCTTCTGGCTGTAGGAACGATCCCGCCGCTTGCCACCAATTGTAACGGACCGTTTTGCTCAAAAGGGGATAATCGTTTAGGCGATAATCCCCTTTTTCCTAGACCAGCAGCTAGTGCAAGCACCAATCTCCCGAACTGCAAACTGTACGAATTCTGGAAACTCCCGAACTGGAAACACACGAACCCTGGAATCAGCCGAACAGGAAAAGCATACAATCCGCTTACACTCCTGGCAGTCAGCCTACAATCCAATTCCCCCAAAAACGAGACGACACATCGGTTTGAGAGTCAAGCAGAATCTGTTTTACTGAGGGCTACCTGCCCAGTATTTATGCAGGTCCCCCACCTGGTGGACACTCCCCTAAGGGACCAGATGGAAGACTGAAACAGCAGACAGACATGTATCACTTTCGTACACACAGCCACAATACTTTCCCACAATGCATCCTGGTTTCCTCCTCTCTGTCCTGGAGATAATTAATGAAGTTAATTATAATTATACACGTGGTGACACAGAAACAGACTATCACTTTAAAATACATAAAGACACATTTTATACATAAAACACAGACATGTAACATATCCCCAGATAGCTCAGGTCTGGGTGCACATTATTAGGTGAATGGCACTCAGACCACCCGAATACAGTTTAAGTGCCATGGAGCCAAAGTCTTTAATTATACGAAGAGGCTCCATGGCATTGCTATCTGGGTTAAAACATTCACATAAAACATAAAATACCGAATTTCCCTGCATTCACCAAATCCATACGAATTAGAACCAGGGGCTGGAGGTTCAGCGGTGCCTGCACGTAAAAGTGTCCGATTTTGGTGCATGAAAGCCGGGCAGAAAAGCGCTGGCTGCCCGGGGAGCTCCAGAACACCGCCACCTAGCGGCCGCTAAGTGTAACAGCGGCCACCCAGTAACAAGTAATTTAAGCTGCGGTTAACCCCGCAGCTTCGTGGAGGTAAATTGGCAGCACACTCCAGCTTCTGGGTGGCCAATTAACGGCTTCCTCCCCACGGCACGGCTCTGGGGAGGTTGGTAAACGGCTGTTTGTTCGGTAGATGGAATCTACCGAACTGCTGTGCAGAAAGGGAGAAATAAATCCTTCTGCACAGCAAAATTAACCCTTTAGCTGCCGGTCCATAATCTAAAGGAAGCAACCAGGCTTCTCCAGTTCATAGTGGCGAGGTTGGCTTCACCACATCAAGCTTAGTAAACACTTTAGCGCCCTGGAGTCTGTCAAATAATTCAGCAATAAGAGGAATGGGGTAGGCATTCTTAATGATTATTTTGTTCAATACCCTGTAATCGATACATGGGTGCAACTCACCATCCTTTTTAGATATAAAAAAGAATCCTGCACCAGCAGGCGAGGATGATTTTCGTATATGGCCTTTATTCAATGAATCCTTAATATATTCCTCCATTACACTACTCTCCTGAGGAGAGCATAGACTGCTCCCGTAGGTGGCATAGTGCCTGGTAGTAAGTTAATGGAACAGTCATATGGTCTGTGAGGAGGTAGAGTATTAGACTGAGTCTTGCTGAATACTTCTTTAATGTCACGGTATTGTATAGGGATCTCGGGATTTTGAGGTGTACTAGTGGGTAATTCAATAGTGCCCACTCTTTTGGTGACATGCAATATGCACCTTTCATTACAATCCTTACCCCAGTCTAATATTTCCTCATTAGCCCAGTCAATATGAGGGTTATGCTTGCTAAGCCATGGGAATCCTAATATAATAGGACAAGAAGAAGATGCAATCGCCTGAAATGTAATCTCTTCCTTATGTAAGGCACCAATGGAAATATTAATGGGTAAGGTTTCATGCGTTATCAATGGTTGTGAGAGTGGTTTCCCATCAATCGCTTCAACAGCTAGGGGTGATAGTCTCTCTCTGATAGGTATAGTATTACTTTTGACAAATTGAACGTCGATGAAGTTTCCAGCAGCACCTGAATCCATCAGGGCTTTGCATGAAACGTTATTTTTGGCAAAGGCGATAGAAATGTCAAGGAGAAACCTATTTTTATTCTTTTCAGAGGACGTTTCCATTACACCTAAGACCTGTCCCCTTAAGGTGCTTAGGTGCGGTAGTTTTCCGGACGAATGGGACAATTGTTTCTCATATGTCCCTTCCTGCCGCAGTATAGACATAGACCTTCTTTTCTCCTATATTGTCTTTCTGCTTCCGACAGTCTAGTGACCCCCAACTGCATGGGTTCGGGTTCGGACTGTACAGGAATTTCAGGGACAATAGGTCTGGGGAAATGAGGTGCTAAATGCATACTCATGCTTCTGGTCTTGTTTCTAGTAGCTTCTCTGGTTCTTAGTCTATTATCAATCTGCATGACAAAAGTGATAAATTCATTAAGCTTTTTGGGTAAGTCTTTGACGGCAATCTCATCTAGCATAGTTTCAGATAATCCCTTTTTAAATGCAGAGATTTACCCACTATTACTCCAGTCTACCTCGGAAGCTAGGGTACGAAATTCTATGGCATATTCCGAGATAGACCGGTTCCCTTGTCTGATGTGCATCAGGGCAGTAGAGGCGTCATCCTCTTTGCCTAAAGGCTCAAACGTAAGTTTGAATTCCGTAAGTAACTCCTGGTAATTGTGTGCCACACTCCTATTACTCTCCCATAATGGATTGGCCCAAGCTAAAGCTTTACCTTTTAATTGATTCATTAGGTAACCAATTTTAGCTCTGTCTGTGGGAAAAGGTCCCGGTGAGGCCTCAAAATGAAACTCCATTTGGTTAATAAATCTCCGGCATTCTTGAATATTACCATCAAAATGCAGGGGAGGAGATAGGGAGATAGTAGGTGCCTTGTGTACTATAGCTGGAGGTACACAAGGTGGAGGTGAGGCCGCAGGTTGCAGATGCGCTGTTCGGGTAAGAAGCGTACTGAAGGCCTGGGCAAATTGATCCATGCGGTGATCATTATCCTCCAGTTTCCTTTCACAAGCAGCTATGTTCTTACACAATTCTACAGGATCTATGGCCATGTCGTAATGTCAGGATTAGAGAATGATCCAGCACTTAGAATTGTGTAACACAGAGGACTGATAGGTAACGTATACCGGACCTTAGAATGGCCGGACTAACGTACCAAAGAAAAGTCGGGAATAGCCGAGGTCAAAGGATACAGAAAGAGACACGATAAGGAAAAGCCAGGAGTCAGGGATGCCAGAAAACAGGGAAGTAAAAAACAATGCCAAAGTCAAAAAAACAAAGTCTCGGACAACCACAAGGGAAACCACGACAGGGCACTGAGCAGGATGAGAACTGGGCCTAAATAGTCTCCTCTAGATCTGATAGGCTGTAACCAGCCTTTGACCCCAAAGTCAGTTACCAGGTTCTCATTTGCATAATTGCTGCTCAGCATTAACCCATCTGTGGATTTGGTTGCTGTTCGGCACAACTTTTCCTGTGTGGACAGTAAATGCCATTAACCACATTTTTATAAGCGGATGAATAAGTGACAGATGGGACTTCCAGCTATCTCCCGAACCCCTGAACTGATTGTTGATTTTTGAATATGTTTGTTCCCTAATTATACTTGTTCTGAAAATGTAAGTGTGGCGAAAGTGACTTCGCCACTGGTTTTTGGAGGGGCCTATTTGCCAGCCTCCTGCCCTGCGACTATGGCCCTGGGATGTATTGCCCTTTAAGGAACAGATTTGGGCATACTGTATTTTATTATGTTGCTGCTGGCCCTTTAAGAACCATCTGGGGACATCCTGTGGAGTTACTGGGTGGCCACCATTTCATGTATCAGAGGCACATGGTGAGAACAATGGATGAAGCACATGGTGAGAACAATGGATGGCAGCCATTTTAACTCACAGACACTGTTTTGACTTTTCTACATGATGTCATCTCGCCGGTATTTGGTGCACAAAGACATCGTTCAGTAGTTTTAAACTACAGAACACGGGACACATTAAACAGTAATTATTTTTCATATAACCTGGATATGTTCTGCGGAATCTGCAAATAAACCGTATCTTCCAAACTATGGGTGGACGAACAGACATGTAGTTGTAAACAGACAAGTTGGACACACAGGAACAGAGGGGTTGAGGCCCTGCTAAATGAGCTTACATGCTAGAGGGAGTAGGGTAAAATGACTCAAAAAGGTAAGGATAGTATTAGTGACAGTTGCAGAAGAGGAATCAGTCAGGAGCTATTAACAGTTTAATTGATATGCTTTTATGAAGAAGTGGGGTTTTAACGATTCTTTTGAAGGAGTGGAGACTGGGTGAGCATCTAACGGAGGAGGGAAGCGAGTTCCACAAGAACGGTGCAGCCCTTGAGAAATCTTGAAGGCGAGCATCAGAGGTAGGAGATAGATATAAGTCTTCAGCAGATTGTAAGGGCCTAGACGGGACATACTTGTGTATAAGGGAGGATAGATAGGTGGGAGCAGCATTATGTAGAGATTTGAAAGCAAGAACCAGAATTTTAAATTGAGCTCTATATTTTATAGGAAGCCAATGTAGGGACTGACAGAAGGGTGAGGAATGGGAGGTGCGGGCGGACAGGAAGATGAGCCTCGCTGCCGCATTCATTATGGACTGTAACGCCGCAAGTTGGGAGCACGTAAGGCCACTGAGAAGCGGATTACAGTAGTCAAGGCGAGAAAGGACAGTGGAATTGACCAACACCTTAGTCGCATCTGGCGTTAAGTAGGGGCGGATGCGTGCATTTTTTTTTTAGATGGAAATGACAGGATTTGGCGATAGATTGAACATGAGGCTTGAAGGAGAGGTTGGAGTCAAAGAGAACACCTAGGCAGTGAGCCTGCATCGTGGAGCTGATGGTAGCACCGTTGACTTGGAGGGAGACAGACACAGGAGTAACAACACTTGAGGGAGGAAAGACCAGAATTTCAGTTTTGGTCAAGTTTAGTTTAAGGAAGTGGGCAGCCATCCAGTTAGAAATAGCAGAGAGGCAGTCAGAGACACTAGTTAAGAGGGACGGGGAGAGATCAGGAGAAGGCAGGTAGATTTGTGTGTCATCTGCATAGAAATTATATTGGAAACCAAAGGAGCTAATGAGTTTACCAAGGGAGGCAGTATAGATGGAGAAGAGTAGGGGACCAAGGACTGAACCTTGGGGGAAACCAACAGAGAGGAGTTGGGGAGAAGAAGCAGAGCCAGAGAAAGAAACACTGAAAGAGCGCTGGGAGAGGTAGGAGGAGCACCAGAAGAGAACAATATATTGTAGACCGATATTGCGGAGGATGAGAAGAAGCTGTTGATCATCAATAGTGTCAAAAGCCGCAGACAGGTCAAGGAGAATTAGGATAAAGTAGTGACCACGAGATTTTGCAGCAAGTAGATCATTGGATACTTTGGTCAGTGCCGTTTCCACAGAGTGCTTAGCGCGGAAACCAGACTGAAGCGGGTCTAGCAGAGAGTTGAACGTGAGGAAATCTGTCAATCTCACATACGCAATTCTTTCAAGGATCTTGGATGCGAAAGGCGAGATAGGACGATAGTTGGATGGGGAGTTAGGGTCAAGATTGGGCTTCTTTAGAATTGGGGTTGCATGTTTGAAGGGAGATGGAAATATACCAGAGGAGAGAGAGAGAGATTGAGAATTTTAGTGAGAGGTGGAGAAAGAGAAGAAGACAGAGTACGGATGAGATGCGAGGGAATTTGATCTAGGGAGCAGGTGGTGGGGTGGGAGGACTGGAGCAGAGCAGAAACCTCTTCCAATGTAGTGGGTGCGAATGAACATAGAACAGCAGAGGAATGCCTGTGTGCCCATTAAATCAGTTCTGCTTAACCCTCAATACGTAGCTTCATCTCGTTATTGAAGGGAACCTGCATCCAGCTAAATCACTAGCTCTTGTAAGAGCTCTGCTACTCTCTCTACCCTGCTTCAGCTGATGGGATATCGTGAATACTCTGCAGCACAGCCTCTCGCCGGGGAAAAGGACGTCTCCAACAGCATACACCGCTCTCACTACCTGGGTGGCCGTTACACCTACCAATCGTGACATTCAAGCTCTGTATCTCTGATTGAGTATTGTGAATTCCCATTAATGATTTGTATCCCTGTGACTCCTAATATTTGATATGTTCTCTCTTCCTTCTGATTAAACCTTTAATTTCCTTCCTTTTACTCTGTCATTGCAGCTGAGAATGGTTATGCATCATACCAGCATCCCTGTGCAACACAGAATTAAGGTAAGAACCAAGGTGGATTAGATTTAAATCACTATTGACTAGTAGGACTCGATTTAAATCATGATTTTTAAATGTACAGACTCGTTCTTGCTGTTTGTTATCTTCAACATTTGCAACCAGAAGAACATTTCATAATTAGAATCATAACTTTTCAAATGTATCTTTCTTTCTCTTTCAATCTTCTTGTACCAGTCTATACCAGTCCTCTTCAATATTATACTAATATTTGTTATCACACAAATTCCTTGTCGCATATAGTTCTTGCCAACCTCATTTAAATAAATCCTATAATAACCATTTTCACGTTAATCTGTTTTAACTTTATAATGTCCTATAGGGCAATATTAGCCTTGTCGATTTCCTTTTTTAATAAAATAAGAAAAACCTTATTAAATAAGATTAATTTAGATAATTACAACGCCAGACGACAATCTCCTCCTCGTTTCTACACCCAATCTTGACTCAGGCCTTGTCACTCTCTAGTCCAATCACATGCTTCTAATAGAGCAATATTTGATTGGACCATTTTCCAGGCGCAGATGACATGTGCATGCTCTGAGCCAGGGAGAGGATGGAAGAAGGTGGGGGTGGACAAGGGAAGGTTTTAAATATATTTTAAAAAAAATCTGATTTTATTAAATGGAAGGAGGTGTCATGTGCGCTGATGAGAGATATCATTTTTGCACAGAATTAGCATTATGCAGCCTAGAACAGAATTTTTAGGCTGCCTAACTCACGTGTGCACAGGTGCAACTAGACCCAGACAAAAAAGTGCAAATATCTCTTTATGTGCAGTATTTCAATCAGAAACACTGCACATATAGATCCATACGACCTTGACCACTTCTGAAAACAGAAGTGGTCATGGTTATTGTAGCAACCCATAATGGTGCTGTTTGTGCTGAGGTCTGATTGGCTTTAAATAAAAATTGCTATATTTTTATTTCTTTGATACTAATGAGAGTAAACACATGTAAATTAATGTTCAGAGTCCAAAACAATATTTTAGTAGTGAGATGTACTTGTAGAAAAAGAAAAAAAGCGTATATGTAAATTTTTGCAGGGATATTTCATGTATCTCCCTTCTCTCTGTACAAATAGATATACTGACATCGGCCAACAGGGAATACAGAACATTCAAGATTCTCAGTCATCCAAATATTCCTACAACTGCTACAAAGCAGCAATTCTTCCCATGAAGATTCCTCCGTATAGTCACACGTGGACACTGCCCATGAAGATTCCTCCATAAAGCCACACGTGGACACCACCCATGATGATTCCTCCATAGAGCCACACGTGCACACCACCCCATGAAGATTCTTCCATAAGTCACACGTGGACACTGCCCATGAATATTACTTCATATAGGCACACGTGGGCACTGCCCATTAAGATTTTTCCATATAGCCATGCATTGACACTGCCCATGAATATTCCTCCATATAGCCACACGTGGACATTGTCCATGAATTATTCTCCATATAACCAGTCGTGGACACTGCCCATGAAGATTTCTCTATATTGACTCTCGTGGACACTGCCCATAAATGTTCCTCCATATAGCCACACGTGGACATTGCCCATGAATGTTCCTCCATTTAGCCACACGTGGACATTGCCCATGAATGTTCCTCCATATAACCACACGTGGACATTGCCCATACATCTTCCTCCATTTAGCCACACGTGGACATTGCCCATTCATCTTCCTCCATTTAGCCACACGTGGACATTGCCCATACATCTTCCTCCATTTAGCCACACGTGGACATTGCCCATACATCTTCCTCCATTTAGCCACACGTGGACATTGCCCATAAATATTCCTCCATATAGCCACACGTGGACATTGCCCATAAATATTCCTCCATATAGCCACATGTGGACATTGCCCATGAATGTTCCTCCATATAACCACACGTGGACATTGCCCATGAATGTTCCTCCATTTAGCCACACGTGGACATTGCCCATGAATGTTCCTCCATTTAGCCACACGTGGACATTGCCCATGAATGTTCCTCCATTTAGCCACACGTGGACATTGCCCATAAATATTCCTCCATATAGACATGCATTGACACTGCCCATGAAGAATCTTGTCATATAACTATAAATGAAGCGTACCCATGAAGAAACACACCTTCTAGGTACACATGGACACTGCATGTCCTGAGACCAGAGAGCTAGTCTTTAACTATACTCAAGATACATGATTTATGTAAAATGGATACATCTAATGGATGTGTGGTGAATGATTGTAAAACCCCTATGTTTACATGAAAATAAAATTATCTCATCCCTCCCAAACTGGCATTTGATTCCTTTGCTCTGACCTGCATCAAGAAATTATTTGTCATTGAGCCTGAGCTGATTGTCACATCTAGGCCTGGTTTTAATATTTTTTGGAAAAAAAGTTCTCAAAATATTAAATGGACACTCTAAACACCACAACAACTTTATTTTTATTACGTCGTTTTGGTGTAAAGATCATTCCCCTGCAGCCTCACTGCTTAATTCTCTGCTATTTAAGAGTTAAATCACTCTTGTTTCTGTTTTTGCAGCCCTAGACACAAAATGGTTTCATTTTTAATCTGCACAATGTGTTTACCTTAGAAGTTTTTATCTCCTGCTCTGTAAATTATACTTTCATCACACACATGCAGCTCCTGCAGGGTCTGGAAGTCTATTAACAGAGCAGAGGATACGAAATCCTAAATTAAACAGACTGTGCAATAAAGGAAGTTTAAACATTAGATCTCTCTTCACAGGAAGTGTTTAGGAAGGCTATGTAAGTCAAATAGAGGGGAGGTGTGACTAGGGCTGAAAGTGATTTAACTTCTAAATGTGAGACTACATAGACATGATCGATACACCAAAACTGCTTCATTAAGCTAAAGTTGTTTTGGAGCTTACAGAGTCCCTTTGAAATATCAAACAATCACATATATATATATAATGTATCAATATATCAAAATATAAAAAATATATATTTTTCAACATATTCAAAATATGATCATATCATTGCAGACATAATAAAAAAAAGGGATAAGAATCAAGAAAACTCACATTTACACCAGCAAAGGAAGAATGCTAAGTCATTGTTACCGATAACGTGTCCAATCAGATGCTTCTCTTACATTGTGCCTCTCCTTACAGAGAAGCATTGAAACTAAGTCTAATGCTAGCAAACCATCACAGCCTGTATACTAAGGATTTTTATTCACCCCTAAAACACATCAGCAAGCTGAAGGGCTGTAGGGGACTGGAATATCCCTTCATGCATGGTATCTTTTTTATTTAACCCCTTAAGGACACATGACATGTGTGACATGTCATGATTCCCTTTTATTCCAGAAGTTTGGTCCTTAAGGGGTTAAAGTGTTAACACATTTTCACAAATCACGTAGTTTAGGTGAAGCATTTGAAATACAGTCAATAATCCAACAGAATTATCCGACAGGATTGCCAAGGATTATCCTTCAAACTACAACAACTTCTTCTGTCCACCTATATTTCCATACACAAGCTCTATATCCCAACACAGGGTTAACTAACTTATATGAGATTTCATTTTTTAAAGGTAATTTCCACTGGGATAAGATCCTTTCCCCTTTGCTATGCTCTAATCCAGCAACCTAAGGCACGTGTGCCATGCATGTGTCAGGATTACAGTATGATCCAGCACGTAGAATTGTGTAACACAGAAGACTGATAGGTAACGTATACCGGACCTTAGAATGGCCGGACTAACGGACCAAAGAATAGTCAGGAATAGCCGAGGTCAAGGGATGCAGAAAGATACACAACGATAAGGAAAAGGCAGGGATTACGGATGCCAGAAAACAGGAAGGTAAAAACAATGCCAAAGTCAAATAACCAGAATTACCAGAATCAATAACGCACTCTCGGATAACCACAAGGGAAAACACGACAGGGCACTGAGCAGGATGAGAACTGGGCCTAAATACCCCTCCTCTGGATCTGATAGGCTGTAACCGGTCTTTGACCCGAAAGGCAGTTACCAGGTACCATTTGCATAATTGCTGCTCAGCACAAACCCTGCTGTGGATTTGATTGCTGTTCGGCACAACTTTTCCTGTTTGAACAGTAAATTCAATTAATCACATTTTTATAAGCGGATAAATAAGTGACATTACCCCCCCACCTGAAGAACGCCCACCAGGCGGACAGGACCAGGCTTGAGAGGAAACTTGGCGTGAAAATAGTGAATCTTGCGGCCAGCATGTATTTCAGATGCCGGAACCCAAGAACGATCGGCTGGTCCATAACATTTCCAATCCACCAAGTAAAGTGCCCCGAGAAAACCTGGAATCAATTATGGAGGAGACCTCATACTCTTCTGTCCAGAAAAAACTAAGAGAGGAGGAGGGTCACTTGAGACAGTATATTTATTGCAAACAAGTGGTTTGCGCAAGGACACATGAAAGGTATTAGGAGTTTTCAAGGAAGCCGGAAGGGCCAGAGAGTACGCAACAGGATTGATCCTACGAAGGACACGAAAAGGTCCAAGGAACCTAGCAGTAAATTTCATGCTAGGGACCTTGAGCCTGATGTTACGAGAAGATAACCAAACCCTCTCACCCACTTGGTAAACAGGGTTGGCACCTCGCCGTGTGTCAGCATAATGCTTGAAACGGTCAGCAGCAGTACCCAGAGCAGATTGAACTTTAACCCAGGTATCACGGATTGAAGCCAGACGGTCATCCAAAGCAGGAATAGCCGTATCAGAAAAAACAGCCTGTAGGACAGTAGGATGGCGGCCATTATTAACAAAAAAATTGACTATGCCCAGAGGAGTCATGGTCAGTATTGTTCCTAGCAAACTCGGCCCATGGTAGTAATTCAGACCAATTGTCTTGAGTCTTTTTAATGAAACAACGCAAATATAATTCCAAGGACTGGTTAGCCCTCTCAGCTGTACCATTGGTCTGGGGGTGGTAAGAGGATGAAAAAGACAATTCAATCCCTAATTGTTTATTGAAGGCCCTCCAAAACTGAGACACAAACTGAGAACCTCTGTCAGATACTATATTGTGAAGAATGCCATGCAGACGGACAATTTCTCGTATAAAGATTAATATCAGGTGTAAAGGATCCTACTATCCGTGCAGCGCTGATCCTTGTAGCGTCTCCCGAAATCCAAGCTGAAAAGAGTGAAGTAGTGATTATAGCTCCCAATTCCCCAAACATGAGTCGAGACTTCATGAAGGGGTAAAACGAATGTGTTTATTGATGGCCAAACTCAGCCCTTTTTATGATGGTCTCCCAGCAAGGACACTCCCACATGGGACCTTGCGGAAGACTGTAACAAAATATGCAGAACCAATCAGTATACAGTACAATTCTTATACACACCCACAGGAAGAGTGTAGCCCCTCCTCTGTATCCTGGAGATAATTAACTTACCCCTCCTCTCTATCCTGGAGATAATTAACTTAAGTGGTTGCAGAGAACCTAATTATCTCCGGGCAGAGAGAAACATGTGCTTTTTACCTTTTAACAAAACTGTATTAAAATCAATAACTCGTGTTTCGCTGAACGAAGTCCCCATGTTCCACACACCCCCAGATAGCTTGGATCTGAGCGCATATTATAGGCGAATAGCGCTCAGATCCCACGAACACAGTTCTCAATAACGTCGAGTAAAGTTTAAGTTCACCAGCTGTAATGGAAGTTAAACTGCACGAACCCACATACGAGTGTAACAGGGGAAATGTACAATCCAAGCAAGTAAGGCGAATGATGTGATCCAGAGACAGAGGGCTCTGTCCCAAGTGCCTTAAGACCCCATGACTTAACGGGCCAGCATCCCAGGGTAAGAGGCTAGCAATCCGGCTCCTCCAAGCGATAGGGGGGGTAGGGCAGTTTGTCACATGCAGACCCAGTGACAAAAGCCATTTTGTCACACATCTCCCCTTTTCCAAACGGACTAACAGGGTATCTGGCCTCCTGCCGGTCAGTGCCCTTGTTAGTCCAGCAGCCCACCCACAAAACAGAAACAGCAGTACAGCCCTCCCACAATAACTGGTTACTACACCTGAGTGAGGGAAAAACTTGTCCATGTCCAGGTGCCTCACTACGGCTGTGTGGGGGACTGGTAGGCTGCCTTGGTTGGTGGCTGAGTGGGCAGAGACCAGCGGTACTCTGCCCTGGTACCAGCACTACTACGGGAGTAGTCTGGTTGAAACCTGGTTGCTGGAGACCGACTGTCTCCCCTTTAGCTGCACAGCTCTGCTGCTGGAGACCGACTGTCTCCCCTTTTTCTGTACAACTCTGCTGCTGGAGACCGACTGTCTCCCCTTTAGCTGCACAGCTCTGCTGCTGGAGACCGACTGTCTCCCCTTTAGCTGCACAGCTCTGCTGCTGGAGACCGACTGTCTCCCCTTTAGCTGCACAGCTCTGCTGCTGGAGACCGACTGTCTCCCCTTTAGCTGCACAGCTCTGCTGCTGGAGACCGACTGTCTCCCCTTTAGCTGCACAGCTCTGCTGCTGGAGACCGACTGTCTCCCCTTTAGCTGCACAGCTCTGCTGCTGGAGACCGACTGTCTCCCCTTTAGCTGCACAGCTCTGCTGCTGGAGACCGACTGTCTCCCCTTTAGCTGCACAGCTCTGCTGCTGGAGACCGACTGTCTCCCCTTTAGCTGCACAGCTCTGCTGCTGGAGACCGACTGTCTCCCCTTTAGCTGCACAGCTCTGCTGCTGGAGACCGACTGTAACGGATCGCCTGGCACCCCGACTTGGTACCTCCGTTAATGGATGCTCCTAGCGCTTCCTGAGGACTCCAAGCACTCTGGCAGACACCATAATCACCGAATCCGAGAAACCTTTAAATTCTCCCAAGCGTATGAATGCTGTAGACCATTGAATAGGAACCATACGAATAGGCTTGTACTCCTAGCAGTCAACTGGAACAGCATACATTAAATCCTTCCCCCAATAATGAGACGACACATCACTTTGAGGGTAAAACAGGAACTCTGGACTGGCTCATCCAGTCTGGCTTTTATTTCCAACTCACACATACAGGCCACACCCAGGGGGAGGCATAAAATAACCAATGACATAGATGTTACCTCCCACACATCCCCTCCCCTTAGTGTGACACATAATCCCATTATGCATACAGAGTAAAATATACTTTTACACAACTTTCATAACTTTAAAACCATACATCACATTCACATAAAAATACATATCCACAATCAAT
Source organism: Pelobates fuscus (assembly GCF_036172605.1). Lineage (NCBI taxonomy): Eukaryota > Metazoa > Chordata > Amphibia > Anura > Pelobatidae > Pelobates > Pelobates fuscus. Next base: position 745,249 of record NC_086326.1, read on the forward strand.
CCATTCAGGGGAACAACATATTAAAAAATGGCATGAATCCGACCAGGGGTTTAAAAGTTACTAAAAGTATCTTTTGTTCCTTTCTGGCTGGCAGAAAAACATCCCCACAATGCACCCTGGTTTCCTCCCTTCTGCCCTGGAGTTAATTGGAGAAGTAATCCAATTACCCAGGACTAAAGGCAGACTCCATTAACCACATGGTTGCAAAACAACATAAAACACTTTAAAATACATAAAGTCACATTTACACATAACACACAGACATTTCACCTATCCCCAGATAGCTGGGATCTGAGCGCACAAAACTACCGAATAGCGCGCAGATCCTACTCACACAGCACAATTGCCATGGAGCTAAAGTCTTTCCCATAGTCTTTCATTATATGAATAGGCTCCATGGTATGGCTATCTGGGGTATCACATTCCCATAAAGTCTGGTCCATAGTCCAAAGGCAAGAGGCGGGCAATCAGCCCCCTCCAAGGACACGTGGCGAGGTCGGTTTCGCCACACTTCTCCCCTTTACCCCCCAGACTAACAGGGTACTTGACCTCCTGCCGGTCAGTGCCCTTGTTAGTCCAGCAGCCCACCCACAAGACAGAAACAGCAGAGCAGCCCACCCACAATAAACAGTTACTACACCTGGGTGAGGGAAAATCTTGTCCAGGTTCAGGTGCCTCACCACGGCTGTGTGGGGGACTGGTAGGCTGCCTTGGTAGGTTGCTGAGGGGGCAGAGACCAGCGGTACTCTGTCCTGTTGCCAGCACTACCACGGGAGTAGTCTGGTTGGAGCCTGGTTGCTGGAGACCGACTGTCTCCCCTTTAAATACACCGCTCTGCTGCTGGAGACCGACTGTCTCCCCTTGAGTTACACCGCTCTGCTGCTGGAGACCGACTGTCTCCCCTTGAGTTACACAACTCTGCTGCTGGAGACCGACTGTCTCCCCTTTAGTTACACAGCTCTGCTGCTGGAGACAGACTGTCTCCCCTTTGGCTAAACAGCCCTGTTGTGGGGGGGCAGGACCGACCGTCCCTACCCCCTGTGCTGGAAGTGCAGAGACCACGGTCCCATCTGCACAGGTGTGGGGCTTACAGTCTCCCCCTGGTACATTAAGCTGCCGCTGGGGAGAGGTGGTAACCAGCTCCTCTCCCATTAGAACACTCTGCCGCTGGGGAATGGAGACTGGGCTCTCTATTCCCTGTACATTAATGATCCGCCGCTGGGGAGAGGTGGTAACAATCTCCTCTCCCATGCATACTTCCCGTCTCTGCGGAGGGAGACCGACTGTCTCTCCTCCCAGCACAGAGTCCTGCTGTGGGGGAAAGGGGGCTGGGCTCTCCATTCCCTGCTGGATACTCTGCCGCTGGGGAATGGAGACTGGGCTCCCAATCCCCAACAAATCACACTGCCGCTGGGGAGGGATGACGGCCCCTTCAGCTCCCTGTAACTTGGGCGCAGAGACCACGGTCCCATCTGCACTGGTGTGGGGCTTACTGTCTCCCCTTGGTGTGCTAAGCTGCCGCTGGGGAGAGGGGGTAACAAACTCCTCTCCCTTACACACTTTCAGCAGCTGGGGAGCAGGGCTGACCCTCTGTACTCCCTGTAGGCAGGGCGCAGAGACCACGGTCCCATCTGCGCTGGTGAGGGGTTTACTGTCTCCCCTTGGTGGGTTAGGTTGTCGGTGGGGAGAGGGAATAACAACCTCCTCTCCCTGAACCGTAGACTGCCACTGGGGAGCAAGGACATCTCCTTCAGCTCCCTGTAACGCACACTGCCGCTGGGGATCTGGGCCGACTGCCCAGCATCCCTGTAGGGCCGGTAGAGAGACCGCAGTCCCATCTCCACCTGCCATCTGTGGGTCTTCCCAGGACCAATCCGTGAGGCCCCGCAACATTTGTGAGTAAGGGCCCGGTGGAGAGACCTTGGTCCCATCTCTACCTGCCTGTTGTGGTTCCTCACAGGACCAGTCTATGAGGACCCCCACTTCGGGTTCCTCCCGCCGCCTCAGGGAAAGACGGCTAACCTCCTCGGATGCAGCCTCTACTCGGCTGCTGTACCGCTCCTGCTGCTGAGCATACTTCCTCTCTTTTGCCAACCGGAATTCTCGGTCCAGCCTTGTGTTTCGCTCAGCCATGACCTGGTTCCAGATCACCCGGCGTGTCTCCATGGGTATATCATCCCCATACTCGGCCACTCGCTGCCTCACCTCGGCCAGCCAATCATCTCCAGAGCCAGAACCTTCCATACTTGTCTGCTCCCAGGGGCGCTGCACGAGTGCTAGCGTTGCCCTCAATTTGTAAATCCAAACAGTGTCTCTGAGCTGCTTTACCTCGCACTAGGACGCCATCCCACCGCTTGCCACCAATGTAACGGATCGCCTGGCACCCCGACTTGGTACCTCCGTTAATGGATGCTCCTAGCGCTTCCTGAGGACTCCAAGCACTCTGGCAGACACCATAATCACCGAATCCGAGAAACCTTTAAATTCTCCCAAGCGTATGAATGCTGTAGACCATTGAATAGGAACCATACGAATAGGCTTGTACTCCTAGCAGTCAACTGGAACAGCATACATTAAATCCTTCCCCCAATAATGAGACGACACATCACTTTGAGGGTAAAACAGGAACTCTGGACTGGCTCATCCAGTCTGGCTTTTATTTCCAACTCACACATACAGGCCACACCCAGGGGGAGGCATAAAATAACCAATGACATAGATGTTACCTCCCACACATCCCCTCCCCTTAGTGTGACACATAATCCCATTATGCATACAGAGTAAAATATACTTTTACACAACTTTCATAACTTTAAAACCATACATCACATTCACATAAAAATACATATCCACAATCAATCCATTCAGGGGAACAACATATTAAAAAATGGCATGAATCCGACCAGGGGTTTAAAAGTTACTAAAAGTATCTTTTGTTCCTTTCTGGCTGGCAGAAAAACATCCCCACAATGCACCCTGGTTTCCTCCCTTCTGCCCTGGAGTTAATTGGAGAAGTAATCCAATTACCCAGGACTAAAGGCAGACTCCATTAACCACATGGTTGCAAAACAACATAAAACACTTTAAAATACATAAAGTCACATTTACACATAACACACAGACATTTCACCTATCCCCAGATAGCTGGGATCTGAGCGCACAAAACTACCGAATAGCGCGCAGATCCTACTCACACAGCACAATTGCCATGGAGCTAAAGTCTTTCCCATAGTCTTTCATTATATGAATAGGCTCCATGGTATGGCTATCTGGGGTATCACATTCCCATAAAGTCTGGTCCATAGTCCAAAGGCAAGAGGCGGGCAATCAGCCCCCTCCAAGGACACGTGGCGAGGTCGGTTTCGCCACACCGACTGTCTCCCCTTTAGCTGCACAGCTCTGCTGCTGGAGACCGACTGTCTCCCCTTTAGCTGCACAGCTCTGCTGCTGGAGACCGACTGTCTCCCCTTTAGCTGCACAGCTCTGCTGCTGGAGACCGACTGTCTCCCCTTTAGCTGCACAGCTCTGCTGCTGGAGACCGACTGTCTCCCCTTTAGCTGCACAGCTCTGCTGCTGGAGACCGACTGTCTCCCCTTTAGCTGCACAGCTCTGCTGCTGGAGACCGACTGTCTCCCCTTTAGCTGCACAGCTCTGCTGCTGGAGACCGACTGTCTCCCCTTTAGCTGCACAGCTCTGCTGCTGGAGACCGACTGTCTCCCCTTTAGCTGCACAGCTCTGCTGCTGGAGACCGACTGTCTCCCCTTTAGCTGCACAGCTCTGCTGCTGGAGACCGACTGTCTCCCCTTTAGCTGCACAGCTCTGCTGCTGGAGACCGACTGTCTCCCCTTTAGCTGCACAGCTCTGCTGCTGGAGACCGACTGTCTCCCCTTTAGCTGCACAGCTCTGCTGCTGGAGACCGACTGTCTCCCCTTTAGCTGCACAGCTCTGCTGCTGGAGACCGACTGTCTCCCCTTTAGCTGCACAGCTCTGCTGCTGGAGACCGACTGTCTCCCCTTTAGCTGCACAGCTCTGCTGCTGGAGACCGACTGTCTCCCCTTTAGCTGCACAGCTCTGCTGCTGGAGACCGACTGTCTCCCCTTTAGCTGTACAGCTCTGCTGCTGGAGACCGACTGTCTCCCCTTTAGCTGCACAGCTCTGCTGCTGGAGACCGACTGTCTCCCCTTTAGCTGCACCGCTCTGCTGCTGGAGACCGACTGTCTCCCCTTTTTCTGCACAGCTCTGCTGCTAGAGATCGACTGTCTCCCCTTTAGCTGCACAGCTCTGCTGCTGGAGACCGACTGTCTTCCCTTTAGCTGTACAGCTCTGCTGCTGGAGACCGACGGTCTCTACTCCTAATACATTGTGGAAAGGAGACCGAGCTCTCTATTCCCTGCTGGACACACTGCCGCTTGGGAATGGAGACTAGGCTCCCAATTCCCTGTAGTCCCGGTGAAGAGACCTCGGTCCCATCTCCACCTGCCGACTGTGGATCCTCCCCAGACCAGTCTATGAGGTCCCCTACCTCTGCAGCTGGTAGCGGAGCAGGGTGTACCTCAGCCGGGTCTTGCCAGTGGTAGTGCTGCAGGTTAGGCTGTGAGTGGATCAAGCTGAACAGATGTTGGTAGTCCTGCTCCAGCTCCCACTCCCTTCTGACCAGGAATGTTAGATCTGCTCTCACCCCGCTTTCGGGAGGCCAATCGTGTAGGTCTCTCCTGTAGTCCATAAGGTCCCAGAATCTGGACTCTCCCGTGCTCCCAAAATCCATTTCGTCCAAGGACTCCTATAATAGACCAGGGCCATTGTAATCCTCACCCTCGGGTCTGTGGTATTCCTCCATCCAGGGAGCCTGCCGCACTGTGTCCCACCATAGTGCCTGGTATGCGTCCTCTAACCAGGTCTCCTGCCATACCAGGGTCTCGAGCTCCGACACCCACTCCTTCAGGGGCTGCTCCCCCAGCAGAGGCTTTCGCAGCGCCAATCGCATTCGCAACCTCTGCTCCTCACTGGGGAGACTCTTGCTCCGTTGTCGCTGCACGTCCTCCATGGCCTCGTGCCATACGCCTTTCCGGGCTGCATCCCAGTAATCCGGGTGCTCCTCCTCATGGAACGCTGATTCCATGCTGCTGTAGCCAGGGGCACTGTACGGATACTAGCGTTGCCCTAATTATAAATCCATGGTACCGGTGTCGCTAGGATGCTATTCACTACTTGATTCGGTTCTGTATATCCATTCGGGAGAAAATCCCGCCACTTGCCACCAGTGTAAAGGATCCTGCTATCCGTGTAAAGGATCCTGCTATCCGTGCAGCGCTGATCCTTGTAGCGTCTCCCAAAATCCAAGCTGAAAAGAGTGAAGTAGTGATTATAGCTCCCAATTCCCCAAACATGAGTCGAGACTTCATGAAGGGGTAAAACGAATGTGTTTATTGATGGCCAAACTCAGCCCTTTTTATGATGGTCTCCCAGCAAGGGAACTCCCACATGGGACCTTGCGGAAGACTGTAACAAAATATGCAGAACCAATCAGTATACAGTACAATTCTTATACACACCCACAGGAAGAGTGTAACCCCTCCTCTGTATCCTGGAGATAATTAACTTACCCCTCCTCTCTATCCTGCAGATAATTAACTTAAGTGGTTGCAGAGAACCTAATTATCTCTGGGCAGAGAGAAACATGTGCTTTTTAACAAAACTGTATTAAAATCAATAACTCATGTTTCGCTGAACGAAGTCCCCATGTTCCACACACCACCAGATAGCATGGATCTGAGCGCATATTATAGGTGAATAGCGCTCAGATCCCACGAACACAGTTCTCAATAACGTTGAGTAAAGTTTAAGTTCACCAGCTGTAATGGAAGCTAAACTGCACGAACCCACATACGAGTGTAACAGTGGAAATGTACTATCCAAGCAAGTAAGGCGAATGATGTGATCCAGAGACAGAGGGCTCTGTCCCAAGTGCCTTAAGACCCCATGACTTAACGGGCCAGCATCCCAGGGTAAGAGGCTAGCAATCCGGCTTCTCCAAGCGATCGGGGGCGTAGGGCAGTTTGTCACATGCAGACCCAGTGACAAAAGCCATTTTGTCACACCAGGTCTTGAGATGACGGCAATTTCTTGAGAGGAATATAATTAGCCATTTTAGAAAAACGGTCCACAACCATGAGGATGGTGGTATAACCGTTAGAACTAGGAAGTTCAACAATGAAGTCCATGGACAAGTGGGACCATGGGACCTCAGCAATAGGAAGAGGTTGTAACAAGCACTTTGACAACCACACACACAGAACAAGCCTGCACATATTCCTTAACATCCTTCCTGAGGTAATCCCACCAGAATGACCTCATGATAGCAGAAGTGGATTTATTAATACCTGGGTGACCAGCAGACACATTGTCGTGAAACACCTTCATGATATTAACCCTTTCCCCCAATGGAACTAACAGTTTGTCCTGAGGTTTACCGCAGGGCACCTGAGACTGAGCCTCCATGATGGAGCCAAGCAGTGGAGAGGACCATGAAAGGACAGTGGGCGCAATGATACTTTCTGGGGGAATGATATTGGACGTTTCTTGCTCTAGTATAGCCTCAGTATCAAACTGCTAGGACAAGGCGTAAGTGATAAGAAAATTTAAAGTGAGAAAGAAATAGACCACCTAGCTTGTCTAGAAGATAATCACTTAGCATCTCCTATGTAAGCCAGGTTTTTGTGATCAGTAATGATCAAAAGGGGGTCCATGGAACCCTCTAAAAGATGTCGCCACTCCTTGAGAGCTAGAATAATGGCCAACAATTCTCTATTGCCAATATCGTAATTGCGCTCAGCAGGAGACAACTTTCTAGAAAAGTAACCACAAGGATGTAATAGAGTTTACTGGCTCTCCCTCTGGGAGAGAACTGCCCCTACCCCTGTCTCTGAAGCATCAACCTCCAGTATGAAAGGCTTACTGGTGTCAGGATGTATCAATATGTCGGCGGAGGCAAACCGCTGTTTGAGAGTTTCAAAGGCTTCAATAGCCTCCTTAGACCATATCGTACTACTAGCCCCCTTGCGTGTCATATTGGTGATGGGGGCTATTACTGAAGAAAATCCCTTCATAAATCTTCTGTAATAATTGGCGAAACCAATGAACCTTTGAATGGCTTTCAACCCAGTGGGTAAAGGCCACTGTAGAACAGACTCTATTTTTGTAGGATCCATCTGAAACCCAGAGGCAGAAATATTATATCCTAAAAACTGTACTTCAGATTGGTCATCCACTCTGCCTAAAGGTTCAAACGTAAGTAATTGTGTGCCACACTCCTATTACTCTCCCATAATAGATTGGCCCAAGCTAAAGCTGATTTAACTGATTCATTAGGTAATTAATTTTAGCTGTGTCTGTGGGAAAAGATCCCGGTGAGGCCTCAAAATGATACTCCAAGCACTCTAGCAGACACCACAATCACCGAACCGGAGAGGCATACGAATGCTCTCAAACATATGAATGCTGTCAACCGCTGAACAGGAAAAGCATATGTGACGAGACCAATCTCGCCACATTGCATTGGAGGAGCCTGGTCACCCGCCTGCTGCCTTTGGATTATGGACCGGCAGCTAAAGGGTTAATTTTACTGTGCAGAAGGATTTATTTCTCCCTTTCTGCACAGCAGTTCGGTAGATTCCATCTACCGAACAAACAGCCGTTTACCAACCTCCCCAGAGCCGTGCCGTGGGGAGGAAGCCGTTAATTGGCCACCCAGAAGCTGGAGTGTGCTGCCAATTTACCTCCCCGAAGCTGCGGGGTTAACCGCAGCTTAATTACTTGTTACTGGGTGGCCGCTGTTACACTTAGCGGCCGCTAGGTGGCGGTGTTCTGGAGCTCCCCAGGCAGCCAGCGCTTTTCTGCCCAGCTTTCATGCACCAAAATCGGACACTTTTACGTGCAGGCACCGCTGAACCTCCAGCCCTTGTTCTAATTCGTATGGATTAAACGAATGCATGTAAATTCGGTATTTTATGTTGGAGGAATGTTGTAACCCAGATAGCCATGCCATGGAGCATATTAGTGTAATTAAAGACTTTGGCTCCATGGCACTTAAACTGTATTCGTGTGGTCTGAGTGCCATTCACCTAATAATGTGCACTCAGACCTGAGCTATCTGGGGATATGTTACATGTCTGTGTTTTATGTATAAAATGTGTCTTTATGTATTTTAACCCCTTAAGGACACATGACATGTGTGACATGTCATGATTCCCTTTTATTCCAGAAGTTTGGTCCTTAAGGGGTTAAAGTGATAGTGTGTCTTTGTGTCCCCACGTGTGTAATGGAGTTTTGCCTTTGTCCTGGGAGATAATTGAATTACTTAATTACCCATAAATACAGGGGCAGGTAGCCCTCAAAAAACAGACAACTGCTTGACCCTCAACACGGAGCCTTGTCTCGTTCTTGGGGGGATTTACTGTATGCTGATAGGGACTGACTGCCAGGAGTGTAAGCCGCTTGGGAGCTTTTCCCGTTCGTTTGCTAGCAGCTATTCGTGAGGTTCCAGTTCGGAAGTTTGGAGTGCTACCTTATTCCCTTGAATGCAGTTCGGGAGTTTGGTGCATTCACTTATATCCAATTCGTGAGTTTTGGTGTTCTGCAGTAGCTGTGCCTGTCTCAGAAAGGGGATTATCGCCTAAACTGATTTTAACCCCTTGTCTGCTGAAACGGTCCGTTACAGCATACAATCAGCTTACACTCCTGGCAATCAGCATACAATCCAATTCGCCCAATGACGAGACGACACTTCGTTTTGAGGGTCAAGTAGAACTGACTGTACTGGCACATACAGCCTCTTTTATTCACAATCCACAAACATAGTACTGCCCACAGGGTTTTGAAATACAACCAATCAATCCGTACAATACACACAGACACTCCCACACAAAATCCTCCCCTCTGCCTGTGATATGATTACTGAACACAATGGGAAATATAATTATCACAGGCAGAGGAATCCATTTTTTCCAAAATATTAATAACTTCCAAAATATACATGCCATTCACATAAAACATACATTTTCAGAAATATACACATACTCAAAAATCAGGGCAATCGGTTCAGGGGTTAAAAAGTTAAGGGAAAGTCCTATTTGACCAAATGAAGCATGGCTTTTCTGCCCAAAACCAGTTCCACAGAGTCTTCTATCCTGGTGATAATTGGGAAGTAATCCAATTATCTCCAAGGACAAAGGCAAAACTCCATTAGCCACATAGTAGCAAAATACCATAAAATACATAAAAATATATAACTGTGCAGCTATTGCATAAAACAGGTAATAGCTTAGATCTGAGCGCACATTATGACTGAATGACACTCAGACCACATGCATACAGTTCAATTGCCATGGAGCCAAAGTCTTTCACATAGTCTTTCGTTATACGAATGGGCTCCATGGCATAGCTATCTGGGGTAACACTGCTCACATAGGGATAGTACAGAATGACCCAGCTTTCGGGTCTTTGCAGGGGAAAATCAAGCATATCAACATGGGACCATAGTCACAGGGCAGGAGGCTGGCAATCAGTCTTCTCCAATGCCCAGTGGCGAGGCTGGTTCCGCCACACCTGGCATTCTTGAATATTACCATCAAAATGCTGGGGAGTAGTTAGGGAGATAGTAGGTGCCTTGTGTACTATCGGTGGAGGTACATAAGGTGGAGGTGAGGCCGCAGGTTGCAGGTGCGCTGTTCGGGTAAGAAGCGTACTGAAGGCCTGGGCAAATTGATCCATGCGGTGATCATTATCCTCCAGTTTCCTTTCACAAGCAGCTATGTTCTTACACAATTCTACAGGATATATGGCCATGTCGTAATGTCAGGAGTATGATCCAGCACGTAGAATTGTGTAACACATAGGACTGATAGGTAACGTATACCGGACTTTAGAATGGCCGGACTAACGTACCAAAGAATAGGCAGGAATAGCCAAGGTCAAGGGATACAGAAAGAGATCTGTACTGCCTTCGGTCTAAACGCCTCTGTGCACCCGGCGGAACTATCAAGCGGGTCGGGAGCCATCCAAGATGGCGGATGCACCAGACATTGCGACGATGGGCCAGACAACAGCGCAATCGGACACAGCAGACCCCAGGTGCCAAGTTCCGGACACCCTGGGAGTCATATTTGACAATTTCTGGTCCAAGCTGCAGCAACGCATGAGACAGGCACAAGCTACACAGAGGCCAGACAGAGGTAAACAAGACCACACTGAGCGTCGACCTCAGCAGCCTCCCAAATGCCGACAGCCAAACTAATAGCCTCATAACACTAAAGGGCCAACCGCTACCACAGAAAATTTGCAGAAGGAAAAAGCGGGCTAATGGCAGACGTATCGCCTATCGCTGCTGCACAGTCACGATCCCTACAACAGCCCTGCCTGGCGGAGTCACTCGGGGGTACCCACGGGGACCACCCAAGAGCCGAACGGCACACCTCACCGCTCACAAGGAGAAAGCCGATACTGGGACAGTGTACCCTTCTTCCGAGCTGGGGGCCTACCTGGAGGTGACCCTCCCACGCCGCCATATACCCGAGGGGATAGCTGTGCTCAGGCATACCCTCGGCCCCCGGCCCTGTTGATGGGGTCAATGGACATGCGGCACAGGCCCCTGCTAAGGCCTCGGGCCGAAGAGACACGACACCAGGACGACGAGCACTCAGGAAGTGCAGAGGGAGAAATGTGGAGCGGGGAGTTGAGTGCCAGGAAAGCCCAGACTCCAGTTCGCCGCAACACAAACACTCCAGAACACCGGTAAACTCCTTACCGCCATCACGAACTTCCCGCATGTGGGCATCGGCTGAACCAGGAGAGGCTGTCGGGTGCACACCACCGTACCCCACTACTATGGCACCGAACCCCTGCAAGTTCCAATGGACTGTCTCTGGCAACAGGATCCCCTTAGTGGACTGTCCCAAGGCATACCGACCTTCCCAAGTCCCGCACTCATTCTGCATGACCGTCTACGAGAACCAGGGACTTAACCCAGCATACCGGCTCCGGGTTCGCAAAGCCTGACACGTTATTTTTATTAAGTCTGGTATCAATGTGTTTTCCCCCATGTATAGCAAGGTTCAGCAAGACATGAATGAGGATTAGCCCAGTGGTTTTTTCACCTCAATGCAGTAATTATAAATGCCATGCTACTGTTATACTTAGTACAAACGCGTTTGTCCAGGCTGCCGTGGCCTCAAAAGCTTACAAGCAGATGTCTTATTTAACTTGACCATAATAGCGTCAGAAGGTGCAGCAACAATGCCTTTAGGCTGACAATGTTACCGTTAAACATGTTTAATTTTCTAAGACTACTTAGCTAGATCACTCAGCGATGATACACATGTTACTGAGACAGAATTAGCGATGATAATCTCCCTGTCGTGTCACTAAAATGTATATAACAATCTACCTAGCAACAACTTACTTGCATACCTATATCACGTATTATCTATTGAATGCTGGTATTCAGATACATGTCAGGTGCTCTCCCTTTTGTCTCTCCTCTGACTCCTACTTTCTGACCTTCACGTTACTTATATAAGCGAGAATTTTATTTGTTATCAGCCTTCATAATATAAAACTGTGCATAGCTAGCTAATGCCATGGCAATGAATGCAAATGTATACCAGTATACCCTGAAGACGCGATTGTGGCGCACTAAGGCTACGTGTTCACTCTGATTTTGATTACTTTTGTTTTTTACCCAAGCTTGTACCACTCTGTTTATTTGAATGTTTCACAAAAAAAAAACCCATGGCAATCTTTCTTTGAGGTGCATTGCACACCATCTTGATACTATTCTCATGTTACCCCACAATGCCTCCTCTTTCTCTTATGTACCCCATGACGTATATGCCATAATAAAAGAAAGATTTACAAAAAAAAAAAAAAAAGAAAAGCCAGGAGTCAGGGATGCCAGAAAACAGGGAAGTCAAAAACAATGCCAAAGTCAAATAACCAGAATTACCAGAATCAATAACGCGCTCTCGGACAACCACATGGGAAACCACGACAGGGCACTGAGCAGGATGAGAACTGGGCCTAAATACCCTTCCTCTAGATCTGATAGGCTGTAACGGATCGCCTGGCACCCCGACCGGGTACCTCCGTTGAAAGATGCTCCTAGTGCTTCCAGAGGACTCCAAGCACTCCACCAGACGCCATAAGCAACGCAGGCTGCAGCTATCTCCCTTCAGAACGAAGCAGGAACAAGCTCTTACAAGAGCTCAGTGATTATAGCAAGGGAATATGCCTAGCATAGCAATCCCTTGTAGTAGATTCCCCCAATAAGAGACAGGACTCAAGTTGAGGGTAAAAATAGAACTCTCTGGCTGCTAGCTTGCAGCCCTTTTTATTAGGTGCTCCCATGAAGGGGAGGGACACACACAGTAACGTACATTAACCAATCACACAATAGTTACATCCCACACATAGCCCTCCCCTCTACCTGTAAACTAATTATCTGTACACACAGGAAAATACAATTATCATAGGTAGGGAAAATACAGTTTTTACACAACATTCATAACTCCCAAAATATGCATCATATTCACAATCAATCCATTCGGGGGAACAACATACTCAAAAATCATACGAATTGGACCAGGGGTTCAAAAGTTAGTACAAATGTGCATTTGACCTTCTGGAAGCATGGTTTTTCCAGCTCAAACTAGTTCCCCAGAATCCTCTATCCTGGAGACAATGGAGAAGCTGATTTAATTATATCCAGGGACAAACACAGCCTCCATTAAGCACATGTTACCAGCAACCACCAAAAGACATAAAAATACATAACTCCTGTTATACTAAACAGAACCCCCACCTTCAACCCATCCCCAGATGGCTTGGATCTGAGTGCTCAACATATCCAAACAGCGTTTAGATGCCACAAACACAGTTCACACGCCATGGGGTTTAAGTTTCGTATGGGCTGATGAGAGGGCCCATAATCCTGGGGCAGCCCAATAACCCACAGTATGCCCAAATACCGTGCATAAAGGGCCAAATCGCCCAGGGACCGTAGTCACAGGGTAAGAGGCGGGCAAGCAGCCCCCTCCAAAACTCAGTGGCGAAGTGGCTTTCGCTACACCGGCCTTTGACCCCAAAGCAGTTACCAGGTTCCATTTGCATAATTTTTGCTCAGCATTAACCCTTCTGTGGATTTGGTTGCTGCTCGGCACAACTGTTCCTGTCAGGACAGTGATGTTGTTCGGCACAACTTTTCCTGTCTGAACAGTAAATTCCATTCATCACATTTTTATAAGCGGATGAATACGTGACAGCATGGCACTTAAGGCTCCCATAGACATATGGGCTGTGGCCTACCAGGAGTCCCAATGGGAATTTGCTAGTGTAAACCGAGCAGTGAATGCAGGTGGTGAGGGACAATCCTCAATTTATGTATTGCAGAACTTAGAGTGATCTCACAAAACTTCCTTCCCCCTACTTGTGAACGGGAATCCATACTGGAGTCAAGCGACCTGCAACATCTATCACAGCTCCTGCCCTTGACCTGTACCTGGCCAGCCTGGTCCCCACTGGACCCCAGGGAAGCTACCCATACTGCTAGATATACACAAAGCTGCAGAATAAGCCTCCTCCTCATACAAATACTACAAATTGCCCCCACACAGTCCCCACAAACACAACACCACTGACAATCCACAAACACGCATACAACCACACAAACAACCTCTAACATGCAATACCACAAGCAGCTCCACATGTACACACACCAGCAAACACACAATGTGACATATCATTCACACACAATTCCACAAGCAGTATCCATACACAGCCCACATTCATAGGTATCATACACAATACCACAAACTACACATAAACATATGCAATATAACAGTCCACACATACACAATAATACAATGCTACAAAACAACTGCAGCACCCAGGGCTCGAGTCCTGCAGGAACGCATGGGAACGGCGTTCCTGCACTTTTTCCAATGCAGGAACGCCGTTCCCGTTCCCAGTCCTGCAGGACCTGCCCTGCTACCTGCACACAGGGCCAATCACACGCTGTGTTCCCTCTCCAGCTCTAACACTCGCGAGACCCGCGGCTGTCAGAGCGCTGCCACGGGTTACCATGGCAACGCTCCGCACAGGCGAGTCTCGCGAGAGTTAGAGCTGGAGAGGGAACACAGCGTGTGATGGGCCCTGTGTGCAGCGGCTGGCTCCCCCACCGGGCCACCAGGCGATCTCCCCCCTCCCTGACAAGGTAAGAAGCAGGGAGGGGGGAAAAAAGTGAAAGAATATACGCACACATAAATTAAAAAAAAATGTTTCTCCCCTATCATCCAACACACACACCAACACACATCATCCAGCACACACACACCAACACACACATCATCCAGCACACACATCATCCAGCACAAACACATCATCCAGCACACACACATCATCCAGCACAAACACATCATCCAGCACACACACATCATCCAGCACACACACATCATCCAGCACACACACATCATCCAGCACACACACATCATCCAGCACACACACACATCATCCAGCACACACACACATCATCCAGCACACACACATCATCCAGCACACACACATCATCCAGCACACACACATCATCCAGCACACACACATTATCCAGCACACACACATCATCCAGCACACACACATCATCCAGCACACACACATCATCCAGCACACACACATCATCCAGCACAAACACATCATCCAGCACAAACACATCATCCAGCACACACACCAACCAACACACATCATCCAGCACACACACACCAACCAACACACATCATCCAGCACACACACACACACCAACACACATCATCCAGCACAAACACACACACACACCAACCAACACACATCATCCAGCACACACACACACACACACCAGCCAACACACATCATCCAGCACACACACACACATCATCCAGCACACACACACACACACCAACCAATACACACACCAACACACACATCATCCAGCACACACCCACACATCATCCAGCGCAGGCGCACACACACTTCATCCAGCGCACGCGCACGCACACTTCATCCAGCGCACGCGCACGCACACTTCATCCAGCGCACGCACACTTCATCCAGCGCACGCACACTTCATCCAGCGCACGCACACTTCATCCAGCGCACGCACACTGCATTCATTATACACAATCTGCACTTACTACAAACACACTACATTCATTATACACACTCTGCACTCATTACAAACACACTACATTCACTATACACACTCTGCATACATTATACATACTCTGCACTCACTACAAACAGACTGCATTCATTATACACACTCTGCACTCACTACAAACACACTGCATTCATTATACACACTCTGCACTCACTACAAACACACTACATTCACTATACACATACTGAACTCACTACATTCATTATACACACTCTTCACTCACTACAATCACACTACATTCACTATACACACTCTGCACTCACTACAATCACACTGCATTCACTATACACACTCTGCACTCACTACAAACACACTACATTCATTATACACACACTGCACTCACTACAAACACACTACATTCACTATACACACTCTGCATACATTATACATACGCTGCACTCACTACAAACACTACATTAAATATACACACTCTGCACTCACTACAATTGCACTACATTAAATATACGCACTCTGCACTCACTACACACTACATTCATTATACACACTCTGCACTCACTACAAACACACTACATTCACTATACACACTCTGCACTCACTACAATCACACTACATTCACTATACACACTCTGCACTCACTACAATCACACTACATTCAATATACACACTCTGCACTCACTACAAACACTGCATTCATCATACACACTCTGCACTCACTACAAACACACTACATGTATTATACACACTACACTCACTACAAACACACTACATTAAATATACACACTCTGCACTCACTACACACTACATTCATTATACACACTCTGCACTCACTACAAACACACTACATGTATTATACACACTACACTCACTACAAACACTCTACATTCATTATACACACTCTACACTCACTACAATCACACTACATTCACTATACACACTCTGCACTCACTACAATCACACTACATTCACTATACACACTCTGCACTCACTACAATCACACTACATTCATCATACACACTCTGCACTCACTACAAACACACTACATGTAGTATACACACTGCACTCACTACAAACACACAACATGTGTTATACACACTGCACTCAGTACAAACACACTACATTCATTATACACACTCTGCACTCACTACAAACACACTAAATTTACTATACACACTATGCACTCACTACAAACACATTACATTCACTAAACACACTCTGCACTCACTACAATCACACTACATTCACTATACACACTCTGCACTCACTACAATCACACTACATTCACTATACACACCCTGGACTCACTACAAACACACTACATTCATTATACACACTGCACTCACTACAAACACACTACATTCACTATACACACCCTGGACTCACTACAAACACACTACATTCATTATACACACTGCACTCACTACAAACACACTACATTCATTATACACACTCTGCACTCACTACAAACACACTACATTCATTATACACACTGCACTCACTACACACACTACATTCATTATACACATTCTGCACTCATTCATTATACACACTCTGCACTCACTACAAACACACTACATTTATTATACACACTGCACTCACTACATTCATTATACACATTCTGCACTCACTATACACACTGCACTCACTACATTCATTATACACATTCTGCACTCACTACAAACACTACATGTATTATACACACTGCACTCACTACAAACACACTACATTCACTATACACACTCTGCACTCACTACAAACACACTACATTCACTATACACACTCTGCACTGCACTATATGCATAGTAGTGTATTTTTTAATTTATTTTTTTGAAGGGGGGGCGGGAATCTTGGGTGAGTTCCCACACTTTTTTCCCCAGGACTTGACCCCTGGCAGCACCCATATATAACACAAAAAGAATACAGCCATATGCACAATTTGAAAAAATAGGACCAGCAGGCCAAGGGACTTCAAGATCTTGTTTTGGCACAGTCCATCTAAAAGGTTGCCTACCACTGCTCTAATCTCTTAAATATGTTTAACCCACAAATAATGGGGCCATTGCCAATTTCCATAAAGAGGGAAATTCCATAAAGAGGGATTTCCTGCATTTGAGAGCTTTGAAAGAAGTGATTTATATTTCTTGCATTTTACCTACAGCTTCTTGAGACAAAGGATAGCACCTCCAGGGGTCAGTAAATTCCAGGTTGGTCCCTATTATCCTTCAGAGAGATTGCAGGGTCTGGTCAACATGCAGTACATTTACAGGAGATAATCATCTAAACTCTCACAGTTCCAACACAGGCCTTAAATAGCAGGATATGTTAAATAACATTGAGGGATCCTATATCACCTAGCCAATAGTCCATACCATAGTTTAGTCTAAGCTCAAAAGCTAAATCTTTTTCTCCAAGCATAGAATATTTCTCACTTTTCTTCCTATCAACAATTTATAAATTTAAGGATGCTGTGGTTGTATCTCTAAACATATCTGCTGAAACATGGTTAGTCTCCTCAGGGATGTATTTACTGTGAGGCTAATAAGGCATTTGCCTTTGGCAGCACTTTCCAGGGGGCGGCAAAAACCTCCGCCCCCAAATGCCCAGGCTAATACCTTGTTAGCATTGTTTTATTTATTTTCCAGGTGGGTGGCTAGGGGGCACTCTCCCCTGAGCTCTTCCTACTCCGCTCCCTCGTGTGACCCGCAGTGATACCGGGAGCCGGAATATGACATCACTCTAGCTCCCGGCATCACTCTGTGATGCTGAAGGGAGCAGAGGAGGGAGATCATAGGTCCCTCGCTGCCTACTTAGGCCAGCCACCCGCCCGCCTGCCTAGCCAAATGCCCTGCAGCCCCACTGGACCCCAGGTAAATAATCCACCCAGCTTTCTCAAAAGTAAAGAGGCTGGGTGGATTTAAATTTTAAAAAAACAATAATAATTGTGAGTGTTGGGGGTAAATGTGTGTGTGTGTTTGACAGTGAATGTGAGTAAGTGTGTGTCAGTAAATGTGTGTCTGTGTGTCAGTGAATGTTAGTGAGTGTGTGTGTCAGTGAATGTGTGTCTCAGTGAGTGTGTGTGTGTCAATGAGTGAGTGTGTGTATGTCATTGTGTGTGTGTATATGTGTCTGCCAGTAAGCTTGTGTCTGTCTGTCAGTGAATGTGTGTGTGTCTGTCAGTGTGTGTGTCTGTGAGTGAGTGTGTCTGTCAGTGAATGTGTGTGAATGTCTGCCAGTGAGTGTCTGTCAGCGAATGTGTGTGTCTGTCAGTGAATATGTGTGTATGTCTGCCAGAGTGTGTGAATGTCAGTGAATCTGTGTGTGTGTCTGTCAGTGAAGGTGTGTGTGTGTGTGTGTGTGTGTCAGTGAGTGAGTGAGTGAGTGTGTGTCTGTCAGAGTGTCTGTCAGTGAATGTGTGTGTATGTCTGTCAGTGAATGTGTTTTTATATATGCTAGTGTGTCTGTAAGTGAGTGTGTGTGTCAGTGAATGTGTGTGTATGTATGTCAGTGAGTGAGTGTGTTTCTGTCAGTGAGTGTGTGTATGTATGTGTTACGGTTGACCTCAGGCTGGCTGAGAGTTGAACCGCTTAGATGTCCTGGTTCCCAATCCTGGAGAGTAGTAGTGAAATTCCAAACAGCATCCAGCGATAATCCTGTAAGTGTAGAACCTCCAGCTAGCTATAGGTAGAGCTAGTATAACACATTTCCCTACAACACAAGTCGAGGCTGCGAGTTGAGGGTAAGAAGACAACTGGTTTATTGATCACTCATGCACTGCTTAAATACATATTTTCAGGCCAGAGGCACTCCCCTCTGGACCTGATGGTACACAGGGTGACAAAGGGCAACAACCAATGGGGACTGTGACAGACCTTTCTGTCATTAAACTACTTTATTTCTCCTTGGTTCGTCTGTTTGTTCGGCTATTTCCTTGTCCGTACAGCCCTTACGTTTATTCCTCGTTTTACTGAATGAACTGCCGAAACGGCCGACCACCCAGCAGGGAAGTGTGCTGCTTGCTAACCTCTTGGCCTCATTAGAATGTTGTGGTTAACCGCAGACACCTCTTAATTGTCGAATGTAGGCTGGGTGTTCGTTGTTCGTATAACGAACACGAGGCCATCTTGCACATACGAATGCCCAGCGGTGTTCGTCGACAATTTCATGGAACTTAAAACAGACACTATTTTGCACGAACACCGCTGAAGCCTCCGACCTCTCTTCTTCTATTTCTCCATCTACGTGAAAGACTTTGGCTCCATGGCGATTGAACTGTATGTATGTGATCTGAGCGCCATTCGGTAATAATGTGTGCTCAGATCTAAGCTATCTGGGGATACGTTAATTGTACCTAGTGCATTCGGTAGTTTTCATTATGGATATTTTTATGTGTTTCTATTGCCATGTATAAAATGGAGTTTTGCCTCTATCCTCTGAGATAATTGAGTTGCTTCCCAATAATCACCAGGATAGAGAGGAGGGTCTCTTACAGCTAAAGGGTAGTGATTATGTCTGTAACACTGTGATTGGCTACTGTACTGTTTTGTCACAGTTTTCCACCAGGTCCCCTAGGGGAGTGTCCACCTGGTGAAAGACATGCATAAATACCGGGCAGGTAGCCCCTTTAAATCAGTTCACTACTTGTCTCGTACTTAGAGGGGATTTATTCGTATGGTTTTTCCTGTTCGGCTGCTGGGAGTGTGGAGTATTCGTATGATTCCTGTTTTGCTGGTTGGAGTGTTCGTTAGCTGCCTTGGCATTCGAAAAGGGAACATCGTAAATGTCTTTAACCCTTCGTATACCTGGGGGTGCCATTACAGGGACAAAGTGCATCTTTTCAACTCCTCCCCTCTAGCCTGGAGATAATTAGTTCCAACGGTTACAGTAACTCAATTATCTCCAGGCGCATGCAATATTTTATGGATACATGAAAACTGAATAAAACTACATAACTTATACACCATAGTCTTTAAAGGGACACTCCAGGCACCCAGACCGCTTCTGCCCATTGGAGTGGTCTGGGTGCCAACTCCCATTACCCTTAACCCTGCAAGTGTAAATATTGCAGTTTTTTATAAACTGCAATAATTACCTTGCAGAGTAAACTCCACCTCTAGTGGCTGTCTACTAGAGACAGCCACTAGAGGGCACTTCCGTGTCCATAGCACAGGAAACCTGTGTTAGAGCGTCGCTGGATGTCCTCACGTTGTGTGAGGACCTCCAGCGTCGCTCAATTCCCCATAGGTAAGCAGTGAAAAGATGGGAGGAGTGGTGGCGAGCAGAAACCACCACCGAGGGACATCGGTGGGGGTCTCAGGTAAGTGACTGAAGGGGTTTTCACCCCTTCAGGTACCGGGGGATGGGTGGT
This sequence comes from Pelobates fuscus, assembly GCF_036172605.1. NCBI lineage: Eukaryota > Metazoa > Chordata > Amphibia > Anura > Pelobatidae > Pelobates > Pelobates fuscus. The sequence goes on from NC_086326.1 coordinate 765,810, forward strand.
GGGAGGGAGAGGGGACCTGCAGTGACAGGAAAACTGGTTGTTTTCCTGGCACTGAAGAGTCCCTTTAATTGTCACATTCAACCTATCCCCAGACAGCTTGGATCTGAGTGCACAAGATATACGAAAAAGGCTCAGATCTCACGAATGGCATGGAAACGCCATGGGGATAAAGATTGTCTTGAGGGCTGTTCACAGTTATCAGCACAGGGATTCTTGGCCATAGTGTCCTGCAAGGGGTTGGTGTACCCTACATAGTCTTAAAACAACAAACTACACAATCTTCGGTATTTTATACACAAACGGATGGGGCATGATAAAACCCAGCGGGGTTCGTATGAAATAGGATCAGAAAAGAGTACCAGGCGTTTAACGACCAGGTCCCGCTGGGTGTTCGGTAGTTAAAGATGGCCGCCGCCACGTATTCATGCATACGAATGATGACCACACTGTTGACGATCAATTAGGCTGCGGTTAACCACAAAACCGCAGCTCCTGGGTGGTTAAGCAGAGGCACACTCCTCAGGTAGGGTGGTCAATCGTTCAATAGTTTATTCGGTATTTCGTTCGGTATTTGGTTCAACATTCTCATACGAACGGCGACCACCCTGTTAACTGCCAATTAGGCTGCGGTTAACCACAAAACCGCAACTCCTGGGTGGTTAATCGGGGGCACACTCCTCAGGTAAGGTGGTCGGTCATTCGATAGTTTGTTCGGTATAGTAGAGGTGAACACAGTTAATTAGCGGCACACGCCGGGGCCGGTTGGTTGGTCATACGAATGACCTGAGACAGTTCTTTCATGAAATTAAACAACTGTCAAGGACCAGGAACCAGACAGAGACAGAACTAGATGCAAAAAAAACCTTTATTAATAAATAACAAAATAATAACCAAAAGCAAAGTCCAGGAATCAAGCAGGGGTCAGTCACTAGAAAGGGTAGTCAGACAAGCTAGGATCAGGAGCACGGAGAGCAGCGGAGTCAGGAACAAGGCCGGAGTCAGGAACCAGGGACTATCTAGACAGAGGGGAGAACTGTCGAGACAAGGCATCAGCCCGAATGTTTTTAGTACCGGGCAAGTAAGAAACCACATAATTGAATCTTGATAGGAAGAGAGCCCATCTAGCTTGCCGAGGGGAAAGCCGCTTAGCTTTGGAAAGATTTGTAAGATATGTGTTCTGTGAGGATTCCATTCTTTGAGAGCTAAAATTATGGCTAGAAGTTCTCTATCACCAATCTGGTAATTGCATTCCGCCGGGTTCAATTTCTTCGAGAAATACCCGCACGGATGCCTTGAGCTCTCTGGGTTAGGACATTGAGACAGGAGGGTGCCTACTCCTGTCTCAGACGCATTGACTTCAAGAATGAATGGTAAGGCAGGGTTACGGTGTGTCAGTATAGGAGCAGCAGCAAAGGCGACTTTGAGAGACTCAAAGGCAGTAATGGCTTCCTGTGACCAATGCTGTGGATCAGCATCTTTCCTGGTCATATCCATGAGAGGTTTAACCAAGGAAGAAAAGTTGCGTATGAACTTCCGATAGTAATTGGCGAAGCCCAGAAAACGTTGATTACATCGTAATCAACCCAGAGATGTTCAGTACACAGTACATCAGATAGAAGAGCTCCGTCGGCAATCGGCAACATTGTAGCAAGTATGATAGAGGCACAAATTAATTGAGCAATTTGGATACGATCGTGGCTTCCTTTTGGAAGTGAAGTGCATGACGTCAGATGCAGGGGCGAAGTCGGATCAGCAAAACCCAGAAGTCGCACAGGTAATGCCAATCGGAAGGAAGATATGGGGGAATCCTGACAGTCTGAGTGTGTGTATGGCGAAAGTGACATCGCCACTGGTTTTTGGAGGGGCCTGTTTGCCAGCCTCTTGCCCTGTGACTATGGCCCTGTGGTGTACTTGGGACTACAAACACTGTTCGTGCCTTTTTACCTGCTATGGTGCAGTAGGCAGGCTGAAAGCTAGCCGGATAAGAGGCATGTGTGGGTGTGGTGAGTGTAGGTGCAAATTGGGGAGTGGTAAGGGAAATGGACAAGGGGCTGGACTATATAAATAGGCAGGCATTTTGCCTCCTGACTTCAGCCATCATAAAATAACAGTTTGGTAACAGCTTGGAATTGTGTTAACCAGAGCTTGCTACATGGCCAGGGCATGGATATTGATAGCATCCTTACTGCCCTCATTGCTGAAGCCCTCCAGGACGGTGTCCAGCAAATGCAGGCCCAGCTGGCGAGGCTGGAGGTTGCTGCTTCTCCCCACAGCGGTCATGGTCTCCCGCGCCTCCAGGTGCGGCAATCCGGCTCGTTTCAGCCCCTCTCATGAGGGCCGGGCCCAGGGAAGGAGCAGGAGCCCCATCTCAGGCTTGCAGACCGACTGCCATGTGACCGGGAGCTGCGGACCGGCTACGCGGAGTAGCCTGGCCTCCACGGCTCCCACACTCACCAGGGCCGGGCGCCTGGCAGCCGTGAGTACTCCAAGGGCCATGGGGAGGAACATGACCCCATTGGCGGGCTCGTGGGCCGGGCGCCATGCGGCTGCAAGCAGGGCTAGTGTGGCCCTGCCAGCTTCTGCTGCACCAGCCTCCACTTCCTCGCAGGCCGAGCGCCTTGCAGCCGCGAGGTCTTTCACCACCAGGACGTTAAGCCTGCTTCTTCAGCTGGATATGGGCCTTTGCAGCTGTTACGGTTGCCTCCAGGCTGGCTGGAAGTTGGACCGTAGAAAGGATTCTCCTAGTGCTCACCAAAGGACCATCAGCACCGTAGACACCATAACTACTGCGTAGACACTATAAGTACTGCAGACTCCACGAACCACCGCTAGTGGGCTGGTATCCCGCCGTCTGCTGTCCACCCTGGACCTACGACCAGGCTCCAGGGTCCAGTGGGTGATCTCTCTTCCTTCTGCAGGGCGAAGCCGGATCAGGAACAAGAGCTCTTACAAGAGTTAGTAGCTAAGGGAGCATGCAGAGCATAGCAATCCCTGTAGTGATTATAGCTGTCCCCTACAAACATGAGTCGAGGCTGCAAGTTAGAGGGACAAGTCATTCTGTTTTATTGGCACCAAAAGAACCTTCTTTTATGCAGGTTTCCCTTAGATAGGACCACCCACAGAGTTTTACAGAACAACCAATAACATACGTACATTACAGAAAACACTCCCACAAATTACACACAAAATTCTCCCCCTCTGCCTGTGATATAATTATGGCACACAATGCTTAACATAATTATCACAGGCAGGAAAAATAGAGTTTTTATAACTTCTGTAACTTTAGTCACCTTTTAGTGTATAGATCATTCCCCTGCAATTTCACTGCTCAATTCACTGCCATTTAGGAGTTAAATCACTTTGTTTCTGTTTATGCAGCCCTAGCCACACCTCCCCTGGCTATGATTGACAGAGCCTGCATGAAAAAAAAAACTGGTTTCACTTTCAAACAGATGTAATTTACCTTAAATAATTGTATCTCAATCTCTAAATTGAACTTTAATCCCATACAGGAGGCTCTTGCAGGGTCTAGCAAGCTATTAACATAGCAGGGGATAAGAAAATCTTAATTAAACAGAACTTGCAATAAAGAAAGCCTAAATAGGGCTCTCTTTACAGGAAGTGTTGATGGAAGGCTGTGCAAGTCACATGCAGGGAGGTGTGACTAAGGTTCATAAACAAAGGGATTTAACTCCTAAATGGCAGAGAATTGAGCAGTGAGGCTGCAGGGGCATGTTCTATACACCAAAACTGCTTCATTAAGCTAAAGTTGTTCAGGTGACTATAGTGTCCCTTTAAAAATATACGTCCAATCTTCATAAAAATTACATATTCAGAATCAGCACAATATAAACACTCTCAAATCCATCCAGTAGATCAAAAGTTAGCTGGGAGTCCTTTATGACCGACCGCAAGCACATTTTCCTGCCCAAAACAGTTCCATAGATTTGGGCTGTGCAGCCGGTCAATTTTATGCAGTCCCATTCGAACGTGTGTTTGAATTGCCGAACAGGACTTACTCTCTGCAGTTGAAAATTCAGTGTAGGAGAACATAAGGGTCAGCGGTGTTCGGTGAAATGTGTAGCCGATTTCAGTTCCATGAATTTGGCTACACACACCGCTGACCTCGTTCGAATGAACAAAGATGGCCGCCGCCACGTGTTGGTTTGCAAGAACTGCGGCCACCCAGGGCCGGATTAAGAGCCCAGTGGGCCTGGTGCTGATAATTATGATGGGCCTAATTACAAAATCTTATTGACCAAAAACACTAAAACAGTCCTACCTCCTAAGCGTCATGTATCTGATGGAGATGATGCTGTAGGGAAACTCATAGGATGCAACTATGAGAAAACACATACCCTTTGCTAATCTCATGCTTTCATCTTTCAAGTAAACCCATACCCCCTAACAGCAGTGTCCAGTAAAGCAGGAAGTCTATAGATGCGGTAAAAGGGTGGGCTACTGACACAAATCACATAACCAGAACGGCCGAAAGGACGAACATACACAAAAAGGGGGAATGTCTGTGTCCCTATGTCTCCCAGTCCCTTAGTGTTTGTGTCCTCATGTCTCCCAGTGTCCCCATGTCACTAGGGGACATTGAGAGACATTGGGACACTGGGAGACATGGGGACACAGATACTAGGGAACACTGGGAGACCTGGGAAATCTGAGACTCTTGGGGGCACTGGGTGACAGACACGAGGGGACACGGGGAGACATGGGGCACTGAGACACTGTGATATATAGGGGACACTGGAGACTTGATAAAAACCTGGGTACAGGACAAAATGTTGCGGTGTCCAATAAACCTGCTTAAAGCTATCACAGTGAGTGCCTGAGATTTTTTTCTTTTATACTAGGGGACACAGAGACACTATGGGCACAGATACACTATGGGCACTGAGAGACATGGGGCACTGAGACACTGATACATAGGGGACACTGATACACAGGGGACATTGGAGACTTGATAAAGACCTGGGTACAGGTCTAAATGTTGCGGTGTCTAATAAACCTGTCTAAATCTATCACAGTGAGTGCCTGAGATTTTTTCTTTTATACTAGGGGACACTGAGACACTAGGAGACATGGGGACACAGAGACATTGGGAGACTAGGGGACTTTAGGAGTCTAGGGAACACTGAGACACTAGGGACACTGGCACACTACAGACACTGAGAGACACCAGGGACACATGGGGATAAGGAGATACTAGGGACACTGGCTGGGAGACATGGGGACACTGCCATGTCTCCTATGTCTCAAAGTCGCCCAGTGTCCCCATGTCTCCCTGTGTCTCCATGCCTCTCAGTGTCCCCATGTCGCCCAGTGTCCCCTAGTGTTTGTATCCCCATGTCTCCCAGTGTCCCTTAGAGTCTGTGTCCTCATGTCTCCCAGTGTCCTGATGTCACTAGGACACTAGGGGACACTTAGAGACATGGGGACACTGGGAGACATGGGGCCACTGAGACACTAGGGACAGTTTATCCTTGCCTCTCTCTCATGACTGAAACCGCAGGGGAGCAGCACAGAGCAGGTAAGTGAGGGATGGGGGGTAGGGGAGACCGCATAGAGGAAGGTAAAGTAGAAGGAGCAGAAAGGTTCTGCAAGGGGCAGGAGGGGTCAGCAAGGAATAGAAAGGGGCAGCAAGAAGCAGGAAGGGGTCGAAAGGTTTTCAAGGAGCAGGAGGGTAAAGTAGAAGGAGCAGCAAAGACCAGGAGGGGTCAGCAAGGAGCAGGAGGGGTCAGCAAGGAATAGGAAGGGGCAGCAGGAATGGGAAGGGACGGTCTGCAAGGAGCAGGAGGGGTCACCAAGGAGTAGGAAGGGTCTGCGAGGAGCAAGAGGGGTCAGCAAGGAGTAGGAAGAGGCAGCAAGGAGTAGGAAGAGGCAGCAAGGAGCAGGAAGGGGCAGCAAGGAGTAGGAAGGGGCAGCAAGGAGTAGGAAGAGGGAGCAAGGAGCAGGAGGGGTCAGCAAGGAGTAGAAAGGGTCTGCAAGGGGCAGGAGGGGTCAGCAAGGAGTAGTAAGGGTCTGCTAGGAGTAGTAAGGGTCAGCAAGGAGTAGAAAGGGTCTGCAAGAGGCAGGAGGGGTCAGCAAGGAATAGGAAGGGGCAGCAGGAATGGGAAGGGACGGTCTGCAAGGAGCAGGAGGGGTCACCAAGGAGTAGGAAGGGTCTGCGAGGAGCAAGAGGGGTCAGCAAGGAGTAGGAAGAGGCAGCAAGGAGCAGGAAGGGGCAGCAAGGAGTAGGAAGGGGCAGCAAGGGGCAGCAAGGAGTAGGAAGAGGGAGCAAGGAGCAGGAGGGGTCAGCAAGGAGTAGAAAGGGTCTGCAAGGGGCAGGAGGGGTCAGCAAGGAGTAGTAAGGGTCTGCTAGGAGTAGTAAGGGTCTGCTAGGAGTAGGAAGGGGCAGCAAGGAGAAAGAAGGGGCAGAAAGGAGTAGGAAGGGCCTGCAAAAAGCAGGAAGGGTCTGCAAGGAGCAGGAAGGGTCTGCAAGGAGCAGGAAGGGGCAGGAAGAATCAGAAGGAACAGAAAGGATCAGTAAGGGGCTGCAAGAAGCTGGAAGGGGCAGAAAGAAGCAGGAAGGGCAGTAAGAAGCAGGAAGGGTCTGCCAGAAGCAGGAAGGGCCATCAAGGAGCAGGAAGAGCCATCAAGGAGCAGAAAGGGATCAAAAAGAGAAATGAGCAGAAGGGCGCAAAATAAGCAGAAAGTAGCAGAAAGGTAAAGGAGCAGAAGGAGCCTCAGAAGACAAAAAAGACTGTGTCAAATGAAGGAGAAGAAAATGAGATTGGAGCACTTCCTTCGGGACACCACATCATAAGGCGTTGGTACCTGGGCCTGGCAGGGAAACTTTGGACCTTCTCATCTCCCCAGGTAAAAACAAACAATATCAGTGTTAATGTGTTCACTTTTATTTACTGAGTGTCAGGAAACACAGAGGGCCGCTGGGTAGGGGTGCCGCTGATTGACTAGATGGGTCAGCTAGCACTCTAAGCCAATCAGTAGCTCCCCATTCATAAAAACGTAAAACATTTTTATGAACCGGGAACTAGCGATTGGCTTAGAGTGTCAGCTGACCACTCTAGCCAATCAGCGGCACCCATGCCCAACGTCAATCTGCACTTCCTGACACTCTGTTTCAGAAGTCGAATACCACTGAGCGACCTGGAGATCTGGAGCTGAAGGAAGCCTTTGGGGGGTAAACCATTTGAGAGCGGTTTCACCCCTTCAAAGAAAGAGCACCCAGGGGCCTCCTTGCATCACAGCATTTTCATTTAGATAAAGTTGTTATGGTGACCAGAATGTTCCTGTAATTTGATGAAAGAAACACTATAGTGTCAGGAATACAAACATATATTCCTGACACCATAGTTGTGAAAACGCTATTCCTCCTTGCTTTATGTGAAAATGACTATGCTCCTTCCCTTTCATGACACTGTCAAAAAGGTGCCAAGCTTGGATGTCATTACAATTATGCAACCTCTCCCCGGAAAAATTCCTGCGGACGTCCATGCTCAGGGTCCCCATGTTCCCCAGTGTCCCAATGTCTCAGCGTCCCCATGTCTCGGAGCTGCTGTCTGGACTCTCTGTGCAGAGCTGCTCCCCCGCGGATCAGTGAGTAGAGAGAGGCAGGGAGGGAGATGCTGTAACTTCTTATCACTGCCTCTCTCCACACAAACAGCGACCCCTACTGGCCGGCGCTGCTATTGCAGAATAATCTATGTTTATACTGAGACAGACATTTGTATTGCCGGTATTACTGCAATACCGGCACCGGCTAGGCAGCCTCAAATACCTGAGAAATACTTCTGAGAAATACCTGGCAACCCTAAGAAATACATGAGAAATACCTGGCAACCCTAAGAGTAGTGTGTAAAAAAAAAAAAAAAAAATGTTAAAAAAAAAATTTTTTTTTTAAAACCAATGGGCCTATTCCATGGGCCTGGGCCTGGAGCTGCAGCTCCATCAGCCCCTATGTTAATCCGGCCCTGCGGCCACCCAGCCGTCAGCAATTTACCTACAGCGGGCTCCCAGCCTGGGAGGTAAATGGCCTGCACGCTTCCACTTCTGGGTGGTCCGCCTGTGTGGTACTTGGTCAGTAAGTCACATTTACTGAACCAAGTGGGAGAAAGCCAGGAACAAGTTATTTTACAGGTCTGGGGACATAGTCTTAAAGGGGCATTGTTCACCAAAGTCACAATATGTCCCCAGACGGTTCTTAAAGGGCCATACTCACCCCAAAAAAGTCGATAGGTTTTCAGGGGCACAATCTCCCAGGGGCCATAGTCATGAGGAAGGAGGCTGGCAAATAGGCTTCTCCACAACCCAGGGAAGCAGGGCAATTTGTCATTTAAAGGGCCAGTTACAAATGGCAGTTTGTAACAGCGGCCTACGCAGAAGACGTTGGGGGTGCGGTCTCCAGCCCCAGCATCCTCAGCCAGGCAGTCCGCTAGGAGGGTGAGTAGGCCGCAGGTCGGCAGGAGGGTTTCTGCTATATCTGGGGGGAGATGGGGGCATGGTATCTGGGTCGGCTAGTGAGTCTGACAGCCCCCCTCCTTCCCCTCTTGCTTTCCCCTCTGTCTCCCCAGGATCTATACCTACCGGGCCTCCTTCCAGCTCCTCTGTGGATGGGCCTTTGTCTGCTGGGGAGGTGGGCTGGGATCTCACTTACCTTTGCTGTCTTCACAGGTCACTTTTGCACAGCTTACCACCGGGTCTTCAAACACCGTGACTGGTGCAGTGCTTCCTGCGATTGCGGTTCCCATGGAGCCGGCTCCGCCTGGGGGCTCCGGTTCGGTTTCCCTGTTACTTACATTTCCTACATCTAGGGGGGGGGGGGGGCGGGCCTTGGGGGCACAAGCGGGGGGTCTCAAGGCTGGGGTGACTTTGCAGGGTTTTCTTGATGCCTGGGAAAGTAACACTTGCGCGGCTCCCCCTTTGCCATGTTCTGTGGATGGCCAGATTCGGTGGACAAGGATGCTAAGGAGGCCGACAAGGAGAAGTAGCGTTTCCAGTATTGGAAAATAGGAGAGAGGGGAAAGAAAAAAGAAAAGAAAATGAAGTCTGATAACACATACCCCGCTAGAATAGCTAAGACCAATTTTTATATATTACACAATGTACGCATCTCGATTAATTCTGCTTGTCTCAATAATGCTTATTATTATCAATAAGGATAGAATACAAGCCAAGAAAGTTGCAGTTAGCATAAGGATTAGTGAGAATCAAGACCATTTCCATTTCTAGTTGTTTTAACAATTGGGCTTTAAGTTAGATCTTAGTTGGGATGTCAGTTTTCTTCCTACACCTTGCGATTAAAATCTTAGTTGCCATAAGGCAGTGAATTATCAGAATCTCTGCCTTCCTATTCTTATCCTTTCCAAATAAATGTAATAAGGCTATTTCTGTTTTTTCCCAAGTGTTATTCCTCCTATCTTGTTTAATAAATCATAGGCTATGTCCTTAAATGGGCTAATTCTAGAGCAGCTCCACCAGATATGGGTCATTGAACCATCTATATGAAAACATCTCCAAAAATTCGGGGGGTTACTCTGCAAAATCTTATTTAGCCTTCTTGGGACCATATTACATCTATAAATTACTGTTATAAAGGTCTCCAAGATGAATGTACTTTTTAACTTTACAAACGAATGACACCAATGTTTATATTGTATCTTTATGGCTAAATCTCTCTCCCATTTCGAAAGAGCCCTAGGGGTATCCAGACCTCCCTTTAATTGTAATAATTCCATGGCCAACGCATACTTATTCTTAGAGGTCTCATCTGAGAATATTTTTTTAATTAAGATTCCTAGGTCTCCTTCCAATATCAGAATATGTTCCTTTAAAAAGCTCTTAATACATAGGTAATTAAATATCTCCCTTGATGGTAAGGCTAATAAATTTGTTAAATCGGCGTAGCTTTTCAGTTGATGATGTAAAAAGAGGTCACCAATCAAGATATTTGAATCTTTCTACCAGTTCTTCAGATCAATTTCAGACATAATAAATTCTAGGGATTTTATAGTCACAGTATCAAATATCACTCTATTAAAGTTTAACTTTTTCTTTTGTATTTTTTCATTCCTTTAATGACTGAAAAAGTATCAGTGATGATTGTTCTGTAATATTTATTAACTTTCGATTATTACTAATATCACTCCATAATAGTGGTTCTTAACTGTCTATACCCAGTCTGTATGTTTCTAGTTTGTACCATGCTTGATATTTCAGATCAGTTAGTTGCAGATTATTGGCATGTACAATCATATTTGGTCATTCTGGTCACCATAACAACTTCATCTAAATGAAAATGCTTTGATGCCAGGAGGCCCCTATGTTGTCATGCCTTAAACCCTCCCGGTATCTCCTCGTACTTCCGGGTTTGACGGAGCTTAGCCACAACCCCTTTTGACGCGGTCTTCCTACTTAATGCGACCGCACCAGCTGATAGACGCTGGATTATTGAAATGCGTACCGCACTTACTAACCGGCTCAAGACTTCTCTGCGAGCACCATATGTTACCGGACCGGACTGGAAGACTATTCACATCCCCTTCATCTCTCCTCGTCCTCGACTAGTGCCTGAACTCTCTACAACCTCTCTCAGGAAACAAACTCCTCGGAGGAGAGCTTGGGAACCTGTTTTCCTACTTCTGGAAGCTAAGTAACATATAACCTCTGTGTTAAGAGTTACCACCTCTTAAAACCTTTATTTCTTTTACCAAAGTCTGCTATCAAGTTATCAAACAATCCAGTTACAGCGTTCCTCAATTCATATTAATATTCAAGTTCAGCCGCACCTGTCTTGCTACTGATAACTTCGAATTGAACAATCTCTTATAACTGCTTTCCATTTAACCTGTTAACTAATATAACAGACTCTAATTGATTCAGAACCTACTCACTGCAAACTGAATGCAACCGTTTATTATTTAAAGATACAGTACCTGTAATTCTGGAACTGAAGTCTCAGTACCTTCTAAGTGTCCTAATAAAATACCGAAGTCCTAAGAAATCTGCAGTTGTGTTCCTTATCAATTAATGTAGACGTGACATATGTGCTCTCTTTACTTTAAGGGGTTAAACCGCTCTCAAATAGTTTAACCCCAAAAGGCTTCCTCCAGCTCCAGATCTCCAGGTCGCTCAGTGGTATTCGGCTTCTGAAACGGAGTGTCAGGAAGTGCAGATTGATGTCAGGCATGGGTGCCGCTGATGGGCTAGAGTGGTCAGCTGACGCTCTAAACCAATCGCTAGTTCCTGATTCATTCATTTTTTTTCGTTTTTATGAATGGGGAGCTACTGATTGGCTTAGAGTGCCAGCTGACCGTTGTAGCCAATCAGCGGCACCCCTACCTAGCGGCCCTCTGGGTTTCCTGACACTTAGTAAATAAAAGTGAACACATTAAGACTGATCTGTTTTTTACCTGGAGAGGTGAGAAGGTTCAAAGTTTCCTGCCAGACCCAGGTACCAAAGCCTTAAGATGTGGTGTCCAGAATGAAGTGGAGGGATCACTTTGATACCGGAGAAACTGACGGAAGCCAAGCACAGAGAGATGGACACAGGTTTCTTCAGGAAGGAAGAGATTCTTTATTGGATCACCGATCGGGACTCAGAGGGACTAGCGTCACCAAAATACCACAAGTTCTGAGTCCCGGACAATAGTGCAGGCTCCTTATATAGGCATGTAACTCCTCCCATATTAAGCTCCACCCGCACATTCTCTTAACCAATCAACACAAACAAGAATTAACTTCCTGTTTGACCGCATGGCTTGTCCAGCACAATGGAGGAGGGGGAATACTACATCCTGTATTCTTGCACATGCTCCGTACACTACTGATCGTATCTTGCCTCGTGCAACCAACTGATCGATACGTCAGCATATGCACGTACATATGCCACGTGGTAATCTCGGCCTACTAAATTTATTTTTACCGAGATTCCACCACATTCCCCCCTTTGATGCCTCTTGATATTTTACAATTACTTGAGGCATCACTTAACCTTGGTTTTGCTTACACCGCAAGTTACCTTGAACCAGACCAGACTTATCTTATGATGTGAATCTTCAACATTCATCTTCTTGCATTGGTTCTCCCTGATCTAGAGCCTTATATTTATATATCGCCATTATCTGAGCAGCAGCCTTCCTCTCTGCTATACTTCCTATCAGGCTTTGCACAGACCTAACTACTAAGGGTATAAGACACGGTAGGAGTAGACACAACAGTAAAATCAGTAGGACTCCACCTACCACTGCCTTAAGCCCTCCAAACCACTCATACCAGCTACCAAACCAACTACTTGGATTGTACCCTTTCCATACCTGAGTAGGCACATGCGCTAGTTTAACCATATGGCTAGTAAGCTCAGCTATTGCTTGCCCTTCGTCATCTATTTGAAGACAGCAATTGCTTAGGTTAAACTTCCCACATACACCTCCCTCTACTGCCAAAAGGTAATCCAAGGCTAATCTATTTTGGTAGACTGCCGTCCTCATCCTGGTGTTATGCTTCGCTAGAAGATTGAGCGCTTGTGATGTTTCATTAGTGATAATCTCAACCACCGCCTGTAATCTTATAATGCGGTTGAGCATATAAATAGGGGTTCTATAACCAAAGGTACCATCTTCTGCCCACGTGGCTGGCCCATAATAATCTATGATACGCTGGGGAGGCCATTCATCATCTTCCCAGGTGCCTATCTCTATGGGTCCCCTTTTCTTCCTATGATTCACATCATACACTTTAACACCTAAAGTCTCACCTGTTTCAATCGGTAACAAGAAGAAGGATGGTTTGAGCATACCCAACACACATGCCCCTTCCCAGTCCTGTGGCAACTCCGAATAGGCTTTCTTACCACAGATCCAGTACAAATTTGCTGGGGCTCTCCAGGTAGATGTGATGGATAAATCAAACCACACATCTTTTAAATTGGCGTATCTAGCAAACGGGTTAGATGGTTCTGAGACATTTGAAGCCGACCACCAAGTTGTATTCTTTGTATCATCATCATAAGCTTTTTGCCCTAGACAAGTTAATTCTCCTACAGAAGTGTTATACATTATTCCTTTCCTTGCTATGCAAATATAACCTATGATGGAGGTCTTTAATCTCCACTCAGATTTACCTCTAACACTCAAATGATAATCGGCTTGTGTAGATATTAGTTGGTCAACTGCCTCAGAACCGGACATTACCTCCTTTGCTTCCCAAGGCCATTGGTCTCCCATGTTAGTACCTCCACACACATAGCAGTTGGTAACATTAAGACTACCGGCAATACTTTCAGCTAGGTCTATGAACAGGTTTTTAGCGTTATGGGGGATCTTATTATCTATACTCATCTCTTCATAAAAGGAATGGTATACTTGATGAGTCTGGGAGGATACCGTATCAGTCTCTATTCCTATAAACAATAATGTCCCAGGATCTAAACCCGTCCCGTATATCTGAAACCCAAATAAATTGCCATACTTATCTAAGAACTTGTCGGGGTTATTAATAAGTATATGGACTGGGTTGCATTCCATAGACTTACAATAAGGGCTAGTCGGCAACTTAGTCACTATCATGTCTTTATCTACTGTCTGTCCCCAAGTCGCCCACCCCACACAAGACCAATATGGGCAAAAGTTATAGTCTTTATTTGGGCATCTAGGACTCACATATTTATTTTTACTACTGGGACAAATATATTTATCGTTAGATCCATACGTCCTCTCCCATCTAAGATCCCCACATACATTCCACGGCTTTCTACCACTCGATATCGCTTTACACGCATCAAATAGCAGAACACCCGAAGAATGTACGGATTCTAACACCGTCTTATTATTCCTGAGAGTCAACCAAATTGTACGAGGTTGATACTCTGGACTGAAGCACTTAGGTTCTCCTACTCCTAAATGGCACACACTATAGTCTATATTTAAGTATCTACATCTTGATACCTCTCCTTTACATTCGTATTGTGAATGCCAAATTAGGGTTTGGGAAATATGGTTACCTGTTCTCGTAGTCTTAATGCATACCTCACAGCTAGGAGTGTCGGTACCTCTACCTTCCTGAATATAAAAACACATGTAAATAAACACAATCAAAAGCACATCTTTCGCCGTCATCCTCAGTCTTCGTCCGTGCGATGGAACCTCAGCTTCCAGGATGTGAGGGCTGCAGGGAATGGAGTTCTGCTCGTCTTCACAGGTGTCCCTTCGGGACTTTCCTGGCTTATACACTATGTGTTGGTAAGCGGACAGGCTTTATTATGGCCTTCTCACTCACACCTGTAACAATAAAATTTGTAATCCACAATAATTCCTCGTTACTCCGACTGAGTAGTGCGTTTCAACCGGATCTTGCAGGGATTCTCTGGATCTGCTGTAACTTGCCAAGAATCGACTGCTGCTGGTTTAACCCTGGAGTGATGTATCCACGGAGTCACTTCTGCTACTTTTATCGCTGTAGGGGTAGACAAAAGAACAACATAAGGACCTCTCCACTTGGGCCCTAACGGTACATTATTCCACTCTTTAATCCACACTTGGTCTCCTGGATGATAGCTATGAACAGGGGGATAAATATTCACAGGTAATCTATCTTGTACCCATTTCTGTACCTCCTCCATAGTCTTACCCAACTCTACAACCTGCTGCCGGGTAATTCCTTCTCCCAACTGACTCAAATCCCCCCTTAAGTTACCAAGTACGGGAGGTGGTCGCCCATACATAATTTCAAAAGGAGAGAGGCCCATCCTTCTGGTAGGGGTACTGCGGATTCGCAATAGAGCTATAGGTAAGAGAACGTTCCACTTAAGTTGGGTTTCCTGACACATTTTAGCCAACTGGTTCTTAATAGTTCTATTCATTCTCTCTACCTTACCAGAACTCTGGGGTCTATATGCAGTATGAAGCCTCCACTTTAAACCAAGCATATGAGTCAGTTGTTGTAGGCACTGGTGAACAAAAGCTGGACCATTGTCCGATCCTATAGAACAGGGTAGTCCATATCGGGGTATTATTTCTCGTAGCAGGAATCTTACAACTTCTCCTGCTTTCTCTGTACGAGTAGGACATGCTTCTACCCAGCCTGAATAGGTGCACACAATTACCAACAGGTAACGGTGTCCACCCGATTTAGGCATCACTGTAAAGTCTATTTGTAGATCGGACATGGGGAGTCCCCCCATAAACTGGACTCCTGGTGGCTTTACTGGTCCTTGTCTTGCATTATTCTTAGCACACGTTACACATCTGCGTACAATGGCCTGAGTCAAGTTGGACAATCTTGGTATGTAGAAATGTTTCCTGAGAGATTCTTCAGTACTGTCTCTCCCAGAATGTGTCCCGTTGTGATAATTTTGGACAATTTCTACCGCTAGTGATGCTGGTATGACTATTCTTCCATCTTCTAGCTGATACCACTTGTTCTCCAAATACTTTCCCGGTTCAGTCTTTAACCACTCCTCTTCTTGAGCTGTATAAACTGGAGTCCATTGGGACAGTGGAGTTGGTATAAGAGCAGCTATATGCCCCACATACTCCTGTCTTCCTGATTCAGCAGCACGCTTAGCTGCACTATCTGCCATCCGATTTCCCTTGGTTACATCACCATCTCCTCTCAGATGCGCTCGACAATGTATGATACCGACTTCTTTCGGCTCCCACACTGCTTCCAATAGTTGTAGGATTTCGGCTGCGTACTTGATTTCTTTGCCTTCTGAATTCAGTAGTCCTCTTTCTTTATACAAAGCTCCGTGGGCATGAGTGGTTAAAAACGCATACTTAGAGTCCGTATAGATATTCACTCTTAAACCTTCAGCCAATTGTAACGCTCGTGTTAGTGCTATTAATTCTGCCTTTTGTGCTGATGTTCCTTTAGCCCCGCCCGGAATTAAAGCAAGCAGGTTATATGGATTGGGTACGACTGGATGTATACTAACAACCGCATCATTGACTGCTCTCAAGTCCTGCACAGGTCGATACTCATCTGTACCGGGCTTTTGAACAGGCAGCAATGGGGTGTTCCAGGGGGAAGTACAGAATTTTAGGATACCATACCGTATGAACTTATCCAGATAGGATTGGATGTTCTTCTTAGCCTTCTGTGGGATGTGGTATTGTCTTAGGCTCACTGGATAAACCCCAAGTTTCAGTTCAATTTTTATAGGTGGAATATTGCGGGCCAGTCCTGGTGGGTTGTTCTCTGCCCAAACTCCTGGTATGTTAAACAATGTCTCATCACTCCTAGGGTTTTGGCTAGTCAACACTGTATAAAGTCGCCACTCTTCTTCCTTTGGTACGGATAAAGTCATAATACCTGAAGGTCCATTAAACTTTAAGGATGTTGTTCCATTTGGTAGGAACGTAATCTGCGCTTGTAATTTTGATAGCATATCACGTCCCAGCAATTGGACTGGACATTCAGGCATATAAAGGAATTGGTGTTTTACTACGTGGCCTCCCAATGTACAGAGTCGACTTTTAAGAACCGGTTTTTCAGCACTTCTTCCAGTTGCTCCTATCACAGTAATAGTCCTTCCAGATGGAGGAGCAACTAGATTAGTCACCACTGAATGTTCGGCACCAGTGTCGATCATGAACGCACTCCTTTTTCCCCCTATTGATACATCGACCATAGGCTCCGCTCGACCAAGGGGGATGGAGCCCGGTCGGTATCAATAGTCCTCCATGACCGTGTCAGCCAATCCTACGAAGTCCCTACCTTCTCTATCGCGGGACCTTTGCGCTGCTGGAATATACCTGTCTTCCCTAACACTTCCTCTGTTCCCATTACTCCCTCTATAACCATTACTCCCTCCGGGGCCTCCTCTACCTCTCGCTCTGCCTCTAAAGTTTCCGTAACCTGACCTAGGTCTGTCTCTCTCAGTCTGTTCTCTTCGCGGACACTCATTTCTCCAATGCCCTTCTTCCCTACAGTAAGCGCACTGATTTCTACTTAGAGGTTCCTCATTCCACTTACTATCGCCTCTATCTGGGCCCCGTCTATCTACGCCTGCGATCGCTACCGCTAGCATATCAGCCTTTTTACGCAGCTCTTCCTCTTTCTTACTTTCTGTATCCCTGTTCATATAGACCTTATTTGCTACCTCCATTAGTTAGGTGATGGACATACCTGCGAACCCTTCCAACTTTTGTAGCTTGCGCTTAATATCTCCGTATGCTTGGCTGACAAAGGCGGAGTTAACCATTCGGGAATTGTCTGCGTCTTCCGGATTAAAGGGGGTATACAAACGGTATGCCTCCAATAATCGGTCATAAAAGACACTGGGCGCTTCATCGCTTTTCTGAATCACCTCAACTGTCTTTGACATGTTAATGGCTTTCTTTCCTCCTGCTTTCATGCCAGCAATTATAGCGTCTCTATAGGCTCTGAGTTGAACCATATCAGCACCATTTACGTTCCAATCGGGATCAGTGTTGGGATAATGTGTTGCGGCCCATGCTGCTGGATTAGCTTGGTTCAAAGCACGGGCTCTATCCTCTAGTGCTTTTATGGCTGCTTGATTTATTCTTGTCCTTTCCTCATTGTTAAATAAAGTCATTAGTAACTGCTGGCAATCAGCCCATGTCGGATTATGCGTCTGTACTATTGAGGTGAACAGATCAGTCATGGCTTGTGGTTTCTCAGTATACGAGGAATTATGGGTCTTCCAGTTTAAAAGGTCGGTAGTGGTAAATGGGACATATACGAAGACTGGGTCAGCGTGTGCCATTTGACCTGCGGCATCGATATAAGCTGACCCGGGATTCAGACGAAGAGGCATCTGATAGTGCTTTAATTGTTGGGCACCAGTCAACTGTCGGGTTTGGATGGGGCTACGTAGAGAGACGTCAGTCATGGGTTCCGGTCGGGGAGAGATAGGGTATGGGGATGTGGGAGGTTGGTTTTGGGAAAAGGTCGTAAATAAAACACTTCGAGCCGAGCTAGATGAAGCTTGACCGGAAGTCTGAAGTGGCGCCAAATCAGGATATTCGTTTCTAATGGGGGTGGGTTCTGGTTCCGGAAGGGGAGATTTAGTACGAGGGGGGGTGGATCCTGTACTGGAGGAGGAAGCGGAAGTGGATGGGGGTAATGAGGGGAGGGCTGCAGAACTTCCTGCGTTTACGTCACTTCCTCTTAACGGAAAGTAAGGGGGCGGCAAAGGGATCTCGGACTCAGGGGGCGTGTCCAAAATGGGCCTAACACCAGTCCTAGTGGACGAACAAGTCCTAGCTACCATGAGGCGACACTGCTCCTCGTGGCATGTCTGGAGCCATTTTGGCGAGTCATTTACGGCCTGTCTCCAACAGTCAATATAAGGAAACTGGCCGTAAAGTTCAGGCCTACCTGATACAGCCACGTGTAAGCGCTGTACCAGAGTTAGATCCAAACTGCCACGTGGCGGCCATGCCGCAACCAAAGTAGGCCACTCCCTAGTGCACAAAGTAACTAAACGCACAGAAGACATCTTAACCCCAAAATCACAAGTTTTGAATCCCTTTTTAAAATTCTTCACCATACATCCTAAGGGATCCGGAATCGTTGACTGCGACGCACCCATACTTAACAATGGAACGTCGTCGACAACGAATACTATACACGCGTACTATTCAACAGTCACACCCGTTTCCTCTGGCAACAGCACCACGTGGTACGGTTACCAAGTGAAACGTACACAATAACAATAAACACTCAGGGAATTCCCGTACACACACAGCTGCTACACCAGTCACTATATAATCAATATTATGCCCTTTGGCGTAACTATACAGTCACCCACGCTATAATTCTCTATATACGAATTACCCGTCTATAACACACCCCAGTAACATCGTCTTTTACAAATAGCGGTTACAGTACGGTTAGCATAGGTCAAAGCACAAGTTAAGGTCACAATACAATTATTAGTGGTTATGGTGTTAAAACATGCAATGGACGACAATGATTAGTACTTATATACAGTGTCAGTAAATATACAGGGTTATGGTACCGTGCACTATAATACAGCAACACACTATTAACACTCTCGCTAGACGGCTGAGCTCGCACTATCTAACAAGATATACACTTTACTAAAACAATCGTTAACACATTTACAATTCCCAACTAAACTATTGGCCAGTACCTTGAATGGACTACCTAAAAACAATCTACATACGTTTTGGTTAGCCACACTGCCCAATCACCACATATATAGCGAGCTAGAGGACCGAATTTACACAGACGCCTCTTAGTCGCACTATACAACGAGCTAGAGGACCGAATTTACACAGACGCCTCTTAGTCGTACTATCAAAAGTCTAGTGGGTTCCAAATTTACACGCCTTCCCACTTAGCCCAGATAGGATGAGAACTAGCGAACCGGATTTACACAGACGCCGCTTAGTCTCCCGGTCCCTCCGACCTAGCGAACAAAATATACACCCTAGAACGCTAGTCTAGACAAGACACCGGTGTCCGGCTAGGGCTATTTACACCAGAGCCCCGCCTGACTAACAGAATCAAACGGTCTGACTAAAGAGCGTTCGATCGAGCGGTGCGCCTTCGCTCCTTCCCTCTGACAGAGGGGGCAGATACACAGATTCAAAACCCCTTTGGGCCTACCGTACAATCGGTATACCCCTAGTGGGTCCTGCCGTCTAAAACAGCAGTTGTCTTACCTCCTCGTTCCTGAACCTGAGTTCACACTCATCGACGGGGACACCCCAGCACTTCTCACGTAGAGGCCGATGATCTCCTGGACAACGGCCCAGTGGCGCCGAGACGAAGGGAGGTCCACGCAGAAGTTCAGGGGTGCAGCCGTAGAGACCGGGGGCAAAGATAGACCGTCTCACGCCTCTGCCTCTCAGCTACCGTTGAACGATGAGTTTCCCGGCCAATGCACCAAATGATACCGGAGAAACTGACGGAAGCCAAGCACAGAGAGATGGACACAGGTTTCTTCAGGAAGGAAGAGATTCTTTATTGGATCACCGATCGGGACTCAGAGGGACTAGCGTCACCAAAATACCACAAGTTCTGAGTCCCGGACAATAGTGCAGGCTCCTTATATAGGCATGTAACTCCTCCCATATTAAGCTCCACCCGCACATTCTCTTAACCAATCAACACAAACAAGAATTAACTTCCTGTTTGACCGCATGGCTTGTCCAGCACAATGGAGGAGGGGGAATACTACATCCTGTATTCTTGCACATGCTCCGTACACTACTGATCGTATCTTGCCTCGTGCAACCAACTGATCGATACGTCAGCATATGCACGTACATATGCCACGTGGTAATCTCGGCCTACTAAATTTATTTTTACCGAGATTCCACCACAACTTCACTTGCCCTTCCTGCTCCAATCTCATTTTCTTCTCCATTTGACACATTCTTCTTTTTCTTCTGACATGGTCTTCTCTCCTCCTTGGCTCCTTCTGCTCCTTTACCTTTCTGTTACTTTCTGCTTATTTTGTGCCCTTCTGCTCCTTTCTCTTTCTCATCCCTTTCTGCTCCTTCCTTCTCCTTGCTGACCCCTCCGGCTCCTTGCTGACCCTTCCTGCTTCTTGCTGACCTTTCCTGCTCCTTGCTGCCTCTTTCTACTCCTTGCTGACCCCTCCTGCCCCTTGCAGACCCTTCCTGCTCCTTGCTGACCCCTCCTGGTCCTTGCTGACCCCTCCTGGTCCTTGCTGACCCTTCCTGCTTCTTGCTGACCCTTCCTGCTTCTTGCTGACCCTTCCTGCTTCTTGCTGACCCTTCCTGCTTCTTGCTGGCCCTTCCTGCTTCTTGCTGACCTTTCCTGCTCCTTGCTACCTCTTTCTACTCCTTGCTGACCCCTCCTGCCCCTTGCAGACCCTTCCTGCTCCTTGCTGACCCCTCCTGGTCCTTGCTGACCCCTCCTGGTCCTTGCTGACCCCTCCTGCTTCTTGCAGTCCCTTCCTGCTTCTTGCAGTCCCTTCCTGCTCCTTGCAGTCCCTTTCTGCTCCTTGCAGACATTTCCTCCTCCTTGCTGCCTCTTTCTACTCCTTGCTGACCCCTCCTGCCCCTTGTAGACCCTTCCTGCTCCTTGCTGACCCCTCCTGGTCCTTGCTGACCCCTCCTCGTCCTTGCTGACCCTTCCTGCTTCTTGCTGACCCTTCCTGCTCCTTGCAGCCCCTTTCTGCTCCTTGCAGACATTTCCTCCTCCTTGCTGCCTCTTCCTACTCCTTGCTGATCCCTCCTGCCCCTTGCAAGACCCTACCTGCTCCTTGCTGACCCCTCCTGCTCCTTGCTGACGCTTCCTGCTCCTTGCAGACCCTTTCTGCTCCTTGCTTCCCCATCCTACTCCTTGCTGACCGCTCCTGCCCCTTGCAGATTCTTTTCTGATGCTTGCTGCCCCTTCCTACTCCTTGCAGACCTCTCCTGCCCCTTGCAGACCCTTCCTACTCCTTGCAGACCCTTTCTGCTCCTTGCTTCCCCTTTCAACTCCTTGCTGACCCCTCCTGCTCCTTGCTGACCTCTCCTGCTTCTTGCTGCCCCTTCCACTCTTCATATTCCTTGTTGATCCCTCCTGCCCCTTGCAGAACCTTTCTGCTCCTTCTACCTTCCTGTAGGCTGTCTCCCCCCGATCCCTCACTAACCTGATCTGTACGCTACATTCTGTGCTGCTCCCCTGCGGATGCAGTCAGGAGAAAGAAGCAGAGATAAGCTGTAGCTTCCTATCCCTGCCTTTCTACATTCACAGCGCCACCTACTGGCCGACGCAGGCCTTGCAGTTTGTTATCACACAAACAAAAAATAGCTGCACAAGCTGAAAAATCCAGGGAGGGACAAGTGCCCCCCACCCCCCTGCGGACGCCCATGCTTTTGTGGGAAGTGCTTAGATCAAGTCTGTTTCACCTCATTCCTTCATCTTTATATGTAGCCGTTGTATAAACCATAAAACAAATTCCCCACAATATTTAATGAGATCTAAAATAAGTAGCAATTTGCTTATACACACTCTTTAACCTTTCAATCCAAACCAAATATGGACTACAATTTCTTCTAGCGTGGTTAAGAATCCCTTCACTTTAACTAGTGTATTCTTCAATATTATTTTTAGTCTTAAAAAAAAAAAAAAAAAAAGCTTCTTAGCCATTAAGCTGGTTAGGCCCCAGTATGCTTATTACATGTTATTAGCCATTAACCATTCCAATTAGTGATGTCGCGAACACAAAATTTTCGGTTCGCGAACGGCGAACGGGAACATCCGCAAACATTCGCGAACCGGCGAACCGGGCGAACCGCCATTGACTTCAATGGGCAGGCGAATTTTAAAACCCACAGGGACTGTTTCTGCCCACAAAAGTGATGGAAAAGTTGTTTGAAGGGGACTAACACCTGGACTGTGGCATGCCGGAGGGGGATCCATGGCAAAACTCCCATGGAAAATTACACAGTTGATGCAGAGTCTGTTTTTAATACATAAAGGGCAGAAATCACCTAACATTCCTAAATCACAATGGATATGGATTGACACCTGACATATGACATATTGACACCTTGGCATATGGATTGACACCTGTCCTCAGAGACCCTGATACACACTGACACAGAGCAGAATAGGGACTGTTCCCCTTACATAGGGTCACTTGGCAGGTATGGATTGACACCTGTCCTCAAAGCCCCTGATACACACTGACACAGAGCAGAATAGAGACTGTTACCCCTACATAGGGTCACTTGGCAGGTATGTATTGACACCTGTCCTCAAAGCCCCTGATACACACTGACACAGAGCAGAATAGAGACTGTTCCCCGTCCTCTGAGACCATGATACACACTGACACAGAGCAGAATATAGACCGTTCCCCCTACATAGGGTCACTTGGCAGGTATGTATTGACACCTGTCCTCAAAGCCCCTGATACACACTAACAAAGAGCAGAATAGAGACTGTTCCCCGTCCTCAGAGACCATGATACACACTGACACAGAGAAGAATAGAGACTGTTACCCCTACATAGGGTCACTTTGCAGGTATGGATTGACACCTGTCCTCAAAGCCCCTGATACACACTGACAAAGAGCAGAATAGAGACTGTTCCCCGTCCTCAAAGCCCCTGATACACACTGACAAAGAGCAGAATAGAGACTGTTACCCCTACATAGGGTCACTTGGCCGGTATGTATTGACACCTGTCCTCAAAGCCCCTGATACACACTGACAAAGAGGAGAATAGAGACTGTTCCCCGTCCTCAAAGCCCCTGATACACACTGACACAGAGCAGAATAGAGACTGTTCCCCGTCCTCAGAAACCATGACACAGAGCAGAATAGAGACCGTTCCCCCTACATAGGGTCACTTGGCAGGTATGTATTGACACCTGTCCTCAAAGCCCCTGATACACACTGACAAAGAGCAGAATAGAGACTGTTCCCCGTCCTCAGAGACCATGATACACACTGACACAGAGCAGAATAGAGACCGGGGGTCTAGTAGCGTGGACACCCAGCACAGGTCGTTCTCCTTCAGCCTTTTTATACGAGGGTCCCTCAACAGGCACGACAGCATGAAAGACCCCATTTGCACAAGGTTGGATTCCGAGCTACTCATTTCCCGTTCCTCCTCCTCACACAGAGCAGAATAGGGACTGTTCCCCCTACATAGGGTCACTTGGCAGGTATGGATTGACACCTGTCCTCAAAGCCCCTGATACACACTGACAAAGAGCAGAATAGAGACTGTTCCCCATCCTCAAAGCCCCTGATACATACTGACAAAGAGCAGAATAGAGACTGTTACCCCTACATAGGGTCACTTGGCAGGTATGTATTGACACCTGTCCTCAAAGCCCCGATACACACTGACACAGAGCAGAATAGAGACTGTTCCCCGTCCTCTGAGACCATGATACACACTGACACAGAGCAGAATAGAGACCGTTCCCCCTACATAGGGTCACTTGGCAGGTATGTATTGACACCTGTCCTCAAAGCCCCTGATACACACTAACAAAGAGCAGAATAGAGACTGTTCCCCGTCCTCAGAGACCATGATACACACTGACACAGAGAAGAATAGAGACTGTTACCCCTACATAGGGTCACTTTGCAGGTATGGATTGACACCTGTCCTCAAAGCCCCTGATACACACTGACAAAGAGCAGAATAGAGACTGTTCCCCGTCCTCAAAGCCCCTGATACACACTGACAAAGAGCAGAATAGAGACTGTTGCCCCTACATAGGGTCACTTGGCCGGTATGTATTGACACCTGTCCTCAAAGCCCCTGATGCACACTGACAAAGAGGAGAATAGAGACTGTTCCCCGTCCTCAAAGCCCCTGATACACACTGACACAGAGCAGAATAGAGACTGTTCCCCGTCCTCAGAGACCATGATACACACTGACACAGAGCAGAATAGAGACCGTTCCCCCTACATAGGGTCACTTGGCAGGTATGTATTGACACCTGTCCTGAAAGCCCCTGATACACACTGACAAAGAGCAGAATAGAGACTGTTCCCCGTCCTCAGAGACCATGATACACACTGACACAGAGCAGAATAGAGACCGGGGGTCTAGTAGCGTGGACACCCAGCACAGGTCGTTCTCCTTCAGCCTTTTTATACGAGGGTCCCTCAACAGGCACGACAGCATGAAAGACCCCATTTGCACAAGGTTGGATGCCGAGCTACTCATTTCCCGTTCCTCCTCCTCACACAGAGCAGAATAGAGACTGTTCCCCGTCCTCAGAGACCATGATACACACTGACACAGAGCAGAATAGAGACCGTTCCCCCTACATAGGGTCACTTGGCAGGTATGTATTGACACCTGTCCTCAAAGCCCCTGATACACACTGACAAAGAGCAGAATAGAGACTGCTCCCCATCCTCAAAGCCCCTGATACACACTGAAAAAGAGCAGAATAGTGACTGTTACCCCTACATAGGGTCACTTGGCAGGTATGTATTGACACCTGTCCTCAAAGCCCCTGATACACACTGACAAAGAGCAGAATAGAGACTGTTCCCCGTCCTCAGAGACCATGATACACACTGACACAGAGTAGAATAGAGACTGTTCCCCCTACATAGGGTCACTTGGCAGATATGGATTCACACCTGTCCTCAGAGACCATGATACACACTGACACACAGCAGAATAGGGATGTGGAATAGCACCTGGGGAGCTGGGGCGGTGCCGTTGATGTGGAGCAAAACGCAGCAGTAGAAGAGGACTCAGCCGAGGAGGTTATGGAAGAGGATGGAGTAGGAGGAGTAGAGGAGATGGCAGCAGGCCTGCCTGCAAGTCGTGGCGGTGTCACCAACTCCTCTGCAGAGCCACGCATTCCATGCTTGGCAGCCGTCAGCAGGTTTACCCAATGCGCAGTGTAGGTGATATACCTGCCCTGACCATGCTTTGCAGACCAGGTATCAGTGGTCAGATGGACCCTTGCCCCAACACTGTGTGCCAGACATGCCATTACTTCCTTTTGCATAATCGAGTACAGGTTGTGGGTACCTTCCACTGCGGTGTCCCAATAGCTACAAATTTTTTGAACGCCTCAGACTCCACCAGCTTGTATGGTAAAAGCTGGCGGGCTAGTCCTAACTACTGAAGCGAGAAGTCGCCATGCGTACGCCAGGCATACCGTACGCAACATGCAGGAGGCAGAGGGAATCCTGGGGCAACTGGGTCTCCCCCCGGACTCGCTACTCACATCAAAGCCTCCAACAAACTTCACGCTCCCTCCATATTGGGGCAACGCCGAGGCTCCAACATTTGTCCCTGGAAACCTAGCCGGGACATCATGAACAACTTGAATGGAAAACGTGACTAATAGGTCAACCCTGCTTACGGAGACTCTCAGGTCATTGATCGTGTCAAGAGGAGGGGAACAACTTCAAAAATAGATTCCTGTCTGTGACGAAACCAATCTCGCCACATTATATTGGAGGAGCCTGGTTGCCCGCCTGCTACCTTTGGATTATGGACCGGCAGCTAAAGGGTTAATTTTACTGTGCAGAATGATTTATTTCTCTCTTTCTGCATAGCAGTTCGGTAGATTTCATATACCGAACAAACAGCCGTTCACCAACCTCCCCAGAGCCGTGGGAAGCCGGCCGGCGTTGTTAATTGGCCACCCAGAAGCTGGAGTGTGCTGCCAATTTACCTCCCTGAAGCTGCGGTTAACCGCAGCTTAATTGCTTGTTAACTGTGTGGCCGCTGTTACACTTTGCGGCCGCTAGGTGGCGGTGTCCTGGAGCTCCCCGGGCAGCCAGCGCTTTTCTGCCCGGCTTTCATGCACCAAAATCGGACACTTTTCCGTGCAGGCACCGCTGAACCTCCAGCCCCTGGTTCTAATTCGTATGGATTTGGTGAATGCAGGGAAATTCGGTATTTTATGTTTTATGTGAACTGTAGTAACCCAGATAGCCATGCCATGGAGCCTGTTCGTATAATTAAAGACTTTGGCTCCATGGCAATTAAAATGTAATAATGTGCACCCAGACCTGAGCTATCTGGGGATATGTTACATGTCTGTGTTTTGTGTATAAAATGTGTCTGTATGTATTTTAAAGTGATTTTAAAGTGATAGTCTGTTTCTGTGTCACCATGTGCATAATGGAGTCTGGCCTTTGTCCTGGGAGATAATTGAATTACTTCATTAATTATCTCCAAGGCAGAGAGGAGGAAACCAAGATGCATGGTGGGAAAGTATTGTGGCTGTGTGTACGAAAATGATACATGTCTGTCTGCTGTTTCAGTCTTCCATCTGGTCCCCTAGGGGAGTGTCCACCAGGGGATAGACCTGCATAAATACAGGGGCAGGTAGCCCTCAATAAACAGACCACTGCTTGACCCTCAACACGGAGCCTTGTCTCGTTCTTGGGGGATTCACTGTATGCTGATAGGGACTGACTGCCAGGAGTGTAAGCCGCTTGGGAGCTTTTCCTGTTCGTCTGCTAGCAGCAATTCGTGAGGTTCCAGTTCGGGAGTTTGGAGTGCTACCTTATTCCCTTGTATGCAGTTCGGGAGTTTGGTGCATTCACCTATATCCAATTTGTGAGTTTTGGTGCTTTTACAGTAGCTGTGCCTTTTTGTGAAAAGGGGATTATCGCCTAAACGGATTTTTCCCCTTTTATGCTGAAACGGTCCGTAACACTGTCAAATTCTTAAAAAAAAACTTGCAAACATGAATCCTGAAAGTACAGAAAGTACAGTGCTTAATCGTATTGGTGTACTAATTTCCAGTATATCTAAATTTTTTTTACATATTTTCTGATTTTAATTGCCATGTGTACCTTTCGTATGCCCATGTGAAATGTTTTACCATTTAGGGCCCGAGTGGGGTCATTTAAACAGATCATACCTCGAGTGCAGAGTGCGTTTAATCCGACTCGTTAATGTTAGTTATTCACTAAGCTTAGTGAAAACATAGTTGGCTTAAAGATGTTTTCGATTCAAGTTCTTGTGCCCCACAGTTCAAATTAACATTCAAATGACAATTCATGACAGATCACACAAGTGAATAGCCCTGCCAATGTCGTCTCAGAATGTTTTTGTTATCTAAGAAGAAATAAAAATGCATATCAACGAAAAATGCTGGCGGGCTAATAGTTCGGACAAGCCAACTGTCAGACGCTGGGCAAGGGGGTGACTTTGTAACATGTCCTCGGCACACGCCGAAGGAAGGCCTGACACACCCGCTTTAAGGACACTGACTGCTATTAGCTTACACTGGAAAACAGTTTTTCTTTGTAAAAGCACGCTACAGAGACACCAGATATGAGTGGCAACTGTCAAAGTACACTAGCAGGGTTCTGCAGGGCACACGCTGAAGGAAGGCCTGACACACCCGCTTTAAGGACACTGACTGCTATTAGCTTACACTGGAAAACTTTTTTCTTTGTAAAAGCACGCTATAGAGACACCAGATATGAGTGGCAACTGTCAAAGTACGCTGGCAGGGTTCTGCAGGGCACACGCTGAAGGCCTGAAACACCCGCTTTAAGGACACTGACTGCTATTAGCTTACACTGGAAAACTTTTTTTCTTTGTAAAAGCACGCTACAGAGACACCAGATATGAGTGGCAACTGTCAAAGTACGCTGGCAGGGTTCTGCAGGGCACACGCCGAAGGAAGGCCTGACACACCCGCTTTAAGGACACTGACTGCTATTAGCTTACACTGGAAAACAGTTTTTCTTTGTAAAAGCACGCTACAGAGACACCAGATATGAGTGGCAACTGTCAAAGTACGCTGGCAGGGTTCTGCAGGTCACACGCTGAAGGAAGGCCTGACACACCCGCTTTAAGGACACTGACTGCTATTAGCTTACACTGGAAAACTTTTTTTCTTTGTAAAAGCACGCTATAGAGACACCAGATATGAGTGGCAACTGTCAAAGTACGCTGGCAGGGTTCTGCAGGGCACACGCTGAAGGAAGGCCTGACACACCCGCTTTAAGGACACTGACTGCTATTAGCTTACACTGGAAAACTTTTTTTCTTTGTAAAAGCACGCTACAGAGACACCAGATATGAGTGGCAACTGTCAAAGTACACTGGCAGGGTTCTGCAGGGCACACGCTGAAGGAAGGCCTGACACACCCGCTTTAAGGACACTGACTGCTATTAGCTTACACTGGAAAACTTTTTTTTTCGTAAAAGCACAATATAGAGACACCATATATGAGTGGCAACTGCCAAAGTACGTTGGCAGGGTTCTGCAGGGCACACGCTGAAGGAAGGCCTGACACACCCGCTTTAAGGACACTGACTGCTATTAGCTTACACTGAAAAACGTTTTTTCTTTGTAAAAGCACGCTATAGAGACACCAGATATGAGTGGCAACTGTCAAAGTACGCTGGCAGGGTTCTGCAGGGCACACGCTGAAGGCCTGAAACACCCGCTTTAAGGACACTGACTGCTATTAGCTTACACTGGAAAACGTTTTTCTTTGTGAAAGCACGCTACAGAGACACCAGATATGAGTGGCAACTGTCAAAGTACGCTGGCAGGGTTCTGCAGGGCACACGCTGAAGGAAGGCCTGACACACCCGCTTTAAGGACACTGACTGCTATTAGCTTACACTGGAAAACTTTTTTTCTTTGTAAAAGCACGCTATAGAGACACCAGATATGAGTGGCAACTGTCAAAGTACGCTGGCAGGGTTCTGCAGGGCACACGCTGAAGGCCTGAAACACCCGCTTTAAGGACACTGACTGCTATTAGCTTACACTGGAAAACTTTTTTCTTTGTGAAAGCACGCTACAGAGACACCAGATATGAGTGGCAACTGTCAAAGTACGCTGGCAGGGCACACGCTGAAGGAAGGCCTGACACACCCGCTTTAAGGACACTGACTGCTGTTAGCTTACACTGGAAAACCTTTTTTCTTTGTAAAAGCACGCTACAGAGACACCAGATATGAGTGGTGGCACTGGGCAAATGGGCACAGTATCCACTGAGCCTGACACAGAAGCTGGCAGACAACTAACTGCTCTTCTTCCATCTATTACAGTGAAAAAAAAATTGGGGTTTTAAATGCAAGCTTAAGCTATTGTGACACCAGCAGTGAGTGAGTGGTGGCACTGGGCAAATGGGCACAGTATGCACTGGGAGCCTGACACAGAAGCTGGCAGGCAGGCAACTGCAATTACATTACACAAAAAAAAAAAGCAGACTGATGTTCTATCCCTAAAAAGGGCTTTTTGGGTGCTGTTCTTACAGCAGAGATCAGATGAGTCCTTCAGGATTGTAGTGGACACTGAATACCCTAGCCTAGCTTTCAATTTCCCTATCTAATCAGCAGCAGCTACACTTTCCCTCCTCTCACTAAGCATGCAGCTTCAGAATGAATCTAAAATGGATGCTGGGAGGGAGGTGGGAGGGTGTGGAAGGGAGGGTCTGCTGCTGATTTGCTGGAATGTGTCTGCTGACCGTGCGGCACAAGGTCAAAGTTTGCTCAATGATGACGAATAGGGGCGGATCGAACCGCCCATGTGTTCGCCCACGGCAGCGAACGCGAACACGCTATGTTCGCCGGGAACTATTCGCCAGCGAACAGTTCAGTACATCACTAATTCCTTTGTCAAAAATGAGTCAAGATGACTGTTGATTCCATTTAAACTTCAAATTGTATTTCTTCAAAGAGGGGAATATGGGTGCAAATGAAGTTCTTCTTAATCTTGTTGTATAAGATACATCTGTTAACACTCTTAATGATTTGAACTTATCATCAGAAACGTTTTTATGCAGTATAGAAGATCTGAGATCTGAATTTGAATGATTGAAAGGCTACTATAACATCTCGGGGGTATTTCTGGTCTTGTTTTTTCTGAAACAGCCTGTGGTATCGAATCACCTTTGTGTCAAATTGACCAATTTTAATTTCTAGGGCCACAAAAAAATCTGTTAAATATTCATGTAATTGACTGTCTATTATTTCTTTCGGGATGTTTCTGAATCTTAAATTCGATCTTCTAGATCTGTCTTCTAACGCACATATCTTGTCTTCCATTTCCTTAAATTTAAGTGTCAGCTTATTGTATGACTCCTTAATTTCATTCATCTGAAACTCTCTTACATCTTCTCTGTCTTCCATTCTTTGAATTCTCCCATTTAGCATGGAGAGATCTGATTTTATATCCGAAAATTTTTCATTAAGCTAATTTTTTATATCATTTGAGACTTCCTCCAGGAATGCTTTTATTATGGGCAAAGAAACTATGTCTTTATCTCGTGGGGTGTAGGTGAAACTGAAAAGCCTGCAGGAGATGGTTCCATAATGGATTTCTCCATAATCTCTTGGTTTTCCTGAGGCACAAAAAAAGTGGAGAGTCTTTTTTCATGTTTCTGACCTTTTCTGCCAGATTTTGTAGGCATTTTGTTATCCTGTGTCTTTTTAGACGTCATCTCTTTAGTACATAGCATACATGGTAAACTGCCGTTCGCATGGACGAACACATGGGAAATGAGTTGGCGGCCATCGAACAAACTGACGAACACCGCTGAGCTTATAACGTTACCTGCTTTGTTTCTAAACATCTCAGGAGAGCAATGTTCAGTAGGATTGATCGCTACCTAGGAGCCAGAAGACCTGTTCAAATTTTTTTTCATTTTGGGACTCCTGAAAGTGACCGACCGGTCAAAACTTTACCCTTGTGGCGATTTGACTGTATTCATGGGATCTGAGCACTATTTGGTTATGTTGGGGTGTTTTATATTTTTTACATTCAATCTCTGTGCCTGGTAGATAATTCGTTTAAGTTAAGTACACTGCCAGACAAACTCTTCCCCACACAGAGGTGCCGGGGAGGAGTTTGTATTGAACTGTATGGAGAGCCCCTGCTGGGGGTCTGTGTATTAATTGCGTGTACCATATCCCATTAAACCAGTTCACTCCCAGCATTAAGTCTCGGCTAATGTCTGTGGGGGAAAGCTAAGATCACTCCAGAGCTTTAATCACTTGGCAGCTATACTCACTTCACAGCTATATCGCAGCAGAGTTCTTGAGAAGGGGAAAAGAACGTCCTTGGTGGTGAGACCCATGTCCCTATCTGGGTGGCCGCCACATCTGTTGGCAGTGGTGGGTTGGTTCTTTACCCCAAGAGTGGATGATGAACCCGGAACTAAATGGATGGAGAACGGCTATGAGCAGCTAAAAAGATCTACATTGAAGGACTTGCTGGAGAGCCGGGGACGAAAGGCTAACAACCATCTGAAAAGGGCTTCAATCGCCGAACTCATGTAGCTGTACCAAACCCACCCTCTCGTCAAAGCAGTGTCACCGAATGGAAGAAACCGAACAGATGCAGGACGTTCGACTTTGCCTTGTTAGGACCAAACCCTCCTGCCGAAATAATAATACAAGTGCTGGCGAACGCCGGTGTGGAAGCGAGAGCCAAGCGGGAATACCAACTACACTTAGCAAAAATTCAGCGTTCAGAAGCTCCGGCAATTGAAAGTCCCACTCCACAACCAGAATGGAGAAAGGTGCCTTTTACAGCCATAAAAGCTTTTCAAGAGGCAGAGGATGAGATTGATGGGTACCTCGCAGATTTCACAGTGCACGCTACACAAAGTCTGGGTAACAATGCTAGCTGGGAAATTGTCAGGAAGAGCTGCTGAGGCATTTTGGCCCATACCAGATAGGGAGATTCATCAGTGTGCCAGAGTAAAAGAAGCCCTGCTAAGCATACTGCAGGCAATTCAGGTAATTGAGGAAGCAAGATAAAGACTCCTATGCTGAATGGACTTGTCACTTGCCTCCTTCACAGAGCTGCCTAGCACTGGGTAGCAGAATGCCAAGCCGTGTCGGGAGAGGATATCGTACAATTAATTTTAATGGAAAATGTTTTCAACCTGCTTAATCCAGATCTATGAGAGTGGATCAGCAATTGGAGACCGCTCACGCTACCAGAAGCTGGCAGATGATTATACTAATACCCGAAAGAATGAACGGCCACCGGTACGATGTACCATCCAGCACTGAAGTTCTTGCTCCAGGCCCAGCAAAGAATTTGTCAGCGGAAGTACAACTCAGGAATGATTTAGGACCCCTTACTATAGCCTACATTACCAGGATCCCTGCCAAAGCTCATCCAGTGATTACTCGTCTTCAAGCATGGGCTGCGGAGGGTGGCTCATGTTCTGAGGAGATCCAGGTAAGAGATGACTCCCCAACCCTGACAGAAGATCTGGCCCGGGCAGACACTAAGCAAGGGGGTTTAGAGAGGGAAAGGTTCGTTTGGAAGCAGAACAGATTATATAGGATAACCGAGACCCACACTAGAGGAGCAACCCCATCCCAGAAGCACCAGCTTATAGTTCCATGGAAGAACAGGCTGGAACTTCTATGGATCGTACATGGACATCTGGACATCTAGCAGGACATCTGGGCATACGCCGGACCTCTCACAGAATAACCCAGAAGTTCTTTGGCCAGAAATCTCTAGAGATGTTCAGCAGTACTGCCAAACCTGTAATGTTTGTCAACAAGTAGGAAAGAATGGAGACCACCCCAAAGCTTGGCTGCAAGCCATGCAGATCTTTGAGGAACTGTTCAGCTGGATAGCGGTCGATATACTAGTCGAGACCTAGTCCCTCCAGTAAAAAGTATATACTTACCATAATGGACTACGCTACTCGCTATCCTGAAGCAGTCACCTTGACTAACATTCAGGCTGAAACCGTAGCGGATGCACTGGTCCGGATATTCTCCTGACTAAGAAAAATCTACCTAGGCAGGTCCTGTGGTCCCTGACATGTTAGACAGCTTTCCAGTCGCTCAAACAAGCAATAATTAATGCCCCTGTTTTGGCTGCTCCAGTTCCTAACAAACATTTTATCGTCCACACAGACGCTTCCATGTTTGAACTGGGGGCAGTCCTAAGCCAAGTTGGTGAAGACCCTGTAGCGCACCTCAGCAGGACATTTTTACTGAGGGAAGTGAGCTACATGGCAGTAGAAAAAAAGTGTTTAGCCTTGGTGTGGGCCTTAAAGAAACTGACCCCTTACTTATACGGACAAGCCTTCACATTGATAACAGACCACAACCCGTTGGTGTGGCTTAACCGGGTAGCAGGAGACAACCATATAACTTCACCATCCAGTACCGGCTCGGTAAGCAGAACGGGAACATCAACGGGTTGTCAAGGCAAACCAAGCTCACCAAATAAGGACCATATCCGGCCATCCCCAAATTGACTTGAAAAGGGTCAAGTCATGTCGACCGGAGCACCATGCAAAGGGGGAGCAGTGTGAAAGAACACCCAGTCACTCAAACTATTCCTGGCAGTTCATTTATAACTTATGGTATGGGAACCAAACAAGCTCACAAATTGCCCTCTTTATACCTCATACTTGGACCACCTCTTGGCTTGTTAACTCATATTGACCTCTCCTGACACCTCCATCATCATGTTTGTACCTTGCTAACTCAAGTGTTCTGCTGGGTGGCCACAGTTCTCATGGACAAACATGTGGGAACTGAGCTGGAAGCCATCTAGTCGCTCAAAAGCGGGCAGGGGTGTTCGGACGTCAAGTGCATGGAACTAAATTGGACAGACTTGTTCAGTATTTATTTCATTTTGGGACTCCCGTAAGTGACCGACCGCTGCCATTTTTCTTATGGAAACATGGAACTATTGGGCAGACACTTGTGTGGTCAGTCAAAACTTTACCCCTTTGGCGATTCGGCTGTAGAGTTGAGCGGACACCTGGATGTTCGGGTTCGCCGAGTTCGGCCGAACTTCGTCAAAAAGTTTGAGTTCGGGCTTGAACTTGACCCAAACCCCAAACCCGAACCCCATTGAAATCAATGGGGGCCCGAACTTTTGGGCACTAAAATGCCTCTAAAAAAGTCCTGGAAAGGGATAGAGGGCTGCAAAAGGAAGTAAAATAGGGGTAAGAGTAGGACCAAGTGCCCTGCAAACAAATGTGGATAGGGAAATCACTTAAAATAACATAAAATACATAAAAAAAATTAAAATACAGCTGAGCCATAAAATAGCACTAGATGGAATCTTTGATTTTTGCTTTGGAAGGATCACCAGAATTATCCATTTGAGAGAGGGTTGGAGTGCAGGGTATTCTCTTTCATTGTTCAAACTGAGCTCAACTCCTGATGCATGGAGAAAAGGCATTCACAAGCCTCTGCTATTGTGTACATAGTTTATACTAAGTGACCCATAGGTTGAGGAGGCGGTGACCATGGTGGTATAGGTTCAAGCGGCGGTGGAGGAGGAGGATGTAGCTAACACTGTTTTTTTGTTTTTTTTTAATTGGGGTAGCCAATACATATAAAAAAAGAAACATTTGCGGCATGCGGTGCATTTCTTGCAGTCCAATAATGCCATCAGGTTTTTAAAACTGTCCGTCTCCACCAGACGGAATGACCAGGAATTTTGAAATTATGCCATTCAGGGCCAGGGATCACGGGTGGGTAAGGGGGTATTTCCTCTTTATCTCCAGTGTTTGGGAGATGGACAGCTGAACGCTTCCATGGGACAGTGTGGAGATGCTGGACAATTGTGTACCTGGCCTATGCTGGTGCAGGAACCCACCCTCCGAGCCACTTGTGAATGACTGGCCTGATAACCGTGGAAATAACCCCTCTTCCTCCTCCTCTTCCTCCTGTGCCACATCCTCTTCCATCATTGCCCAAAGCATTTTTTCAAGGAGACATAAAACGGGATAGTAAGGCTGAGAACGGAGTCATCGGCACTGGCCATGTTGGTGGAGTACTCGAAACAGCGCAACATGGCACACAGGTCTCTCATGGAGGCCCACTCATTGGTGGTGAAGTGGTGCTGTTCCGCAGAGCGACTGACCCGTGCGTGCTGCAGCTGAAACTCCACTATCACCTGCTGCTGCTCGCACAGTCTCTCCAGGATGTGCAAATTTGGAGTTCCACCTTGTGGGCATGTCGCATATGAGGCGGTGAGAGGGAGGACCGAAGTTACGCTGCAGCACAGACAGGCGAGCAGAAGCAGGGTGAGAATGCCGAAAGTGCTCACAGACGGCCCACACTTTCTGCAGCAGCTCTGATATATCTGGGTAGTTTTTCAGGAATTTCTGCACCACCAAATTCAGCACATGCGCCAGGCAAGGGATGTGTGTCAAACCGGCTAGGCCCAGAGCTGCTACGAGATTTCACCCATTATCGCACACCACCAGGCCTGGCTTGAGGCTCGGGGGCAACAACCACTCATCGATCTGTTGTTCCATGCCTGTCCACAGCTCCTGTGCGGTGTGGGTTTCTTCCCTCAAACATATGAGTTTTAAAACAGCCTGCTATCGTTTCCCCCTGGCTGTGCTGAAGTTGGTGGTGAAGGTGTTACGCTGACCGGATGAGGAGGTGGTAGAGGAGGAGGAAGTGGAGTGGGAGGAGGAGGCAACAGGAGGCAAAGCTGTTTACCCAAATAAAGATTGTCAAACATTGTATCCTTCAATTGGTGGCAAGCGGCAGGATCCCATCTCCCTGCCAACAGACCCATGGACTACAGTGCTCTAAAGCATCCTACACTGCAGGACTTGTGTGGACCCAGAGGAATAATGCCTGGTGGGCGTAACAAGGCCAAATTGACTGCTGCACTCATGGAGGATGACTAGGCACGCAGTGAGGCAACGAACCCCAGCCAGGAGCCGGAGATGAGGAGGAAGTGCGCAAGGAGGTGGACTGGCACCTGGCATATTACCGAGAGCCACCCTCAGAGGAGATCATCAGCAGGACCTTTTTGGAGCTGCAAGCCTATGTCCTTGCCAATAGACAGAGGGCAGCCTCCATGAACCCAGATGAAGGAAGAAGGGAGCAGAGGGCGCCGGGAAGCAAAACCCCCCTGGCCCACAAGCTACCATACAATGCCTTCAAAGAGTTCAAGGAAGCAGGAGAAGGCATCAATGATTTTTTACAAGACTTTGAGCGCCAGTGCCTACTCCAAGACATGGACCCCAGCGACTGGGTCACCGTCCTGGCCAGCAAACTAGTGGGGAAGCAGAGGATATTAACTGGGCTGTACCAGAAGAGCAGATCAGAGACTATCCCTTTATTACATAAATCCTCCTGGCCTGGTATGCAGTCACCCCTGAGCAATACCGCCGAAAGTTTAGGGAGACTCGGAAAGGGGAGAAGGACTACCATGCAGAGTGGGCATGCCGCATCACAAGGGCCACCCAGAACTGCCTCAACTCCCATCAAGCCAAGTTCGCGGAGGAGATCACCCAGCTGCTGCTGCTCGCACAGTTTCTCCAGCATGTGCAAGGTGGAGTTCCACCTTGTGGGCACGTCGCATATGAGGCGGTGAGCAGGAAGGCCGAAGTTACGCTGCTTTCTTCCTCAAGACTCAGTCACTGTTAAGTTAGGAGGTTTCACAAGATAAACCCCCTGCCTTGTGTATTCTGTCTGCCTCACTGGTTTGGAGTGGGGTTATTTTGTTACTAATGTACATTATATAGTGTCTGGTCAACATTTTGATACAGTATATGTTATTTGTAACTATGAAACAGTATCTAGTTGACCTGACAAAACATTAGTAAGGGGTTTGTTGTATATCTCAAATCCTACTTGTTGTCTCTTTTTGAAACCCACCTTCATCATATATATGTATATATTTTTTCTCAGCCTATATACTTATTAAGACCATTGAAGCTTATAGAGCTCCCCCTAGGAAACTATCCTTTCTCTTTGCTTTTGTGTTTTAGAGTGATTTTTTTATTTTCTATATTTCGTCTTGTAACCCTGTGAAGTTACACAGACTGCATTATCTGAAATGCCCAGTAGATGGCACATGGCCCCAGTATGTTGTTAATAAAACATTGAGCATTGATCACATGACTTGCTGAAATCAGTGGGAGGAGTGTGGCATCATCAGTTCCTGGGAGGTTTTCCTGCACAGCTCTGGGGAAGGAGGGCCTAAAAGGATTCTAGAAGGATGACATGCTGAGCTGAAATGGAGGACATGTGAGAGACTGTAAAAAGAGATGGAACCTGGCGGAGAGAACTTGTTTCACCCAAGATCACACCAGATGAGAGAGGGACCTGCTGGCAAAGACAAGCATTGAGCCCAGACGTTTGGTGAATCCAGTGAGAGGAGACTGCTACTGACTACCTGGTTAATTGTGTTGTGAGGGTAAGCCAAACCTCTCCCTGTATCACCACAGGGCACCTGTCTTCTCACTCACAGTAAAGACTCTGAGGTCCCGTACAGACATTACACATCTGAGGCTGTGTCAGTGACTCTGTGGAGCAGGACTTATTAGGGCCCCAACTCTCCGATGTGCACCAACGGCCGCTAGGGCGAAGATCAGGGGGTGGGACACAGGTGTGCTGGTGGGTGAGTGGGGAAAATCCACATTTGCATTGTTATCTGTTACGCCATTGTATTTTCCTATGTGTGTCGGTTCAATTGCTATTTACCATATAAAGTTAGTTCCAGTTAGGCTGTGTCAGTCTTATTGCACCAAGTATGTTCCCAGTGGGACCCCACATCCCTACCCCGGATGTTCCACTGGGTGGAGGCGCTGCCGCAGACATGTACCCCAGCTCCCAGATAGCGGAGGCTCAGGATCCGCCTGTCAGGCATAGTGAATTAACTAGGTTTAAGGACCCCAAAGACACTAGGGGGCATCCCCAAAACCCCGTTACATATGGAGGCGCTGCTGAGATGAATTGGGGTACAACCAGTGAGAATAGGTTAAGTCCTCAGGCCACTCCCTACTTTGCAAAAGAGTGGGCCCAGAAAAGAAATGTACCATTACAGCAAGCTGTGATGTTATGCAAAGTCCCATCCTGCTGTGAGATGAATCACGTCATCTTGTGTATAGAAATTCGACTGGGAATAGAAATGGCGACCGTCAGGGATATCCTGCAGGATTCTGAAGGCCAAACTTACATGTTAATATATTGTCATACGGACTTGGGAGACCACGAGATGCCTACCAACATTCATTTATATGGAGCCCCGGATGAAGGATGCTCCTTAGTGTACGCTCTCCTTGATAAGAAAGAAAAGGCCTCACTGGAACAACCCTTTAAATTAGAACGGAAAGATTATGTCACAGAAAATTATTCTAAGCTCCTGACCCCCATCTCCGGAAAGGCCGGAGCCATTCCTAAACAAGCTGCCCATCCTCCTAGAGGGCAGGGGATGATTACTCCTAAAGTAGAATCTCATCCACCTACAGCATTACTGAAACCAGACAACCCTGAAGTACACACCCTGCCTACAGGAGGTAGTGATGTATCGGACATACTACAGAAACTCTCAGAAGCCATAGTGACGGCAAACCACACCCATAGTTACCGCAAACTAAAGGTGTTTTCTGGGAATCAGCCTGTTCCTGCAGGAGAAGAACCTTTTGAGGTCTGGAAGGATAATGCTATGCAGTTGTTGGAGGAATGGTCTTGTACGGATACCATAAAGAAACAGCGGTTGGTGGAGAGTCTTCGTTTTCCTGCTACAGACATGATAAGACTGTACAAGGGAGTAAATGGGCAAGCTACTGTGCACGACTATCTACAAGTTTTACAGGATGCTTATGGGAAATCAGAAGATTTGGATGATCTGTTGGTTAAGTTCCTAGCCACTAAGCAGAAGGAGCATGAAAAAGCCACTGACTATATCAACCGGTTACAACTATCGCTTGTAAGTTATTCCATAAAGGAGCAGTCACTGCCCCTGAGTTGGATGCTCGGCTATCTAAGCAAATTCAGAGAGGTGGTTTGACCAATAATCCAGTTATGATTCTGCTGAGAGCCAAATTGGATGATAAAGTTCTGCCTTATTCCACATTAATAAATACAGCTAGGAGAATGGAAGACCAGACGTGTCCACCCCTACAGAAGGAGAAAGAGGATACAGAACTGTCAGCTCTTAGGAAGAAGGTGGCTGAATTGGAGCTCTTATGCAAATCACCACCAGAGAGAGCAGTTTTACCCCCTGGAAGTGGGGGGCAACACAGGAAGACTCAGAAAAAGCTGTTTCCTGAGGATTCACCCCACCGAGGGGACTGCTTTAAATGTGGAAAGCGGGAGTGCCCTGCGAATTCCATGGAGGTGGATGTGGAGGTGCTGGCAACCGAGCTCGAGGAGACTCAAATGACCAGGTCTTACAAGCGAAGGAAGACCCGGCCTACACATAGTCTATCTGTAGGGGCCAAGATTGGGCCTAAATCTTTGATACACGTACAAGTGGAAGGAATTCATGCTTCAGCATTGCTAGATACAGGTTCTCAAGTCACCATTATCTACAGAGACTTCTATGAACGTCATTTGAAACACATTCCTATGGAACCTGCAGGAGAGTTTCAGCTATGGGGCGTTGGGTCGCAAGCTCAACCTGTGGAGGGATGCATAAAAGTGACCATAACTATTCCCCAGTTAAATACCGGGATGATATGTCCTATGGAGCTGGAAGCTTTGATATGCCCTGCAGCCAAGAAAGTGTGTGCCCCAATAATATTGGGTACTAATGCAAAGATGGTAGAGGATGTATTCAGGGCCTATCTGACAGAAGTGGGAGATGTCTCCCTAGACCGACTGATGGAGGTCAGCCCTGTCCTAGGAAAAGAGTGTCGACGACTAGCCCTTGAAACAAAACCAGGGTTGTGCCACTATTCAGGAACAGAACCTGCATTTGTGAAGCCTGGTGAGACTAAAACCTTACGAGCCATAGCCTCAATGCACCATGAAATGTTGGGGGGAACTGGACAATACCTTATTGAGTCTCTGCCTGAAGAGGATCAGAAGAAGGGGTGGACTCTCATACCTGAGATAAAAGATTGGCGAAAAAGGTGGTGTCGGAGCTTTCCTGTGATGGTACAGAATTTAACCCCCACGGAAATCCGGATTGATCGTCATCAAACGATTGGTGTAATACACCTTTTAGATCAAGTTTCGTCCATCATGTCTGTGAGTGCAGAACAGAAGGATTATGTGAAAGCACCTTTAGATTTTGATCTAGAAGATTCTCCCCTACCACAGCAGTGGAAAGACAGCCTTCGTTCAAAACTGGCCACCCGAGAGGGAGTGTTCTCCAGAGCAGAGATGGACGTGGGGTGTTCTAAGAGTGCCACCCATGCTATAAGACTTGCTGATCCTACTCCCTTCAGAGAAAGGTCAAGAAGAATACCCCCTCGAGATGTGGAAGATGTCCGGGACATACTCCAACAGATGGAAGGAGCAGGCATCATCACAGAGTCCCGGAGCCCCTATGCCTCACCTATTGTGGTAGTGAGGAAAAAGAATGGTTCAG
Organism: Pelobates fuscus; assembly: GCF_036172605.1. NCBI lineage: Eukaryota > Metazoa > Chordata > Amphibia > Anura > Pelobatidae > Pelobates > Pelobates fuscus. The sequence goes on from NC_086326.1 coordinate 806,528, forward strand.
TTCGGCTATGTGTGGACTACCGTACTCTGAACAAGAGAACTGTGCCAGATCAGTACACTTTGCCCCGGATAGAGGATCTTCTGAACGCCCTATCTGGCAGCCAGTGGTTCAGTGTGCTTGACTTGAGGTCTGGATATTATCAGGTACCTATGAAGAAGGAGGATCAGGAAAAGACAGCTTTCATCTGCCCCTTGGGGTTCTTCCAGTTTACCAGAATGCCACAGGGAATCACAGGAGCTCCTGCTACTTTTCAGAGGCTGATGGAGAAAACTGTGGGGGATATGAATCCCAAAGAGTGTTTAGTGTATCTAGATGACCTAATTGTTTTCGGGAAGACACCAGAGGAGCATGAACAAAGATTGCTAAAGGTGTTGGATCGACTGCAAGCTGAAGGCCTGAAGCTATCAGTGGACAAATGCCGATTTGCCCAGAACTCTGTCACTTATGTGGGGCACATAGTCTCCGCTGAAGGAGTAGCCACAGATCCTGCTAAAATTGAAGCAGTGTTGAATTGGCCAAGACCAAATAACATCAGTGAGTTGCGGTCCTTCTCGGATTCTGTGGTTACTACCGAAGGTTCGTGAAAGACTACTCAAAGATTGCTGAAGATTACCTCTGACGTAAAGGGTGTTAAGGCACCATATCCTAAAGACCCCTTTGGAGAGAAATGGACTTCAGGATGTGAAGATGCCTTTCTGACACTGAAGAAGAGACTTACAGAAGCTCCTGTCTTAGCCTATGCAGACCCTGAGAAACCATATATCCTCCATGTGGATGCCAGCATGGAAGGCCTAGGGGGTGTACTGCACCAAAGTTATCCAGAAGGATTGAGGCCGGTGGCTTACATAAGTAGAAGTCTTACAGGTGCTGAGAAAAACTATCCAGTCCATAAATTGGAATTTCTGGCACTCAAGTGGGCCATCGTGGATAAGCTGCATGACTATTTGCATGGAGCAACATTCGAAGTAAGGACTGACAACAATCCACTTACCTACATCCAGACTACAGCTAAGCTGGATGCCACAGGACATAGGTGGTTGGCTGCCTTGTCAAGCTACAGTTTCCGCCTGAAGTACAAGCCTGGGCCCAAGAATATCAGCGCAGATGCCCTGTCCCGCAGACCTAGACTCCCTCCTCACCAAGAAGAAGAGGAGTGGGAAGAGATCCCTGGGCCGGGGGTAGGAGCCTTTTGTCAGATGTATGTGGTGGCCGAGAGTCAAGAAGAATTTGCCGAGCTAAGGGGGATAGACTCCATTAGCCACTCTCCAGAAGCTGTGCCTGAGGTGTTCCATGCTCCAATCATGCTTCAACAGTGGCCCAGTATAACCACAGAAGACAAGAGGAAGGCTCAAGCGCAGGACTGGTATATTGGGATAGTTATCAGAGCAATAAAGACTGAGAATCCTAAATTGCTGACTTCTCTACCTGTGAGTCAAAGAGAATTATACCGAAGAGAATGGAGCCGACTACATCTCGAAGATGGAGTACTCTATAGGGTCGTGAAGTATCATGATCACCCCGATAGAAAACAATTGGTACTACCGCACAGATACCGTGGCATGGTCCTGAGAGCTCTCCACGATCAACATGGGCATCTCGGGGTGGACAAGACCTATGGCCTAGTACAAGATCGGTTCTATTGGCCTCGCATGAGGGAACATGTCGAGCAACATGTAAAGACATGCAGGAGGTGTATCCAGAGGAAGACCCTGCCTGTGAGAGCTGCCCCTATGGGTCATCTGAAAAGTGCGGGACCCATGGATCTTGTGTGCATGGACTATCTCTGCATTGAGAACGATACAGCGGGAATTGGAAATGTGCTGGTGGTAACGGACCATTTCACCAGATATGCTCAAGCCTTCCCCACTAAAGATCAAAAGGCTGTGACTGTAGCCAAAGTCCTTTGGCAGAAGTATTTTATTCACTATGGATTACCCAATCGGATACACTCTGATCAAGGTAGAGACTTTGAGAGTAAGTTGATCAAGGAGCTGTTGGGCATGTTGCAGGTGCAGAAGTCCAGAACCACACCTTATCATCCGGAGGGTGATGCACAGCCAGAACGGTTCAATAGGACCCTCCTAGATATGCTAGGGACTCTCAAGCAAGTCGAGAAGCGGTCTTGGAGTAAACATGTGGAAGCCATGGTCCACGCATACAACTGTACAAGGCATGAATCTACAGGGTTCTCACCCTATTTCCTAATGTTCGGAAGAGAAGCTCGATTGCCGATAGATGTCCGTTTGGGAGTGTCTCCTGATGGAATAGATTCAACTTCACACTTTCAATATGTGAGGAACCTCAAACAAAACCTTCATCGGGTCTATGAGTTGGCCACCCAAGCAGCAGCAAAAATGGAAGAACGGAACAAAAGAAGATATGATGCTAAGGTGAGATATCGGGAGATTCAAGCAGGGGATAAAGTTCTTCTCCGGAATCTAGGTGTGCCTGGAAAACACAAACTGGCTGACAGATGGAAGGATACCCTGTTTGAGGTTGTGTCCAAACTGGAAGGACTACCAGTGTACAACATTAGGGGCCCGGAGGGCCGAATAAAGGCTTGGCATAGAAACCATCTGCTTCCAGTTGTGTATGCTGATGAAGAGGAAGAGAGTAGTGAAGAACTGGAGGAAAACCCAACAGAGAGTCCTAGAAATGGGGCAGAGGAGCCCCCGGGGACTCCCAGTGCAGAGGATCAGTGGTGGTCATCACCCGCTGAAGAAACAGAGCAATTGCCTCCTTTAACTCCTGTGGTTTCACAAAGTTCCGGAACCTCTCCTGGGTCACTAAGTTCTCCAAGGTTGAATCCAGAAAGTCCATGTTTTGTGCCTGGAACTTCCCTTAGAGACTCTACTTCGAGGGCAGGAGTCGAAGTTCCACAGTTGATGTCCCAAGATCCTCTCCCCCAGCGAGAACTGAGACACAGCACCAGAGTGCGGCAACCCCCTAGGACCCTAGTTTATGACAATATAGGAGAGCCCAGTTATGCCCCGCTGACACAAGCCGCATCTAAAATGGCCATTTTCCTACATGCACTAGCTGAAGTGGTAAATGTTAGTGACTCTTTACCCTAAATAACTAGCTAGCTAGGATGTTACTGTGCTAACTGTACTGTAGGTATGCTAAACCTTTCTCTGTTTAATTTTTGTTCAGCTCCCTGGCTAGGACTTGCCAGTGGAAGGCAAGTATTTTCAAGGGGGAGCATGTAACCCTGTGAAGTTACACAGACTGCATTATCTGAAATGCCCAGTAGATGGCACATGGCCCCAGTATGTTGTTAATAAAACATTGAGCATTGATCACATGACTTGCTGAAATCAGTGGGAGGAGTGTGGCATCATCAGTTCCTGGGAGGTTTTCCTGCACAGCTCTGGGGAAGGAGGGCCTAAAAGGATTCTAGAAGGATGACATGCTGAGCTGAAATGGAGGACATGTGAGAGACTGTAAAAAGAGATGGAACCTGGCAGAGAGAACTTGTTTCACCCAAGATCACACCAGATGAGAGAGGGACCTGCTGGCAAAGACAAGCATTGAGCCCAGACGTTTGGTGAATCCAGTGAGAGGAGACTGCTACTGACTACCTGGTTAATTGTGTTGTGAGGGTAAGCCAAACCTCTCCCTGTATCACCACAGGGCACCTGTCTTCTCACTCACAGTAAAGACTCTGAGGTCCCGTACAGACATTACACATCTGAGGCTGTGTCAGTGACTCTGTGGAGCAGGACTTATTAGGGCCCCAACTCTCCTATGTGCACCAACGGCCGCTAGGGCGAAGATCAGGGGGTGGGACGCAGGTGTGCTGGTGGGTGAGTGGGGAAAATCCACATTTGCATTGTTATCTGTTACGCCATTGTATTTTCCTATGTGTGTCGGTTCAATTGCTATTTACCATATAAAGTTAGTTCCAGTTAGGCTGTGTCAGTCTTATTGCACCAAGTATGTTCCCAGTGGGACCCCACATCCCTACCCCGGATGTTCCACTGGGTGGAGGCGCTGCCGCAGACATGTACCCCAGCTCCCAGATAGCGGAGGCTCAGGATCCGCCTGTCAGGCATAGTGAATTAACTAGGTTTAAGGACCCCAAAGACACTAGGGGGCATCCCCAAAACCCCGTTACAGTCTTAATAATTTTTCTTGTATATTTGAACTTAATAAAGTATATGTTTTAAAATTTAATCTAGACTCTGAAGTATCCACCCTGTACTCCAAGGACACCTGTCCTTGGATTACACCTTTTTAGTGTTGTAGATGTGAAACAATATTACAAATGACCAATGTAGTAAATTCGAATCAAAGTTCCATTTGCAAAAACGGTTCTATTTGACTCTCAGATATGAAGTGCATGCCACAAATTTACTTTTTAGCCCCCCAAAAATGTGAATTAGTCAAACTGCAGTTGTAACCACAGTATTTGACGGTTTTATTTGACTCTCAGATATGAAGTGCAGGCCCCAAATGTACTATTTAGCGCCTTATAAAATTGAAATGTTTAAAAATGCGCTGTAACCACAGTATTTAACTGTTCTATGTGTCTCTCAGATATGAAGTGCACCGCAGGCCGCAAATGTACTATTTAGCAGCAAAAAAATGAGAATTTTTTAAACTGCGCTGTAAGCACAGCATTTGATAGTTCTATTTGTCTCTCAGATATGAAGTGCACCGCAGGCCGCAAATATACTATTTAGCAGCAAAAAATGAAAATTTTTAAAACTGCCCTGTAAGCACAGTACTTGACGGTTCTATTTGACTCTCAGATATGAAGTGCAGGCCCCAAATTTACTATTTAGCACCTAAAGAATTTGAATGTTTAAAACTGCTATGTCACAGCAGTATTTGACGGTTCTATTTGACTCTCAGATATGAAGTGCACGCCACAAATTTACTTTTTAGCCCCCAAAAAATGTGAATTAGTCAAACTGCAGTTGTAACCACAGTATTTGACGGTTTTATTTGACTCTCAGATATGAAGTGCAGGCCATAAATGTACTATTTAGCAGCTAAAGAATTTAAATGTTTAAAAATGCGCTGTAACCACAGTATCTCAGATATGAAGTGCACACCACAAATTTACTTTTTAGCCCCCCAAAAATGTGAATTAGTCAAACTGCAGTTGTAACCCCCGATTTGACGGTTTTATTTGACTCTCAGATATGAAGTGCAGGCCACAAATTTACTATTTAGCAGCTAAAGAATTTAAATGTTTAAAAATGCGCTGTAACCACAGTATTTGACTGTTCTATTTGTCTCTCAGATATGAAGTGCACCGCAGGCCGCAAATGTACTATTTAGCAGCAAAAAAAATGTGAATTTTTAAAACTGCGCTGTAAGCACAGTATTTGACGGTTCTATTTGACTCTCAGATATGAAGTGCAGGCCCCAAATTTACTTTTAAGCACCTAAAGAATTTGAATTTTTAAAACTGCTATGTCACATCAGTATTTGACGGTTCTATTTGACTCTCAGATATGAAGTGCACCGCACTATTTAGCACCAATGTAATGTAACAGTAGTATTTAAGGGTATCGGACTGCAAGAAATGCAGTACACAAATGTACTATTTAGCACCCCAAAAATTGCAGTATTTAAAAATACCTAGATGTTGCCCACTGAGCTACCAGAACAGGATTAAAGTAATGTGCTGGCACACATGCAGTTGCAAGTGCACTGCACTCTCTGTGGCGCTGGGCTCAGGGCAGGGTACAAAAATGTAGTATAGCACCGACAAAAATCTGTCCCTCACAGCTGCAGCATCCTGTCCCTACACTAATAGGAGCTCATGTGCGTGCGGCGCTACATGACTTCAGCGTATCTATAGAAGCTGGATCACATGCTGCACTGGCCAATCACAGCCATGCCATTAGTAGGCATGGCTGTGATGGCTTCTAAGGGCACACGAGTCAAATGCTTGTTGATTGGCTGCCCTGCAGCTTTTCAAAACGTAATGTTAGGTAGAACCCGAACTTTACGGTCCGGGTTCACTCAACTCTATTAATAACCCTCTATAATGTGTTACTACTCTCATTCTCCCATCAGCAGCTAAAAAGTACCTCAATCCCCCCCCCACCCAGCTCCTTCCATGCTACCCAACCCACCCCCTAGTCCATTCTATACTTCTCAATACCGCCCAGACTATTCCATCTGTGTCCTAATATCACCCCAGGCCCTTTCATGTGTGTCTTAATATCCCCCCAGGCCTATCCATGTGTGTCTTAATATCCCCCCAGGCCTATCCATGTGTGTCTTAATATCCCCCCTGGCCCTTTCATGTGAGTCTTAATATCCCCCCAGGCCCATCCATGTGTGTCTTAATATCCCCCCAGGCACTTCCATGTGAGTCTTAATATCCCCCCAGGCCCTTCCATGTGAGTCTTAAATTCCCCCCCCCCTCCCCAGGCACTTCCATGTGTCTTAATATCCCCCAAGGCACTTCCATGTGTGTCTTAATATCCCCCAGGCACTTCCATGTGTGTCTTAATATCCCCCCAGGCCCTTCCATGTGAGTCTTAATATCCCCCCAGGCACTTCCATGTGTGTCTTAATATCCCCCAGGAACTTCCATGTGTGTCTTAATATCCCCAAGGCACTTCCGTGTGTCTGTTAATATCCCCCCAGGCACTTCCATGTGAGTATTAATATCCCCAAGGCCCTTTCATGTGAGACTTAATATCCGCCAGGCACTTCCATGTGAGTCTTAACATCCCCCCCAGGCACTTCCATGTGAGTATTAATATCCCCAAGGCCCTTCCATATGAGACTTAATATCCCCCAGGCACTTCCATGTGTGTCTTAATATCCTCCAGGCACTTCCATGTGTGTCTTAATATGCCCACAGGCACTTCCATGTGTGTCTTAGCACTTCCATGTGTGTCTTAATATCCCCCCAGGCACTTCCATGAGTTTCTTAATATTCCCCCAGGCCCTTCCATGTGTGTCTTAATATCCCCCCAGGCCCTTCCATGTGTGTCTTAATATTCCCCAGGCCCTTCCATGTGAGTCTTAATATCCGCCCAAGCCCTTCCATGTGAGTCTTAATATCCCCACCAGGCACTTCCATGTGTCTTAATATCCCCACAGGTACTTCCATGTGAGTCTTAATATCCCCCCAGGCACTTCCATGTGTGTCTTAATATCCACCAGGCTCTTCCATGTGCGTCTTAATATCCCCCCAGGCCCTTCTATGTGTGTCTTCATATCCCCCCAGGCACTTCCATGTGACTCTTAATATCCCCCCACTTCCATGTGTCTTAATATCCCCCCAGGCCCTTCCATGTGTGTCTTAATATCCCCCTAGGCACTTCCATGTTTGTCTTAATTTCCCCCCAGGCACTTCCATGTGTGTCTTAATATCACCACAAGCACTTCCATGTGACTCTTAATATCCACCCAGGCCCTTCCATGTGTGTCTTAATATCCCCCCAGGCACTTCCATGTGTGTCTTAATATCCCCCAGGAACTTCCATGTGTGTCTTAATATCCCCCCAGGCCCTTCCATGTGAGTCTTAATATCCCCCAGGCACTTCCATGTGTGTCTTAATATCCGCCCAAGCCTTCCATGTGTGTCTTAATATCCCCCCAGGCACTTCCATGTGTGTCTTAATATCCCCCAGGAACTTCCATGTGTGTCTTAATATCCCCCCAGGCTCTTCCATGTAAGTCTTAATATCCCCCCAGGCCCTTCCATGTGTGTCTTAATATCCCCCCAGGCACTTCCATGTGTGTCTTAATATCCCCCAGGCCCTTCCATGTGAGTCTTAATATCCCCCCAGGCACTTCCATGTGCGTCTTTATATCCCCCCAGGCACTTCCATGTGTGTCTTAATATCTCCCCTGCCCCCAGGCCCTTCCATGTGTGTCTTAATATCCCCCAGGCCCTTCCATGTGACTCTTAATATCCCCCCACTTCCATGTGTCTTAATATCCCCCCAGGCACTTCCATCTGAGTCTTAATATCCCCCAGGCCCTTCCATGTGTGTCTTAATATCCCCCCAGGCACTTCCATGTGTGTCTTAGTATCCCCCAGGCACTTCCATGTGTGTCTTAATATTCCCCAAGTCACTTCCATGTGTGTCTTAATATCCCCCCAGGCACTTCCATGTGAGTCTTAAAATTCCCCCAGGCACTTCCATGTGAGTCTTAATATCCCCCCAGGCACATCCATGTGTGGCTTAATAACCCCCCAAGGAACTTCCATGTGTGTCTTAATATCCGCCCAAGCCTTCCATGTGTGTCTTAATATCCCCCCAGGCATTTCCATTTGAGTCGTAATATCCCCCCAGGCCCATCCATGTGTGTCTTAATTTCCCCCCAGGCCCTTCCATGTGTGTCTTAGCACTTCCATGTGTGTCTTAATATCCCCCCAGGCACTTCCATGTGTGCCTTAATATCCCCCCAGGCACTTCCATGTGACTCTTAATATCCCCCCAGGCACTTCCATGTGTGCCTTAATATCCCCCCAGGCACTTCCATGTGACTCTTAATATCCCCCCAGGCCCTTCCATGTGTGTCTTAATATCCCCCCAGGCCCTTCCATGTGTGTCTTAATATCCCCCCAGGCCCTTCCATGTGTATCTTAATATTCCCCCAAGCACTTCCATGTGTGTCTTAATATTCCCCAAGGCACTTGCATGTGTGTCTTAATATTCCCCAAGGCCCTTCCATGTGTGTCTTAATATCTCCCCAGGCCCTTCCATGTGTTTCTTAATACCCCGCAGGCACTTCCATGTGTGTCTTAATATCCCCCCAGGCACTTCCATGCAGGGGAGGTCTGGCAGCCTTAGGCCTGGGGGGGCAAATCCAGTCAAGTGGCCCATTGCACCAAGAGTCTTTATATCCCCCCAGGCACTTCCATGTGTGTCTTAATATCTCCCCTGCCCCCAGGCACTTCCATGTGACTCTTAATATCCCCCCAGGCCCTTCCATGTGACTCTTAATATCCCCCCACTTCCATGTGTCTTAATATCCCCCCAGGCACTTCCATGTGTGTCTTAGTTTCCCCCCAGGCCCTTCCATGTGTGTCTTAGCACTTCCATGTGTGTCTTAATATCCCCCCAGGCACTTCCATGTGTGCCTTAATATCCCCCCAGGCACTTCCATGTGACTCTTAATATCCCCCCAGGCCCTTCCATGTGTGTCTTAATATCCCCCCAGGCCCTTCCATGTGACTCTTAATATCCCCCCAGGCACTTCCATGTGTATCTTAATATTCTCCCAAGCACTTCCATGTGAGTCTTAATATTCCCCAAGGCACTTCCATGTGTGTCTTAATATTCCCCAAGGCCCTTCCATGTGAGTCTTAATATTCCCCAAGGCACTTACATGTGTGTCTTAATATCTCCCCAGGCCCTTCCATGTGTTTCTTAATACCCCCCAGGCACTTCCATGTGTGTCTTAATATCCCCCCAGGCACTTCCATGCAGGGGAGGTCTGGCAGCCTTAGGCCTGGGGGGGGGGGGCAAATCCAGTCAAGTGGCCCATTGCACCAAGAGTAGAGTAAAAACACCTTTCCCATGTGATTGAAAGGGGGGGGGGGGCAGTCACCTTAACAGACACTCGATGACAGGCACACACACACACTTGCTGATTTGGCACAAACTAAAAAACACACACTTACTGACAGGCACATGCACACACTCGCTGACAGGCACACAGACAAACAGAAAGACACACTCTTACAGGCATACTGACTCAGACATACTGACATACTGGCGTGCACATACACACAGACATACTGGCGCACACACAGACAGACATACTGGGGCACACACACACACAGAGTTATACTTGCACACAGACAGACATACTTGCACACACAGAGACATACTGGCACACACACAGACAGACATACTGGCACACACACAGACAGACATACTGGTACACACACACACAGACATACTGACGCACACACACACACAGACAATCTGACACACTGACACACACAGAGACATACATACACACACATACACCCAAACCTTACACTTTTAAAACCAGTAGACAGGAGCTGAGTAAGGGGACAGGGCTGTAGTGGGGGGACAAGGGCTGAGGAAGGGTGAAAGGGGCTGACTAAGGGGACAGGGCTGAGGAGGGGGGGACCAGGGCTGAAGAAGGGTGAAATGGGCTGACTAAGGGGACAGGGGCTGAGGAGGGGGTACAGGGCTGAGGAAGGGTGACAGGGGCTGAGGAAGGTTGACAGGGGCTGAGGTAGGGGACAGGGGCTGAGGTAGGGGACAGGGGCTGAGGTAGGGGACAGGGCTAAGGTAGGGGACAGGGCTGAGGAGGGGGAACAGGGACTGGCTAAGGGGACAGGGCTGAGGAGGAGGAACAGGAGCTGACTAAGGGGACAGGGCTGAGGAGGGGGGACAGGGCTGAGGAAGGGTGACAGGGGCTGACTAAGGGGACAGGGGCTGAGGTAGGGGACAGGGCTGAGGTAGGGGACAGGGCTGAGGAGGGGGAACAGGGGCTGGCTAAGGGGACTGGGCTGAGGAAGGTGGACAGGGCTGACTAAGGGGACAGGGCTGAGGAGGGGGGGCAAGGGCTGAGGAGGGGGGACAAGGGCTGACTAAGGGGACAGGGCTGACTAAGGGGGGACAGGGGCTGACTAAGGGGGACAGGGGCTGGCTAAAGGGACAGGCACTGAGGAGGGGGGACAGGGCTGAGGAAGGGGGACAGGGCTGAGGAAGGGGGACAGGGCTGAGGAAGGGGGACAGGGGCTGAGGAAGGGGGACAGGGGCTGACTAAGGGGACAGGGGCTGACTAAGGGGACAGGGGCTGAGGTAGGGGACAGGGGCTGAGGAGAGGGAACAGGGGCTGGCTAAGGGGACAGGGCTGAGGAGGGGGACAAGGGCTGAGGAAGGGGACAGGGGCTGACTAAGGGGACAGGGCTGACTAAGGGGGGACAGGGGCTGGCTAAGGGGACAGGGGCTGAGGATGGGAATAAAAAAAAACTAAAGTGTATTTTCCCCCTCCCTGAGTCTTACCTTTGACCAGGAAGGGGTGGGCAGCAGCCAGCAGGAGCAGCAACCAGCAGCAGTCAGTGAAGTCGGCCTCTCCTGATGAGGGGGCGTGACTTGCTCTGCTCTTTTCCCAGACTCCCCAGCGGTCCTGTGAGAAGAGCAGTGAAAGTCACGCCCCCTCCTCCTGACATCATCAGGAGAGGCCGGCCCACTCCACTGGCTGCCAGAGGCAGGGCCAGAGTCAGAGGCAGGGGATTCAGATTTTCCTTTTTTTGCTGGATGTGGGCAGCCCTGGCCCCTGGGTTTAGGGCGGCCTGGGGGGCAATTGCCTCCCTGCCCCCCTTCCCAGCCCGCCCCTGCATAAATTACATGTGGAGATTGATTTGGTATGCTATTTTATAGAGATTTTTTTTTTATAGAGATTGTATCAAGTCCTTTCCTTTTTTTTATTAATTTATCATCATAATTTATTCCGTTATTTTCCTTTTGAACAAAATAACATATATGGAATTATCTTAATTTTAATGGTTTCAAGTGTGGTAGAGGCACTTATAGTAATTGAATTGCACTTTGATTAATTTGCACTAAATGTTTAGGATATATGATCAAATAAGTCTATTTTGAATAATACTGGTCACAAATTACAACTGTACATATGATCTACAGAGACTTGTTTCTAATAATATTCTATTTGTAGTGGTTTCTTTAAAAGATGAGATCCTTTTGATTGGGGAGTGTGGAACTTTCAAATGACCCGATGTAGGATCCTTGGACAGAATCAACCCCGGAGCGCAAGAGCAGATGGAGCGCAACGGGGAAGTGACATAATTGGAATACACGGAAGTGCCGAATGAAACACATACGGCACACAGACGTTACACGATCAGCGTAACAAGATTAGAAACAGCTGATTTGGATCCTGGAGAACACCCAGGACACGATCGATCACCAGGACAACTGGCACCTATACATAGGGAACTCTGGTGGGTGGAAATCAGGCGGCATTTTTTACTGCATGTTATTTGTTTTATATAACCAAAGGTCCCTGAGGAAGTTCTTCTAACAGAATGAAATGCATCGGACCAGGCCTATAATGTTATCGTTATTGATTTTTTATTTCCAAATAAAGGAATTTTTATATCACCTGATTCCTGCTCCTTTTGGCTTCTGAACTTCATAACCAACAGGAGGATAAGAAGCTTCTTTTAGCTCCCTATTGCCATTGGGGGAGGCAGCTATAAGGCGACATCTTGTGAGTGCAATAAATTACGTGTCTATTCGATACATTTTAACTGTATTACACTATGTATCTTTAATTGTATTTTTTAGGTTGTACAGCTGTATCCCTTTGTGTGTGTATATATATATATACATACAGTAATTTATGCGGTACCTGTCTGGGAGGGTTATCCAGGGAAGCTGTAACATTATTAAGCTAAGTTGTGTTTACTTATGACATATGATCTCTGATCAGATGAAGGCTTTTGAGATCATGGTTATGAAGGATGTTAATAAAATTAAGAAAACTACCCCTTACCAGCTAAACATATCCCGGAAAGAACAAAAAACAATTAAGGAGATGAGTAAAAACAAGGACATTGTAATAAAACCGGCGGATAAGGGGGGAGGATTGTTATTTTTAATAAAGAGCACTATATTAAGGAAGCGGACAAAATCCTGTTGGACCCACTGACGTATCGACAGTTACCATCAAATCCAATGGGTGAAATACAAAAAAAGTTTGAGAAATACATCCTCAAAGGAAAAGAATTAGAAATTATTAATGAAAAAGAAGTTGATTATCTGTCCATTGACTATCCCAAAGTACCGGTGCTCTACCACCTACCGAAGGTGCATAAAGACCAGCACAATCCACCAGGCAGGCCGATTATATCGGGTATTGACTCGGTATCCACACGGATATCTGAGTATATCGATATCATGTTACAACCCTTAGTGGTGAAAACCCCGTACTACCTGAAAGACACCATCAATATGCTACAAGTATTAGAACAGACTGAGTGGCAAGAAGGGAATGTCCTAGTCACATGTGATGTCAGCTCGTTATACAGTGCAATCCCCCATAACAAAGGACTAGAAGCAGCTAAATACTTTTTAGAAAAGTCATCTTTTAAGAAGGAACAAATAGAGTTCATTTTAGAAGGGATTTTACTCATTTTAACCAACAATTTTTTTTGGTTTCAGGATCGTTTTTACCTACAGATCTGCGGTACGGCGATGGGCACCAAGTTCGCCCCCAGTTACGCTAATTTGTTCATGGCATACTGGGAAGAATCTTTTATCTCTAGTGACCATGAATGGAGGGCGAACTTGGTGTCCTACCGCAGGTATATAGACGACATATTTTTTATCTGGACAGGCAGTAGCTGTGAACTAACAAGGTTTTTAGAATTTCTTAACACTAATGATTGGGGCGTTAAATTATCCAGTGATGTGAGTAACAACAACATAAATTTTTTAGATTTGAATATCTATATAAAAGAATCGCGTATTTTCACTAGAAACTACTTCAAACCGGTGGACTCCAACAGCTACATCAACAGAACTAGTTGCCACCACAAGCCCTGGCTAACCAATGCCCCTAAAGGGCAATTTAAAAGAATCAGGAGGAACTGTAGAGAAGAAACAGAATATATCAAACAGGCCGAGTACATAAAACAACAGTTCATAGAGAAAGGGTATGACGAGGACGCCCTGAGGAAAGATATGGAAGAAGTTAGACTCCTGGAAAGAAGCCAGCTTTTAAAATATAAACCTAAAACAGTGACACACAATTGCAATGAAGTCCCTTTTATTAGCAAATATAATGGAAACACCAGAAAAGTACAGAAAGCAATCAACAAACACTGGCACATTCTGAAGGACGACCCCATACTTAAGGATATTTTACCTCCCAAACCAAGAATGATTTTTAGAGGCACCAGCAATCTGAAAAATGCGCTGGTTAGAAGTAATTTAGAAACTACAACACCTAAGCACTTTATTAATAACTTGATAGGGTTTTACGGGTGTGGAGAGTGCCTACCATGTAGAGCCACTAAAAACAGAAAAAGACACCTTATAGATATAAGTGCAATAATAGGTCGATCGTACAAAATTAAAGATCACCTCACATGCCATTCGAAGGGAATTATTTACGTCCTAAAATGCCCCTGCAATCTCCTTTACATAGGAAGAACCATATGGCCCCTAAATGTACGGATTGCGGAACATGTCCGCAATATTAAAAAAGGTCTGGAAACGCATTCTGTTTCTCAACATTTTAAAACCCAACATAACCAGGACCCTATATGACTACTCTTTTGTGCAATAAAATTAGTTAAAAAGGACTGGAGGGGAGGCAACTACATTAATAAACTGGGTAAAGAAGAGATGAGATTTATTTTTAACTTCAACACCCTCATACCCAACGGCCTCAATGCAGATTTCGAAATATGTCATTTTTTATAACATCTTTTACCCTATATTCTGCTAGTATTATTACTAGTTAGATATATTGGGACGTTCTGCAACCTATATTTTAATTATTTATTTTTTATAAACGCTAGATATATGTTTATGCCTACATGCATTGTTTTTGGAGGGAAAAAAGGAAAAAAAAAAAAAAAAAGTTTTTTTTTTTTATTTTTTTTAAATATGCCTTAGATTCCGTTTAAGGAATCATACTATTTCCATTTGTACCTCATATTTGCCACTTAGTTAACTAGTCAGATGACTATGGAACTTGAAGACCTTACCAGTATCGAATACGAACAAGAGGCTAGATATTATCTTCAAAAGATATGTAGTAGTTATTTATTTAACAATACACTTTCTTTTTTTCCCTGTTAAAAGTTCTCCACAAAATTATTTACTCTTATTTATGCATTTATTACAAGTTTCCCACAACATTATCTACCTTTATGCATGTATTTTTAAATGCTGTATTTTTTAAATGCTCTATTTATAAAAGATGACACTTGCCAATTACCCTTTCAATAAGTATACTCTTTTCCCCATTGCCACCTATTTTTATCACTGACTTTATTCATGTATTTTCAGTCACTTATATGCTCTATTTATGAAGATCGCTAACCCTTTTTTTTTCCTTCATGTATTACACTAAGTGGATACTTGATTAGATATCCCCTATGTTCATTGGACTTTACAAAGAACAATAAAGTTGTTGATGATTTGGAACGCACATGCGTTCCAACAGCAGGACCGCGGACCGGAAGTGCGTCATGAACATGCGACCGGAAATGGGGATACCGGCGCGAACAAGGAAACAAGCATCCCCTGAAGTGGGTACATAAACAGAGCATCTGAAGGACACCCTTAGCAACTGAGGAAGCCCAGGACTTGGGCGAAACGCGTTTTGCAATCATTCTTTTTTATCCCACAGTGGACTTATTTACTTTACCACGATTTTAGTGGATTTTATCAAGTTTGTTGTTTTTATTTTATTTTACATTGTTGTATATCCACTTTTTACTCTATCAATAAAAGGACTTAGTCCCCAATTCTATATTGGTGTGGACATTCCTTTTTGAGATTTGCGGATCACCACCTGCACTTTGGAAGGGAGTGGGATCCCTTCTAACTATCCCACAGGCGTCTGGACTGAGCCATTTCCAATTGGCTCCCTCCTTGTGAGTACTGAGTTATTGTCATGCCTTAATTATAATATCCCCTTACTTCCTGGTTCCACGGAGCTTAGCCACACCTCTTCATGACCCGGTCTCCCTATTTAATCTGACCGCACCAGCTGATCGACGCTGGATTATTGAACTACGTTCCGTACTCACGAACCGGCTGCAACATCGTTGTGAAAGCCTTCTGTTACCGGACCGGACTGGAAGACTTCAAGTTCCCTTCACCTTCCTCATCTACGGCTAAAGCTGATCTCTATCCATGCAGGATAAACCGCCTCTGAGGAAATCTCGGGAACCAGTGTTCTATGTGCCGGAAGCTAAGTAAAACCTCTGTGATAAGCGTTACATCTCATAGCTGTTATTTCCTGTCTCCAAAGTCCTTCGTTAAAGCTAACCCGTTACAGCTAACTTCAACTCATACTTATCTCAGTTAGCTGCATCTATCTTACTTCAGTTAAAGTCTATGGAACAGCTATTGTAACTTCTTATCACCTAACTACTTAATACTACTAAAGGACTCTTGCTGCTTCAATTGTCATTTACTACTTAAAGCTACAGTGCATATAATTGTGGACTTCAGTTATCGTTTACTCCTTAAAGCTACAGTGCATATAATTGTGGACTTCAGTTATCGTTTACTACTTAAAGCTACAGTGCCTGTAAATTGGAATTAAAGTCAATACCATTTACTTTCTAATAAATATTCGAACTATAAGAAATCTGCAGTTGTGTTCCTTCATAACAAATGTTTAAACGTGACAGTTATATACTGTATGTTGAATCATTATTATACAGTACAATATTGCACTAGGTGCTTGTACACTTTTATCTCCACAGTTACTTCATCTACCTCAATACCATCATATTTTACCCTGAACCGAATCATTCCACCCACTGTATGTATATGATTTTCTGTGATTTTTAGTGTGGATAGAGAGGTTACCACACGGGTGTTTGAGTGTTTTTGGTATCTATTTGGGTAACACGCTGTGACTCTGTACTTTCATTTTTACTTATTTTTTCACCTATTGGTTTGTTGTACATAGCACTTTTGTGTAGTGGTTTTCGTATTATTGTTTTAAATTATGTTGAAAAAAGTGCAACGGGTAACTGCAGTAATGCAGAATGAAATTTAAAACATAATATTGGTCTGCGGTATTTTTTTACACAATTATTCCCGAATACCTAGTTCAATATGCAGACGTTTTCTCTCTATATATTGGTCTCTGTGGCGGGACAGCTGCCTGTTCGGGAATTGCTGTGTGATATTTCCCCGTGTATTGAACTAAAGAATAGAGAGAAAAAACAAAAGGGTGAACCATTTAGTAGGTGAACTCTTCTGAAATACGAGTGTGGTGGAACCAACCTCGCCACTGGGCATTGGAGAAGCCTGTTTGCCCGCCTCCTGTCTGCTGACTGTGGCCCCTGGGAGATTTTACCCTTTAAATACAGGATTTGGGCATGTTGTATTGTATTATGCTGCTACTGGCCCTTTAAGAACCATCTGGGGACATACTGTGGAGTTACTGGGTGACCACCATTTCATGTATCAGAGGCACATGGTGAGAACAATGGATGGCGGCCATTTTAACTCACAGACACTGTTGTGACTTTTCTACATGGTGCCATCTCGCCGGTATTTGGTGCACAAAGACATCGTGCAGTAGTTTTAAACTACAGAACATGGGACACATTATACAGTAATTATTTTTTATATAATCTGTATATGTTCTGCGGAATCTGCATTAAACTGTATCTTCCAAACTACTGAACGGATCTGGGTGAATTTTGGATATGTGGTTCACCCAGATCCCCCGGTTCTGAGGATATACTTAATGGAGTTATTGCATGTTTTGGGGTCCCTGTGATATGTTTTATAAAACTGTATTTAACTGTCTGTGATAATTATATTACCCATTGTGTTCAGTAATCATATCAAAGGCAGAGGGGGAGGATTTTGTGTGGGAGTGTCTGTGTGTATTGTACGGATTGATTGGTTGTATTTCAAAACCCTGTGGGCAGTACTATGTTTGTGGATTGGGAATAAAAGAGGCTGTATGTGCCAGTACAGTCAGTTCTGCTTGACCTCAAAACGATGTGTCGTCTCGTTATTGGGGGAGTTGGATTGTATGCTGATTGCCAGGAATGTAAGCTGATTGTATGCTTTTCCTGTTCAGCTGTTTACAGCATTCATATGCTTGAGAGCATTCGTATGCTTCTCCGGTTCGGTGGTTGTGGTGTCTGCTGCAGTGCTTGGAGTCCTCAGGAAGCGCTAGGAGCATCCTTTAACGGAGGTCCCCAGTCGGGGTGCCCGTCGATCCACTACAACGAGTAACCCAGATAAAACTTAACTTTTAATTAAAGGAACACTATAGTCACCTAAATCACTTTAGCTAAATAAAGCAGTTTTTGTGTATAGATCATTCCCCTTCAATTTCACTGCTCAATTCACTGTCATTTAGGAGTTAAATCACTTTGTTTCTGTTTATGCAGCCCTAGCCACACCTCCCCTGGCTATGATTGACAGAGCCTGCATAAAAAAATACTGGTTTCACTTTCAAACAGATGCAATTTACCTTAAATAATTGTATCTCAATCTCTAAATTGAACTTTAATCCCATACAGGAGGCTCTTGCAGGGTCTAGCAAGCTATTAACATAGCAGGGGATAAGAAAATCTTAATTAAACAGAACTTGCAATAAAGAAAGCCTAAATAGGTCTCTCTTTACAGGAAGTGTTTATGGAAGGCTGTGCAAGTCACATGCAGGGAGGTGTGACTAGGGTTCATAAACAAAGGGATTTAACTCCTAAATGGCAGAGGATTGAGCAGTGAGGCTGCAGGGGCATGTTCTATACACCAAAACTGCTTCATTAAGCTAAAGTTGTTCAGGTGACTATAGTGTCCCTTTAATATAGTGTAAAAAATTGATGTAATAAAAAATAAGAATAAGCAGAGTAAATATAGCTTCTGCTTAGATAGGAGTAAATAAAACTAAATCACATAAAGAAAAAATAAATAAAGTAATAAAGAAATAGAACCCTATTATTTGGATAACATAAAGAAATAACAAAAAAGAAAGAAATAAGAAGAATTGAATAATATCACTCTGTGAGTCAGTGGTAGTTAGAAGTGAGAGGAAATACTGCAAGAAGTAGATACAGAATAACAGCAAATGTAACTGCTAGCAAAAGTAACAAATGCTGCCAGTCTAATAAATAGGAGGGATACAGATAAACCCGGTTTGAATACTAGCAGGACGGCAAGCCCGGCAGGAGAGAAAGCTAAAAGTGGAGAGACTAGCTTCCCTACTCTGCTGTGCCTTCGAGGGCACCCCTTAAAAAATACTAATAACCACCTCCCCTCCTCTAAGTAGAGTAAATGCAGGAGGTTTAGAAATCACAGAACAAAAACTGGAATGAAGAATAGAAGAAAAAAAGGCAAATGAAATAAAAAATAAATATATATATATAAAAAATAATAATAAATCTTGTATGGATGGTATAGTCTGAATATATCAAAGCATGTCTTCCCTCATCATAGAAGCCACACCATACAAATAACGACCCGACGCGCGTTTCGCCGTTAAGGCTCTTCTAGGGGACATTATTAAGCTAAGTTGTGTTTACTTATTTTTTCACCTATTGGTTTGCTGTACAAAGCACTTTTTTATTTTTATTATTTGTTTTTATTGATTTTCAGTTCACTTAAGTACATTTTCAGTTACGATTGTTTACAATCATCAGTGAAGTGTTTGTACATAGAAAGATTACGTTGTAATTCACACAATTGCACTATTGTTTCAGCATAGTACTTTGTCTCCATTAGCAATAAAAACATGCAGCATTAACAATTGTAGAGTAACATTGAAAAAAGAAAAAACAGGGAACTGTGCGTTCTTTAGTTATTAGCGTTAGATTCGTTAGTGTTGTTGGTGATGCTGGTTGGGGCCAATTGGATACTCTCCGTCTCCCCGGCCAAAAATATACTTTTCCCTTTGTGTGTCTTTAATCACTGTCGTGTATCCTCATATACCCCTTTCTTTTTACCCCTTTTTGATCCCTGTGGTCTAATGAGGGCCTCTGGGTGTTAGTTAAAAATGTAAGCCATGGTTCCCATGTCAGGTGATAAAGGTCGTATTTATGGGAAAGAGAGGCCTGGCGTTCCTCCATTAGTCTGATCGTTTCCGTTTTCTGATTCAATTCCCTGGTAAAAGGGGGAGTTGTGTTCTTCCATTTGGCTGGGATTAAAAGGTTGGCTGCTGTTAAGAGGTGCATTATCATTGTTCTGGTATGTTTGGGCAGTCGAGCTGGTCCTAGCATGAAAATGAATGATTCTGGAGTGGCTGGTATGTCTACCCCTGTTATTGTTTTAATCATTTTCACTATTCTAGTCCAGAACTCCTGAATTACTGGACAGTGCCACCAGATATGTGCTGTAGTGCCTTTAGGCTGTTGGCATCTCCAGCACTCTGTGTTTAGGTATATGGTTTGTAATTTGGTGGGTGAGTAGTGCCATCTTGCAAGTCTTTTGCAATGACTTTCTTGGGTGTTCTTTGTAAAATGTGTGAGTTAGTGATATTGGTAGGTTTGAAGGGCGGTAGGGGAATGAGAAGTCACTATCTTGTCCAGAGGTTTGACCCATGCCCTTTCCAGGATGTTTGGCAGTTTCAGACCTGTGGATGTGTTGGGTGTTTGTAGGAAGTCAAATGATCTGGTTTGTAAAAACAAAATATTAGGTCGCGCCAAATAAATATTAAACAAAGCGTACTTACATAAAATAAATGAGATAAATTAAAGTCCTGATAAAATGTGTGAAGTAAAAATAGTCTGGCTGCTTTTTGAAGTATTTTATCACATTTTATTAAAGGAATATTGGCCCCTTAATTTGTACTTGTGCCATATACATTTTTTTATATATAGCAATTTTATTATTTTTTATTGATTCCTGACTCACCAAAGAATCCCAGGTGGGGATTATACCACCTACGCTACCATAGTGAGCAGCATTCTCTGCTCACTCCCATGTGAGTACTATACCTTTTAACATACTTATTTTTATTACCGCATAAAGAGAGCACTATTTGTTTCTGTTTTTCTCTCTCTCCATTTTGAGTCTGCTCGATGGTCGCGGATTTCACACAGGATTGCCGAGAGCTCCGCTACTGTGCAGCCATTCCGATCGGTGGTTGGCTCCGCCCCCTGTACATAGAACTTTTGTGTAGTGGTTTTCGTATTATTGTTTTAAATTATGTTGAAAACAATGCTACGGGTAACTGCAGTAATGCAGAATGAAATTTAAAACATAATATTGGTCTTTTTACACAATTATTCCCAAATACCTAGTTCAATATGCAGACGTTTTCTCTCTATATATATATATATTGGTCTCTGTGGCGGGACAGCTGCCTGTTCGGGAATTGCTGTGTGATATGTCCCCGTGTATTGTGTGCATTACTGCGTTTGACCTGTTCCCCGTTCAGAACAGCTCATACGAATAAGTTCCATGCGCCTCCCGAACAGGGATCCCCATTTAGAATGTTTATGTAGAACGTTCACACCTCACTAACGAGGTGTGAAAACCGCAAACCGCAGGAGAGGCCTCGGTGCATGCCAACTCTTTGCGTTGGCCCATTTGTTAGATGAACGCCGTCCAGGGGGAGCATTCACGGATTGCTTCTCGTCTCTGAACGAGGACTTCCCCAGTGCCCCTTGGAATGTTCGCTCCAATCAATTAGAACGTTTGCAACTTGCAACATAAGTGAGAAACCACAATAACATTTTGCAACAAGTGTGAAACCGCAAGGGAAGTTATTAATGAGTGCTTCCCCTGGGTGTCTGCCATTCGTTTAGACGAATGCCGACCAGGGTGAGCATTCTTATCCCAAAAGGAGACTATTCTTTTGCCTGATTTCACACAGGGACTTCACGAGCAGAGGAGGTTCACACTGGACACCATTGTGAAGGTCCATGAGACTGGTGGGGACATTCCTTGGGGACAATGGCAGTTTGGCGGGCTTTCTGTAACTGGGAGTCACAGAGGCTGGAAACTTTCCCGCGCTGGGACTCCCAGGTACAGAGGCTCATGGGATAAAGACCCCCTGGTCACGGAGGTGGCAAACCCTGATCGGCATTCGTCTGGTTGGCATTCGTCTAAACGAACGGCAGACACCCAGGGGAAGCACTCATTAATTACTTCCCTTGCGGTTTGCACTAATTACCGCATTTATCGGCGTATAACACGCACTTTTTCTCCCTGAAAATAGGGTGAAAATGATGTGTGCGTGTTATACGCCGATATACCATATTTACTTACCTGTCTTGAAGCGTGGGCCGGCTTCACAGCGCGCACCGCGGTACTGGAACTTCAATTTCAGGTTCCGGTTTCCGGCGGGACTGAAAGGAAGTGTGCACACTTCCTTTCAGTCCCGCCGGAAACCGGAACCTGAAATTGAAGTTCCAGTACCGCGGTGCGCGCTGTGAAGCCGGCCCACGCTTCAAGACAGGTAAGTAATTATGGGACAAGAGGGAAAGTGCACTAGGGGACACTATGGGAGGGGGGCAGTATGGGAGGGGGTGGAGAATACTATGGGAGGGGGGGGAAGAATACTATGGAAAGGGGGGAACACTATGGGAAGAGGGGGGTAACACTATGGGAGGGGGTGGAGAATACTATGGGAGGGGGGAGAATACTATGGGAGGGTGTGGAGAATACTATGGAAAGGGGGGGAACACTATTGGATGAGGGGGAGAATACTATGGAAAGGGGGGGAACTCTATGGGAGGGGGTGGAGAATACTATGGGAGGGGGTGGAGAATACTATGGAAAGGGGGGGAACACTATGGGATGAAGGGGGGAATACTATGGGAGGGGGGGAAATTTCCTGGAATTTCCTTCTGAAAATGTTATACGCCGATAAATACGGTAATTACTTCCCTTGCGGTTTCACACTTGTTGCAAAATGTTATTGCGGTTTCGCACTTATGTTGCAAGCTGCAAACGTTCTAATTGATTGGGGCGAACATTCCAAGGGGAACTTGGATGGCTGGAACTGGAGACAAAGGATCTAGAGTTCCTGTCCCACGCACAGGCCCCTGTCGGGGGGAGGACCCTGGTAGGGGAGACTGAATGGCGGAAACACGGGACAAAGGTTCCAGTTCCGTTATGTGACCCTCGGGAGGGAGAGGACCCTTGTCCTTATGTGTGTTCCACCCCTTGCGTGGGGAAAGTATAAAGCCGAGTGTGGTGAATAAAGTTTTCTTGTACCCCCAGGACTTTGTGTCGTCTGGTTACTGGGTGGGAAATGGGTCTCTCAATGTGATAATTGATTCCCTTCCAGGAACATGATGTGGCTGATGAAGGGCAACCGGTCAGGTTGCCAGCAGGCCTACTACAGTCTCCACTGCTGAGAAGTTCACACTGATATTTATTCATCATGCAGCACCATCAGCGTGGCAATCTGATTGACCCTAAATTAATTCTGCAGCATGACATTGTTCCAAAATATAAAGCCAAAGTCAGTAAGAAGGAGGAATTCTGGCCCCCTCCAGAACCTAGATACCTTGTTCTTAACATTGGGGCTCTCTGGGACTTAATGAAGAGCCAGAAGCAAATTACACTGTCTAAATCCAGAGAAACACTATGGTTAGTTCTCCAAGATGTTTGGAAGAGCCTAACTGCCGAGTTACTTACAAACCTGTGTGCAAATGTGGTTACAACAAATATTGATTTGATTTTGAATTTTTGTCTGTTCTTTGACTTTGCATTTTGTAATTCTTTCACACCTGCTTGAACCCCTTGCATATTTGTCTATTATTCTCTATAACAGGGGTAGGCAACCTACGGCACTAGTGCCATGCACGGCACTCAAGGCTGCTAGAGCCAAACAGGCTCTGGCCTATCAGGAGTCCCAGTACAACTTCAGATATCTGCTAATCCGAAAAGGTGGTGAAGGACAATCCTCAATTTATGCATTGCAGCACATAGAGGAAGTGATCACAGATCACTTCCTCCCAGCACTTGTGAATAGGAATCCACACTGTAGTAGAGCAGCTCGCAGTTGCTGTTGCAGCTCCTGTCCTTGACCTGTCCCTGGCCAGCCTGGCCCCCCACTGGAACCCAGGGAAGCCACTCACACTGCTAGATATACACAGAAATGCAGAATAACCCTCCCCTCATATAAATAATACTGACAGCCCACACACAAACATACACACAATCCGCACAAACGAAACACCACTAACAATCCACATACATGCACACAACCTCACATGCAATACCCCAAAAAGCCCCCACAAACTACCAAACACACACTGTGACAAATCCATCCACACACAATTGCACAAGCGGTCCCCATACACAGCCCACATTCATATGTATCATACACAATACCATAAACTACTCATGAACATAAACAATATAATAGCTCATATACGCTGGGCCATCTTTAACACGGGGCAAACTGGGCAGCTGCACCGTGAGCCCTGCTGGCCTCAACTATTTCTAACCCTCTGGCCAGTAATCTGCACACTAAGGAGGCCCACTGGGTGGCCCATGCACAAAGGACCACCTGGTGGGCTTCTGTCAGCAGGGGCCCGCCGCACACTGAGGCGCTTTAACAGCGCGAGCGGCCCCCTTGCTTTTCATGAGCAGGCTGAGAGGAAGTGATGGCCACGCATCACTTCCTCCCACAAAGAGAGGAGCGCGCAGGAAAGAAGAGTAGGCAGATTGGAGGGGGGGCTGGCTGAGAGCGCTAGACCCCAACTCCCAACACCTTCAACCACCAGCAGGAAAGGTAGGAAACTGGAGGGTGGGTTTTAAAGTGTATGTCTGTGTCAATATGTCTGTCAGCATGTCTGTGTGTCAGCATGTATGTGTGTCAGTATGTGTCAGTATGTCTTTGTGTGTGTCAGTATGTCTTTGTGTGTGTCAGTATGTCTGTGTCAGTATATCTGTGTGTGTCAGTATGTTTGTATGTCAGCATGTCTGTGTGTGTGTGCGCGCATTTCAGTGTGTATATATCTCTGTGGATGTATATGTGCATACATCTCAGCATTCACACACTAACACTACACACAAATACACCTCTGCATTCAAATCTCAACACTACGTACAAACACATGTCTGTGTTACACACCAAAATTATATGTAAATACACCCCTGCATTCAAAAAACAACACTACACAAATACATGCTTGCAATCACGCCAACACCACGTACAAACAAATTCCATACAAAAAGATATGGAAGGGCTGCGCCAAATAAGGGTAGATAGTCCAGTAAAGTATTGCTAGGGTGCCAATAGATGGTCTAGGATACTTGATAGAGTTCCTCTGTGGATGCGTCTAGTGTAGACCGTTCCGTATATGTAAATACAAGAGAGGTAGAGGCGACTAATGGTATAGTATGAAAGTTCAGGGTGTGATAGGTAACAAAATGTAGAGAACTCACATTCAAGAGAGCTATGGCCAGCTCTGGTGTGGATTGCGTACAGCGGTATAATCCCCGCTTATGGGATATGTAGGGAGGGGGTCTCCGTCAACACCGTCTGGTAGTCCAGAACTCGGAAAAGAAAGACAGAAAGCGACAATAGTGCTCTCAATTTTGATGTGGTTCAGTGTGCAGATAAGAAGAGGTAAAAAAACTCACATTTGAGGGAGCTGTGGATAGCGTACAGCGGTATAATCCCCGCTTATAGGATTTGTAGCGGCGATACGTCCGTCAGCACCGTCTGGTGATCCAAGGCTCCAATATAGAAAAATAAAAAGCAGCAATAGTGCTCTCAATTGTGATAGATTAAGAGAGTAGTAGAGGAAATAAAATAATACTCACAAAGATAGAGCAGAGGTACTGCTCTATGGATAGGCGCTGGTGGTATGATCCCCACCTAGGATTTCTTGGAGTACTGGAACTTTAAAATTGCCAGTGGAAGTAAAAGTAACCAGGAAAGGTTAAAATGCCAGGAATAGGTAAAAAAAGTTTAAAGTGCATAGAGAGTGCAATAAAAAGAGGATTGGTACAATAAAGTAGCCAAAAAACTTTTATTGATCTAAAATACACAATAAAATACAGAATTAATAACCATAAACGCGTTTCACCATAAGTGGCTTCTTCAGAATGGGATAAAAGTAGTAACCTGGCAGGGGTTGTTTAAATAGGGCTATGTTAATTTGAAAATTGCGCCAAAAGTGTAATTGGCCAATCAGAGACAATTTTTAAAAACACTTTTAAAAATTAGGATTCAAAAGTATGGGAGTGATGTTATAAGGGTGATGAGTCCATTTAAATTATTTAAATGTAAAAACTAGGGTGAGAAAGTTGTTTTTAAAAACAAAACAACAACAACAAAAAAAGGTTGTTTTATAAAGTTCATAAAAAAAAAAAAAACAGCAAAGGTTGTTTAATAAAGTTCAGAAAAAAAAATTAAACATAAGGAGATGGTTTAAAGGTACAGAGATACAGAGATTTATGTAAATGGAGTAATCATGAAAAGGGGGTAATATAATCCCAAACATAATGATTTAAATAGGGGTTACATTATACCCCAGAGTAATAATATATTACAGATGTTAAATGAAAATAATAGATAAAATAAAATAAAAATAAAAATACAAATAAATAAAAGATAACACAGAATGCAAGATACATAAATGGAAAGGCATAGATGAAAAAATTATTAAAAATTATTATTATGAGGGTTGGTTAGGTCCAAACATAAAGAATAAAATATTTAAACCAGATGGGGTAAGAGTTTTTAGATTAAAAACCCATTCCATCTCAGCTTTACCTAATATATTCTTAATGTTACCACCTCTCCATGGTATTATACATTTTTTTATGCCGATGCATTTTAGGTGTCTTATGTCGTTATTATGTGTACAAAAGTGTTTGGAGACTGAGTGATTCAGGTAGCCTTTTTTGATATTTCTACAGTGTTCACTCAGTCTCACTTTAAGGCTTCTTGTGGTCATGCCTACATACTGGAGACCACAAGGGCACTCCAGCAAGTAGATTACATTTTTGGTATCACAACTGATAAAATCTTTAATTTTATAGGTTTTGTTAGTAATATTTGATTTAAAACTGGTGGTTTTGGAAGGGACGGAGGGGTCTGTGTTTTTGCATACAATGCATCTTTTACATTTATAAAAGCCACTGGCATTGGGCATAAAATAATTAAAAGTAGGTTTGGTTTCTTTTGTAAAATTGGTGGTTAAAATGGATTTGAAGTTTGGGGCACCTCTAAAGACAACATTAGGTTTGTCAGGTATAATATTTTTAAGTATTTCGTCTTCTTTTAAGAGGTGCCAATGTTTTTTGATAATTTTTTTGACATGGCCACTTTTGTTATTAAAAATAACAGGAAGGGGCATGGGGTTGGTGGTGGGTTGGGTATTGTAAGTTAGGAGGTCTGCTCTATCTTTTTTGGTGATGGTATTTATAGTGGTGTTGAGGCGGGTTGGTGAGTAATTTTTCTCAATAAATTTTTCTTTTAGATAATTTGATTGTTTATTAAAATCTTCTATTTGGGAGCAATTCCTTCTGAAACGAACGCGTTTATGGTTATTAATTCTGTATTTTATTGTGTATTTTAGATCAATAAAAGTTTTTTGGCTACTTTATTGTACCAATCCTCTTTTTATTGCACTCTCTATGCACTTTAAACTTTTTTTACCTATTCCTGGCATTTTAACCTTTCCTGGTTACTTTTACTTCCACTGGCAATTTTAAAGTTCCAGTACTCCAAGAAATCCTAGGTGGGGATCATACCACCAGCGCCTATCCATAGAGCAGTACCTCTGCTCTATCTTTGTGAGTATTATTTTATTTCCTCTACTACTCTCTTAACCTATCACAATTGAGAGCACTATTGCTGCTTTTTATTTTTCTATATTGGAGCCTTGGATCACCAGACGGTGCTGACGGTCATATCGCCGCTACAAATCCTATAAGCGGGGATTATACCGCTGTACGCTATCCACACCAGAGCTGGCCATAGCTCCCTCAAATGTGAGTTTTTTACCTCTTCTTATCTGCACACTGAACCACATCAAAATTGAGAGCACTATTGTCGCTTTCTGTCTTTCTTTTCCGAGTTCTGGACTACCAGACGGTGTTGACGGAGACCCCCTCCCTACATATCCCATAAGCGGGGATTATACCGCTGTACGCAATCCACACCAGAGCTGGCCATAGCTCGCTTGAATGTGAGTTCTCCACATTTTGTTACCTATCACACCCTGAACTTTCATACTATACCATTAGTCGCCTCTACCTCTCTTGTATTTACATATACGGAACGGTCTACACTAGACGCATCCACAGAGGAACTCTATCAAGTATCCTAGACCATCTATTGGCACCCTAGCAATACTTTACTGGACTATCTACCCTTATTTGGCGCAGCCCTTCCATATCTTTTTGTATCTATCCACCGAAGGATCCGAGGGTTTTTCCTTCATTTGGGTTGCTGCCTACCTTGACTAATTTTGTGATTACTAGCGCTGAATTCTTTTTGTGTTTATCTAAATTCCATACAAAAACCTGTTTACATTCAAACACACAAAAACTGCTTAGTGCTAAATACAGACCTGCAAACATGGGTAAATGGTAGAGCCCCAGCTATCAATGCATTGATTGCACGACAGATGGGGATCTACCTTTTAATCACCCGTGCAACCCCCCAAAATTCTTGCACCTCTCTACTTTAAATCCGCCACTGCGTTGAGGTGGACGACGTGATTGCATGCCTGGGAAGGGGGGACAGGGTCCAGGGGGCCCTAAACAAATGCTTTGCCCAGGGTCCAGTCACTATTAAAGAAGGCCCTGCATATATGCACAAATACAACAATACAAAGCAATTACAGTAAAAATAACACAAGCAGAATACGGCAACATACACACCTTGATTAAAAAAAATAAATAGGACCGGCACGCTACGGGACATCACAATCCTATATCGGCACAATGCTGCTAAAAGGTTGCCTACCCGTGGTCTATAACATGTGAGATGCTTAGCGATATTGTTAGTCTGATTGACCAACTTTTGTTCAAGGGTACATACCTTGGTAATTTTATGTCAGGACCATACATCTAAAATTTAGATAAAGCCGTCTGTCAATGAACCCAAGAAAGAGGAAGGTTGCCAAAATAAACAATTACATTTCATAATATGGGTTTTTGCTGCTGGAAGATCTCCAGGAGGAAGAAAGGTGAGTAAACACGTGGGATGTTGGGTAATGTTTCCTTGTTCCCTGTGATTTCCTTATTGGATTTGATTTATTAAACAAAGTAACCTTTTCAGCTTCTAACAAGTGGTGAGTAATCTGCAGACACAGCTTCTGTTAGCATCCAACCTCGTGTTAGTAACCAATACTACAGCAGAGAAGATTGATAAACACAAACCCTTCCAACTCCATACACACAGACTGTGCCATACCCCAGCCAATCTCCATCTATTAGTCCACAGCAGCTTCTCACATAGAAAACATTCATTCTCTTTCAACCATCGACTAACAGGTTCCAATGATGATCTTATTTTATCAGATAAGCAAACAAAAAAAACAACCCTATAAAACTAAACTTGAAGCCAGTGGCATGGCTTTGATTGCCTGCGCCCAGAGCAAGGCAAGTATTGTGCCTCTAACTTGTGGGCAGTTAGCACTCCACGATTCCCTTAACAGGCACCTAGATAGCTTCGCTCCACCTTCCCTACCCACTTCGTCTCCATGATATGTCTGACACAGGTAGTTGCGTTGCGTAATTTTTAAAATCCATCTTAAGCCTTGTTACAAACCACCATTTTAAATCACCCTTTGAATGACAAATTGCCCTGCTTCTCTGGGTTGTGGAGAAGCCTATTTGCCAGCCTCCTTCCTCATGACTATGGCCCCTGGGAGATTGTGCCCCTGAAAACTTATGGTCTTTTATTGGGTGTGTATGGCCCTTTAAGAACCGTCTGGGGACATATTGTGACTTTGGTGAACAATGCCCCTTTAAGACTATGTCCCCAAACCTTTAATACACTGTGATCCTGGCTTTCTCCCACTTGGTTCAGTAAATGGGGCTTACTCAACCAAGTACCACACAGGCGGACCACCCAGAAGTGGAAGTGTGCAGGCAATTTACCTCCCAGGCTGTGAGGTTACTGCAGGTTAATTGCCGAACGCTGGGTGGCCGCAGTTCGTGCATGAACACATGGCGGCGGCCATCTTTGTTCATTCGAATGAGGTCAGCGGTGTGTGTAGCCAAATTCATGGAATTAAAATCGGCTACACATTTCCGCAAATACCGCTGACCCTTACCTTCTCCTACACTAAACTTTCAGCTGCAGAGACTAAGTCCCGTTCGAAGATTTGAACGCCCGTTCGAATGGGACTTAGTCGTTTTCTGCATAAAATTGACCGACCGCACAGCCGAAATCTATGGAACTGTTTTGGGCAGGAAAATGTGCTTGCGGTCGGTCACAAAGGACTTCCGTCTAACTTTTGATCTACTGGATGGATTTGGCTGATTCGTGTGAGTGTTTATGTTTAAAGTGTGCTGATTCCAAATATGTAATTATGTAATATGTAATTTTGTAATTATGGAGATTGGATGTATGGTTTTAAAGTTACAGGGTATGTGTAAAAACTGTATTTTTACTGTCCGTGATAATTATGTTCACCCATTGTGTACCATAATTATATCACAGGCAGAGGGGAGGATTTTGTGCGTAATTGCTGGGAGTGTTTTCGGTAATGTACGTGTATGATTGGTTGTTTTGTAACACCCTGTGGATGGTCCTATGTAAGGGGAACCTGCATAAAAGAAGGTTCTTTTGGTGCCAATAAACAGAATGACTTGACCCTCTAACTTGCAGCCTCGACTCATGTTTGTAGGGGACAGCTATAATCACTACAGGGATTGCTATGCTCTGCATGCTCCCTTAGCTACTGAGTTCTTGTAAGAGCTCTTGTTCCTGATCCTGCTTCGCTCTACAGAAGGAAGATGTTCACCTACTGGAACCTGGAGCCTAGTCGTAGGTCCAGGGCGCAGAGCAGACGGCGAGATACCAGCCCAGCAGCGGTGGTTCGTGGCGTCTGCAGTACTTATGGTGTCTACGCAGTAGTTATGGTGTCTACGGTGCTGATGGTCCTTTGGTGAGCGCTAGGAGCATCCTTTTCAGCCTTTCCAGCCAGCCTGGAGGCAACCGTAACAAGCCTTAAGTAATGTGCAACGCAACTATCAGTGTCACGCACATTACTGAGACGAGGTAGGTAGGGAAAGAAGAGCAAGGCTATATAGGCACCTGTTACTGGTGTATCTGGCATGATTCCATTTAATAGGCATTCGCATAATGCCTTTTAATAATGTAATCTCTTGTGTGATTATCTCACGCTATTAATATGTAATTCACTGATATGGATTACACGTGAACAGCGTGGCTGTAATTGGAAAGAAAAATGCTATAAAATGTTCTGTGGCAACGTTTATTTGCCCCGTCATGTTGGAAAACTGTGCAGAATGTTCAGAATGGGAGATTGTCTGTGTGAGGATTCGCTATTTTTAAAATGTTTTATGACATTTTGCACTCCTAAGAAGTTTGCACCCCTAAGAATTTTGCACTCTTAAGAATTTTGCTCTGTGGCTCCCTCATGCTACACCATTGCTTGTAGCATGCATCCATCATTATCAGACAGGCTCCGTGCTCACATGTATCCTTTTAAGAGAGGGTCATGAACTTGATGCTCTCTCTTTAGAGATACTCATTGTCTGCTCCGTGTGTGCATCCTTTTCAGACTGTCTACTTACACCTACACATCTCTTTATGCCATGCTTCTTTTAACCATGCATCTCTTTCACTCCAGCATATTAAATAGATCCCTACAAAATGCTATTCACAGAGGACAGAAGTTAGAGTGTTTGTATTGATGTAACTTGTCTGTACCTATATTTAAATAACACTAACTCTATGAGACACTCCCACACAGTATACACAATCCCTTCTCTCTGCCTGGGAGATAATTAAGGCAGATAATGCATTAACTTAATTATCTCCAGGCAGAAAACCACATATTTTTCCAAACCCCAAAAGTACCCCAAAACACGTAAAATCTGGGTGAACATCATATCCAAAAATCACCCAGGTCAGCGGTTTGGGAATTCTATTGAAGTCATTGTGGCGAAACCAACCTCGCCACTGGGCCCTGGAGAAGCCTGTTTGCTAGCCTCCTACCTGCTGACTATGGCCCCTGGGTTATTTGGGGCATATTGTACTGTATATTGCTGCTACTGGCCCTTTTAACAGCATCTATGGACATTTTGGGACTACTGTCCCTTTAAGACTGTGATACATATTCTAGTGTACTGCCTGTAATATTATATGTGTATTAAGTTTAACCTGGGATATGTATGCAGCATTCATCAGATTGTTCGGTAGAATCACTCCATTTATTATATTGAGTGAAACTACCGAACAACCAGACCACCCAGGAATAAGTGTGCCTCCAATTACAGTTTGCAACAATGTTGCAAACGGGTAATTGGCAATCAGTGTAATGTATTCTTTGTCCTCTGGGTGGCCGCCATTCGGGAAACAAACACGTGGCGGCGGCCATCTTAAACTACCGAACAGCGGTGTTTTGCCGTCGAGTGTCTGGAACTAAAATCGGACACTTGACTAGGCAAACACCGCTGAGACCTCCATACTTCCAGAAATTCGTATGGAAACTACCGAATGACCCGCCGTTCGGTAGAAAGAACCCCATAAACAAGGGAATTCATTCAAACCCTCTCCAGGCTCTATAACACAGGCAATTCGCCTGTTTTCATTCCCTTGTTTGTGACCGACCGCAGGGCCAAAATGCATGGAACTGTTTTGGGCAGGAAATTGTGCTTGCGGTCGGTCATAAAGGACTTCCAGCTAACTTTTGATCCACTGGATGGATTCGTCTGATTTTTGGAAGGGTTTATGTTTAAAGTGTGCTGATTCCAAATATGTGGTTTTTGGGAAGATTGGATGTATGGATTTAAAGTTATAGCACATGTATAACAACTGTAGTTTTCCTGGCTGTATAATTATGTTAACTGGTTATCTGAGGGGAGGGGATGTGTGGGTTGTACCATGTATCTGATTGGTTATTTTATGCCTCCCCCTGGGTGTGGCCTGTAAGTGTACATGTGTAATAAAAGCCAGGCTGGATGAGCCAGTCCAGAGTTCCTGTTTTACCCTCAAAGTGATGTGTCGTCTCATTATTGGGGGAAGGATTTATTGTATGCTGTTCCAGTTGACTGCTAGGAGTACAAGCCTATTCGTATGGTTCCTATTCAATGGTCTACAGCATTCATACGCTTGGGAGAATTTAAAGGTTTCTCGGATTCGGTGATTGTGGTGTCTGCCAGAGTGCTTGGAGTCCTCAGGAAGCACTAGGAGCATCCATTAACGGAGGTACCCAGTCGGGGTGCCAGGTGATCCGTTACATTGGTGGCAAGCGGTGGGATGGCGTCCTAGTGCGAGGTAAAGCAGCTCGGAGACACAGTACGTTTGGATTTACAAATTGAGGGCAACGCTAGCAGTCGTGCAGCGCCCCTGGGAGCAGACTAGTATGGAAGGTTCTGGCTCTGGAGATGATTGGCTGGCCGAGGTGAGGCAGCGAGTGGCCGAGTATGGGGATGATATACCCATGGAGACACGCCGGGTGATCTGGAACCAGGTCATGGCCGAGCGAAACACAAGGCTGGACCGAGAATTCCGGTTGGCGAAAGAGAGGAAGTATGCTCAGCAGCAGGAGCGTTACAGCAGCCGAGTAGAGGCTGCATCCGAGGAGGTTAGCCGTCTTTCCCTGAGGCGGCGGGAGGAACCCGAAGTGGGGGTCCTCATAGACTGGTCCTGTGAGGAACCACAACAGGCAGGTAGAGATGGGACCAAGGTCTCTCCACCGGGCCCGCCGGGATGCTGGGCAGCCGGCCCAGATCCCCAGCAGCAGCCAGAGTTGCCAGGTGGGGAAGCAGGTGGCCCTTACTCACAAATGTTGAGGGGCCTCACGGATTGGTCCTGGGAAGACCCACAGATGGCAGGTGGAGATGGGACTGCGGTCTCTCTACCGGCCCTACAGGGATGCTGGGCAGTCGGCCCAGATCCCCAGCGGCAGTGTGCGTTACAGGGAGCTGAAAGTGCCATTCTTGCTCCCCAGCGGCAGTCTACGGTGCAGGGAGAGGAGCCTGTTATCCCCTCTCCCCAGCGGTTGAAGGTGTGTAAGGGAGAGGAGTTTGTTACCCCCTCTCCCCACCGACAACCTAACCCACCAAGGGGAGACAGTAAACCCCTCACCAGCGCAGATGGGACCGTGGTCTCTGCGCCCAAGTTACAGGGAGCTGAAGGGGCCGTCCTCCCTCCCCAGCGGCAGTGTGATTTGTTGGGAATTGGGAGCCCAGTCTCCATTCCCCAGCGGCAGTGTGAATTGCAGGGAATTGGGAGCCCAGTCTCCATTCCCCAGCGGCAGGCTGAGTTACAGGGGACAGAGGTAGTTGGTCCTACCCCCCAGCAGCAGAGTGATATGCCGGGAAGGCAGTGTGAAGTGCAGGGAGAGGAGAGCAGCGTCCTCCCTCCCCAGCGGCAGGCTGAGTTACAGGGGGCAGAGGTAGTTGGTCCTACCCCCCAGCAGCAGCGTGATTTTTTGGGAATAGAGAGCCCAGTCTCCGTTCCCCAGCAGCAGGACACTGAATTGGGAGGAGAGACAGTCGGTCTCCCTCCACAAAGACTGAAAGTAGGCATGGGAGAGGAGATTGTTACCTCCTCTCCCCAGCGGCAGATCATCAATGGGCAGAGTGTTCTAATGGGAGAGGAGATTGTTACCACCTCTCCCCAGCGGCGGATCATCAATGGGCAGAGTGTTCTAATGGGAGAGGAGCTGGTTACCACCTCTCCCCAGCGGCAGCTTAATGTACCAGGGGGAGACTGTAAGCCCCACACCTGTGCAGATGGGACCGTGGTCTCTGCACTTCCAGCACAGGGGGTAGGGACGGTCGGTCCTGCCCCCCCACAACAGGGCTGTTTAGCCAAAGGGGAGACAGTCTGTCTCCAGCAGCAGAGCTGTGTAACTAAAGGGGAGACAGTCGGTCTCCAGCAGCAGAGCGGTGTAACTCAAGGGGAGACAGTCGGTCTCCAGCAGCAGAGCTGCGCAGCTAAAGGGGAGGCAGTCGGTCTCCAGCAGCAGAGCTGCGCAGCTAAAGGGGAGGCAGTCGGTCTCCAGCAAGGCTCCAACCAGACTACTCCCGGGGTAGTGCTGGCACCAGGGCAGAGTACCGCTGGGCTCTGCCCACTCAGCAACCCACCAAAACAGCCTACCAGTCCCCCACACAGCCATGGTGAGGCACCTGGACCTGGACAAGTTTTTCTCTTACTCAGGTGTAGTAACCATTTATTGTGGGTGGGCTGTACTGCTGTTTCTGTTTTGTGGGTGGGCTGCTGGACTAACAAGGGCACTGACCGGCAAGAGGTCAGGTACCCTGTTAGTCTGTTTGGAAAAGGGGAGAAATGTGGCGAAACCAACCTCGCCACTGGGCCCTGGAGAAGCCTGTTTGCTAGCCTCCTACCTGCTGACTATGGCCCCTGGGTTATTTGGGGCATATTGTACTGTATATTGCTGCTACTGGCCCTTTTAACAGCATCTATGGACATTTTGGGACTACTGTCCCTTTAAGACTGTGATACATATTCTAGTGTACTGCCTGTAATATTATATGTGTATTAAGTTTAACCTGGGATATGTATGCAGCATTCATCAGATTGTTCGGTAGAATCACTCCATTTATTATATTGAGTGAAACTACCGAACAACCAGACCACCCAGGAATAAGTGTGCCTCCAATTACAGTTTGCAACAATGTTGCAAACGGGTAATTGGCAATCAGTGTAATGTATTCTTTGTCCTCTGGGTGGCCGCCATTCGGGAAACAAACACGTGGCGGCGGCCATCTTAAACTACCGAACAGCGGTGTTTTGCCGTCGAGTGTCTGGAACTAAAATCGGACACTTGACTAGGCAAACACCGCTGAGACCTCCATACTTCCAGAAATTCGTATGGAAACTACCGAATGACCCGCCGTTCGGTAGAAAGAACCCCATAAACAAGGGAATTCATTCAAACCCTCTCCAGGCTCTATAACACAGGCAATTCGCCTGTTTTCATTCCCTTGTTTGTGACCGACCGCAGGGCCAAAATGCATGGAACTGTTTTGGGCAGGAAATTGTGCTTGCGGTCGGTCATAAAGGACTTCCAGCTAACTTTTGATCCACTGGATGGATTCGTCTGATTTTTGGAAGGGTTTATGTTTAAAGTGTGCTGATTCCAAATATGTGGTTTTTGGGAAGATTGGATGTATGGATTTAAAGTTATAGCACATGTATAAAAACTGTAGTTTTCCTGGCTGTATAATTATGTTAACTGGTTATCTGAGGGGAGGGGATGTGTGGGTTGTACCATGTATCTGATTGGTTATTTTATGCCTCCCCCTGGGTGTGGCCTGTAAGTGTACATGTGTAATAAAAGCCAGGCTGGATGAGCCAGTCCAGAGTTCCTGTTTTACCCTCAAAGTGATGTGTCGTCTCATTATTGGGGGAAGGATTTATTGTATGCTGTTCCAGTTGACTGCTAGGAGTACAAGCCTATTCGTATGGTTCCTATTCAATGGTCTACAGCATTCATACGCTTGGGAGAATTTAAAGGTTTCTCGGATTCGGTGATTGTGGTGTCTGCCAGAGTGCTTGGAGTCCTCAGGAAGCACTAGGAGCATCCTTTAACGGAGGTACCAAGTCGGGGTGCCAGTGGATCCGTTACAGTCATATTTTGACTTCCGGTCTATTTCAAGTATTCAAAATAATGTTTGAATTACTGAACAAAGCCATTCGTGCACCAAGTCATTGTGTGTCCCTTGTTCGTGCGTTTCGTTTTACCGAACGCAGTTCGACTCCCGTTTGAGTAGCCGAACATCCATGGAAAAAAACAGTGGCGAGGTTACTTTCGCCACAGTGGGTTTATATTATTAAAGGGACACTCCAGGCTCCCATACGCGTTAGATGCACTGTGTAGGTTAGGTTGCAGTTAGTTATACTGGGTGGGTTTATATTATTAAAGGGACACTCCAGGCTCCCACACACGTTAGATGCACTGTGGAGGTTAGGTTACAGTTATACTGGGTGGGTTTGTAATTTTAAAGGGACACTCCAAGTTCCCACACACTTTAGGTGGACTGTGTAGTTATACTGGGTGGGTTTATATTATGACAGGGACACTCCAGGCCCTCACACACGTTAGATGCACTGTGTAGGTTAGATTACAGTTAGTTATACTGGATGGGTTTATATTATTAAAGGGACACTCCAGGCTCCCACACACGTTAGATGCACAGTGTAGGTTAGGTTACAGTTAGTTATACTGGGTGGGTTTATATTATTAAAGGGATACTCCAGGCCCTCACACACGTTAGATGCACTGTGTAGGTTAGATTACAGTTAGTTATACTGGATGGGTTTATATTATTAAAGGGACACTCCAGGCTCCCACACACGTTAGATGCACAGTGTAGGTTAGGTTACAGTTAGTTATACTGGGTGGGTTTATATTATGACAGGGACACTCCAGGCCCTCACACACGTTAGATGCACTGTGTAGGTTAGATTACAGTTAGTTATACTGGATGGGTTTATATTATTAAAGGGACACTCCAGGCTCCCACACACGTTAGATGCACAGTGTAGGTTAGGTTACAGTTAGTGAAACTGGATGGGTTTCTATTATTAAAGGGACACTTCCGACTCCCACAAGCAAGATGCACTGTAGGATAGAAAATGAAGGGGATATCTTCAAAAAAAGTTCAAAATTAAGAAAAATTCAACCCTTTTATTAATTTTGATTATTCAGCTGTGTTTAGTAGACAGTTCCATAGTTTGGTAAATTTATGTGGGATTGCCATATTTAAGCAGACAGCTCCATAATTTGATAATCTTAAATATGTCAATCTCACATAAGAATATCACATAAGGGAGTTATCTGAAAAACAGCTGAAAATTTAAGATTAAAGGAACACTAATTTCTTTCTATACTACCAATAAGAAAACAATTTTTGGGTTCACAACTATTATTATTATATATATATTTTTATTTTCTCTTCGTAGTATAAAACACCAGTGTTCTTTTTAATGTATTTATTTATTTTTGCTTTTGTCAAATACATTTGATAGCACCATAAATCCTTACTAACATTTTTTTGGGGGAAAAAAGAGCTGCGAGGTGGCTGATGTCCTCTTTGTAGTTCTTTTACAAGTTTACCGTAACTTGTTTTATATTTGAAAAAATAAACAAACAGGCAGTGTGAATGGGAACAAGCTTGCTTCTCAATCAGTTGTTTA
The DNA here is from genome assembly GCF_036172605.1 of Pelobates fuscus. Classification (NCBI taxonomy): domain Eukaryota; kingdom Metazoa; phylum Chordata; class Amphibia; order Anura; family Pelobatidae; genus Pelobates; species Pelobates fuscus. Next base: position 844,520 of record NC_086326.1, read on the forward strand.
TTCGATTGAACATTTTTTCCTGTAATGAAGAGTTTGACCTTGGGTTATGGAGAGATACGTCCATCACCAATTAACAAACCGGCATTGTGTAGTTTTAATAAGTAAAGAGTATTCAGATATTGTCCACTCCACAGTTTATCAGTGCAGCTATAAATATGTTAACTGTGGGAGAAATAAGTCATAACTGGTCAAAAACATATGCACGAGAGTCAGAATTGTGTTAAATGGTTTTATTTGTTTTACCAACACACGTCTTATATTTTATTGCTGTGATCTGAACTGATCAGGTTGTCAGTGTAAACACCTGACTTGATGAGGTCACACCTCTGTAGTCAGAGGCATGGAAGCCCATTGTTGCATTGCCATATCTGGGGCCGTCACTGGCGGATTCTCCCTGTCTAAACACAACAGAAGTGAAAGGTTACAGAACAACTAGAGAAATGTTCATTGTAACACGTCCCAATGGAGGCCATTAATATTTATGTAGCCCCACAGAGTGAGCGTAGCTAAAGTGGAATGGAGGCCTTCACATGGCTAGGAGGTGGCCTTAGGTGGGGATGGCTAGGATTGGCTGGTTAGGATGGGGGCAGCCCTAGTATATATAGGGCAGCCATCTTGATTTTGCCACAACTAATCTGCTCACCAGTCTGGGTTGTTCCCTCCCTCCCTTGACCCAGCCTCGCTTGGTCACGGTGGCGGGGTTGGTGAGGGTAAGGAAAGGGCAAAATATGGTCTATGGTCTGTAGCAGGCCTCATGGCAACCCGACCGGTTACCTCAGCTAATACAAAATGAGGAGACCCATTCCCCCTTACCCACCTCAGTAACTGGACAACACACCGTTCCAGGGGTACAACAACAACTTTATTGGCCACATGTGACTTTATACTTTTCCCCATGCAAGTGATGGAACACACATGAAGACAATGTCCCCTCCCAGTGGCCTTAGCATGTGACAGGAACTCCAGTCCCTTTGTCCAAAGTTCCTGCCACCCAATACAAGGTTTCCCACTTCCCGGGACTTACTAATAACTTTCCTTGCAGTTTCACACTTGTTGCGAAATGTTGCAAGTTGGGGAACGTTTTAATTGATTGGTGTGAAGATTCCAAAGGGCACTGGGGGGTACAGGTATTGTTTGGGAAACGAACACGCCGGGACACAATCCGTGAATGCTCATCCTGGTTGGTGGTCATATATACTGTGACGGTAGTAGTTTGTATCACCGTCTAATATTCCCCTTTTTCCCCATAAAAGAATATTCCCATTAATCCACAGGAATAAATATCGCTGGTATCGCCAAATAATCCACACATGAGCCAAAGCTTAATGCTGGAACAAGACTGATTTACTGGAAGCAACAGGCATTCAATTTATACAGTAACAGACTCCTCCTCTGGGTCAGGCTAGATAATTGAGTTTCAGCAACATACTAAACTCAATTATCTGCTGGCCAGAAACATTACAATTTTCAACATTTTTAGAAAAGTACTTTTAATAACACATACAAATATATTCGTATGCCGAATGGCGGCCACCTAGGAGCAAATAAGTTGTGGTTTCACAACGTTCCAAGTTCTAATTGCTACCCAGGGTGGTCTCTGTCCGGTAGACGAATACATTGATCAAATACATAAAAGAAACGAACCGATTATACAAATTTACACAGCAGGGAGAGGACATAACCGAAGGCACACATGTAAGTACTTAAAAATCCTTTACAATGGCCCCCCTTTTTTCCCCTGCTCCAGCAGACCCGGTTGGACCTTTCCTGGTCCAGTAGGGTTGTCGGGAACTTCAAAGTTTTAGTCTGATACCGGGTCAGTTTGGCGTGACAGTCCATCTGCATTTCCGTTTTGCTTGCCTGGGAGATAATGGATGGTAAAATCATAGGGTTGTAAGGCAAGGCTCCAGCGCAGCAAACGGGCATTGTCCCCTGAGACCCCGTTGAGCCAGACCAATGGATTGTGGTCGGTGATAAGGGTGAAAGCACAGCCATAGAGATAGGGAGTTAGTTTTTTGAGAGCCCAGACCAACGCCAGGCACTCTTTTTCAATGTTAGCTTAACCTACCTCCCTTGGCAACAGCTTCCGACTCAGGTAGGCTACCGGGTGCTCTCTGTCAGGGTCTTACCTGAGTTGGGAGTCTGTAGCGCAGATATGTTGCTCACCCTTGCAGATAGCCACAGGCCAAGGTGGTCAGGTAAGAATTCACCCGGCCTGTGGGTCTGTGCACGGGGGCTGTGCAGGATGCAGTACCAAATACGCAGGACAGGCAAGGACTGAACCAGCAGGAATGTCGAGTGATAGCCGAGGTCAAAGGATGCCAGAGGTCAGGAACAACGAGGAGTAGCCGAAGTCAAGGGATGCCAGAGGTCAGAATAAACGTAGTCAGAAACCGGAGTCAATAATACGAAGCAGATGAAACTGGAACACAGGTACGAAACAGGATCACAAGATCAAAGACTTGACACTGAGCACAGGGCGAGGCTGGGTTTAAATACCCTGCTGATAACTGATCAGGATCAGGTGAAACAAAACCAAGTCAAGGTGCAGCCCCCAGTGTAGTAGCCATGCCAGGATGAACAGGACCAGAACCAGTAGTCACTGTATAAAGCTGCTGTGGCTCAGAGGCAGAAAGCAGGACTAGGACTGAGAAGTTCCCCGGTTCAAGTCCCCTGTTGGGAACTCCAGGAGCGACCACGTCTGGCTGTCTGTCTAACTGGTGAGAACCGTGACACTCTCCTCCATCCTCTCTGATCTGGCTTAATACTGCCCCCAGTCCAAACATTGAAGCGTCTGTGTGGACAATAAATCTTTTGTTAGGATCTGGGGTAGCTAACACCGGAGCATTAACAAGGGCATTCTTTAATGCTTGGAAAGCCACCTCACACTCCGGGGACCACAGGACTTGTCGGGGTAATTTACTTTTGGTCAAGTCTGTCAGGGGTTTGGCCAGGGCGCTATAGTCCGGAACAAAGCGTCTGTAATATCTGGCTGTTCCCAAGAAGGCCATGACTTGCATCTTGGTGGGCCAATCAGCCAATCAGCAACGGCCTCGATCTTAGCCGGCTCTGGCCGTTGCTTACCACACCCAACTCGGTGGCCCAAATATTGCACCTCCGTCATACAAATGTGGCACTTGTCTGGTTTCAAGGTTAAACCGGCCCCCCTGATCCTATCTAATACTGTCCCTACGTGTTCTAGGTGTGCCTCCCAGGTATCGCTATAGATGGCGATATCATCTAGGTAGGCACACGCGTAATCCTGGAGACCTTCCAACAAGTGGTCTACCATCCGTTGGAAGGTGGTCGGAGCATTCTTCATCCCGAACGGCATAACCCGAAATTGGTATAGGCCGAAACCGGGTGATGATGGCTGACTTGGGTAGTGCATCTTCTGCTAGGGGGATCTGCCAATATCCCTTACATAGGTCTATTGTGGTCAGATACTTCTCTGCAGAGATACCGTCAAGCAGTTCGTCCATCGGTGGCATTGGATAGGCGTCTGTGACCGTCTTGTCATTGAGTCGCCGGTAATCTACACAAAAGCGGGTTGTTCCGTCCTTTTTTTGGCCCTAAGACTACAGGTGAGGCCCAAGGACTGTCGGAATGCTCTATTACCCCTAGCCGAAGCATTTCGTAAATTTCTTTCCGCATCCCATCTCGGACAGCTTCGGGAATATGGTAGGGGGGTTGCCTTAGGGGCGCCTGCCCTGGGGTCTCTACATTGTGGATGGCTAGTGGGGTATACCCGGGCTCCTGGGAGAATGTGGCCTGTTTGGCTTCTAGCCTGTGCCCTCTCTTCCGCCACCGTCTCAGCCTGGATATTAGAAAGGGCTACAGCTTCGGGGTAACGAGTAGCGCTGCGTAATCCACCATGGTAAGGATATAGCACTTACCAGAGCTAGGCTGGGCCAGAGGTCCTAGGAGGTCTATGGCTACCCTCGTGAAAGGTTCTTCTATTATTGGCATAGAAACTAGTTTAGCCTTCGGGTGATCTCCTTTCTTACCTATCCTTTGACATGCTTCGCATGTCTGGCAATACGCTTGGACGTCATCGGATACCCCAGGCCAAAAGAAGTTCTGGGTTATCCGATGTAAGGTCCTTCGTATTCCCATGTGTCCAGCTAAAGGGACATCATGCCCAATCCTCAATAACTCCCGCCGGTATTTCCGTGGAACTACCAGCTGGCGTTTTTGCCGGGGCCTGGGTGCGTTGACCCGTGTCTCGGTGAGCCTGTATAAACGACCCTTTTCCCAGATGAACTGCTCCTTTTCTAACCCCCCTCTCCTGTCCCCTCCTAGCCTTTTCCCTGTACTTTCTGAGGGAGGGGTCTCTGGCTACTTCCCTTCCGAAGTCCTCTGGGGTATCCCAGGGAAGGGGCGCTACAGTCAGGGGTGGGTCATGTTGGCTTACCTGGGTCTCTATGGAGGTGGATGGCTCTCGGCAGCGCGACTTTGTGCTCTGGTGCTTACTGCGTGAGCCTCGTGCTGGGGTGTCGATGCAAAAGCAGAAGTCAAAGGGCCAATATCATTGCCCAACACGACTTCGGAGGGTAACTCTTTCATCACACCCACTTGAACATTGCCAGCTCCAGCGCCCCAGTCCAGATGCACTTGCGCAGTAGGAATCCGATACACTGCCCCCCCTGCCACTCTCACAGCAATAGATTTCCCCGGTCTGCCGTTGAACCAGGGTGATGGTAGCGCCACTGTCTCTTAGGCCCCGTGCTGTCTTTCCGTTGACCATTACCAGCTGACAATGGTGTTTCCTATTGTCGGTTATGGTGGATTGGACCAGGAGTGTTTCCTATAGGGCACCCAAGGGTTCTTCCTGACTCAGTTCCTTGGCGTCCCAGGCAGATGATACTGGATAATCCACACAATGGGCTGCTGCCGAGGGTTGATGAAAACCAGGCCGAGTCCAATGGACCTGGTGGCGGCGTCCATTGGGCAATTGTTCTTGATGTGACCCGGTTGTTTACAACGAAAGCAACGTAATTCGTTGTCAGCCTGTCGTGGGTAGCGAGGGTTGAAAGCTGGTCACTGGTGGGTTTGACGGTACCACTGCTGGGGGGTTGGTACCTGGTCACTGGTGGGTTTGACGGTACCACTGGTCGTGGAGGTTGGACCCGTGGTGCGACCCGTGTGGTCTTTTGAGTATCTGCATACTCATCCGCTAACTTGGCAGCCTCCGGCAAAGAAAGTGGTCTGCGGTCTCTCACCCAGTCTTTAATATCTGCCTGGATGTGGTCGTAGAACTGTTCCAGCAGTTTTAATTGTAGGATGTCATCCGCGGTGGTAGCTTGGCTACTGTTGACCCAATTAGATGCAGACAGGTATAACTGACAGGCCCTTTCTGCATAGGAATCCTTGTCCATTTTGCGTGAGTCTCTTTTGACGGTATGACTCCGGGGTTACCGCATAACGAGCCAGGAGCGCCTCTTTAACCCTGGCGTAGCTATGGATCTCCTGTTCTGGTACGGGCCGGAAAGCATTGGCGGCTTTCCCTGTCAACTTCCCAGCCAATATCGAAACCCATTCGTCCGCAGCTACTCTGTGCAGGTTACACTGTCGCTCGAAATCCAGATAACTGTCGATCTTGCAGTCCTTCTCATTAAAGGATTTAAAGGCACTTGTGTCTGCTGTGCTGTGTTCGCTGATTGGGGAGCTTGCTGCTGCCCGCTGGGCCTCGGCCAGCTTCACTTGCAGCTCTATTTCCCTCTTCTGTTTTGCCTCTTCTGATACAATGTTCATTACTTTTAAAACAATGTCAGCCATTGGGTTCGGACCGAACCACGCTAATCTCTCCCAAATCTCCTTGTTGGCTGGCGATTCATTCTCCCGAATCGCCGGTGTATCCATCTCTTGAATGGTTGGTGTTGCTGCAACCAAGTTCTCTCGGTCTAGCTCCATTAACTCAGCAATAATGACCCGCTTGGTTTTGTTGCTAGCAATCCTTCCACGAACTTCCAACAGTTCTTTTAATGTGTTCCGTTTCAGCAGGGTGTACCAGCCTTCCATTCACTGTTCCCAGTGTCTGCTTGGAATCTTGGTGCAGAAAAAAAAAAAAAGGAAAATCCCGCCGCTGCCAACCAGTTGTGAAGGTAGTAGTTTGTATCACCGTCCAATATTCCCTTTTTCCCCATAAAAGAATATTCCCAATAATCCACAGGAATAAATATCGCTGGTATCGCCAAATAATCCACACATGAGCCAAAGCTTAATGCTGGAACAAGACTGATTTACTGGAAGCAACAGGCATTCAATTTATACAGTAACAGACTCCTCCTCTGGGCCAGGCTAGATAATCGAGTTTCAGCAACATACTAAACTCAATTATCTGCTGGGCAGGAACATTACAATTTTCAACATTTCTAGAAAAGTACTTTCTATAACACATACAAATATAACATTTATATCCCTGGGTAGCTGAGGGTATTGGGAGTCACATATTCAAATCTCACGAAATTCCGTCCGGTAGTTCCCTTGTCGCATCGTGTGGAAGTTTGACCGGCTCGCCATGTGGTGGTATCCGCTTTACAGTTCCATGGAATCAGCAGCAAGAGCCTGCTGTTCGCCGTTCTGTTCGCGCCTAATCACACGAAAACTACCATACGAACTTTGCAGTTTTATGTATGGAAATGCTCCCCTTGTTCGGTAAATTCTACCTCCCGAATGCCAGTTTGATTCATGGGGTGGAAAGTAGTCAGCCGGGACTTCCATGATGACCGGGCGTTCGCATGGTTGCCCTGCCGAAAACAGTTCCAGGCAATTCATGCGTAAGTCCCGCTGACCGCATTCGTGAGATTTAAGATGGCCGCCATCCTTTGTTCTCGCCACGTGTTCGTATGCCGAATGGCGACCACCTAGGAGCAAATAAGTTGTGGTTTTCACAACGTTCCAAGTTCTAATTGCTACCCAGGGTGGTCTCTGTTCGGTAGACGAATACATTGATCAAATACATAAAAGAAACGAACCGATTATACGAATTTACACAGCAGGGAGAGGACATAACCAAAGGCACACAGGTAAGTACATAAAAATCCTTTACATATACGAATTGGCTGCCACCCAGGGGAGGCACGTGCAGCCCGTCTCCCTTGCGGTTTGTGGTTTGCATACCTCATTAGCGAGGTCTGAATGTACTAAATAAACATTCTAAATGGGATCTTGGGGTGGTCCCCATTCAGGAGACGAACGGAACCCATTTGTATGAGCACTCCTGAACAGGGAGCAGGTAAAACCTACACTGATTCACAAATACATGGGGAAAATACAGGCAATCACATAAAGACAATTTACAGATGAGCAACGGATCCGTCACACCCGCCAAAACGGCCATTGAACCTAAGGAATGTCCCCACCAGTCTCAGGGTGAAACCAGGCAAGAGAAGCGTCTCCTTTTGGGACACAAATGCTCCCTTTGGCCGCAGTTCATCTATTGAGGTGTGAACGTTCTATATATACATTCTAAATGGGGATCCCCGTTGGGGAGGCGAATGGAACCTATTCGTATGAGCTCTCCCGAACTGGTATCAGGTCAAACACATGAATACACACAATACAGGGAAAACACGGGAAATGTACAGTGCACGGTCCACTGTTTCCCTTTGACAGGAAGTGCTCACTGAGAGCACCGTGGTCCACTTGGCCACGCATGGAGAGCAGGTACAGAGATAGGATGAGGGAGACACCCATGGAAGGGCCTGGTGGGTTATTGAGACATACATGGAAGGCCCATGGGGTATTGAGAGACATAAATGGAATAGCCGGAGGTGGTGGGGGCTTTTTTGAGACATATTTTGAAGGATCTGGGGGGTTAATGAGACAAACATGAAAAGACAGGGGGGGTTATTGAGACACACATGTAAAGACTGGGGGGGGGGGGGTTATTGAGACATACATGGAAGGGCCTGGGGGATACTGAGACACACATGGAAGGACTGGGGGGGTGTATTGAGACATACATAGAAGGTCCTGGAGGATATTGAGACACACATAAAAAGACAGTGGAGTATCGTTATGGAGACATACATGGAAGGACTGGGTGGTGGGGTTATTGAAACATACATGGAAGGACTGGGGGGGTTATTGAAACATACATGGAAGGGACGGCGGGGGGGGGGGAGTTATTGAGACACACATGGAAGTGCCTGTGGGGCATTAAGGCACACATTGAAGGGCTTAGGGGGTTATTAAGACACACATGGAAGTGCCTGGGGGGATATTAAGACACACATGGAAGTGCCTTGGGGAATATTAATACACACATTGAAGTGCCTTGGGGAATATTAAGACACATGGAAGTGCCTGGGGGGATATTAAGACACACATGGAAAGGCCTGGGGGTATATTAAGACACACATGGAAGTGCCTGGGGGGATATTAAGACACACATGGAAGTGCCTGGGGGGATATTAAGACTCACATGGAAGTGCCTGGGGGGATGTTAAGACACACATAGAAGTGCCTAGGGGGATATTACGACTCACATGGAAAGGCCTGGGGGTATATTAAGAAACACATGGAAGTTCCTGGGGGGATATTAAGACTCACATGGAAGTGCCTGGGGGGATATTAAGACACACATGGAAGGGCCTGGGGGGATATTAAGAAACACATGGAAGGGCCTGGGGGGATATTAAGAGTCACATGGAAGGGCCTGGGGGGTATTAAGACACACATGGAAGGGCCTGGGGGATATTAAGAGTCACATGGAAGTGCCTTGGGGAATATTAAGACACATGGAAGTGCCTGGGGGGATATTAAGACACACATGGAAGGGCCTGGGGGGATATTAAGACACACATGGAATGGCCTGGGGGGATAATAAGAGTCACATGGAAGTGCCTGGGGGGATATTAAGACGCACGTGGAAGTGCCTGGGGGAATATAAAGACACACATGGAAGTGCCTAAGGGAAATTAAGATTCACATGAAGTGCCTAGGGGGATATTAAGACACACATGGAAGTTCCTGGGGGATATTAAGACACACATGGAAGTGCCTGGGGGGATATAAAGACACACATGGAAGGGCCTGGGGGGATATTAATACACACATGGAAGTGCCAGGGGAGATATTAATACACACATGGAAGTGCCTGGGGGGATATAAAGACACACATGGAAGTGCCTAACGGAAATTAAGATTCAGATGGAAGTGCCTAGGGGGATATTAAGACACACATGGAAGTTCCTGGGGGATATTAAGACACACATGGAAGTGCCTGGGGGGATATTGAGACACACATGGAAGTGCCTGGGGGGATATTAATACACACATGGAAGTGCCAGGGGGGATATTAAGTCTCACATGGAAGTGCCTGGGGGGATATTAAGACACACATGGAAGTTCCTGGGGGATATTAAGACACACATGGAAGTGCCTGGGGGGATATTGAGACACACATGGAAGTGCCTGGGGGGATATTAAGACACACATGGAAGTGCCTGGGGGGATATTAAGAAACACATGGAAGTGCCTGGGGGTATATTAAGACACACATGGAAGGGCCTGGGGGGATATTAAGAGTCACATGGAAGTGCCTAGGGGGATATTAAGACACACATGGAAGTGCCTGGGGGTATATTAAGACACACATGGAAGTGCCTGGGGGGATATTAAGACACACATGGAAGGGCCTGGGGGGATATTAAGACGCACATGGAAGTGACTGTGGGGATATTAAGACACACATGGAAGGGCCTGGTGGGGATATTAAGACTCACATGGAAGGGCCTGGGGAATATTAAGACACACATGGGAGTGCCTGGGGGGGGGATATTAAGACTCACATAGAAGGGCCATAGAAAGACTCACATAGAAGTTCCTGGGGGGATATTAGGACACACATGGAAGTGCCTGGTGGGGATATTAAGACTCACATGGAAGGGCCTGGGCGGATATTAAGACTCACATGGAAGGGCCTGGGGAATATTAAGACACACATGGAAGTGCCTGGGGGGATATTAAGACACACATGGAAGGGCCTGGTGGGGATATTAAGACTCACATGGAAGGGCCTGGGCGGATATTAAGACTCACATGGAAGGGCCTGGGGAATATTAAGACACACATGGGAGTGCCTGGGGGGGGATATTAAGACTCACATAGAAGGGCCATAGAAAGACTCACATAGAAGTTCCTGGGGGGATATTAGGACACACATGGAAGTGCCTGGGGGATATTAAGACACACATTGGAGTGCCTGGGGGATATTAAGACACACATGGAAGGGCCTGGGGGATATAAAGACGCACATGGAAGTGCCTGGGAGATATTAAGACACACATGGAAGTTCCTGGAGGATATTAAGACACACATGGCAGTGCCTGGGGGATATTAAGACTCACAGGGAAGTGCTTGTGGGCATATCAAGACACACATTGAAGTGCCTGGGGGATATTAAGCCACACGTGGAAGTTCATGGGTAATATTAATACTCACATGGAAGTGCCTGGGAGGGGTATTAAGACACACATGGAAGGGCCTAGGGGGATATTAAGACACATGGAAGTTCCTGGGGGGATATTAGGACACACATGGAAGTGCCTGGGGGATATTAAGACACACATGGAAGGGCATGGGGGAATTTTAAGACTCACATGGAAGGGACTTGGGGGATATTAAGACACACATGGAAGTGCCTGGGGGGATATTAAGACACACATGGAAGTGCCTGTGGGAATATTAAGACTCACATGGAAGGGCCTGGGGAATATTAAGACTCACGTGGGAGTGCCTGTGGGGATATTAAGACACATGGAAGTGCCTGGTGGGGATATTAAGACTCACATGGAAGGGCCTGGGGTATATTAAGACACACATGGACGTGCCTGGGGGATATTAAGACTCACATGGAAGTGTCTTTGGGGGATATTAAGACACATGGAAGTTCCTGGGGGGATATTAGGACACACATGGAAGTGCCTGGGGGATATTAAGACACACATGGAAGGGCATGGGGGGATTTTAAGACTCACATGGAAGGGCCTTGGGGGATATTAAGACACATGAAAGGGCTTATTAAAATAAATATGGAAATGCCTGGGGGGATATCAAGACACACATTGAAGTGCCTGGGGGATATTAAGCCACACGTGGAAGTTCATGGGTAATATTAATACTCACATGGAAGTGCCTGGGAGGGGTATTAAGACACACATGGAAGGGCCTAGGGGGATATTAAGACACATGGAAGTTCCTGGGGGGATATTAGGACACACATGGAAGTGCCTGGGGGATATTAAGACACACATGGAAGGGCATGGGGGAATTTTAAGACTCACATGGAAGGGACTTGGGGGATATTAAGACACACATGGAAGTGCCTGGGGGGATATTAAGACACACATGGAAGTGCCTGTGGGAATATTAAGACTCACATGGAAGGGCCTGGGGAATATTAAGACTCACATGGGAGTGCCTGTGGGGATATTAAGACACATGGAAGTGCCTGGTGGGGATATTAAGACTCACATGGAAGGGCCTGGGGGATATTAAGACACACATGGACGTGCCTGGGGGATATTAAGACTCACATGGAAGTGTATTTGGGGGATATTAAGACACATGGAAGTTCCTGGGGGGATATTAGGACACACATGGAAGTGCCTGGGGGATATTAAGACACACATGGAAGGGCATGGGGGGATTTTAAGACTCACATGGAAGGGCCTTGGGGGATATTAAGACACATGAAAGGGCTTATTAAAATAAATATGGAAATGCCTGGGGGGATATCAAGACTCACATGGAAGTGCCTGGGGGGATATTAAGACACACATGGAAGTGCCTGGAGGGATATTAAGACACACATGGAAGAGCCTGGGGGTATATTAAGAGTCACATGGAAGGGCCTGGGGGATTTTAAGACACACATGGAAGGGCCTGGGGGATATTAAGACTCACATGGAAGTGTCTTTGGGGGATATTAAGACTCACATGGAAGTGCCTGGGAAGATATTAATACTCACATGGAAGTGCCTGGGGGGATATTAAGACACATGGAAGTTCCTGGGGGGATATTAGGACACACATGGAAGTGCCAGGGGGATATTAAGACACACATGGAAGGGCATGGGGGGATTTTAAGACTCACATGGAAGGGCCTTGGGGGATATTAAGACACATGAAAGGGCTTATTAAAATAAATATGGAAATGCCTGGGGGGATATCAAGACTCACATGGAAGTGCCTGGGGGGATATTAAGACACACATGGAAGTGCCTGGGGGTATATTAAGAGTCACATGGAAGGGCCTGGGGGATTTTAAGACACACATGGAATTGCCTGGGGGGATATTAAAACTCACATGAAGTGCCTGGGGGGATATTAAGACACACATGGAAGTGCCTGGGTGATATTAAGACTCACATGGAAGGGCCTTGGGGATAGTAAGACACACATGGAAGTGCCTGGGGGATATTAAGCCACACATGGAAGTGCATGGGGCGATATTAAGACTCACATGGAAGGGCCTGGGGGGATATTAAGACACACATGGAAGTGCCTTGGGGATATTAAGACACATGGAAGTGCCTGGTGAGGATATTAAGACTCACATGGAAGGGCCTGGGCGGATATTAAGACTCACATGGAAGGACCTGGGGAATATTAAGACACACATTGGAGTGCTTGGGGGATATTAAGACACACATGGAAGGGCCTGGGTGATATAAAGACACACATGGAAGTGCCTGCGGGATATTAAGACACATGGAAGTGCCTGGTGAGGATATTAAGACTCACATGGAAGGGCCTGGGCAGATATTAACACACATGGAAGGGCCTGGGGGATATAAAGACGCACATGGAAGTGAATGGGAGATATTAAGACACACATGGAAGTTCCTGGAGGATATTAAGACACACATGGAAGTGCCTGGGGGGATATTAAGACACACATGGAAGTGCCTGGGGGGATATTAAGACACACATGGATGTGCCTGGGGGATATTACGTCTCACATGGAAGGGCCTGGGGGATATTAAGACTCACATTGAAGGGCCTGGGGGGATATTAAGACTCACATGGAAGGGCCTGGGGGGATATTAGGACACACATGGAAGTGCCTGGGTGGATATTAAGACACACATGGAAGAGCCTGGGGGGATATTAAGACACACATGGAAGTGCCGAAGGGAAATTAAGAGTCACATGGAAGGGCCTAGGGGGATATTAAGACACACATGGAAGTTCCTGGGGGATATTAAGACACACATGGAAGTGCCTGGGGGGATATTAAGACACACATGGAAGTGCCTGGGGGGATATTAAGACACACATGGAAGTGCCTGGGGGTATATTAAGACACACATGGAAGGGCCTGGGGGGATATTAAGACACACATGGAAGGGCCTGGGGGGATATTAAGAGTCACATGGAAGTGCCTAGGGGGATATTAAGACACACATGGAAGGGCCTGGGGGGATATTAAGACGCACATGGAAGTGACTGTGGGGATATTAAGACACATGGAAGGGCCTGGGCGGATATTAAGACTCACATGGAAGTGCCGAAGGGAAATTAAGAGTCACATGGAAGTGCCTAGGGGGATATTAAGACACACATGGAAGTTCCTGGGGGATATTAAATCACACATGGAAGTGCCTGGGGGGATATTAAGACACACATGGAAGTGCCTGGGAAGATATTAAGACACACATGGAAGTGCCTGGGGGGATATTAAGACACACATGGAAGTGCCTGGGAAGATATTAAGACACACATGGAAGTGCCTGGGAAGATATTAAGACACACATGGAAGTGCCTGGGGATATAATAAGACACACATGGAAGTGCCTTGGGGATATTAAGACACACATTGAAGTGCCTGGGGGGATATTAAGACACACATGGAAGGGCCTGGGGGGATATTAAGACACACATGGATGTGCCTGGGGGATATTACGTCTCACATGGAATGGCCTTGTGGATATTAATACTCACATGGAAGTGCCTGGGGGATATTAAGACTCACATGGAAGTGCCTGGGGGGATATTAAGACTCACATGGAAGTGCCTGGGGGGATATTAATACACACATGGAAGTGCCAGGGGAGATATTAAGACACACATGGAAGTGCCTGGGGGGATATAAAGACACACATGGAAGTGCCTAAGGGAAATTAAGATTCACATGGAAGTGCCTAGGGGGATATTAAGACACACATGGAAGTTCCTGGGGGATATTAAGACACACATGGAAGTGCCTGGGGGGATATTGAGACACACATGGAAGTGCCTGGGGGGATATTAATACACACATGGAAGTGCCAGGGGAGATATTAATACACACATGGAAGTGCCTGGGGGGATATAAAGACACACATGGAAGTGCCTAAGGGAAATTAAGATTCACATGGAAGTGCCTAGGGGGATATTAAGACACACATGGAAGTTCCTGGGGGATATTAAGACACACATGGAAGTGCCTGGTGGGATATTGAGACACACATGGAAGTGCCTGGGGGGATATTAATACACACATGGAAGTGCCTGGGGGGATATTAAGACACACATGGAAGTGCCTGGGGGGATATTAAGACACACATGGAAGTTCCTGGGGGATATTAAGACACACATGGAAGTGCCTGGGGGGATATTGAGACACACATGGAAGTGCCTGGGGGGATATTAAGACACACATGGAAGTGCCTGGGGGGATATTAAAACACACATTAAAGTGCCTGTGGAGATATTAAGACTCACATGGAAGTGCCTGTGGGAATATTAAGACTCACATGGGAGTGCCTGTGGGGATATTAAGACACATGGAAGTGCGTATATTAAGAGTCACATGGAAGTGCCTTGGGGGATATTAAGACACACATGGAAGTGCCTGGGGATTAAGACACACATGGAAGTGCTAAGACACACATGGAAGGGCCTGGGGGATATTAAGACACACATGGACGTGCCTGGGGGATATTAAGACTCACATGGAAGTGTCTTTGGGGGATATTAAGACTCACATGGAAGTGCCTGGGAAGATATTAATACTCACATGGAAGTGCCTGGGGGGGATATTAAGACACATGGAAGTTCCTGGGGGGATATTAGGACACACATGGAAGTGCCTGGGGGATATTAAGACACACATGGAAGGGCATGGGGGGATTTTAAGACTCACATGGAAGGGCCTTGGGGGATATTAAGACACATGAAAGGGCTTATTAAAATAAATATGGAAATGCCTGGGGGGATATCAAAACTCACATGGAAGTGCCTGGGGGGATATTAAGACACACATGGAAGTGCCTGGGGGGATATTAAGACACACATGGAAAAGCCTGGGGGTATATTAAGAGTCACATGGAAGGGCCTGGGGGATTTTAAGACGCACATGGAATTGCCTGGGGGGATATTAAAACTCACATGGAAGTGCCTGGGGGGATATTAAGAAACACATGGAAGTGCCTGGGTGATATTAAGACTCACATGGAAGGGCCTTGGGGATATTAAGACACACATGGAAGTGCCTGGGGGATATTAAGCCACACATGGAAGTGCATGGGGCGATATTAAGACTCACATGGAAGTGCCTGTGGGGATATTAAGACACATGGAAGTGCCTGGTGAGGATATTAAGACTCACATGGAAGGACCTGGGGAATATTAAGACACACATTGGAGTGCCTGGGGGATATTAAGACACACATGGAAGGGCCTGGGGGATATAAAGACACACATGGGAGTGCCTGGGGGATATTAAGTCACACATGGAAGGGCCTGGGGGATATAAAGACACACATGGAAGTGCCTGGGGGATATTAAGACACGTGGAAGTGCCTGGTGAGGATATTAAGACTCACATGGAAAGGCCTGGGCGGATATTAAGACACACATGGAAGGGCCTGGGGGATATAAAGACGCACATGGAAGTGAATGGGAGATATTAAGACACACATGGAAGTTCCTGGAGGATATTAAGACACACATGGAAGTTCCTGGAGGATATTAAGACACACATGGCAGTGCCTGGGGGATATTAAGACTCACAGGGAAGTGCTTGTGGGCATATCAAGACACACATTGAAGTGCCTGGGGGATATTAAGCCACACGTGGAAGTTCATGGGGGATATTAATTCTCACATGGAAGGGACTTGGGGATATTAATACTCACATGGAAGTGCCTGGGAGGGGCATTAAGACACACATGGAAGGGCTTAGGGGGATATTAAGACACATGGAAGTTCCTGGGGGATATTAGGACACACATGGAAGTGCCTGGGGGATATTAAGACACACATGGAAGGGCATGGGGGGATTTTAAGACTCACATGGAAGGGCCTTGGGGGATATTAAGACACATGAAAGGGCTTATTAAAATACATATGGAAATGCCTGGGGGGATATCAAGACTCACATGGAAGTGCCTGGGGGGATATTAAGACACACATGGAAGTGCCTGGGGGGATATTAAGACACACATGGAAGAGCCTGGGGGTATATTAAGAGTCACATGGAAGTGCCTGGGGGGATATTAAGACACACATGAAAGTGCCTGTGGAGATATTAAGACTCACATGGAAGTGCCTGTGGGAATATTAAGACACACATGGAAGTGCCTGTTGGGGATATTAAGACACACATGGGAGTGCCTAGGGGGATTTTAAGAGTCACATGGAAGTGCCTAGGGGGATATTAAGACACACATGGAAGTGCCTTGGGGAATATTAAGACTCACATGGAAGGGCCTTGCGGAATATTAAGGCACACATTGAAGAGCCTGGGGGATATTAAGACACACATGGAATTGCCTGGGGGGATATTAAAACTCACATGGAAGTGCCTGGGAGATATTAAGACACACATGGAAGTTCCTGGAGGATATTAAGACACACATGGCAGTGCCTGGGGGATATTAAGACTCACAGGGAAGTGCTTGTGGGCATATCAAGACACACATTGAAGTGCCTGGGGGATATTAAGCCACACGTGGAAGTTCATGGGGGATATTAATTCTCACATGGAAGGGTCTTGGGGATATTAATACTCACATGGAAGTGCCTGGGAGGGGTATTAAGACACACATGGAAGGGCCTAGGGGGATATTAAGACACATGGAAGTTCCTGGGGGGATATTAGGACACACATGGAAGTGCCTGGGGGATATTAAGACACACATGGAAGGGCATGGGGGGATTTTAAGACTCACATGGAAGGGCCTTGGGGGATATTAAGACACATGAAAGGGCTTATTAAAATACATATGGAAATGCCTGGGGGGATATCAAGACTCACATGGAAGTGCCTGGGGGGATATTAAGACACACATGGAAGTGCCTGGGGGGATATTAAGACACACATGGAAGAGCCTGGGGGTATATTAAGAGTCACATGGAAGTGCCTGGGGGTATATTAAGAGTCACATGAAAGTGCCTGTGGAGATATTAAGACTCACATGGAAGTGCCTGTGGGAATATTAAGACACACATGGATGGGCCTAGGGGGATTTTAAGAGTCACATGGAAGTGCCTAGGGGGATATTAAGACACACATGGAAGTGCCTTGGGGAATATTAAGTCTCACATGGAAGGGCCTTGCGGAATATTAAGACACACATTGAAGAGCCTGGGGGGATTTTAAGACACACATGGAAGGGCCTGGGGGGATATTAAAACTCACATGGAAGTGCCTGGGTGGATATTAAGACACACATGGAAGTGCCTGGGTGATATTAAGACTCACATGGAAGGGCCTTGGGGATATTAAGACACACATGGAAGTGCCTGGGGGATATTAAGCCACACATGGAAGTTCCTTGGGGATATTAAGACACACATGGAAGTTCTTGGGGGGATATTAAGACACACATGGAAGAGATTGGGGAATATTAAGACACATATGGAAGTGCCATGGGGAAAATTAAGACTCACATGGAAGGGCCTTGGGGAATACTAAGACACACATGGGAGTGCCTGGGGTGATATTAAGACCCACTAGGAAAGGCCTGGGGGGATATTAAGCCACACATGGAAGTTCCTGGGGGATATTAAGACACACATGGAAGTGCATGGGGGGATGTTAAGACACACATGGAAGTGCTTGGGGGGATAATAAGACACATATGGAAGGGATTGGGGGATATTAAGACTCACATGGAAGTGCCTGGGGGGATTTTAAGACAAACATGGAAGTGCCTGGGGGGATATCATGACTCACATGGAATTTCCTGTGAGGATATTGACACATATGGAAGGGCTTGGGGGGATACTAAGAAACACATGGAAGTGCCTGGGGGGATATTAAGACACACATGGAAGTGCTTGGGGGGATATTAAGACACACATGGAAGTGCTTGGGGGATAATAAGACACATGGAAGTGCCTGGGGGGATATTAAGACGCACATGGAAGTGCCTGGGGGGGATATTAAGACACACATGGAAGTGCCTGGGGGATATTAAGACACACATGGAAGTGCTTGGGGGGATAATAAGACACATGGAAGTGCCTGGGGGGATATTAAGACTCACATGGAAGTGCCTGGGGGATATTAAGACACACATGGAAGTGCTTGGGGGGATAATAAGACACATGGAAGTGCCTGGGGGGATATTAAGACACATATGGAAGTGCCTTGGGGAAAATTAAGACTCACATGGAAGGGCCTTGGGGAATACTAAGACACACATGGGAGTGCCTGGGGTGATATTAAGACCCACTAGGAAAGGCCTGGGGGGATATTAAGCCACACATGGAAGTTCCTGGGGGATATTAAGACACACATGGAAGTGCATGGGGGGATGTTAAGACACACATGGAAGTGCTTGGGGGGATAATAAGACACATATGGAAGGGATTGGGGGATATTAAGACACACATGGAAGTGCTAAGTCACACATGGGGTATATTAAGACTCACATGGAAGTGCCTGGGGGGATTTTAAGACAAACATGGAAGTGCCTGTGAGGATATTAAGACACATATGGAAGGGCTTGGGGGGATACTAAGACACACATGGAAGTGCCTGGGGGGATTTTAAGACAAACATGGAAGTGCCTGTGAGGATATTAAGACACATATGGAAGTGCTTGGGGGGATAATAAGACACATGGAAGTGCCTGGGGGGATATTAAGACGCACATGGAAGTGCCTGGGGGGGATATTAAGACACACATGGAAGTGCCTGGGGGATATTAAGACACACATGGAAGTGCTTGGGGGGATATTAAGACTCACATGGAAGTGCCTGGGGGATATTAAGACACACATGGAAGTGCTTGGGGGGATAATAAGACACATGGAAGTGCCTGGGGGGATATTAAGACACATATGGAAGTGCCTTGGGGAAAATTAAGACTCACATGGAAGGGCCTTGGGGAATACTAAGACACACATGGGAGTGCCTGGGGGGATATTAAGCCACACATGGAAGTTCCTGGGGGATATTAAGACACACATGGAAGTGCTTGGGGGGATAATAAGACACATATGGAAGGGCTTGGGGGATATTATGACACACATGGAAGTGCTAAGACACACATGGGGTATATTAAGACTCACATGGAAGTATCTGGGGGGATTTTAAGACAAACATGGAAGTGCCTGGGGGGATATCATGACTCACATGGAATTGCCTGTGGGGATATTAAGACACATATGGAAGGGCTTGGGGGGATACTAAGACACACATGGAAGTGCCTGGGGGGATATTAAGACACACATGGAAGTGCCTGGGGGGATATTATGACACACATGGAAGTGCTTGGGGGGATAATAAGACACATGGAAGTGCCTGGGGGGATATTAAGACGCACATGGAAGTGCCTGGGGGGGATATTAAGACACACATGGAAGGGCATGGGGGAATATTAAGACGCACATGGAAGTGCCTGGGAGATATGAAGACACACATGGAAGTTCCTGGAGGATATTAAGACACACATGGAAGTGCCTGGGGGATATTAAGACTCACATGGAAGTGCTTGTGGGCATATCAAGACACAGATTGAAGTGCCTGGGGGATATTAAGCCACACATGGAAGTTCATGGGGGATATTAATACTCACATGGAAGTGCCTGGGGGGGGGGGGGTATTAAGACACACATGGAAGGGCCTAGGGGGATATTAAGACACACATGGAAGGGCCTGGGGGGATATTAAGAGTCACATGGAAGTGCCAGGGGGGGATATTAAGACACACATGGAAGTGCCTGGGGGGATATTAAGATAAGACACACATGGAAGGGCCTGGGGGGATATTAAGACACACATGGAAGTGCCTGTTGGGATATTAAGACACACATATGTATCCACTATGTTTCTCTTTGGGATGGCTTTTTAATTCTATCTCCTCCCCTCCAATTTGGGGGAACCTGTTCAATACCCAAACATTTAAACTGTTTACATTTAAAAACTGGACATGGCTTGCAATGAACTGGAACTTAATGGGTTGTGAGTCTTTTTTAATGTTATTAATGTGCTTAATTCATTTTTTTTGTGTGTCCTACTTACTGCTTACCGCACAGACACTGAAGTAAATAAACCCCATCAGTCCCCCTGGTTAAAAAAGGCATTTGCAGCTGTTATCAAATGATTGATCGAAATCCATTGAGATTTAGGGATGGGGTGAGGATGTAGCAGGAATAGTAGAGTATTTGGTAAACAAGTGATCTGGAGACCTGTAATGGAGCGTATCATACAGTATGCTTGTATGATTGGACATGACCACTGAATATGGGTAGTGGTGCTCCCCTGTTGGTTGCATCTCCAACACACGTCTGGTATAGGTGGAAATAGAGCACATAGTTTGGTTGGGGAGTATTGCCATCTGGAAATTCGTTTGTGGAGCCGAATGGAGCTAATTCCCGATTCGGCTCCAGGAGGGAGCAGTTCCAGGGCCCCATTCAATCTACAGTGACTGTGGCTTTCTCTGACATTTGTGCTGATGGAAGATGTGTGGATGTTTGTGAATATTTTTCTCCAGTCGTGTGGGAAGATTGTGATATTTAATTCCTGTTGCCATGTAGTTGGAAGTGTCTGCGGTTAACCACAAAATTAATGAGGGCAGAAAGGTTAACAAGCAGCACACTTCCCTGCTGGGTGGCCTGCCATTCTGTAGTTTATTCGTATTTGGGCGAAAGGCAACAAAATCATATGAACAACCGGCAATAACCGAACAAACAGACGAATCAAGGTTAAATAATAGTAATCCAAAGGCAGAGAGGTCTGCCACATGGCTCCCTCCTTGTGGGACACTCCTGCAGACCCGGCTTGATCCTTCTCAGGTCAACTTGTTGATGTCCGGAACAAGGAAGCTGTAGAGACGCCTGTTTTACCTGGACAACCCATCGGCATTGCCATTCTGCTAACTGGGTCGGTAGCTGATGGTGAAGTTTTAGGGTTGCAGGCAGGGCTAAGCTCCACTGCAGCAACCCGCTGTTGTCTCCTGCGACCCGGTTAAGCCAGACCAATGGGTTGTGGTCGGTAACTAGCGAAAATTCTTGTCCATACAAGTATGGTGTAAGTTTCTTAAGGGCCCAAACCAGGGCCAAACATTCATTCTCCACTGCCGCATAACTCACTTCTCAGGGTAGTAGCTTTCTGCTGAGCTTTTTGCTGAGATATCCGACTTGGCTCAGCACAGCCCCCAGTCCAAACATGGAAGCGTCTGTGTGAACAAGGAAACGTTTGTTAGGTACTGGGGCAGCCAAGACAGGGGCATTCACAAGTGCTTGCTTGAGGGCTTGAAACGTGGCTTCACAAGCTGGAGACCACAGGACCTACCTAGGCAAATTCCTCTTTGTCAAGTCAGTCATGGGCTTGACTATAGTGCTATAGTCAGTCCCTAAGAAGTGCGAGGTGTGGGCCAGTTAGCTACCGCCTCCACCTTGGCTGGTTCTGGTCTCTGGTTCCCACACCCCACTCTGTGACCCAAGTACTGCACTTCAGCCATACCTAAATGGCACTTGTCTGGCTTCAAGGTCAGGCCTGCGGCCCGAATCTTGTCCAGCACTTATCCACCATACGTTGGAAGGTAGCCGGGGCATTTTTCATCCCGAATGGCATGACCCTAAACTGGTACAGGCCAAACGGGGTAACAAATGCCGACTTGGGGATAGCTTCCTCGGCCAGAGGAATCTGCCAATAGGCTTTACACAGGTCTATTATAGTCAGATAACATCCCCAGGCTATACGATCCAGCAGTTCGTCTACCCTGGGCATTGGGTAGGCGTCAGTGGTAGTCTTTTCATTGAGTCGCCTGTAGTCCACGCAAAACCTGGTGGTTCCATCCTTCTTGGATACAAGGACTACAGATGAGGCCCAGGGCTGTCAGAGTGCTCAATGACTCCTAACCGAGTCATCTCCTGTATCTCCTTCCGCATTCCTTCTTGGACCCCTTCAGGGATACGGTAGGGTGGCTGTCTGATGGGTAACTGTCCGGGGGTCTCTACTTTATGTATGACCAGGGTTGTGTAGCCTGGTTCCTGACAGAAGGTAGCTCTTTTCTCCCACAGAAGTTGTTTAGCCTGTTCTGTTTCTGTGGAGTTTAACCGTTCTCCTAACTTTACTAAGCTAGTGAGGTCAGTCTGGGGATCCCTTTCTAATAGGTCAGGGAGGGGTAAGCTCTCAGAGTCGTCTGCAGCAGGGGCACATACTGCAGCGATATCTTCCTGTCTTTCCTGATACTCCTTCAGCATGTTCACATGAAAGGATCGCTGGCTCCTCTAATCTGCACAGATTGCAATAACATAAGTAGTGTCACAGAGTTGGGCCACCACTTTATATGGGCCCTGCCAAGATGCCTGCAGCTTGTCAGTTTTCACAGGCTTGAGCACTAAGACTTTTTGCCCAACCTGGAAAGTGCGCTGTCTGGCACCCTGATCATACCATCTTTTCTGTCTCCCCTGGGTCGCCTGGAGATTTTCTCTTACCATCAGAGACAGCTGCTCCATGCGGTCCTGGAGTTCCAGTACGCATGGCACTATGGGGGTACCCTCCTGTTCCATCTCTCCCTCCCAGTGTACCCAACAAGGTCCATGTGGGCATACCCCCAGTGTGGCTGCCATTAAAGCATTCCAGATTCCAGCTTACACTCCAAAACAATGTGTTGTCCTGTATTGGAGGGAAAGAAGATTTACCCCTGTGTCTGCTGTTCCAGCTTACAGGAGATTCAACGGGGAAAGTCCTTTTAAGGACTAGAGCTAATTCCCCATTCGACTCCAGGAGGGAACAGTTCCAGGGCCCCAGTTAAGCTACAACGACTGTGGGCAGAAGTGCTGCAGTTTGTCCCCTGTTCCAGCTAGGATGTGGTCCTTGGTGGAGGTACCCAGCCAGAGGTACAGGAAGCTCCGTTACACCATGGTTTGGTTAGAATAGAATAAGAGATTCTAGGGTGTTTGTTTGCCCAGATAAAATTGTTAAATAGTTGTTTCAGTTTAGAGAAGAATGAGGGGGGTATAGTGATTGGAAGGGTTTGCAGCTTATAAAGCAGTTTGGGTAATGTATTCATTTTAAGTATGTTAATTTTACAAAAGCCAGCTGAATTGGTGTTTTTGCCACTCAGTGAGGTCTTTAGAGATCTCGTCCAGGAGTGGAGGGAAGTTCAGGTTGTATACCTGATCACTGAGACGTTTCACAACCAGGTACGTGATCGAGGTTGTGGTCCACACGAATGGATATAGGGATTGGAGGTTTGTTGTCGTATCCTCTAGTTCTAGAGGTAGGATTTCACTTTTTGTGAAGTTTACTAAAATAATAATAATATGTAAAATGCGTGATAACAATCAGTGAATATTTAGTATAACGTCGTATACAATGGCAATGGCTAAACAAAGTGCAAAGCTACAGCATCAACTGTCAAGACTTACAAGATTTATAAGGGTACTTCACAGACACAGAAAGCTAAACTTCACACAGCATAGCGAAAAGCCATAAAACCTTGGCTAACAGTTAGATCAACTGAGTAACCCTTTCAATGCTGGCTAGATCCTCCTAGGCATAATATCCTATTCTCATGTAATTTTCAATTAAAATAACATTCAAACCAGCTCATTAATCATTTCCTGGAACCATCCAAAAGAGTCAAATCCACAGATTCTATAAGCCGAATTTGAATTTGCCTAAAAATATATCTTATCTTATTTCAGAGCAAATCAACACACATGGATAAAAACAGTGATATGCTAACACGTGGTAAGATACCAGTATTATGAAATTCTCTGACTCAACCTGCAGAATGGAGTGTTATAACTACATATTCTTTATTTAATTAAGATTCCTCAATTATGGGATCTGATCGTAATTTATCCATGCATGTATCCTGCTATTAATAGATTTTAATTAATTTAGATTAATTAAATAAAACCAGCATAATTACTAGTTGTGATATAGATGTTCTCATCAGATGAGTAGGTAGTCCCAGGAACTTGAATGTGAGTATTAGAGATGTCCCGAATAGTTCCTGGCGAACATAGCGTGTTCGCGTTCGCCACGGCGGGCGACCATATGCGATGTTCGGTCCGCCCCCTATTCGTCATCATTGAGTAAACTTTGACCCTGTACCTCACAGTCAGCAGACACATTCCAGCCAATCAGCAGCAGACCCTCCCTCCCAGACCCTCCCACCTCCTGGACAGCATCCATTTTAGATTCATTCGGAAGCTGCATTCTTAGTGAGAGGAGGGACAGTGTAGCTGCTGCTGATTTAATAGGGAAATTGATAGCTAGGCTAGTGTATTCAGTGTCCACTACAGTCCTGAAGGACTCATCTGATCTCTGCTGTAAGGACAGCACCCCAAAAAGCCCTTTTTAGGACTAGAACATCAGTCTGCTTTTTTTTTGTGTGTAATCTAATTGCAGTTGCCTACCTGCCAGCGTGTGTGTCAGGCTCACAGCGTATACTGTGCCCACTTGCCCAGTGCCACCACTCATATCTGGTGTCACAATAGCTTGCATTTAAAAAAAAAAAACTTTTGACTGTAATATAATAGCAGTCAGTTTCCTTCACACGTGTGCGTTTCAGGGCCTGCCAGGGCACAGTGTCACACCAGTGCAACTCATATCTGGTGTAACAGTAGTGTACATTTAAAAAAAAAACTAGAAATTTGACTGTGAAATAATAGCAGTCAGTTTCCTTCACACGTGTGCGTTTCAGGGCCTGCCAGGGCACAGTGTCACACCAGTGCAACTCATATCTGGTGTAACAGTAGTGTACATTTAAAAAAAAACTAGAAATTTGACTGTGAAATAATAGCAGTCAGTTTCCTTCACACGTGTGCGTTTCAGGGCCTGCCAGGGCACAGTGTCACACCAGTGCAACTCATATATGGTTTAACAGTAGTGTACATTTAAAAAAAACCTAGAAATTTGACTGTGAAATAATAGCAGTCAGTTTCCTTCACACGTGTGCGTTTCAGGGCCTGCCAGGGCACAGTGTCACACCAGTGCAACTCATATCTGGTGTAACAGTAGTGTACATTAAAAAAAAAAAACTAGAAATTTGACTGTGAAATAATAGCAGTCAGTTTCCTTCACGCGTGTGCGTTTCAGGGCCCGCCAGGGCACAGTGTCACACCAGTGCAACTCATATCTGGTGTAACAGTAGTGTACATTAAAAAAAAAACTAGAAATTTGACTGTTAAATAATAGCAGTCAGTTTCCTTCACACGTGTGAGTTTCAGGGCCTGCCAGGGCACAGTGTCACACCAGTGCAACTCATATCTGGTGTAAAAGTAGTGTACATTAAAAAAAAAAAAACAACACTTTTTTGACTGTGAAATAATAGCAGTCAGTTTCCTTCACGCGTGTGCGTTTCAGGGCCCGCCAGGGCACAGTGTCACACCAGTGCAACTCATATCTGGTGTAACAGTAGTGTACATTAAAAAAAAAACTAGAAATTTGACTGTTAAATAATAGCAGTCAGTTTCCTTCACACGTGTGAGTTTCAGGGCCTGCCAGGGCACAGTGTCACACCAGTGCAACTCATATCTGGTGTAACAGTAGTGTACATTTAAAAAAAAAAAAATTGACTGTAATAGATTGAATAGCAGTTAGTTGCCTGCAAGCGTGTGTGTCAGGCCTACAGCGTCGACTCTGCCAACTTCTGCCAGTGCACAGTGCCACTCATATCTGTTGTCACAGTAGCTTGTCACGCATAGTACCACTAATCGAAAAAAAAATGACAGGCAGAGGCAGGCCACCCCGCAGGGGCCGTCGTGGTCGTGGTGCTGTGATTCCCTTTGGCCCTAGAATAATGCCCAGTGTTCAGAGGCCACGTACCCTGAACTCGAAAAGTTCTGAGGACATAGTTGACTGGCTAACACAGGACACCCAATCTTCTACAGCTTCCGCTCGGAACCTTGACGCACCATCCTCCTCCAGCTTAGCTTCGGGCACCTCTCAAGTTACCACTCACCCTCCTGACGCCACCACCAACACTAGCTCCACAGCCGCTTCACTTGATCTGTCAGAGGAGTTATTTACACATCGGTTGGAAGAAATGAGTGATGCACAACCATTATTGCCAGAGGATGTAGATAACAGGGATATGTCTCAGGCAGGCAGCATTACACACATGGACGTACGGTGTGATGATGATGATGTTGTACCCGCTGCTGCTTCCTTTGCTGAGTTGTCAGATACAAGTGAAGCGGTTGATGATGACGATGTGTCCGTGGATGTCACGTGGGTGCCCGCTAGAAGAGAAGAAGAACAGGGGGAAAGTTCAGATGGGGAGACAGAGAGGAGGAGGAGACGAGTTGGAAGCAGGGGGAGGTCGTCGCAAGGAGCTAGTGGCACAGTCAGACAGCATGCATCGGCACCCGGGGTCAGCCCGACAGCACGCCAATCAACGCATGCTGTGTCCACCACCAGAATGCCATCATTGCAGAGCTCAGCAGTGTGGCATTTTTTTTGTGTGTCTGCCTCTGACCACAGCGATGCCATTTGCAACCTGTGCCAAAAGAAACTGAGTCGTGGGAAGTCCAACACCCACCTAGGTACAACTGCTTTGCGAAGGCACATGATCGCACATCACAAACACCTATGGGATCAACACATGAGTACAAGCAGCACACAAACTCAAAGCCGCCATCCTCCTCCTGGTCCAGCACCTTCAGCCACGTTAACCACTGCTGTCCTCCTTGCCCACTCTCAACCATCCGCCACTCCGTCTCTCGCCTTGAGCAGTTCCTGCTCATCTGCCCACAGTCAGGTGTCTGTCAAGGACATGTTTGAGCGTAAGAAGCCAATGTCACAAAGTCACCCCCTTGCCCGGCATCTGACAGCTGGCTTGTCTGAACTCTAAGCCCACCAGCTTTTACCATACAAGCTGGTGGAGTCTGAGACATTTCAAAAATTTGTAGCTATTGGGACACCGCAGTGGAAGGTACCCGGCCGAAATTTCTTTGCACAAAAGGCAATCCCCAACCTGTACTCGATTGTGCAAAAGGAAGTAATTGTACACAGTGTTGGGGCATGGGTCCATC
This sequence comes from Pelobates fuscus, assembly GCF_036172605.1. Classification (NCBI taxonomy): domain Eukaryota; kingdom Metazoa; phylum Chordata; class Amphibia; order Anura; family Pelobatidae; genus Pelobates; species Pelobates fuscus. Next base: position 871,961 of record NC_086326.1, read on the forward strand.
TGACCACTGATACCTGGTCTGCAAAGCATGGTCAGGGCAGGTATATCCCCTACACTGCTCATTGGGTAAACCTTCTGACGGCTGCCAAGCATGGAATGCGTGGCTCTGCAGAGGAGTTGGTGACACCGCCACGACTTGCAGGCAGGCCTGCTGCCACCTCCTCTACTCCTCCTACTCCATCCTCTTCCATAACCTCCTCAGCTGAGTCCTCTTCTACTGCTGCGTCTTGCTCCACATCAACGGCACCCCCCCAGCTCCCCAGGTACTATTCCACATCCCGGATACGGCATTGTCACGCCGTCTTGGGGTTGACTTGCCTGAAAGCAGAGAGTCACACCTTATTAGCACTCCTGTCCGCCCTGAACACACAGGTGGATCAGTGGCTGACTCCGCACCAACTGGAGATCGGCAAAGTGGTTTGTGACAATGGCAGAAATTTGTTGGCGGCATTGAATTTGGGCAAGTTGACACATGTGCCGTGCATGGCACATGTGTGTAATCTGATCGTACAACGCTTTGTGCATAAGTACCCAGGCTTACAGGACGTCCTGAAGCAGGCCAGGAAGGTGTGTGGCCATTTCAGGCGTTCCTACACGGCCATGGCGCACTTTTCAGATATCCAGCGGCGAAACAACATGCCAGTGAGGCGCTTGATTTGCAACAGCCCGACACGTTGGAATTCAACACTCCTAATGTTCGACCGCCTGCTCCAACAAGAAAAAGCCGTTAATGACTATTTGTATGACCGGGGTGCTAGGACAGCCTCTGCGGAGCTGGGATTTTTTTTGCCACGTTACTGGACGCTCATGCGCAATGCCTGTAGGCTCATGCGTCCTTTTGAGGAGGTGACAAACCTAGTCAGTCTCACCGATGGCACCATCAGTGACATCATACCATTTGTTTTCTTCCTGGAGCGTGCCCTGCGAAGAGTGCTGGATCAGGCCGTAGATGAGCGTGAAGAGGAAGAGGAAGAGTTGTGGTCACCATCACCACCAGAAACAGCCTTATCAGCATCGCTTGCTGGACCTGCGGCAATGCTGGAAGAGGATTGTGAGGAAGAGGAGTCAGAGGAGGAATGTGGCTTTGAGGAGGAGGAGGAAGACCAACCACAACAGGCATCCCAGGGTGCTCATTGCCACCTATCTGGTTCCCATGGTGTTGAACGTGACTGGGGGGAAGAACATACCTTCAGTGAGATCACTGAGGACGAGGAACGGGACATGAGTAGCTAGGCATCCAACCTTGTGCAAATGGGGTCTTTCATGCTGTCGTGCCTGTTGAGGGACCCTCGTCTAAAAAGGCTGAAGGAGAACGACCTGTACTAGGTGTCCACGCTACTAGACCCCCGGTATAAGCAGAAAGTGCCTGAAATGTTACCGAATTACCGCAAGTCGGAAAGGATGCAGCAGTTCCAAAATAAATTAAAAAGTATGCTTTACACAGCGTATAAGGGTGATGTCACAGCACAACAGGAATCAAACAGGGGAAGAGGTGAAAGTAATCCTCCTCCTCCCACTGTTATGGTACTTTTTAGCAGTAAACAAAGATGTTTAAATGTCTATCTGTTCCTGTCCAAATTAGAGAAAATTAAATTGCGTATATACGCTGAAGTAATTCAGACTGACACACGGAGTTCAGGTTAAAATAACTTCGAGGAAATTTATTGGCAAGTGAAACAAGAGCGGGCTCGCAGGCCCTTTTAAGAGGCATTTTGCGTCATCATTGATTATCAAGATATCAGTAAATGAACATCATTAATTGGATTAATTGTTAAGTGTCTGGGTGTCACGTCTAAACATTTGTTATGAAGGAACACAACTGCAGATTTCTTATAGTTTGAATATTTATTATAAAAAGTAAAAGGTATTGACTTAAAGTCCAATTACAGGTACTGTAGCTTTAATTAGAAAACGATAACTGAAGTCCACAATTATAGGCACTGTAGCTTTAAATAGTAAACGGTAGTAATTAGCAGACACTGAATCAGAAAGAGTCTCTTAGTAGAATTAATGAATTAGATGATAAGAAGTTACAATAGCTGTTCCATAGACTTTAACTGAAGCAAGACAGATGCAGCTAACTGAGATAAAGTATGAGTTGAAGTTAGCTGTAACGGGTTTGTTTTATCGAAGGACTTTGGAGACAGGAAATAACAGCTTTGAGATGCAACGCTTATCACAGAGGTTTTACTTAGCTTCCGGCACATAGAACACTGGTTCCCGAGATCTCCTCAGAGGCGGTTATCCTGAATGGAGAGAGTTCAGCTTGAGTCGTGGATGAGGAGAGGTGAAGGGAACTTGAAGTCTTCCAGTCCGGTCCGGTAACAGAGGGCTTTCACAACGATGTTGTAGCCGGTTCGTGAGTACGGAACGTAGTTCAATAATCCAGCGTCGATCAGCTGGTGCGGTCGGATTAAATAGGGAGACCGTGTCATAAAGGGGTGTGGCTAAGCTCCGTGGAACCAGGAAGTAAGAGGATACCATAGTTAAGGCATGACAGTATCCCCTCCTTAATGAGCAACCTCTGGGTGCTATTGACTTGGTTTAGAAGGGTAACGCTTGTGAAATTTGGAAATCAATTTGTCAGCATGAACGACAGAGGAGTTTTCCCATGTATCTTCATCAATTCCATATCCTTTCCATCTGATGAGGTATTGTAAAGAGCCACGATGGATCCTTGAATCCAGTATACTTTGAATTTCGTATTCTTCTTCACCCTGGACCAATATGGGATCAGGAGAAGTAGTGACATTTCTTTGGAAAGGGTCAGGATGATGAGGCTTTAGTAAGGATACATGAAAAACAGGATGTAGCTTCAAAGTAGGTGGAAGTTTCAATTTAACAACATTACGATATATTATTGGAAAAGGACCAAGAAAAAGGGAACTTAACTTCTTTGATGAACGGTTTGTAGAGATGTTCTTTGAGGAAAGCCAGACAAGATCACCGATTTCATAAGAGGGAGGAGGTTGTTCCACCAAGAAGTCCATAGAAATGGATTGCCAAGGCCGTTCAGGAATCGGTAAATTCAATAATTGACCGAATGGTTGATGATGGACATGTTTGGATCTTTGGCATATAGAACAAGATTTGACATAAGATTCAATAGTTTGGTCTTGACGAGGCCACCAATAGTATCTTTTAGACAATTCAAGGGTCTTTTTTATACCTGGATGACCTGCCAGAGGAGAATCATGAATAGATTCAAGTACTTTAATTCTGTAAGAGGGAGGTACATAAATCCGGTCTTTAAAATAGTAGAGACCGTTTTTCTTGGATAATTTAATTGATTTAGGAAGTTCAAGAGTATCTTCACTGAGATCTTTAATGTCGTCAATAAGAGAAGATAAAATTCCAATGACTGTAGGAGGAGGAAACTCCAGTTCGGTGTCAGAACAACATGAGGTTTTAGCTGGTTCTTTAGTAGACTGAAGAATTGGAATACGTTGCAAGCATGTTTTCTTGCAAAAATCGGAATTAAAGGCAAGAGAGAAGGGAAACCATGAGATTTGAGGGTTGTGGTTCCTTAACCAGTTGATCCCTAATATAATAGGAAAAAATGGTGATGAGACAACATCAAATATAAGACTTTCAGTATGAGTATGATTGATGGTTACTTTTAGAGGGATGGATTCATGAAGTATTGGTCCCGATAAAATGAGGGACCCGTCAATCACTTTAACAGGTACAGAAGTTCTTTTACGAACACAAGGAATTTTATTCTTTGTTACAAAGGCTGAGTCGATGAATACTCCATTTGCACCGGAATCGATAACAGCCTTGGTTATAATTCTTTTATTGTCCCACTGTAATACAAGAACGATAGGGGACATTTGAGTATTTGCTGTAGAGGGAAGTACACTTAGGATGGAAGAGGCATGAGACTGCCTACTGCCTTTTATCCGTTTCAATGAAGGACAATCAGAGACTAAATGAACTTGAGAGGCACAATACATGCAGAGGTTTAATATACGTCTTCGATTTTTCTCTTCAGGAGTGAGGGGACTTCTTATTATCCCTATTTCCATAGGTTCGATTGGTTTGGATGGGTTGTCAGGAGGCTTTGGAGGATGAAATGATTTTTTCCCAGTTGAAGTTGAGAGAGCCTTTTCGGTCTTTCTTTCTCTAAGCCTTCTGTCAATGCTGATCGATAGATGAATCAGAGCATTCAAAGTAGTAGGGACTTCTATTCTGGATAGTTCATCTTTAACAGCTTCAGATAAGCCGATTCGAAACTGGTTGCGCAATGCGATGTCATTCCATTGCGTTTCTGCTGCCCATCTTTAAATTCAGCAATATAATCTTCAACGGGTCTATGGTTTTGTAGCAAGGTTCTAATTGTTAAATCAGCAGTATTTTGTTTGTATGGATCTTCATAGAGAAGAGACATGGCTTTAAGGATTTCCTCCAGTGAATCTAAGATGGGGTCATCATTGTCCAAAAAGGAATGGGCCCAGGACATAGGTTCACCTCTCAGAAATGAGATAACTGAATAAACCTTAGATCTTTCTGTGGGATAAGATCTAGGTTTTAAAGCAATCAATAATTTGCAGGAATAAAAAAACTCCTTATATTTGGAACGATCACCATAGAATTTTTCAGGGTTACATACAGCAGGATCGCTAGCCGAGTGCAGAATAGTATGAGGAGTATGAGTTTGTAGATCTCTGACATAAGTGAGAATTCTTTCGTTAGTAACTTGCAGGTCTTGCATACCTTGGGCTAGTGTATCAACTCTTTGATTCAGCGTAGTTATCGTAGAATCGAAATCTGCTGGATCCATTACAATGGCTGGATTATTCTGTCACGTCTAAACATTTGTTATGAAGGAACACAACTGCCGATTTCTTATAGTTTGAATATTTATTATAAAAAGTAAAAGGTATTGACTTAAAGTCCAATTACAGGTACTGTAGCTTTAATTAGAAAACGATAACTGAAGTCCACAATTATAGGCACTGTAGCTTTAAGTAGTAAACGATAACTGAAGTCCACAATTATAGGCACTGTAGCTTTAAGTAGTAAACGATAACTGAAGTCCACAATTATAGGCACTGTAGCTTTAAGTAGTAAACGATAACTGAAGTCCACAATTATAGGCACTGTAGCTTTAAGTAGTAAACGATAACTGAAGTCCACAATTATAGGCACTGTAGCTTTAAATAGTAAACGGTAGTAATTAGCAGACACTGAATCAGAAAGAGTCTCTTAGTAGAATTAATGAATTAGATGATAAGAAGTTACAATAGCTGTTCCATAGACTTTAACTGAAGCAAGACAGATGCAGCTAACTGAGATAAAGTATGAGTTGAAGTTAGCTGTAACGGGTTTGTTTTATCGAAGGACTTTGGAGACAGGAAATAACAGCTTTGAGATGCAACGCTTATCACAGAGGTTTTACTTAGCTTCCGGCACATAGAACACTGGTTCCCGAGATCTCCTCAGAGGCGGTTATCCTGAATGGAGAGAGTTCAGCTTGAGTCGTGGATGAGGAGAGGTGAAGGGAACTTGAAGTCTTCCAGTCCGGTCCGGTAACAGAGGGCTTTCACAACGATGTTGTAGCCGGTTCGTGAGTACGGAACGTAGTTCAATAATCCAGCGTCGATCAGCTGGTGCGGTCGGATTAAATAGGAAGACCGTGTCATAAAGGGGTGTGGCTAAGCTCCGTGGAACCAGGAAGTAAGAGGATACCATAGTTAAGGCATGACACTGGGTTAGTGTCCACCTATCAATATAATTAATTGGCTCAAAAACTAAGTGGTTAGCTAGGTGTCCACCCACCGATAGGTGGTATTGTTCTGGACACGGGTGGGGACAGAGGGCTCAAGCGCCATCTTCCCTAGCATGAGGTTTACTCGGTGGAAAGGGGGGCTTGAGCGTAATTTTACACAGTCGGTGATGTCAGGTCTTGTGGTCAGGTGCAAGGTGTCTTATGAATAGAACATTTCATTAGTACAGTGTTCTCATGGCCTTCAAATTATACTATGTTGCGAGTTAGGGGAAATTCAGCAGTTTCTGAGTTAGTCATGTCCTTATAGAGAATACGGTCTCTGTTCATTGTATTAAATGTGCTGGGAAATTCTGTCATGTAATGTAGTTTTAAAATGGAGAAGTCAGGTAATGAGGACAAAATGGAGGGTTTGTCTCAATGTGAGGTTAAAATGGAGTTAGTACAATAATTCAATACAAGTTCAATAAAGATTTTTAATAATTCTACATCACCACGACCACGCCGGCAAGGACAGGACACTTTACAGACGTGTTGTTGATGGAGGACATGCAGAGCTTTTTAAGTCCTACGCATCGCCACAGCCCTTCGGGGTCCACCCTCAGAGAACGACTCGATCGACACGTAGCAGACCACCTCACCTTAACTGCAGATATCGACACTCTGAGGAGCGATGAACCCCTTGACTACTGGGTGTGCAGTTGAGTTATCCCAATTTGCGATAGAACTTCTGGCCTGCCCCGCTTCAAGTGTCCTGTCAGAAAGGACCTTCAGTACAGCAGGAGGTATTGTCACTGAGAAGAGAAGTCGCCTAGGTCAAAAAAGTCTAGATTACCTCACCTTTATTAAGATGAATGAGGGATGGATCCCGAAGGGACTGACAGTGGGCGATACATTCGCCTAAAAAAGGCCTGATGAGGGGGACGTAACAGGGATTAAACTGATAAGAATAGTACTACTTAACACACCACTCCTATCTGGTGGCACATTAGATGGCACGTGCAGTGCCCCAAATTTGAAGTAGGAGGACCGACCAAGCATCTTTTTCCATCTCCCGGTTCCTAAAATCGATGCCATATACACGTCCCCTGATAGGGGACGTAACAGGGATTAAACTGATAAGAATAGTACTACTTAACATACCACTCCTATCTGGTGGCACATTAGATTACACGTGCAGTGCCCCAAATTTGAAGTAGGAGGACCAACCAAGCATCGTTTTCCATCTCCCGGTTCCTAAAATCGATGCCATATACACATCCCCTGATAGGGGACGTAACAGGGATTAAACTGATAAGAATAGTACTACTTAACACACCACTCCTATCTGGTGGCACATTAGATAACACGTGCAGTGCCCCAAATTTGAAGTAGGAGGACCAACCAAGCATCGTTTTCCATCTCCCGGTTCCTAAAATCCATGCCATATACACATCCCCTGATAGGGGACGTAACAGGGATTAAACTGATAAGAATAGTACTACTTAACACACCACTCCTATCTGGTGGCACATTAGATTGCACGCGCAGTGCCCCAAATTTTAAGTAGGAGGACTGACCAAGCATCTTTTTCCATCTCCCGGTTCCTAAAATCGATGCCATATACATGTTCCCTGTTAGGGGACGTAACAGGGATTAAACTGATAGGAATAGTACTACTTAACACACCTTATAATAACGCAGAGAGAGGCAACGCAGAAAGAGGAGTCTGAAGAAGAGGAGTCAGAGGAGGAAGGTGGCTTTGAGGAGGTGGAAGACCAAACACAGCAGGCGTCCCAGGGGGCTTGTTGTCACCTTTCGGGGACCCTTGGTGTTGTACGTGGCTGGGTGGAGAAAGAGACCTTCAATGACATCAGTAAGGACAAGGAATGGGACATGGCTAGCTTGGTATCCAACCTTGTGCAAATGGGGAGTTTGCGGTTGTGCAAATGGGCTGTTTGCGGTGCGTTAAACGGGGAGTTTGGTCTGTCACTGTGAAGCGGGCGTAACCCTTTTGCCATGGATCCCCCTCCGGCATACCACAGTCCAGGTGTTAGTCCCCTTGAAACAACTTTTCCATCACTACTGTGGCCACAAAGAGTCCCTGTGGGTTTTCAAATTCGCCTGCCTATTGAAGTCTATGGCTGTTCGCCAGGTTCGCCCGTTCGCGAACATTTGCGGAAATTCTCATTCGCCATCCGTGAACGGAAAATTTTATGTTCGCGACATCTTTTGTGAGTATTGTTAAGACACTCCCGGCATAAAGGAGTGAAACTGCCACTTAGTAGAGCTTCCCCTTTTCAGAAATTCAGGTACGGCTGTTTTAAAACTCCAAACGCACAAATGGAACCAGGGTAATGCGCCTATCTCCCGGGCAGCATACTTAATAGTAATCCAAACTCCCGAACTGTGTTCTCACGAACTGCTGCTAACCGACGAATCCATATAACATCCAAGCGGCTTACGTTCCCAGCAGTCAGTCTCTATCCGTGTAGATTAAATCCCCCCAAACACGAGACCAAGCTCCGTAGCTGAGGGTAAAACAAGATCTGCTTTAATGAGGGCTACCTGCCCGGTATTTATGCAGGTCTCCCACCTGGTGGTCACTCCCCTAGGGGGCCAGATGGAAGACTGTAACACATATTGGACAGTAGCTAATCGCAGAGGCCCAGGTGTAAACACTCCCCTTTACATACATAAATCCCTCCTCTCTAACCTGGAGATAATTGGGAAGGAACCTAATTATCTCCAGGGATAGAGGCAAATCGCCATTTTAAATATTACTGTAAAAACACATAAAAATATATAATTGTACAAATACCGAATGCATGTGCTTCGTGTAATGTATCCCCAGATAGCCTGGATCTGAGTGCATATTTCTACCAAATAGGGCTCAGATCCAATGCGCATAGTTCAATCGCCATGGAGTCATAGTCCTTCATATGTCTTTCGGTATACGATTGACTCCATGGAATGACTATCTGGGTTAAGTCCATGCGTACAATCCAACCTCCCGAACAGACCATTGTTCGTATGCCTTGACGAAAACGAAGGGCGACCGGTAGCTTCAGCGGTGTTCGGTAGATAAAGTGTCTGTTTATAGTTCCATATAATCCTTGGCGAACATTGCGGTTAACCACAACGTTCTAATTGGGGCCAAGAGGTTAACCAGCAGCACACTTCTCTCCTGGGTGGCCGTCCGTTCGGCAGTTTTGATCGGTATTTTCTGCAACACACGAACAGGGGCATACGGACAGGCAAATAGACGAAAAAGGGGCAAACAGACAAACCAGCAATCTTTTTTTTTTAATTCTTTATTTTTATTGTGCTGTGAATGAATAACATGCAGGCTCGTGGTGCCCCAACAGCATTCCTCGAGCTTATACACAGATAATACAGTTGGTGCATTAAGATTAACGGCACATTTTTATATATGTTAGAGTAATTCTGTAGATTAGACATTGCGAGTGGTAATAGCATAAGATTCATTTACAAGAGAGATATAGACAGAACTGTCATAGGTTGCTAACAGGTTGAGCCAATCATGTACATAACAGACTGCTGTGTTAATGTGTCTAACTATACATAGGTGATAAGTTTACTAATGGCTAGAGCCTCCCTTGTCATTATAGTTGTGGTGACCCGAAGGTACACGTGTTGTACCCTATCTCTGGCAGTAAGGTATTGTGGTTATACTCGGGTAGGCTCTGCCTGGTGTTTTATGGTCATGAGTGGCACTCCCCTCCCTCCCCACCGTGAACAAGGTGTAACGCCAAGTTTAAGAAATTGCCAGTGTCCATCTCCACTAGGAGATTGGGCGTGGGGGTTGGTGAGCGGCAGTGGGGCTGACTTTGCACCCAGTGAGCACTTACGGTTAGGAGACAGATGTGGAGAAAAGAAAAGTAGTAATTGCAGCAAATATAAATCAAAATCAGGGAACACCTAGCAGTTCACTGCTATCTGCTATTATTGTGACCACAGTGTGAGTAAGGTGTGCAAGTGTCCCAGAGTAGTCCGGAGCAGGCGTTCGGTTCCGGTAGCCGGTGTTGGGTAGTCCTCTAGCCAATTCCAGTTCTCAGAGTTCGCAGTGTAGTCGACGGGGTCTGTTTGCCGTGATAGTGTAGCCTGCCGCTCCAATAGATATTGGGGGTCTTTGCAGCTGTGCGGACCAAGCTTCGTTCCAGTGAAGTGAAACTGCTAGCGTGACGGGGTCTATAAGAGGTGATGTACCGCTGGTGGGGGTGTCGCCTCCGGGGTTTGCCCGGGTGAGGGTCTGATTTTTTGCGGCGTTGGCTGGGGAGTTGCGGTGAAGTCTGCCCGGGAGCCCATGGCCGTTTCCGGTCCAAAGTTGGCGCTGTGCGCCGCTGCTGCTTCTCAGGTAAAGTCAGTTTCGCCTGGCACTTGGGTTGATGGGTTGCCTCCACCCGCATAACAGGTCGGTTGGGCTTGCGGGCTCTCCTATTTCGCCGACCCCAGCGCTGCGTGCCGGCTTTGTGTACATGAGAAGGCGGGTGTTTGCGTTTAGGGTACACCGGCATTATGGTGGCAATATAGTGTGCTTTGGCCTGTTGCTCCCGGATTGCTATTTTCCTCCAGAGCCTGGTGAACAGCTCATCCAGTTTAGCTTCGAGGTCAGTTTTCTCCATGCGTCGAGTACATGTGGCAGCGGCCATCTTGCCTGACCGTGCCGTTTCTTGCTGCTCGCTGGGTGCCACCCCTGGGGTCTGGGCAGAGAGGTCGCCACTCAGAGCTGGACCGGGATGACCCCCGCCGGTCCAGGGGGGGGAGCAGGGCTTTGGTGGGTTTGTGGCTCCAACGTTTGGGCGAGGAGAGCGGCCGTCTCTCCCCGGTCCCGCCATCAGTAGGCCGCAGCTATCCACCTATGGTTCCCAGTCACCAAATCGCTCGTTACAGGTATCGGGCTGATCACCGGGGCGCCCCCGTTGTAGGGAGTGCACCCCAGCTTTCATAGCTTCTCGTTTTTAGCGGGAATCTGTGCGGAATCGATAAGTGAGGCAGGAGCCCAGCTTTCATGTGTCCGTTCAGCTTGCTGGCTTGGCCCCGCCCCCAAACCAGCAATCTTAGTCTATACAGATGGATCTGTCACAAGTATGATTGGTTGTATGGAGGTGTGTAAGTAATAGAGAAAAGTGATGCTGGTTAGTCCCAGAGTGTCCTGAATATCTGTCCTGGATCTCTCTGAATTTCCGAATCTGACTCCCCAACTAACTTCTCTCTTCCCTTTGTCCTAACTTTTAAAGGGCCAGACTCTCTGTACGTTATTAGTTGATAAGGCCAATAGGAAACTGTAGGTGTGTCTACGTTATGTAGTGTTATCTAGTTTTTGGTCAATAGAGGGCGCAATTACCTCATCAAAATTGTATGTCCTCGAAAGAGTTAACTTATTTTGATGACGATTCTGACGTCATTTGGCTTATCTAAAATGACTACCATAACTTAAATTTGCTGTCAGTTCAAAGCGTTTGCCTCAGTCTTTGTGGCAACGACTTTGATCGTAATTTCTAGGATTGACATGTCTAAACTCAATTTCACCCCTTACTTACAATGGGACCTTGTAAGAGTTAGAAAGTAAAATTAATTACTTAGTCTTCTCTGTCACTAATGTCTGTGTTTAAAATTATTTCTATTCCATTAACATTTAAACAGAGCATCCCACCCCCCTGCTTCATTGCTTATCACTTGGCTTGTTTACATTATGAATCCCTTAACTCAGGCTGATGGCTAGTGTTACTGAAAGCAAGGAAATACATTTTGTGTCTGTCTTGCCTGAAGATAGCAAAATGGAGTCTGCTCTGTTCTGAGTGACTCTGGCAATATACACTTTTAATTTCTATCTTAGCACAAAATGTCTGCCAATATAAATATTCTGACACTGTGAATGCAGAGATTTTAAATTCCTGGCCTCGGACATGGAATTCATGTATGTCAGGGTGGTCTCTAATGCCCTGCGAGAAGAATTCCATAATTAAAATAAAAAGTAAAGGAGATAGGGGGCACCCCATGTCTCGTGCTGTTCCTGATGTGAACCGAGGTGGACAGTTGTCCTTTTATCTTTAGTTTGGCAGTTGGGGTTGAGTAGATTGCCCGAATCCAGTACATCCAATTGGAGCTAAACCCCATAGCTTGGAGGGTGGTGGTTAACAGAGTCCAATCTATTCTGTCGAGCATCTTCTCGGCATCGACCGAGAACAGCAGGCTTCGCTTTGCGTGGAGTTGGGAGAGGTACATGAGATTCAATAATTTAGTGGTGTAAAATTTGGCCTCTTGGCCTGGAACAAATCTAGACTGGTTTGGCATGTATTAGGGCGGTGAGTAATGGTTGTAGGCGGTTGGCTAGGATTTTAGTGAAGATTTTTAGATCCACATTATAATTAACAAGATTGGGCAGTAGCTACCGCAATTGGTCGCGTCTTTACATTTTTTGGGGAGTAAGTTGATGTGGGCTTTTAGGTAGGCATGCGAGTGTGGCCGATCTCGTCAGGGCATTAAAAGATTTGAGGAAAAGTTTGGAGAGGGTCGGGAGGAAGGCTTTGTAATATATGGCTGTAAGGCCATCTGTGTCTGGGCATTTGCCTAGAGGCGTTTTCTTGAACGCCAGTTAAAGCTCGTCAGGGGTGATGAGGCCATCAAAGGAGTGTGTAACATCTTGAGGGATGGTTTGTTTGAGTCTAGTAGATAGGAAATATTCAATGTCTGCATGAGCTGGGGGGGAGGTTGTTCCTGAAGTTGTATAGTTTGGTATGGAAGGTTTGAAATGCTTTCATGATATCTGGGGGTGGATCCTGGTATTGGGTCCAGGGTGGGTGGAGGACGGCGAGTTCCCCGGCCAAGCTGGTCAGGGGGAACTACAGTGCTTATGGTGTCTGGTGTAGTGCTTGGAGTCCTCAGTGAGCACTAGGAGCATTGGTTGGCGGAGGCACCCGGTCGGGGTGCCAGGCGATCCATCACAGTTACATAGCTGGAAAGAGACTTTCGCCCATCAAGTTCAGCCTTCTTCACATATGTTTTTGCTGTTGATCCAAAATAAGGCAAAAAACCCAGTCTGAAGCGCTTCCAATTTTGCCCCCAGACCCCAAAATGGCAGTCAGATATCTCCTTAGATCAAGCAACTGTAAGTCCACTGATTAGAAATTATATCCCTGTATGTTATGTTTTTTTAAGTATTTATCCAATTGCTGTTTAAACATCTGCATGGACTCTGATTACATCACCTTTTCAGGCAGAGAATTCCATATCCTTATAGTTCTTACTGTAAAAAAACATTTCCTTTGCCTTAGATTAATTCTCCTTTCTCCCAGCTTAAATGCGTGACCTCGTGTCCCATGTATTGCCCTGTTTATGAATAGATTTCCATATAAAGGTTTGTATTGTCCCTGAATATATTTGTATAATGTTATCATATCCCCTCTGAGGCGCCATTTTTCCAAACTAAAGAGATTTAAACTTTTTAACATTTCTTTACAACTAAAATGCTCCATTCCTTTTATTAATTTTGTAGCTCGTCTTTGCACTTTTTCTAGTGTCATGATATCCTTCTTTAGAACAGGTGCCCAAACTTGCACAGCATATTCAAGGTGTGGTTTTACCAGTGATTTATAAAGAGGCAAAATTATATTTTCATCCCGAGAATCTTTGCCCCTATTTATACATGACAAAACCTTACTGGCCTTAGCAACTGCAGATTGACATTGCATATTGCTGCGTAATTTGTTGTCTATAACAATTCCCAAATCCTTCTCGTGTGTGGTTACCCCTAACTCACTACCATTTAGGGTGTAAGTTGCTTGTGCATTCTTGACCCCGAAGTGCATAGCTTTGCATTTCTCTAAATTAAATTGCATCTGCTATTTTTGTCCCCAGTCCCCCAATCTATCTAAGTCCTTCTGCAGCAAAGCAATATCCTGCTCACATTTTATTACTTTACAAAGTTTTTTGTCATCTGCAAACACTAACACATAACTTTCAATGCCTATTTCAAGATCATTTATAAATATGTTAAATAGAAGTGGTCCCAAAACAGAACCCTGAGGGACACCACTTACCACTTTTGTCCAGCTTGAAAATTTACCATTAATGACAACTCGTTGCACTCTATCCTTAAGCCAATGTTCTACCCAAGAACAAAAATATCAATCTAAACCAATTTCTTTTAGTTTATAAGACTAACCTATTGTGAGGGACCGTATCAAATGCCATGGCAAAATCCAAGTAGATCACATCCACTGCAACATCCTGCAATTAGGTTAGTTTGACATGACCTATGTTTCATAAAACCATGCTAATTATTGCTAATAACAAAGTTCTTCCCAATGAATTCCTGAATATTATTCCTTAATAGCCCTTCAAATATTTTCCCAGTCACAGACTTCAAATATTTTCCCTGCTCACAGGTCTAACGACATCTGCCTTCCTCCAATCCTCCGGTATAATAAGAATCTTGAAAGATTAAATACAGAGGTTCACTTATTTCCCCACAGCTCCTTACGTACTTGTGGGTGAATACCGTCAGGCCCCAGAGCTTTATTTACATTAATTTTCTTTAACTGCACCTTGTCTCGAGTCATCCAATCACGAGTTATCTGCAAGTACTTTGCAGCAATCATTTGCATATCTCTTGCCATAGGATCCTCATTAATATATACTGAAGAAATATAGTTATATGTCTAACTTTTCCTGGTCTTCATTAACTAACAGACCCATCTCTGTTTCCAGTGTACTTAAACTTAATTTTTTTTGTTTTTTTTAGAATTGATGTACTGTATATACTCGAGTATAAGCCGACCCGAATATAAGCCGAGGCCCCTAATTTTACCCAAAAAAACTGGGAAAACTTATTGACTCGAGTATAAGACTAGGGTGGGAAATGCAGTAGCTACTGGTACATTTCTAAATAAAATTAGATCCTAAAAAAAATATATTAATTGAATATTTATTTACAGTGTGTGTATAATGAATGCAGTGTGTGTGTATGAATGCAGTGTGTGCGTATGAGTGCAGCGTGTGTGTATGAGTGCAACGTGTGTGTATGAGTGCAGCGTGTGTGTGTGTATGAGTGCAGTGTGTGTGTATGAGTGCAGTGTGTGTATGAGAATGCAGTGTGTGTGTATGAGTGCAGTGTGTGTGTGAGAATGCAGTGTGTGTGTGTGAGAATGCAGTGTGTGTGTATGAGTGCAGTGTGTGTATGAATGCAGAGTGTGTGTGTGTGTGTGTGTGTGTGTGTGTGTGTGTTGCAGAGCCTTGGTGGGGGGTGGGCAATTTTATTATTATTTTTTTAATTCTTTTGATATTTTTTTTTATTATTATTTCTTATTATTATTTTTTATTTAATTTAATTATTTTTTTATTTTATTATATATTTTTTTCGTCCCTCCTCCCTGCTTGATATATGGCAGGGAGGGGGGCTCTCCTTCCCTGGTGGTCCAGTGGCATTGGCAGTTCAGTGGGGGAGAGGGGGCTGGCAGAGCTGTAACTTACCTCTCCTGCAGCTCCTGTCAGCTCTCTCCGCTGACAGGAGCTGCAGGAGAGGTAAGTTACAGCTCTGCCAGCCCCCACAGCCCCCAGTCTGTAAATTGCCATAATACAGACTATTGACTCGAGTATAAGCCGAGTTGGGGTTTTTCAGCACAAAAAATGTGCTGAAAAACTCGGCTTATACGGTACTTGAATAATTTTTGGAGGTTGGTTTTGGATTATTTGGCTATCAATTTCAAATTTTCTAGTTAGCCACTTTAATTGCCTTTTTGCAAGCATTATTGGCTTCTTTATATCGTATAAAGGATGTCTCTGATTTGCTTTAAATGCCCTTTTCTTATTTTTAATCTTTTAAATTTTTTTTTTTTTTTTTTTATTCTTTATTTTCATTGTGCATGAAGTAACAATAGGCATGCAGGGCCACAACAGCAGCTGCAGGCTTTTTCATAACATTTTAGAATTTTAAAGCGTGGCAGATTAAACAGCACTTTGTTTTATTTATTTTTTTAAAGAACACATAAAAATATCTTGCTTTATAACATTGGTAAATTAGTTTAAACATGCTAAGCTAGACAAGCTTATAATTAGTTTGGTCTCGTTTAAGGTTAATTTAAATACATGGCATTGCTTTTCTTTGGGGGTCCTACATTTATGCTTATGCTATATGTATATCTGCTTAGATTCTCGCTATAATAAAAAATCAAAGTGAGCCTGACAGATGAGAAGAGTCAGAGGAGAGACACAGAATGAAGGGTATACCATAGCATTAGGTTACCAACTTTGTGGGTCAGACTTAGCTGCAGGCAACACATTGCAGTGAGTTCGTAGGTGAGTTGTTTGAGACATGTAAACTGCTGGCTGTGTTTGTTTAGTAAGTGAGTCAGTTTGCAGGTGAAGTATAGTCAGCAGGGCTCTCTGTTGCTGCCGTTCCATAGCCCCCATTTCTCCTATGCCTCGCTTCAGCAGAGCATAGTCCCTGTTGCTGCTGGTGTGTGCCAGATTTTGTGTGACCAGTGTCCCGAATCAAGGCTCTCCGTGTCTTGTTGGGCTCGATGCAGGGCTGCGGTTTGCTCCTGGTCGGTGCCCACCTCCGTGCCGCTAAAGGTTTCAGAGGCCTTTGCTGTTTGCGTGCCCTCCAAGTCGGGTCCTTCATTGCGGGTTCTTGCTGCTGCTTGTTCCTAAGCTTGGGAGGGGCACTGTGTATGATCCGCAACCTAGGTAGAGCCTCTTCCTTTGATATCGTTGCTGGCTTTAGGGTGTTTAGGTTCTGCGGTGTTCTTCACTTCGTCACCCTGCATGGGTAAGGCCTGCCTGTTTCTCCGCTGCCTTCTCGCAGTTTTGGGTCTCTTCAGGTGTGCCGATTTTCGCTGTGGGTCGGGCAGTGAATGGCATGGTGGGGAGCTTAAGTTTGATGTCTGCTGGATTCCCTGGTGCAGTCTGCATTCAAGCTTCCGCCAAAAATTTATAAATATTTCTTCAAAGCTGGACACAGGGGCTTGTTGTTCCACCTGGCTGCTGACAGGCCGCGTGGTCGCCGCCATCTTTGGTGAGTCTCTTGGCCCTCCGATGGGTTTCTTTGTGTCTGCCATGGCTGGGAGGACTCCCAGTAGTGGACCGGGATCACCCCCACCGGTCCATAGGGGGGGGCTGCGGGGTACTCGCGTGTGGCAATCAGCTCTCAGGCCGCTCCAGGCTGGGAACTGGCCCCCACCGCCCCGCCATCGCACTCCCGGCCGCATGCCTCCGCGGATAAAGCCTGCTGTCTGTTGTCCGTTCACGGGCCGCATCACTGGTTCACCGTGTGGACTGAGTACCAGGTCGTCGCTTGGGGTCAGTGTGTGCCGTTTCATGAGGTTTGGAGGTGCCTTTTTAGCTTTTTTACACAGATTAGTCAGGAGCTTCAGTTAGGCACGTCTTCCCTCCATGGCAGTCAGGCCCCGCCCCCCTTTAATCTCTTATTTCACTTCTCTACTAAGCCACATTTCAATTTGTTCCTTTTATATTTATTACCCAATGGTACATACTGAGAAATGTACCTTTCTAATATTTGTTTAAAGAGTTTGCATTTATCTCCTCAGGAGTTTATGCCAGTCGATATGTTCTAGATCTGCCCTAATTTTAAATTATACGTTTTAGTATACCCCATGTGCTTTTGCTTTTTTGAGTTTATTTAAAAAATTACCATATTGTGATCATTATTTCCCGAATGCTCCCTGTGGCGAAAGTGACCTCGTCACTGGTTTTTGGAGGGGCCTGTTTGCCAGCCTCCTGCCCTGCTGTTACCGGGGAAATAACAGGAACAAACCGCAGAAGCCACACATAGAGATATGGACAAAAGTCTTCAGGAAGTAACAGGCCTTTATTCACGTACCGATCGGGTCTCACACTGAACTTGTGTTCAAAAGGAATGAGCCCTGAGCACATGTTTCAGAAGCATTTTATTAAACAATAACTCCTCCCATTAATAGCTCCACCCACACATGCACTTAGACCAATCAGTACACAGGATATTCAGGATCACCTTATATGGGCAGATCACATGGCTTGTTGAAGACAAAGGAATTTACTAACCACTTCCACACATGCTCAGTATAATGATGACTCATCCAACTGTTTGTAATCAGATACTAATAAGCATATGCCATGTGGAGATTTCGGCCTGCTAAATTTTGACCATGCTGGAATCCCATCACATTCCCCCCTTTGATGCTTCTGATATAACATTATTCCAGATGCATCACTAATAATAATTTGCCAACACCACTCAAGTAACCATGAACCAGAACAGACCTAGTAAGCATCTTAGCATCATCACAAACTCCTTCAGCATTCCTCATCCCGATTATTCTCTCTCTGGGCTAGGGGTTCATACTTCCAGACAGCCATTACATGGGCAGCTGTCTTTCTCTCTATAGTACTTTCCATGAAACTACGTATAGATCTGACCACTAATTGAATTAGGCAGGGCAGAAAGAGACATAAGAATATAATAAATACTACTCCTCCTACTAGTGCCTTAATCCCTCCAAGCTGATCATACCAACTTCCAAACCAACTACTAGGCTTGTACCCATACCAGATCTGAGTTGGTACATGCGCAAGTTTAACCATGTGGCTTGTAAGTTCAGCCACTGCCTGCCCTTCATCATCTATGTGCAGACAACAGTTACTAAGGGTAAACTTCCCACATACACCTCCTTCTACTGCTAATAGGTAGTCCACAGCTAATCTATTTTGATAGATGGCTGATCTCATTCGAGTATTATGTTTAGCTAGGAGATTGAGCGCTTGTGCTGTCTCATTGGTGATAATCTCAACCACCGCCTGTAGTCTTATAATACGGTTGAGCATATATATTGGGATATGGGGTTTCGGTAACCATAAGTACCATCTTCCGCCCAAGTAGCCGGTCCATAATAATTAATGATATATTGGGGAGGCCACTCATCATCTTCCCAACTACCTATATTCAAAGATGCTTGCTTCTTTTTATGATTCACATCATAAACCTTAACTCCCAAGGTCTCTCCTGTTTCGATTAGCAACAAGAAGGATGGTTTGAGCATACCTAGTACACATGCCCCCTCCCAATCTTGTGGTAACTCCGAATATGCCTTCTTACCACAAATCCAGTACAAATTCGATGGGGCTGTTACGACACTCACCGCCAGGGGAACGGAGCCGCCGTTTAGTAGATAATCCCCTTTCTCCAGAAATGCAATTTTAGTCCAACCGATCGTAAAAACTCCCGAACGGAGCATACGAATTGCGGCAACTCCCGATCAGTAATTCATCCGAAATCCTTCCACAGCTAGAAATAAACGAAAACGCTGTCCCAATAGTAAATCCCTCCACAAACGAGACAAAGCTCCGTCTTGAAGGTCAAACAGGAATGTGTTTAATGGGGGCTACCTGCCCGGTATTTATGCGGGTCTCCACAAGGTGGACACTCCCCTAGGGGACCTTGTGGAAGACTGTAAAATATATTAGACAGTAGCCAATCGCAGTGGCTTCAACACAAGCCATTCCCATTTTACCCATAAGTCATTCTTTTCTATCCCGGAGATAATTAGGGAGAAACCTAATTATCTCTGAGGATAGAGACCATCGCCATTTTAAAACATAATAAGAAAAATACAATAAAATACATAAAATCAGAAATACCGATTGCATAGAGTTCGTGCAACGTATCCCCAGATAGCCTGGATCTGAGGGCATATTCCTACCGAATAGCGCTCAGGTCCGATGTACATAGTCCAATCGCCATGGAGTCAAAGTCTCTCATCAGTCCTTCGGTATACGAATGACTCCATGGGACGGCTACCTGGGTAAAGTCCATATGAATTAGAGTGGCCGTTGGTTCGGTAGTTTCAATCGGTACTAGGGAAAATAGACGAACAAGGGCATACGGACAGGAAATCCATGAACTCAAGGCAAACAGACGAACCAGCAATATAAGTCTATACAGATGGGTTCGTCACACGGCTCCCCCCTTGTGGGACACTCCGGCAGACCCGGCTTGGTCCTTTAGCGGGTCAACTTGGGGATGACCGGACTAGGAGGTAGCAAGAACATCGGTTTGCCGCGACAACCCATCTGCATTCCCATTCTGCTTACCGGGTCGGTAGCTGATGGTGAAGTTATACGGTTGTAGGGCTAAACTCCACCGCAGCAGTCTACCATTGTCTCCTGAGACCCAGTTAAGCCAGACAAGGGGATTGTGGTCCGTCACAAGGGAAAATTCCTGTCCATACAAATAAGGGCTTAACTTTTTCAATGCCCAGACCAGGGCTAAGCATTCTTTCTCCACTGCCGCATAACTCACTTCTTGGGGTAACAGCTTTCTACTGAGATATGCGACAGGGTGCTCTCCTCCATCTTCCCCGACCTGGCTCAGCACAGCCCCCAGTCCATACATGGAAGCATCTGTATGGACGAGAAAACGTTTGTTAGGAACTGGGGCAGCCAGGACAGGGGCATTCACTAGGGCCTGCTTAAGTGCTCGAAACGCAGTTTCACAGGCTGGAGACCACAGGACCTGCTTAGGGAGGTTTTTTTTGGTCAGGTCGGTCAGGGGCTTAGCGATAGAACTGTAGTCGGGGACAAAGCGTCTGTAGTACCCTGCTGTCCCTAGGAAGGCTAATACTTGGGTCTTAGTGATAGTAGTGGGCCAGTTCGCTACTGCCTCTATCTTAGCTGGCTCTGGTCTCTGGCTCCCACACCCCACTCTGTGACCCAGGTATTGCACTTCAGCCATGCCTAGATGACACTTTTCTGGCTTCAATGTCAGGCCGGCGGCCCAAATTTTGTCCAGTACTACCCCTACATGCACCAGGTGTTCCTCCCAGGACCCACTGTAGATCGCAATATCATCCAGGTATGCACAAGCAAATTCCTGGAATCCATCAAGGAGCCTGTCCACCATACGCTGGAAGGTAGCTGGGGCATTCTTCATCCCAAATGGCATGACCTTAAACTGGTATAAGCCAAATGGGGTGACGAAGGCCGACTTGGGGATAGCGTCCTTGGCCAGGGGAATCTGCCAGTAGCCCTTACACAGGTCTATGGTGGTCAGATAGCGTCCCCTGGCAATGCGATCTAATAATTCGTCAAATTAGTCTTCCTAATTGTGGTCAAGGTGTTAACAAGCCGCACACTCCTCTCCTGGGTGGCCGTTGGTTCGGTAGTTTCAATCGGTACTAGGAAAAATAGACGAACAAGGTCATACGGACAGGAAATCCATGAACTCAAGGCAAACAGACGAACCAGCAATATAAGTCTATACAGATGGGTTCGTCACAGGGGCTCTCCAATTAGATGTAGCAGATAAGTCAAACCACACCTCTTTCAAATTTGTGTAATTGGCAAACGGATTAGTAGGTTCTGAGACATTTGAACCTGACCACCAAGTAGTATCTTTAGTATCGGCATTGTAGGCGTTCTGTCCCAAACATGTTAACTCGCCAACAGGTGTATTATACATTGACCCTCTTCTAGCTAAACATACGTGACCTATAATAGATGTCTTTTAAAGCCATTCTGATTTACCTCTAGTACTTACTTGATGATCAGACTGAGCAGGCATCTGTTGTTCAACTGTCTCAGAACCAGGGTACCAAATCTCTATTGTCTCCCATAGCCATTGGTCTCCCATATTAGTTCCTCCACATACAAAGCAGTTAGTTATATTAAGACTACCTGCAATACTCTCAGCCAAATTAATAAATAGGTGCTTAACATTATGGGGAATTGTATCCTCAATACTCATCTCCTCAAAGAAGGAATGAAAAACCTGATGAGTCTGGATTGCTACTGTCTCCATTTCAAGACCTACATATAGTACGGTCCCTGGATCTACTCCTGTACCATGTATTTTGAAACCCAAAGGGATTCCCAAACTTATCAATGAAGTGCTGTGGATTGGAAATGGCCATATGCACAGGGTTACACTCCATAGTTTTACAATACAGTGCAGTGGGCAACATTTGGATAATTATATCTTGATCTACTGTTTTACCCTAGGTTGCCCACCCTACACATGACCAATATGGGCAGCAGTTAAAGTCTCTATTTGGGTAGTCAGGATCAGTAGATCTTTTACTGGGACATAAATATTTATCATTCAACCCATAAGTCCGTTCCCATTTAAGATTACCACATACATTCCAAGGTCTTCCACTACCCGAAATCGCCTTACTTGCATCAAATAATAGAATACCCGTGCAATGTATGGTGCTTATCACAGTCCTATTTATTAATGTCCCCTGGGAGTTACTATTCCGAATTACCAACCAAATTGTACAGGGTTGGAATTGGGGATTAAAACACTTGGGCTCACCTGATATCGGTTGACACACACACTATAATCAGTATCTAAGTACCTACACCTAGACACAGATCCTTTACATTCATAGTGTGAGTGCCAAATTAGGGTCTGGGATATCTGGTTACCTGTTTTCGTAGTCTTAATACAACTAACACAGCCTGGAATATTACCCTCCTGAAAAATCATAAAAATACTAAGACACATAATAAAACACTTATTCTTGCGGTCCTCATCTTTATTCTTCAACCGTGCGACGGCACCTCAGCTTCCCGACTGTGAGGGCTGCAAGGATTGGCGTTCTTCTGATCCTCACTTTCCTTCACAGAGGTCCCTTCGAGACACTGTGGCTATGAAACGTAGGCAGGTGGTCAGGCTTTATTATGGCCGTCAAAACACCTACTTGCTGATCTCTGATGTTACTTTCAACCATGATTCTTCAAAAATCACACCACACTTCTCAAGTCACGCTCAATTCGACTAGGTCATGCGCTTCAACCGGATCTTGCAAGGATTCTCACGATCTGGAGTAGATTGCCAGGAATATGCCGCTGGTTTAACCCTAGAGTGATAAATCCAAGGAGTCACCTCTGCCACCTTTACAGCTGTTGGGGTAGATAAAAGAACAACATATAAAGGCTTACAGGATACACCACGAGCGTTAACTCAATATGTATCAGTGGGATGTTACGAGCAAGTCCAGGAGGATTATTTTCTGCCCATACTCCTAGAATGTCAAATACAGATCCATCACTCTTTGGGTTCGCATTTATCATTACAGACTAGAAACGCCATTTTTCTTCTTTTGGCACCAATACTGCTATTATGCCAGGCATAGGCGTGCGCACGGGGTGTGCTGGGTGTGCCTGGGCACACCCTAATCCCCGTGCGCCGCGCATGGATCGAGGCCGGCAGGGAAAATCAAAATATCTCCCCTGCCGGCTCAAGCACAACAGATTAGCCCGGAGAGAGGCTCTGAAGTGCTCCGTACCGTTTTGGATACGGAGCAAAGCGCCTCCAGGCTGCCTGCAGGGCAGCCCTCTCGCGATCTCCGATATTTTCAGAGCGTTGCCGTGGTCGCGGCAACGCTCTGAAAATATCGGAGATCGTGAGAGGAAGGCATGGTCTGTACCCTGCGGAGGTACAGACCACATCACTAGCCCACTGGATCACCAGGGATGATCAGCAGCTTGCTCCCTATTCCCCCCTGTAAAGTAAGGTAATAAGGGGAAAGGGGAGTAAATGTGTAGTTTTTTTTTTTATTATTTAAATTATGAAACAATCAAAATTAATTATATAATTATATTACATAAACTATATTGTATTACATAAACTATACCCCACCACTTACTCACTACACCCTATATACACACTGCACTTACACACACTATACACCTTATATACACCCCCTGCACCTACACACTATACCCACTACACCCCCTGCACCTACAAACTATACCCCCTATACATCCACACTACACCCCCTGCAGCTACACACTACACCCCCTGCACCTACACACTATACCCCCTATACATCCACACTACACCCCCTGCAGCTACACACTACACCCCCTGCACCTACACACTATACCCCCTATACATCCACACTACAACCCCTGCACCTACAAACTATACCCCCTATACATCCACACTACACCCCCTGCACCTACACACTATACCCCCTATACATACACCCTACACCCCCTGCACCTACACACTATACCGCCTATACATGCACACTACACCCCCTGCACCTACACACTATACCCCCTATACATACACACTACAACCCCTGCACCTACACACTACACCCCCTATACATACATAGTACACCCCCTACACCTACACACTATAACCCTATACATACACACTACACCCCCTGCACCTACACACTATACCCCCTATACATACACACTACACCCCCTGCACCTATACACACACTACACACTATACCCCCTATATACACACTACACCCTCTGCACTCACACACACTCTATACCCCCTATACACTGCACTCAATCACTATACACACTCTATACTCCCTATAAACACACATATTAACCCCTTAAGGACACATGACGTGTGTGACATGTCATGATTCCCTTTTATAAACACCCTACCACTGCATTCATACTATGCCGATATACACCTCCTGTGCACCCACTGTGCCCCTATGCACACACAACTCCCCTAAACACACACTACACCCCCTATTATTACCACACCAATACACACATGTGCACAACACCTATACGCATACACACAATGGCACCCCCTGCAATTCCTAGATACATGAAATACAGTCCTTACATGCAAACGCAACACACCACTAGGCACACACACTCTAAAGGCCCTATAAACACACACACAAACACACACACACATATAATATACAGCCCAAAAACACACCTATACACTACATACATATTATACACCACAAACAGACCCCTTTACACTCTACAGCATAACCGGTCTCCTCTACACACATGCAATCACATAAAAAACATCCAAATATATATAACACCGCAGGGAGCATTCCCACACATGCAAAACACACTTTAACAATCCTTTTCCACTTGTGTTCTCCAGTACCCACTACTGGGGACATCAGAGACAAGTCACTTGGACTTTTTTTCCATCAGACAGCACTGAATGCTCTGGTGGGGTATCACACTAACATAACAATTGAGAGGGCGGGGGTGCTTCTCTTGGTGGCTGATATAATGCGCCACATTTCTGGCCCACCCTTCCTAGTGGGCTGCTCTGTCTGGGCTGACTTTTTGTCCCAGTCCAGCCCTGCTCACCGGCCCACAGGCAGGAGAGGACCCGGGGAGCTCTAGCCAGCAGTTACGCTGGGTTCCTCTCGCGAGGTCACACTAGGACCACCAGGGATCAGGCATGGCAGAACAGACACACACACACACACACTAACAGCACCCTCACACACACACAGCAGTGTATGTGTGTGTGTGTATATATATATATATATATATACACACATACATATTTACGCGGCGTGTGTGTTTGTGCTTTATGGTGCACACCCTAATGCAATAGGCTGCGCACGCCTATGATGCCAGGTGATTTATTAAACTTCAGAGACGTTGATCCATTAGGTAGAAAAGTTATCTGAGCTTGAAGCTGTGATAATAGATCTCGTCCTAGAAGTTGAACTGGACACTCCTGCATTTATAGGAACTGGTGCTTAACAAAATGGCCTCCTAGAATGCAAGTACGACTCCTGAGAATCGGTCTAGCAGCTCTTTTCCCAGTAGCTCCTGTCACAGTAATAGTCTTTTCAGAAGGAAGAGCTACCAACTTGGTCACCACAGAATCAATAGAGGAGTACTCACTATGCTTACGGTTTTCACTATTTTCAATGTTTATGGAGGCCTGCGACCCCCGCTGGACCAAATGTTCTACTGCCACATACCTATGCTGCTATGAGCATAACCACCTCGCCCTCTTCTCTCTTCTTGTCTACCTCCTGCAATATATCCCCTCTGTGGACAGTCACTCTTCCAATGCCCTTCCTCTCTACAATATGCACATTGATCTTTACCTAATGATACCCTGCTCATCCTATTCTCAAATCCTCTAATCATATCCATATTCTATCCATATATGGATATCCCTGCAAATCCCTCTAATTTTTGTAGCTTTCTCTTAATATCGCTCTGGGCCTGGCTGACAAATGCTGAGTCTATCATTCGGATGTTTTCAGGGGCTTCAGGATTGAAAGGAGTGTACAATCTGTATGCCTCCAGTAATCTTTCATAAAAGGCACTGGGTGATTCATTCGCTTTTTGTAACACTTCAGCTGTCCTGGACATGATAATTGCCTTTTTCCCTCTTGCCTTCATGCCAGCAATAATGGCTTGTTGATAGGCCTTTAGATGGATCATGTCAGCACCTTTTACGTTCTAAAGGTCAGTAATAATTGCTGACAATCAGCCCAGGTGGGATTGTGTGTTTGGATAATGGGGGCAACCAAATCTGTCATGGCTTGAGGCTTATCGGTGTACGAAGAGTTATGGGTCTTCCAATTGAACAGGTCGGTTGTGGAAAAAAGGACCTAAACAAATACAGGATCTGCCAATTGCAACTGTCCATTACCGTCAATATGTGGTGGTCCAGTTGTAAGTCGGAGAGGCATCTGGAAATGTCGGGGTTGGAGGGTACCAGTCATCTGTCGGGTTAGTATGGGGCTTCGATAAGACTGCTCAGTAATAGGTTCCAGGCTGGGAGTAGTAAGATAGGTGTAAGGGGGTCAGCTAATTTTACTAGTTAGCATTTGGCAGATGAAAAAATAAAAAAAGTGTTAAACCAAAAACCTACCAGTAGGTGTCACCAGAGGATAAGTAATTGTATCAATAATCTTGATGGGTCTAATAATAAAACTCAACTTTTAATATATTTATACATAAAATAAAACCTTATAACAATAAATATATTAAAATAGGGTAAGCAATCCTACTTCTGTCTGTTGTATGCCTGTATAGAGTTAAAGATGATGTAATATCAATGTAACTCCTGAAGATGGCCAATAGGTGGCCCTAGAGTGCCTCCCGAAAGTCTAATAAAGTCTAATGAAGCAGATAATTAGTCCTTATTTTATTTTTACTTATTTTAATCACTGTCCACACTGATATCTAGGCTTGATTAAAGCTTTAGTTCTAAGGTAAATTAAACATCTCTTGTATTTTAGTAAAGGGGATATTTTGAACAAAGCTGGGAGGGGCCCATCCAGTAACTAAAGAAGGATACAAGTGTACTCTAGCATCTTATACCATTGATAATTTCTTCCAGTTGTATTTTAGACTGTTCAGTAGTCATAGTGCTATTTCAATGATTATGGTACTATGTCATTGCTGAGAATTATCTGATCCAATAGACTCAGTTACTGTTATTAAGAATTCTCCTCACAATTTAACTGTTAATAAAATTCAATGCTAAAATACACTCCTACCAAAAAGGAAGGCAGTTTAAATTTACAAAGAATCAGTGGGGGGGAGGGGAGGGGGGGGGGGGGTTGGAATTAGCGGGGGTTGGAATCAGTGGGGGTTGGTACAGAAGAGTTTGAAACAAAAGAACAGATAGGTATGTGCGTAGGCAGGGACAATAGAGCAGGAGGAATGCAAATTCCAGTTACACTAGTATTAGCTTGGGAGGAAGAGTGGGGGAATGGCTACTCTGGCTCTGGAGGATGAATAGGGGGGTTGGTAATCAGATGCAAGGGGGGAGGGGTGTCCAAACTAGGTGGAATTAAGTCCTTAGTTCTGACCACCATGTGGCTTCATTGTTCCTCATGGCACAGTTTAATTCACCAAGGCAGTTTT
Organism: Pelobates fuscus; assembly: GCF_036172605.1. NCBI lineage: Eukaryota > Metazoa > Chordata > Amphibia > Anura > Pelobatidae > Pelobates > Pelobates fuscus. Next base: position 899,321 of record NC_086326.1, read on the forward strand.
TCAACAATCGGTTTCCAACAGTCAATATATGGAAACTGATCATAGAATTCCGGCCTACTAGTAGTTACAGCCACATGTACACCCTGCACTAAATTTAAGTCAAGACTGCCACATGGAGGTCATGCGGCCACCAGGACAGGCCACTCCCTACTACACAGTGTAGTCAATTTTCTTTTTTTTTTTTACATACAAGACAAAGGACCAACAGCCTTGTGAATCAGAAGATGATTTCAACAGAACGTCTGATTCAAAAGCTGTACAAATATACACACAGTTTCAACAGTCACACCAATCTCCTTATCACCAGCACCACATGGCACAGTTACTAGGCTCAAACACATGCGTACGCACAACCAGGATCCTCACACGCTCAACAATATCACAACGGCGCACATACAAGTAAAATCAAGACTCACCAAACACTATATACTAATCAATGCAACTATTAAGCAAGTCATACAATTGTCCACACAATTAATCAACATTAACTAACCGATAGCATAACATTTCAACAATTTCGTCTCTACAGTATGTGGTTATGGTACGGTTAGTAACTATTATACAGTTTAGACAATTGTGATTTTAAAGTTACAATATCAGTTAGTAATAGTTAAGGTGTTACATTTAGTGTTGTTAATGTAATATCAGTGGTTATGGTATTATAAAGTAGTTATGGTATTATAAAGTGGTTATGGTATTTTAAAGTGGTTATGGTATTTTGAAGTAGTTATGGTACAGTTTTAAATCACAAGTCAATTAGTAACAGTTATGGTGTTACACATATAACACAAAACAAACAGTTTTCTAGTAGTTCTATACAATACAAAATGTCAGTAATTATAATACATGTTAGTGGTTATGGTACAATAATCCCAACTATTCTAATTGGCCAGCACCTCGAGAACTATCGAACTATTTACACCAAGGTTCGGTTAGTCTACGCTGCCCAAGTACCACATATAGCGAACTAATCAGCGGAATGTATGACAAGACTCATTTAGTCTATTACTCTATCAATAGTCTAGTGGTTAAATATACATGCCTACCACTTAGCCAAGATAGGGTGAGAGCTAGCAGACGGAATGTATAACAGAGTCCGCTTAGTCTCCCGGCCCCCCCGACCTAGCAACCAAAATTTACACCTAGATACGCTAGTCAAGACAGGTGTCCGACATGAACTATTTACACCAGAATTCAGTCTGACCCAAAACCACCTGTATTAGACGGGCTGACTACAGAGCGTCTAATGTCAACATAAGCAGTGCGCCTTTGCTTCTTCCATCCCGAAGGACAGGGCAAATTCCATACAACCAATTCCAAATACAAACCCTTTGTGGGCCTACCGCTTTTAGTTCCTGGACCTGGCCTCACACTCATCGATGGGGCACCCCGGTACTCACTGCGCAGAAGCCGAGATCTCCTGGACAAAAGGCCAGTGGCGCCGAGACGAAAGGAGGTCCACGCAGTAGAAGTCCAGGGGTGCAGCGTAGAGGATTTGGTAAAATATTACCGTCTCAAATCTCTGCGCCAGCTTCCATGCAATGAGGTTCCCCGCCAATGCACCAAATGTTACCGGGGAAATAACAGGAACAAACCGCAGAAGCCACACATAGAGATATGGACACAAGTCTTCAGGAAGTAACAGGCCTTTATTCACGTACCGATCGGGTCTCACACTGAACTTCAAAAGGAATGAGCCCTGAGCACATGTTTCAGAAGCATTTTATTACACAATAACTCCTCCTATTAATAGCTCCACCCACACATGCACTTAGACCAATCAGTACACAGGATATTCAGGATCACCTTATGTTGCGGACCGTTTCAGCAGACAAGGGGTTAAAAACCCTTGTCGCAATAATCCCCTTCCCCATAGACCAGCAACTACTGCAATCACCAATCTCCCGAACTGCAAACTGTACGAATTCACCAACTCCCAAACTGCAAACACACGAACCCTGGAATCAGCCAAACAGGAAAAGCATACAATCCGCTTACACTCCTGGCAGTCAGCATACAATCCAATTCCCCCAAAGAACGAGACGACACATCGCTTTGAGGGTTAAGCAGGAACTCCTTTACTGAGGGCTACCTGCCCAGTATTTATGCAGGTCTCCCACCTGGTGGACACTCCCCAAGGGGACCAAATGGGAGACTGAAACAGCAGACAGACATGCATCACTTTAGTACACACAGCCACAATACTTTCCCACAATGCATCCTGGCTTCCTCCTCTCTGTCCTGGAGATAATTACAGAAGTAATTCAATTATCTCCCAGGACAAAGGCAAGACTCCATTATGCACGTGGTGATACAAATACAGTATATCACTTTAAAATATACAATAGGACAAATGGTACAGAAAATACACACATTTAACATATCCCCAGATAGCTCAGGTCTGAGTTCACATTATTAGGTGAATGGCACTCAGACCACACGAATACAGTTTAATTGCCATGGAGCCAAAGTCTTTAATTACACGAACAGGCTCCATGGCATTGCTATCTGGGTTAAAGCATTCACATAAAACAAGCTACCGAATTACATGCATTCGCCCAATCCATACGAATAGAACCAGGGGTTGGAAGTTCAGCGGTGCCTGCACGCAAAAGTGTCCGGGTTTGGCGCATGAAAGCCGGGCAGACAAGCGCTGGCTGCCCGGGGAGCTCCAGAACACCGCCATCATGTGGTGGCTGAGGGTAACCGCGACCACACAGTCACAATCAATTAGGCTGCGGTTAACTGCAGCTACTGGGAGGTCAATTGCCGGCACACGCTTGTTAAGCCGCGGTTAACCGCGGCTTCAGGGAGGTCAATAGGAGGCACACGCCAGCTTCTGGGTGGCCCATTAACAACGCCGGCCGGCTTCCCACGGCTCTGGGGAGGTTGGTAAATGGCTGTTTGTTCGGTAGATGGAATCTACCGAACTGCTGTGCAGAAAGGGAGAAATAAATCCTCCTGCACAGCAAAATTAACCCTTTAGCTGCCGGTTCATAATCTAAAGGCAGCAGGCGGGCAACCAGGCTTCTCCAGTTCACAGTGGCGAAGTTGGTTTCGCCACACCTTATATGGGCAGACCACATGGCTTGTTGAAGACAAAGGAATTTACTAACCACTTCCACACATGCTCAGTATACTGATGACTCATCCAACTGTTTGTAATCAGATATTAATTAGCATATGCCATGTGGAGATTTCGGCCTACTAAATTTTGACCATGTTGGAATCCCATCACACTGCGACTATGGGCCCTTCTAGGAACTGATTTGGGCATATTGTATTTTATTATGCTGCTGATGGCCCTTTAAGAACCATCTGGGGACATACTGTGGAGTTACTGGGTGGCCACCATTTCATGTATCAGAGGCACATGGTGAGAACAATGGATGAAGCACATGGTGAGAACAATGGATGGCGGCCATTTTAACTCACAGACTCTGTTTGGACTTTTCTACACGGTGCCATCTCACCGGTATTTGGTGCACAAAGACATCGTGTAGTAGTTTTAAACTACAGAACAGGGGACACATTTAACAGTAATTCTTTTTCATATAGCCTGTATATGTTCTGCGGAATCTGCATTAAACTGTATCTTCCAAACTACTGAACGGATCTGGGTGAATTTTGGATATGTGGTTCACCCAGATCCCCCAGTTCTGAGCAGGGCCGGCGCGTCCATAAGGCGGCACAGGCGGCCGCCTTAGGGCGCACCGGCTCTGGGGGCGCAAGATTTTGGTGACCGGCAGGAGGGAAGCGCTCCCTCCTGCCAGGTCACCTTCTGGACCCCCGGCGGGCGGCAGCAGTTCTAATGAGAGGTGGCGAGGGAGCTCTAACCTGTCTGCTCTGCTCCCTCGCGCGCTGTGTGCTGATTCTGTGGGAGCCGGAATATGACGTCATATTCCGGCTCCCGGCATCAGCAGACAGCCCGCGAGGGAGCAGAGCAGACAGGTTAGAGCTCCCTCGCCGCCTCTCATTAGAACTGCTGCCGCCCGCTGCAATGAAGCCCCACTGGACCCCAGGGACACATCCACACCAGCTCTCTCCAGGTAGGGAGGCTGGGTGGATATTTATTATTAATTTGTGTGTGTCTGAAAGTGTATGTGTGAGTGTGTGTCTGTGAGTGTGTGTCTGAAAGTGTATGTGTGAGTGTGTGTGTGTGTGTGGCTGTGTATGTGTTTGTCTGTGAGTGTGTGTCTGTGAGTGTGTGTGTATGTGTCTGAGTGTGTGTGTCTGAAAGTGTATGTGTGAGTGTGTGTTTGTCTGAGTGTGTGTGTCTGTGTATGTGTTTGTCTGTGAGTGTGTGTGTCTGTGTATGTGTTTGTCTGTGAGTGTGTGTGTCTGTGTATGTGTTTGTCTGTGAGTGTGTGTGTATGTGTCTGTGTGTGTGTATGTGTTTGTCAGTGTGTGTGTGTGTGTGTATGTGTTTGTCTTTGTGTGTGTATGTGTTTGTCTGTGAGTGTGTGTCTGTATATGTGTGTCTGTATGTGTTTGTCTGTGAGTGTGTGTCTGTGTCTGTGTGAGTGTGTGTATGTGTCTGTGTGTGTGTTTGTCTGTGAGTGTGTGTCTGTATATGTGTGTCTGTATGTGTTTGTCTGTGAGTGTGTGTATGTGTCTGTGTGTGTATGTGTTTGTCTGTGAGTGTGTGTCTGTATATGTGTGTCTGTATGTGTTTGTCTGTGTATGTGTGAGTGTGTGTATGTGTCTGTGTGTGTATGTGTTTGTCTGTGAGTGTGTGTATGTGTGTATGTGTCTGTCTGTGTCTGTGAATAATTGTATGAATGTGTGTGTCTGTCAGTGTATGGGTGTGTGTTTGTGAGTGTCTGTCAAATCAGTGAGATTATGTTTGTGATTGAGTGTGTGTCTGTCAATGAATGAGTGTGTGTCAGATCAGTGAGTCTGTGTCTGTCAGTGACGTCTGTGTGTTTGTCATTGAGTGTGTGTGGCTGTTAGTGAGTGTAGCGTGGTGGAGCGGAGCGCAGTACAGGAGCTTCTGTTTCCTGTACCTGGTCACTGAGAGAGCACTTCCTGTCAGTCCAGCCAGCTACAGAAAACTGAAGCTCCTGTAGAGGGTCTGCTCCCCAACGCTACAAGACAGGTAGGAGGCATACCAGGAAGGGGAGTGTGACCGCTAAGAGGGTGGGGGGTGCACCAAGGGACAGAGAGGGGAGGGGAGAGAAAAACCAAGGGACAGGGAAAGGAGGGGGGAGGGGAGAGGAACACTAAGGGACGGGGAAGAGGGAGGGGCTGGTTAGGAGGCACATAGGTGAAGATGTTAATTTTAGAGGGGGGGGGGGCGGAAAAATGCATCTTCGCCTATGTACCCAAAAATCCTGGCACCGGCCCTGGTTCTGAGGATATGTATGGGGTTATTGCATGTTTTGGGGTCCCTGTGATATGTTTTATAATACTGTATTTATCTGCCTGTGATAATTATATTACCCATTGTGTTCAGTAATCATATCACAGGCAGAGGGGAGGATTTTGTGTGGGAGTGTCTGTGTGTATTGTACGGATTGATTGGTTGTATTTCAAAACCCTGTGGGCCGTACTATGTTTGTAGACTGTGAATAAAAGAGGCTGTATGTGCCAGTACAGTCAGTTCTACTTCACCCTCAATCAAGAAGGGGAGTGTAACTCCGACTGGGTACCTCCGTTGAAGGATGCTCCTAGCACTTCCTGAGGACTCCAAGCACTGCAGCAGACACCACAACCACCGTAGACTCCTTCAGAGAGCAAAACAGGAACAAGCTCTTACAAGAGCTCAGTGATTATAGCAAGGGAATATGCCTAGCATAGCAATCCCTTGTAGCAGATTCCCCCAATAAGAGACAGGACTCAAGTTGAGGGTAAAAATAGAACTCTCTGGCTGCTAGCTTGCAGCCCTTTTTATTAGGTGCTCCCATGAAGGGGAGGGACACACACAGTAACGTACATTAACCAATCACACAATAGTTACATCCCACACATAGCCCTCCCCTCTACCTGTAAACTAATTATCTGTACACACAGGAAAATACAATTATCATAGGTAGGAAAAATACAGTTTTTACACAACATTCATAACTCCCAAAATATACATCACATTCGCATAAAAATACATATTCACAATCAATCCATTCAGGGGAACAACATACTCAAAAATCATACGAATTGGACCAGGGGTTCAAAAGTTAGTACAAATGTGCATTTGACCTTCTGGAAGCATGGTTTTACAGGGCCCTCTATCCTGGAGACAATGGGGGGAAGTAATCCAATTATCCAGGACTAGAGGCAGACTCCATTAACCACATGGTTGCAAAACGACATAAAACACTTTAAAATACATAAAGTCACATTTTACACATAACACACATACATTTCACATATCCCCAGATAGCTCAGGTCTGAGTGCACATTATTAGGTGAATGGCACTCAGACCAACCGAATACAGTTTAATCGCCATGGAGCCAAAGTCTTTAATCACACGAATAGGCTCCATGGCATAGCTATCTGGGTTACCACAGCTCACACGGGGCAAGTACCAAATGACCCCACTGTATTTAAAGGGCCAGAATGAGTGACATACACTCTGGTATGGCCGAATACTGTTTTTAAAGGGCCCAATCTCCATAGCCAAAGGCAGCAGGCGGGCAGCCAGGCTTCTCCAATGCAATGTGGCGAGATTGCTCTCGTCACACTCCCCCTCTGCTTCCTCGCCCCACTGTTACCCAGCTATGTGCCTGTTCTCCAACTGTCTCATCTCCTCCTACTCCACTACCTGCACCCACTAAACTCTGCTCAGTGAGCAGCAGACTCCTCTCAAGATTATCAATCTCGCTCAGTGTTGCAATTTGCCTCTCCAGATCTCCAATCTGAGCTTCAGAAAAGCCACTCTCGCTCACACCCACCACAGAGGTATGGACCCTGGACAGAATCATCCAGGCATGCATACATGCAGCAGGATGTGCACTGAGTAAAACTCACAATCTTGCTAGCACTCCTCTCCAATTACCAAAAACGCAAGTGAGCAAAAACAATATTTACCCTCTTGGGTTAAACTCCCTTTTAGTTGGAACTCCTGTTTTAACTCCTACTGTAAATAGCCTACTTTCAAGCAAACTCCAGTGAGCAAGCTCTGTGAGTCAGTAGTGGGTTTATATTGGCAATACAAATCCCACTCAGGTGGAAATTAAAAATAAAAATATATATAAGAAAAAGGTCAAAAGGTTTTTAAATTAAAACAGCAAGGAGAAAAAATATAAATAAAAAAGGTACAAAGTTTTAAATAAAATCAACAAAGTTTAAAAATATCTATAAAAAGATGGAAAAAAAGATTTAAATAATAATTTTAAAAAATAAAAAAATAAACCTGCCATCAGAAATTGTGGGGCCCCTAACACAGCTCAAGGTCTGGGCCCCCATGTGCCTGCCTCCAAGCCCCGCCTCCAAATCCCGCCCACAGGAATACACATACACACACGCACATATAGACACAGATACAGATACACACACACACACACACTGATATACAGACACACACTAACGTACATACATACTCACATACTGACAGACACACATACAAACTGACATACAGATATACAAACAGACATACATACATAATGGCATACATACACATACATACTGATATACATACATACATACATACAGACATACACACACATACCGACATACGCAGACATACACACACATACATAATGGCATACATACACATACATACTGATATACATACATACATACATACAGACATACACACACATACCGACATACACAGACATACACACACATACATAATGGCATACATACACATACATACTGATATACATACATAAATACAGACATACACACACATACCGGCCGTCACTTCCTCCCAGCAGCCCTTGCAGTGTAGCCGCAATTCTTTTTTTTAAAGGGGCGCAGCACTGACCGGGCCCCTGAAGATATAGGGCCCATCGGGTGGCCCTAAATGCTTGGGCCACCTGATGGGCCCCGGTGCAGATGCACCTGCGGCAGTTTTGCTGCTCCACGTGGGGCCCGGGCGGCCGGGCCCCCCAGGGTCGCCGGGCCCGTGACAACCATTATGGTTGTCACCCCCTGATGGCGGCCCTGACTCTGTTCAACAAATCAGTCAGATTTTGGTAGCTATCGAGGTCTGGAGTGGATCTGATATGGTGCACAACTAAGAAAATATACAAACAGAAAATACTTAAACAAAAAATACTCAAACAATAAACTAAGATAAAATACAATGCAAGTAGTATACTTTTGATACAGCCTAAGAACAGAGGCGCTCGTTTTTTTCTGCCGGGGGTCATGACCGAAGCCTGTTGAGACGCCGTGGCTCTTTTGGGATGACCCATGTTAGCGTTTTGAGCCCGATGGAGACGGATTCGTGTCTCGGTCAGCGGGAGCTAAATTAGAGCATTTAAACAAAAATAGTTTGCCTGGTAATCCCCAGTCCTCTGCAGTAAGCCATACGGAAGAGGATTTGGGGTGTTGACAGGCAAAAGGTAATGGTCAGTAGGTGTTGCCAGTGCCACCAAAGGGCATGTACCTGATTAAATGTAAAGATTGAGAAATATCAATTAACTGGCAAGATGGTTATGCTAAACAACTTGGAGGTCTGTGCCTACTAGTCCTTGCAGTAATATATTGTGAGGGATAACACTGGGAGATTGGAGATCAATAGCTCCTTTCTGTCTAAAAATCGGTACTAAATGCACAAAAAAGCTGACTGCTGTCTTTATTAGATCCTTAATAGCAATAGTTTACCGAAAAAACAGTCTCCCTTTGTAGTAGCTATAGCCTGACCAATAAATCAATAATGTCGGTGGCTAAGGTCTGGTTACCAAAAAGCTAACAAAGAAATCCCCATAAGGTGCATTGGCAGCAATAAAAAATCATAGGATAAGGAGTTACAATACTGGTTACATACAATGTTGCAAGGATCAAAAAGTGATCAGCTAAAAGTAATACCTTCCTTCCTAATTCTGTTTGGGAGGTATAGGTTGGAGACCAGTTCCCATAATATTTGTGTAGCGACTTGTAACCCACTCTTCTGGTATCTTGTCTAACCGAGAGCCTGTACACCAGTCCCTAATAATCTCCCAACACCTTCAAGGGTGTTCTAATCTGTTACTGACTCTAAAGTAGAGCAAAATGCTGCCTAATGTGCCATCACAATCGCTGCAAGGACATCACTGTGAAAGTAGAAAAAGATTACATTAACCAGTGAGGGTCTAAATACCCATAGTGTGCAAAACAAGTGGTGAGGTGAAAAAAATAAATAATAAGGCTAACGCCCGACGCGCGTTTCGGTGTACTCAGACACCTTCGTCAGGGGCTAAGGATTTGTCACCTGGGAAAAGCCGGGACTTTTAAATCCCCTGTGTCCAATCACCATCGTCCGTACCTCCTTCGTGGGCCGGTCACATGACCGGAGTCCTGTGACGTTAATCATGACGCCCTGCATCATGTGACTAGGGCGTCATGTTTCCCTGTCCGCCCACGTGACTAGCCGTGGGCGGATTGGTGGGCGGGGCGAAGTGTGTTTGGCAGTTAGATTGACTGAATAGCAAACGTCAATAATGACGCCCTGCCTCACGTGACTGTCACTGGGTGGAAGCAGTGGGAGGGACCCTGTGACGAGCATCGATTTTGATTGACGGGTTCTGTTGGAATAGTGCCAGTCTTCAAATGATTATGCTCCTTGGTCATCATATCTAGATGTATTTAATACACAAGATTTCCTCCATGATCCATTTGCTGTATATTCTCAACTAATCAGTAAGGGTGGTAGACTTCATATGGATGTTGGTTGCTATGTTTTATAGTTAACTTATAGTGTCACATTCTGATGTCTTCCACTTCAAAAGTGTTTGAAAACCGATATTTCCCTAGAGGATTTTTGTACGCTGAGTAATTATGGTAATCCTCAACGGATGTCATCCTCTATGGGGGATATAGTACAAAGAATATTTATATAGGTATAGATCAGAGGTTCATTTATGTAAATGATGTACCAGGATGATGCTGCACAGAGAGACGGATTGGGCACAGGTAAAGGAAATATCTGTATGTGCTGAGTGGTTAACTAATTTATTTACAGTGAATTATTTACAGTGTTGGAAAGAATATATGTTCCATATATTCATCAAGTTGTCAGTCGTTATGGATAGAGATTATGTTATAAAGGGAGTGTATGTGAACCCTTCATTCAGTCCATTGGGGGACAGGGTTTTCAACCGGTAAATCCAGTAACACTCCCTTTTTCTAATTTGTTGGTCCCAGTTTCCCTTCCTTTGATCCTGTTTGATCAATTCAATTCCCTGAAATTTCAAGACTGTAGGGTCTCCACTATGTGCATTCTTTACATGCCTAGAGATAGGAGTCTCCATATGTCTGGTTGTTTTAACGGAATTGATGTGTTCAAGGATCCTCCTTCTGAAGGGGCGGAAGGTTTTCCCCACATATGCTATTGAGCATTGGCAGGTGATTAGGTACACTAAGCCTTTTGAGCTACAGTTAAAAAAGGAAAGTGTGTCAAAGTGCTGATTTTTGGTACTGTCGGTGAAGGTTTTTGAGTCTTTTTTAATGAATTTGCATGCCTTGCACCTCCCGCATTTGTACGTACCTTTGAGGTTATTTGTTAGCCAATGCGTTGGTGCTTTAGGTCTCTGAAAATGGCTGTGTACCAAAGAATCTTTAAGGTTCTTACCCCTCCTTGCTACAAGCGCTACCTGTGCTGGGATGATGTCCCTCAGGTGTTCGTCCTGTTTTAACAGTGGCCAAAATCTGTGCATAATTGATCTTACACAGTTCCATCCAGCATCGTACGTGGCTATACATCTTAATTGCTTGTTGTCTTGTTCCATCAATTTCTTGTGTGGAACAGTGTCCTCTCTTATTAGGCTCTCCCTGTCTACTAAGAGGGCTCTGTGATAGGCCCTTTTAAGACATTTGTTGGGATACCCCTTAGTCCTGAACATTATTCTTAAGGCCCTGGCCCTGGTTTTAAAGTCTTCAATATCTGTACAATTGCGCCTGAGGCGTAGATATTGTCCAATGGGAATTCCCTTTTTCTGGGGTGTTGGGTGGTGACTCTTCCAGTTTAATAGGCTATTTGTGGCCGTGCTTTTCCTAAATAGATCGCTTTTGATCGTCCCATTTGGATTGGGGATCAAAGTAAGATCTAAGAATGTCAAGTTTGGGGTTCCTACTTCGGTAGTAAATCTGAGGTTAAGGTCGTTGATGTTTAGCAACTGTACAAATTCTAGGAACTGGTCGTGTGTTCCAGTCCATACAATCACTATGTCGTCTATGTATCTTTTCCAATAGTGGATACATTGGACTAGTTGACTTTGTGGGTGAGCAAATACTATTTTTTCCTCCCACCATCCCAGGTGCAGGTTGGCATATGAGGGCGCACAAGACGTCCCCATAGCTGTTCCCTGCACCTGGTGGTAGTATACCCCATCAAATAAGAAGAAGTTGTGTGTTAGTATGAACTTGAGTAGTTGTGTAGTGAAATCGCTATGTTCATATAATTGGGTACCTCTTTGACGTAGGAAGTAGCTTGTGTGTTCTAGACCCAAGGAGTGGGGGATCGAGCTGTACAGAGATTCCACATCTAAGCTGCACAATAACGAATGTGGGGGCATCTGTATCTTAGTTAGTTCAGCTAGGGTCTGTTTGGTATCTCTTAAGTATGATGGGAGTTGAGTAACCAATGGTTTTAGTATTTGGTCAATATAAATGCTTGCATTTTGGGTTAAATTGTTGTTACCCGAGACTATAGGTCTCCCTGTTAAGATGTCATATTTTTTATGTATCTTCGGGAGGCTATAGAACGTGGCAATGCGTGGACTGTAGAAAAAATAGAGATATCAGGTGTATTGAATAACAAATATTAGGGATTGGCAACTACATACATACACAAGCGTCTATAAATGAGTGGTAGCTCAAAAGGGTAAAAAAAAGGTATGTGCGCTCAAAAATAAATATATCAATAAAGGACTAATGCATATACTATGATTTAGCACTTGTACAAAAATTGTATGTATTTATTTAAAAATCAAACAGAATATTGAGTCAAATAAAAAGTCACAATGTGTGTAAATAAATATCACACAGTACTAAGTGTGCATGGATCCACTATGGTGAACGTATCAATTAACTTACTCTATATAACACAAAACAAAGTGTAGTACAGACGCTAATCTGTCACTTGACTCTGTGTAAAGAGTACAAAGTATCACATACGGTATCAGAAGCAGCTGCAAAATAAATCATTCATAAAAATAAAAATCTAATCTAAAAAGAATATACAACAAAAAAATATATATACACAACAAAAAACTAAATACATAAACAGAAATAAAGAGTACCTGCCTCGGTGTGGGCCCCCCACCGAGGTGATGGAGGGAAAAAAAACCCCGAAACAAGGAAAGGGTATTAAAGAGAATTCTGTGCCGTCGGTATCTGCTGCACTTCAAACAAGGGGGGTCCGTCGAGAAATGGTGAGATGCACCGCGGTCGGAATCTTCGAAAAAGACCGCGGTGAACGCTGTAATGGACCACTCCCCCAGGCACCTGGTAAGTCACTAGAGATGTGACTAAAAGGAACGAAGATACCGCGGTCGGGATCTTCTCAAAAGACCGCGGTATGGTTGAAATGAAGCAGCCTAGAATATAAAGTCCCCGGCTTCACTGTGTCCGGACTCTCATTAACAAAATAGGTAGGTGGGAGGGAAAAATTAATATAACCAAAGAATCTGGACAAAAGAATTTACACCAAACAAAAAAAAAAAAAAAAAAAAAAAAAACAACAATAAGTCCATACAATAGGATAAATAAAAATCAAAATCGAAATAATGAAAAAATAAATAAATAAATAAAGGCAGCCGACAAAGATCCGGTGGAACCAGCCACACATACACTCACGTCTACGCGTTTCATCCCGTCCACGGGACTTTCTCAAGACTAAAGAAGCTGCAGGATAATTGGGTTTAAATACCTCAAAAATACTGGAGTGATTAAACAGGTGGGGGAAAAAAACCACCCCTTTGTTTGAAGCACTCAAACGATTAGTTCTAAATTAATTAAAAAATTAACACAAAATACTATGAATGAATCTGAATGAGAGATAAACTTATACATTACTCAAACATAAAAAAATAAATAACAGTTAGACTAAAAACTCGATATATATATATATCCATTGCACACATAATACAACACATCCCTATTTAAAGGGGCAGATTTAATTTTTATAGATTATAGTTTCAAACAGGAACAATTTTATATGTGTGTGGTCTAAAAAAAAGGGGCACCTAAACATAATAGATAGGGGAGTAATTCCATCTTCCAGATATGGACCTAGATATAAATCAGGCAAAATATTATGCCTGATCTTCATAAAAAAATATATATATATATAATAAATGATAATAACAAAGTAAATACAGAGAATACACTGAACCAAAACATTATAAACTATAACTATCCGTACCAACCGACATATTTATATAACAAACCAATATGTGGGATTGTAGAAGGCCCTAAACAGAATTCCCCAGACCACACCAGTCTCCACCCGATACCAATATGGATCCCCCTTAAGATGTGAAAGGGACATGATAGTCAGACAAATCACTAATTGGATTTATATCTATACTTAAAGGGGCAGATTTAGTGTTATGTATAACAGATTCCAACTAAAGCAGATATTCTTCAAACGGTATATATGATCTGAGGATAAAACCCTTGGGCTTTTTAAATTAAGAAAAGTGTATGAATACTCAAGACTTAAGTATAGGTATAGGTCAAGGAAAGTAGTGTGCCTAATACAAACAAAATCCATAATAAACCAAATAGATTGAACAGTGCTATCAGTAGCCCAAATCCATATAATAAAATGAAACAATAGATGGGGATGGGACATGCCCCGAGCAGAACTCAACATATCGTACCCCCCTCCCCCTCTAGATATCACTACAAATGCCCCTAAAAGCACAGCAGAGATGGGAAAACTGAACAAATCAGAAGAGTTCTAACTCTTCATTTAAACCATTGGGTGTCATGGTATTGAGCTTAAAGATCCAGACTGACTCTAACTTGATCAGTTCTCTTCTCCTCCTTGCCTCATCTTGATAAGGGGGGATCTGGGCTATCCCCATAAGTTGTATTCCTGATGGATTTTTGTCATGAAAAATAGAAAAATGACGGGCTACTGCAGACCTAGTGTCATTGCGGATGATGGCTGTTCTATGCTCACGGAATCTACATTTGAGCGGTCTTGTGGTTTGACCCACATATTGCCGCCCACATGGGCAAGTTATTAGATACACTACAAATGAACTGTTACATGTCATTTCTGATAGAATTGGAAAAATAACATCCGAATTATTGAATGGACTAAAGGTGGAGCTCTGAACACAGATAAAGTTGCATGTAAGGCATATATTGCGGCCACAACTTTTGTTCGATATCCCCTCTTTGCGAGTTGTTGTTTCTTTGCTCTTTTCATTAGAGTGATGCAATTTAGAGGGTGCCAAAATATTTTTTAGGTTTGGGGCCTTTCTAAAAGTAACTTTTGGGGTTTCTGAGATACAAAATGATAACCATGGGTCCTTGGTTAGAATGGGCCAGTATGTATAAAAAATGTTAATGATCTCGTCAAAGCCTTTATTGAACGTGGTGGTGAATATTGGTGTGGAACTTTTACCAACCTCTTTGGTGCTAATATTATATTTTGCTCTTTTTAGCTTAGGGACTTGAGTGTGCTCAAGTAAATCCAGAATAATATAGTGCTCATTTGTATGATTTCCCTGTTCAGAAGGGCTCAGACCTTGAGACCCAGGCTCCAATATCTGATTGGAACTAAGTCCTCTCATATAAGCCTTCAGAATCTTCTTTGGTGGATAGGATTTTTCTATAAACCGCTGGCAAAGTTTTAGCGACTCCTTCTCATAATCCGACTTTAGTGTGCAATTGCGTTTGATTCTGGTAAATTGCCCCATGGGAATATTTTGGATCCATGTTGGATGATGGCCGCTGTTTGCATGCAGATAACCATTCACGTCTACATTTTTCAGGTATGTTTTGGTGGTAATCCGCCCTTCTGACCCCGTGAGGGATAGGTCCAAAAAATCTATAGTCGACTTATGTTTCTTATATGTAAAGGAAAGACCCCAGTGATTGTTGTTGATATAGGACATGAACTCTTCCACCTCATTCCACTCACCCCTCCAGACAATGAGAATATCATCAATAAACCTACGATAAAGGGCGAGTCGCTCCATCCAATATAGATCACTGAGTATCATCGACTGCTCCCAGTGACCCATAAATAAGTTGGCATAGGATGGAGCGAAACTCGCCCCCATCGCGGTACCTCTGGTTTGCACAAAAAACTTGTCATCAAATTCAAAATAGTTGTGAGTTAACATAAACTCGGTAAACTTGACAATATAGTGGGACTGGTTGGTTGGAAGTAGAGGGTCAGATCTTAGATATGATGAAATGGCTTCTAAACCCAAGGTGTGGTCGATGTTCGAATAGAGAGCTGCCACATCGATGGTCAGCCAACAATAGTGTTCTCGCCATATAATGTCCTTGACAATCGTGAGCACATGTCCTGTGTCCTTTAAGTATGAGGGCAGATGTGGTACATATCTTTGTAAATGAAAATCTACCCATTTGGATATGGGTGATATCAATGAGCCCAGACCCGATATTATGGGGCGCCCTGGTGGATTAGTGAGGGATTTATGCACCTTCGGGAGGTAGTAAAAAATAGGAATCTCCCCCTTGGCTGAGATGAAAAAACTTCTCTCTCTTTTATCAATCGCTCCATTCAAATGAGCCTGTTCTATGAGTTCTCTCAACTCTTTTTTGTAAGATGAAGTAGGATCCCCGGTAAGAACCTTATAGTAATCCACATTATCCAAAATTCGGTGTGCTTCCTCAAGATAGTCCACTTTGTCCAGCAGGACGATACCCCCTCCTTTGTCTGCTCCTTTGATGATCAAATTATCATTGTTTTTCAAGGAGGACATTGCTGTAAGCTCAATGTTTTCTAAGTTGTTACAGACCTTTGCTTTTTTCTTTTTGAGAACGTTACAGAGGGCTCTCAGTTCTTTTAGAACCAACTCATAGAACATTTGAATATAAGGGCCTTTATCAGCTTGGGGGTAGAACACAGAAGGTGGTTTTAATCCAGACGAAATATTCGAATCCAGAATGCTCAGCACATCTTCCTTGGGATCTGGGAAATCTTGTTCCTCCAGAAGGGAGATCAAATTGTAGAAGATAATTTTGTCTTGTGGAGTATTTAGGAATTTAGGACAATCTTCAAAACCTTTTGATCCCTTCAGGTTAAAGGATCGTACCACCGTGAGTTTCCTGACAAAATAATTGAGATCTTTAAATAAATCGATTATATTAGGTAGTCTGTCAGGAGCATATTTTAATCCCTTATTTAATAGGGAGATTTCTCCTTCATCCAAGGTATGGGATGATAGATTAAATAGACCTCTCATTGGAGACATCTCAGTTTGGCCGGACTGTTTTCCACCTCCTCTTGTTCCTCTGTGGGTACCCCCCTCCTTTTGCTGGTCAGATTTCGGAAGAGGGGAAAATTTCTTTCTTCCGTACTTCGTAGGGGGGCTAACTCCAAAAAATCCTCAGATGTAGTACTGGCAGACTGCATGGCAGAATGCGTGGACTGTCCCCTATAATGAACTCATATTCATTTTTGGAGATTACATTTTGGTTAAGTCCTATTTCAAGGATCGTTTTAAATTCCTCCTGAAATTTCTTAGTGGGGTCATGAGGGATAACTTTGTAGGTATTTACATCTGTCAATATTGTTTTAGTCATATTGGCGTAGTTAGTAGTATCCATAATGACCACGTTGCCCCCTTTGTCGGATGGTTTGATTGTGATTTCCTTGTTATTCTTTAGGGAGTCTAATGCTTTTACTTCTGCAGTGGTAAGGTTTGAATTGGGTGTGAAATCTAAATCTGACATTTTGATTTTCTCAATCTCATTGCACACTAGTTCAACGAATGTCTCTATATACTTAGCATCTGCTAATTTGGGGCAGTATCGACTTTTTTTCTTTAAGTTGGTTAGTGGAGGTGAGACTGATTCTCCACCTTCATTTTCTTCTAAGAGTCCCACTAATAGCATCGTCATTCTGTAGTCTTTAGGGTCTAGTCCTAGCGTCTTTGCTTTTTTCTCCTCAGTAAGGAGATAATTTTTGTGTAGCAAAAGTTTTCGGGCGAACAGGTGGATATCTTTCACCCAGGTGAATTTGTCAATACGTGGGGTGGGTATAAAGGATAGGCCCTTGTTAAGGAGGTCCAGTTCTGTTTGTGACAACTTGTGTATAGACAAGTTGATCACTTGGATTTTATTCTCTAGAACTGGCTCTTTCGGTTGTACTGCCTCTTGGTTCTTGGTCTTAATTGGGGGCGGCCTACCCCCTGTTTTTCTAAAAAAGTCACCCCTTTTTTAAGGATACCACCGCTCTGTTCGTCTCCAGTTGAGGTAGACGCTTGAGACTCGGGATCTGACTCACTGGTTTCGTATTCGGAGGTGGAGAATTGGTCTCTATTAACCCTCCGTCTCCTTTGGGATCTCCTGTATACGTTGATGCAGGGCGTCATGATTAACGTCACAGGACTCCGGTCATGTGACCGGCCCACGAAGGAGGTACGGACGATGGTGATTGGACACAGGGGATTTAAAAGTCCCGGCTTTTCCCAGGTGACAAATCCTTAGCCCCTGACGAAGGTGTCTGAGTACACCGAAACGCGCGTCGGGCGTTAGCCTTATTATTTATTTTTTTCACCTCACCACTTGTTTTGCACACTATGGGTATTTAGACCCTCACTGGTTAATGTAATCTTTTTCTACTTTCACAGTGATGTCCTTGCAGCGATTGTGATGACACATTAGGCAGCATTTTGCTCTACTTTAGAGTCAGTAACAGATTAGAACACCCTTGAAGGTGTTGGGAGATTATTAGGGACTGGTGTACAGGCTCTCGGTTAGACAAGATACCAGAAGAGTGGGTTACAAGTCGCTACACAAATATTATGGGAACTGGTCTCCAACCTATACCTCCCAAACAGAATTAGGAAGGAAGGTATTACTTTTAGCTGATCACTTTTTGATCCTTGCAACATTGTATGTAACCAGTATTGTAACTCCTTATCCTATGATTTTTTATTGCTGCCAATGCACCTTATGGGGATTTCTTTGTTAGCTTTTTGGTAACCAGACCTTAGCCACCGACATTATTGATTTATTGGTCAGGCTATAGCTACTACAAAGGGAGACTGTTTTTTCGGTAAACTATTGCTATTAAGGATCTAATAAAGACAGCAGTCAGCTTTTTTGTGCATTTAGTACCGATTTTTAGACAGAAAGGAGCTATTGATCTCCAATCTCCCAGTGTTATCCCTCACAATATATTACTGCAAGGACTAGTAGGCACAGACCTCCAAGTTGTTTAGCATAACCATCTTGCCAGTTAATTGATATTTCTCAATCGCTAAATTAGAGCACGTCCATCCCCCTATCTGTGGTTTGCTCCGCCCCTTGCTGCACATTTTGTGATGGGTTTTGTTTGTGCTGCACATACATTGGTTACATACATGTAGCCTGTATCCTTCATTTACATTAGTTGCTTAAAGGGAATCTCCAGTGCCAGGAAAACGATCCGTTTTCCTGGCCCTGGAGGGTCCCTCTCCCTCCCACCAATCCCCGGTTACTGAAGGGGTGAAAACCCCTTCAGTCACTTACCTGAGGCAGCGGCGATGTCCCTCGCTGCTGTCTCCTCCTCCGCAACGCTCCTCCTCTCCATTGCGTCGGCCGGTGGGCGAGACTGATCCCGCCCACCAGCCGAGGAGACATAATGCGCATTAGGTCTCCCCATAGGAAAGCATTGAAAACTAATTTCAATGCTTTCCTATTGGGATTTGAGCGACACTGGAGGTCCTCACACAGCGTGAGGACATCCAGCGACGCTCTAGCACAGGTTTCCTGTGCTATAGAGCAGGAAGTGACCTCTAGTGGCTGTCTAGTAGACAGCCACTAGAGGTGGAGTTAACCCTGCAAGGTAATTATTGCAGTTTATAAAAAACTACAATAATTACACTTGTAGGGTTAAGAGTAGTGGGAGTTGGCACCAAGACCACTCCAATGAGCAGAAGTGGTCTGGGTGCCTGGAGTGTCCCTTTAATCCAGATTTAAGCCTTAATTTAATTCATTTGAATCAGCATCAGAAATTACTACAATCTGTTAGAAAAAAAAAACGTTTCAAATAATTTATCTGCAGAAGTCACTACTAACATCTATAGGAATTTTGATAGAAACGTTATTTGAAAAGTCTTTCTAACATATTGTTATCATTTGATCTAAATGAATGAAATCCAGGCCTGGGAGAATCTAATCAGGATTACAGATGGAGTGGGTTGAAGCCTGTTGGACAGTTTTTAAGCCAAATAATAGACCAGGTTCTAACCAATTGCCAAGATGTTTATTCAAAATAACTTCTAGTTTGACAGTGTCTTGCTGCTTATTTGGGGATAAACTTGTTTCAGTCATTTGAACTAATCTAATTATTGGCTCCAATAAATATATAATCTATAGAATTAAAGTGAAAGGATGTGCCCGAGTTTCCATCCATACTTTGTTCTCACCCTATTGCTTTTGGAGGTAATGATGGGTTAAACATTCTCACCTTCGGACCAGTTTATTCGCCATGGTACAGCCAGGTCTGCTTACGTAACCAGGTTAGTTGTGCACATAGCAAACACTTCCACCTCAGGAAATCATTGCTCCTTTGTTCGTGCCAAAAGGAACAATATAAGTCTGGGGTTTTCCTCGCAGATTGACTTATTGCAAATTCTAGATTCTAATGTAAATAATATTGCTTCCTATTGTTTAATTAGGATAATCACAATCTGCCCTCAGGGCAATATTCATAGACTCCTGGCTGTGAGTACTTCCAGGTTCCTGTTCCATTACGTGCTGCACATGGCAAGATGATGCAAGATGCCCACTTTAAGGGCAGAGTCTGTCATTTTGAAAGGTATATAAACAGCAAGTCCTTCTAGCAGGTTTTACATCAGACCCTGAATATCCTTTCACTCCTGCCAAAATGTATCTGAAAAGGCTCCTATTGAGCATCTTCCTTCTGAGTTCCATCAATGGAGCAGCAATTGATCCGTAAGTTTAATAAGATTTCTGTATATCCATTGATATAGCTGGGAGAATTATTCAAAGACAAATTTCACACACAGATAATGACTCTAAATACAGTATGCGTACTAATTAGGCATGTGCAAATATTCCTTTGGACCGGTTCATCCAAATCAAGGCTTTTAATCCATATCTGGACAAATCGTTCCATCTTGGATTTCATTGTTGAGTATTATTTAATGAATAAGACTTCACATGTGAATCACAGACACGGCCACTCATCCAAATATCAATTAAAAAGCATTTGTTTTGGATAAACCATTCTGAACTAATTTAAGTACAAGTTTAGCACTAATTATAAAGGTGGAATTTTGAGGACTGTAATGTATATATATGTATTTACCTACCTGATCCCAAACTGTTCATTTATGGTACATGGGTCTTTTTATATATATATAATTTATGAGGCATGTCCCCCCTAAGGATTATTAATTGTCAATGTTTGTATTTTAGAATTTTATGAGATAACAAAACCTCATCATATATCTTCTCTGTGTCTACAGTACTTATTTATTGACCATCCCTGCTGTGCTGATTGCAAACGATACAGGGAATGTTTGTTTCAACATCATCAGCAGCGAGCAATCCCTCCATGCAACCATCCAACTACAGTATGACTTTGAAAACATCACCATTCTTGACGAGGAGGACACAGTGCCTATTTTATTCCACTGCTACACATTTAATGTGAGTCTGTAACTGCTAACCCCTCAGGTTCCATGTTTATTGACTTTAAGTAAACCTGTGATCTACGGGATGATTTCAACGGCACAATGTCTCACCAGAGGGCAATCCTCGTGCCACTATATACGGTTACAGGATTACATAACAAAATGTATAAATATTATTGGTTAAGTTCTTGCAACATAAGCTAAACATCAAAAATGCTAAACATAATCTGCTCCTTATATTTGACATAATAAAAATGAATGATGGGCAGGTCAGATAATCTAATCAATTTAACCACACACCTCGTCAGACTGTACCCTCTCTGTTATGTTCCATCCACAAGAACTATAGAATATTAGTAGGACACTGAATAGATTATATATAGAAAGAATCTCGGCTAAATCCTGCGTCCAGTGGGTTTGCCTTGAGGTCTCTTCTTAGCACTCTATCCTCAGGTATTCATACACAGAGCTGGATTAAGCTGAGATTGATTGGGAGTGATTGTTAGTGATGTGTGTGGAGGAAGGTGAGAGCTTTAAGTGTGGAGGCTGAGCGTGTCTGTGTGCACTGGCTGAGAGTTGTATGTGTGTGTGTTTAGGGGAGTCTTAGTGTTTTGTGTATATATCCCCCTATCTCCTGCTTTCCTTACTTGGTGGTAAAGTCAAGGGTGAACTGGAATCCCAAAAGGTCCAATGGGGGAGACTTGTCATGTGCACCTGCATCAACATCACATACAAACAACTTTGAGTTCCCATGGCAGTCCCCCAGCACTTCTTGGTGATTTAAAGTACCAGAACCACGTTGGTACAAGTATACATTTTTACATTTGATTTTGGCAAAATAACTACAGTCATTGCTTGGGAGACAAGGCATTTAGTCCCAGGACCACATATTATGCAAAGAGCATAAATAGTTTTAAAGGAACAAGGAAATTACATAAAATAAAAAACAATATATACATTTCTTCTTAAAGGAACACTTTGGTGTTAGGAATACTGTCAGGATCCCGCGGGCGGCTGCAAGGGGAGGCTGCAGTCCGCTCGCGGCACTCACCCTCCAGCCGTCCGCGGTCCCCTTCTCCACGTGGGTTCGGCGAGCGGCATCCCTCCAGCCTCGGATGCCGCCCGCGTCTTCCTCCACGCCCCCCAGCGGCAGCATGCATGACGCTGCACGCTGGAAGACTGTCCAAGATATGTCACGCCGGGGTCAGTCACCTGACCCGGCATTAAAGGCACAGTGCCTCAATCACAGTGGGAGGTTTAGATATCTCCCACGTGTGATTGTTAATTCTGATTGGAAATTATCCAATCAGAATTAACCTGATGGTTTAAATACTTACCTTTCCTGTTTCTCCCTGCCCTGTTGTGGTCTTTGCTTTATAGTATTGATTCTGAACGTGTGATTTCTGGTTACGTACTCTCTGGCTTGTTATACTGACTTTGTGACTTTCTCCTACCCTTTGACCTCGGCTTGTTTCTCGTTATTCTGTTTTCTGGTTCCCCTTACTCGGCTTGTCTCCTGACTATTCTGTGTGTGCTTAGCCCGGCCACTCTAAGGACCGGTACTGCACACTGTCTGTGTGTGTGTCTGTGTGTGTGTTAGCGTGTTGGGTTCCCCGAATCGTGACAAATACAAAGATATAGTCCTAACACTAATATGTTCTTCTGCCCCCGCAGCCTCTTTCCAGTGTTGTATAGGATTAAATAACCCTTGGCTGTCTGGTAGACAGCCACCAGAGGCAGTCTTAGTTCTGCAATGTAAACATTACAGTTTCTCTAAAACTACAGTGTCCTACATTTCAGAACTAAGGGGACAGGGACGCTGCACCTAGACCACTTCAATTAGATGAACCTAAAAGAGCCAGTCTAAGCTCCAAAACGACTTCAGCTTAGTAAATTGGTAACGGTGCCAGGGCCCTGTCCCTGCAGTCTGACATTTTCTATCTCCTGTGACTCCCATCAGGCAGCCAGACTTCTCTCCCAGGTTGCCTTAATTCTATATAACGTCTGCTAAGAATGCCCACACTCTACGCACACAAGTATGAAGGATTCTTCCCTCTCCCCCGGAGCCAAGCCGCAGCCCACGCGAGTTTCTGGCAATGGGACCAGGCTGTACCGAGCGTAATAGCAGTTGGGGTTTACAGGTTTAGCCTCTTTTAGTTGGGCAACATTAGATCTTTCGAGGTAAGTGTATATTTCTATTTTCTTTTAGGTTTTTTTATAATGCATTATAGATCTAATATTTAGATGCTGTGCAAACCCCTTAATGCTCTTAATAATGCATTAAAAGGTTCTTAAAAGCGTTGTGAAGGTTTGCTGTCTGATCTTTAATATTTGTTGTGTTCCATTATGTGAAACACACATTCCAGGGTGGGATATCCTCAGATGTCCTCTGTCTTCTTCCTCTTGTAGGTTCCGTCAGTGGATACTAATACCCCTGTGTTTGTGTATATGGGTATCTCTGGAAAGGATTGGAAGATCGAGAAACGCAAGTCGGTGGTGATACAGCCATATGGTGACAACACATACGCCCAATTTGACAAACCTTTGTACCAGCCAGGAGACCTAGGTAATCACACCGAGAATGGGGGAACCTGGTGTTTATAATTAAATCATGTCCCCTAAATACTGCCGCCAGGGCAGGGGTCCTTAATGGACTGGTCATTCCAGAAAACCAAGTGATGGTAAAATCTTCAATAAAATCTTCTTCTTCCGCAGTGAAATTCCATGTGTTCTGTCTCAATCACAAGCTGCTGCCTCAGAACAAGACGGTGAGTGTGCTCTGCAGTAAATGTCCCTGTACTGAGGGTGAGTGAGAGCATGTTAATGTAATAAGGGTGAGTGTGCTCTGCAGTAAATGTCCCTGTACTGAGGGTGAGTGAGAGCATGTTAATGGAATAAGGGTGAGTGTGCTCTACAGTCAATGGTCCTGTACTGAGGGTGAGTGAGAGCATGTTAATGGAATAAGGGTGAGTGTGCTCTACAGTCAATGGTCCTGTACTGAGGGTGAGTGAGAGCATGTTAATGTAATAAGGGTGAGTGTGCTCTGCAGTAAATGTCCCTGTACTGAGGGTGAGTGAGAGCATGTTAATGTAATAAGGGTGAGTGTGCTCTGCAGTAAATGTCCCTGTACTGAGGGTGAGTGAGAGTATGTTAATGTAATAAGGGTGAGTGTGCTCTGCAGTAAATGTCCCTGTACTGAGGGTGAGTGAGAGCATGTTAATGTAATAAGGGTGAGTGTGCTCTGCAGTAAATGTCCCTGTACTGAGGGTGAGTGAGAGCATGTTAATGGAATAAGGGTGAGTGTGCTCTGCAGTCAATGGTCCTGTACTGAGGGTGAGTGAGAGCATGTTAATGTAATAAGGGTGAGTGTGCTCTGCAGTAAATGGTCCTGTACTGAGGGTGAGTGAGAGCATGTTAATGGAATAAGGGTGAGTGTGCTCTACAGTCAATGGTCCTGTACTGAGGGTGAGTGAGAGCATGTTAATGGAATAAGGGTGAGTGTTCTCTACAGTCAATGGTCCTGTACTGAGGGTGAGTGAGAGTATGTTAATGTAATAAGGGTGAGTGTGCTCTGCAGTAAATGTCCTGTACTGAGGGTGAGTGAGAGCATGTTAATGGAATAAGGGTGAGTGTGCTCTGCAGTCAATGGTCCTGTACTGAGGGTGAGTGAGAGCATGTTAATGTAATAAGGGTGAGTGTGCTCTGCAGTTAATGTCCCTGTACTGAGGGTGAGTGAGAGTATGTTAATGTAATAAGGGTGAGTGTGCTCTGCAGTCAATGGTCCTGTACTGAGGGTGAGTGAGAGCATGTTAATGGAATAAGGGTGAGTGTGCTCTACAGTCAATGGTCCTGTACTGAGGGTGAGTGAGAGCATGTTAATGTAATAAGGGTGAGTGTGCTCTGCAGTAAATGTCCCTGTACTGAGGGTGAGTGAGAGCATGTTAATGTAATAAGGGTGAGTGTGCTCTGCAGTAAATGTCCCTGTACTGAGGGTGAGTGAGAGCATGTTAATGGAATAAGGGTGAGTGTGCTCTACAGTCAATGGTCCTGTACTGAGGGTGAGTGAGAGCATGTTAATGGAATAAGGGTGAGTGTGCTCTACAGTCAATGGTCCTGTACTGAGGGTGAGTGAGAGCATGTTAATGTAATAAGGGTGAGTGTGCTCTGCAGTAAATGTCCCTGTACTGAGGGTGAGTGAGAGCATGTTAATGTAATAAGGGTGAGTGTGCTCTGCAGTTAATGTCCCTGTACTGAGGGTGAGTGAGAGTATGTTAATGTAATAAGGGTGAGTGTGCTCTGCAGTCAATGGTCCTGTACTGAGGGTGAGTGAGAGCATGTTAATGGAATAAGGGTGAGTGTGCTCTGCAGTAAATGTCCCTGTACTGAGGGTGAGTGAGAGTATGTTAATGTAATAAGGGTGAGTGTGCTCTGCAGTCAATGGTCCTGTACTGAGGGTGAGTGAGAGCATGTTAATGTAATAATGGTGAGTGTGCTCTGCAGTCAATGGTCCTGTACTGAGGGTGAGTGAGAGCATGTTAATGTAATAAGGGTGAGTGTGCTCTACAGTAAATGTCCCTGTACTGAGGGTGAGTGAGAGCATGTTAATGTAATAAGGGTGAGTGTGCCCTACAGTTAATGGTCCTGTACTGAGGGTGAGTGAGAGCATGTTAATGTAATAAGGGTGAGTGTGCTCTGCAGTCAATGGTCCTGTACTGAGGGTGAGTGAGAGTATGTTAATGTAATAAGGGTGAGTGTGCTCTACAGTAAATGTCCCTGTACTGAGGGTGAGTGAGAGCATGTTAATGGAATAAGGGTGAGTGTGCTCTGCAGTTAATATCCCAGTACTGAGGGTGAGTGAGAGCATGTTAATGTAATAAGGGTGAGTGTGCTCTGCAGTTAATGGTCCTGTACTGAGGGTGAGTGAGAGCATGTTAATGTAATAAGGGTGAGTGTGCTCTGCAGTTAATGTCCCAGTACTGAGGGTGAGTGAGAGCATGTTAATGTAATAAGGGTGAGTGTGCTCTGCAGTTAATGTCCCAGTACTGAGGGTGAGTGAGAGCATGTTAATGTAATAAGGGTGAGTGTGCTCTGCAGTTAATGGTCCTGTACTGAGGGTGAGTGAGAGTATGTTAATGTAATAAGGGTGAGTGTGCTCTGCAGTTAATGGTCCTGTACTGAGGGTGAGTGAGAGCATGTTAATGTAATAAGGGTGAGTGTGCTCTGCAGTTAATGTCCCTGTATTGAGGGTGAGTGAGAGCATGTTAATGTAATAAGGGTGAGTGTGCTCTGCAGTTAATGGTCCTGTACTGAGGGTGAGTGTGCTCTGTTAGTTAATAGCCCTGTGTCCTTTAGATGAGGGACCCTTTGCTGTCTCAATGAGTGGTGTTCCCTTGAGTTTGAGAGAGCATGTGAGTGGCCCTTCAATCAGCAGGTGAATATTCATGAACTCCTTGGGTGTTTCAGTGGAGTGTGAGCATATTCTATACATGTTCTTCATTTCTCTGGGAGTGAGTGTGCCTGCAGGGAGTCCTGGCGCTTGCCCCTGTGATACTAGCAAACAGGGTTTATAGCCACAAGAATTGTTTTGCTAGCCCAGCCCTTGGTTTGTGCTTGGTCAGATTGCTCCCAGTTCCAATGCTCTCTGCGGTATCTCCTGGCTGCAGAGAGCCCTGTAAGCATCAATGGATGTTAATTAGTAATTAGAAGCATTGCACCTGAATGAAATTCCCTTACTTTACACCTGAATGAAATTCCCTTACTTTACACCTGAATGAAATTCCCTCACTTTACATCTGAATGAAATTCCCTTACTTTACACCTGAATGAAATTCCCTTACTTAACACCTGAATGAAATTCCCTCACTTTACACCTGAATGAAATTCCCTTACTTTACACCTGAATGAAATTCCCTTACTTTACACCTGAATGAAATTCCCTTACTTAACACCTGAATGAAATTCCCTTACTTAACACCTGAATGAAATTCCCTTACTTTACATCTGAATGAAATTCCCTTACTTTACACCTGAATGAAATTCCCTCACTTTACACCTGAATGAAATTCCCTCACTTTACACCTGAATGAAATTCCCTCACTTTACACCTGAATGAAATTCCCTTACTTTACACCTGAATGAAATTCCCTTACTTTACACCTGAATGAAATTCCCTTACTTAACACCTGAATGAAATTCCCTTACTTAACACCTGAATGAAATTCCCTTACTTTACATCTGAATGAAATTCCCTTACTTTACACCTGAATGAAATTCCCTTACTTTACACCTGAATGAAATTCCCTTACTTTACACCTGAATGAAATTCCCTTACTTTACACCTGAATGAAATTCCCTTACTTTACACCTGAATGAAATTCCCTTACTTTACACCTGAATGAAATTCCCTTACTTTACACCTGAATGAAATTCCCTTACTTTACGTCTGAATGAAATTCCCTTACTTTACATCTGAATGAAATTCCCTTACTTTACACCTGAATGAAATTCCCTTCCTTTACACCTGAATGAAATTCCCTTACTTTACACCTGAATGAAATTCCCTTCCTTTACACCTGAATGAAATTCCCTTACTTTACACCTGAATGAAATTCCCTTACTTTACATCTGAATGAAATTCCCTTACTTTACACCTGAATGAAATTCCCTTACTTTACATCTGAATGAAATTCCCTTACTTTACACCTGAATGAAATTCCCTTACTTTACACCTGAATGAAATTCCCTTACTTTACATCTGAATGAAATTCCCTTACTTTACATCTGAATGAAATTCCCTTACTTTACACCTGAATGAAATTCCCTTACTTTACACCTGAATGAAATTCCCTTCCTTTACACCTGAATGAAATTCCCTTCCTTTACACCTGAATGAAATTCCCTTACTTTACATCTGAATGAAATTCCCTTACTTTACATCTGAATGAAATTCCCTTACTTTACACCTGAATGAAATTCCCTTCCTTTACACCTGAATGAAATTCCCTTACTTTACACCTGAATGAAATTCCCTTACTTTACACCTGAATGAAATTCCCTTACTTTACATCTGAATGAAATTCCCTTACTTTACATCTGAATGAAATTCCCTTACTTTACACCTGAATGAAATTCCCTTACTTTACACCTGAATGAAATTCCCTTCCTTTACACCTGAATGAAATTCCCTTCCTTTACACCTGAATGAAATTCCCTTACTTTACACCTGAATGAAATTCCCTTACTTTACACCTGAATGAAATTCCCTTACTTTACATCTGAATGAAATTCCCTTACTTTACATCTGAATGAAATTCCCTTACTTTACACCTGAATGAAATTCCCTTACTTTACACCTGAATGAAATTCCCTGAATGAAATTCCCTTACTTTACACCTGAATGAAATTCCCTTACTTTACACCTGAATGAAATTCCCTTACTTTACATCTGAATGAAATTCCCTTACTTTACATCTGAATGAAATTCCCTTACTTTACATCTGAATGAAATTCCCTTCCTTTACACCTGAATGAAATTCCCTTACTTTACACCTGAATGAAATTCCCTTCCTTTACACCTGAATGAAATTCCCTTACTTTACACCTGAATGAAATTCCCTTACTTTACACCTGAATGAAATTCCCTTACTTTACATCTGAATGAAATTCCCTTACTTTACATCTGAATGAAATTCCCTTACTTTACACCTGAATGAAATTCCCTTACTTTACACCTGAATGAAATTCCCTTCCTTTACACCTGAATGAAATTCCCTTACTTTACACCTGAATGAAATTCCCTTACTTTACACCTGAATGAAATTCCCTTACTTTACATCTGAATGAAATTCCCTTACTTTACATCTGAATGAAATTCCCTTACTTTACACCTGAATGAAATTCCCTTACTTTACACCTGAATGAAATTCCCTGAATGAAATTCCCTTACTTTACACCTGAATGAAATTCCCTTACTTTACATCTGAATGAAATTCCCTTACTTTACACCTGAATGAAATTCCCTTACTTTACATCTGAATGAAATTCCCTTACTTTACATCTGAATGAAATTCCCTTACTTTACACCTGAATGAAATTCCCTTACTTTACACCTGAATGAAATTCCCTTCCTTTACACCTGAATGAAATTCCCTTACTTTACACCTGAATGAAATTCCCTTACTTTACACCTGAATGAAATTCCCTTACTTTACATCTGAATGAAATTCCCTTACTTTACATCTGAATGAAATTCCCTTACTTTACATCTGAATGAAATTCCCTTACTTTACACTTGAATGAAATTCCCTTACTTTACACCTGAATGAAATTCCCTTACTTAACACCTGAATGAAATTCCCTTACTTTACACCTGAATGAAATTCCCTTACTTTACACCTGAATGAAATTCCCTCACTTTACACCTGAATGAAATTCCCTTACTTTACACCTGAATGAAATTCCCTTACTTTACACCTGAATGAAATTCCCTCACTTTACACCTGAATGAAATTCCCTTACTTTACACCTGAATGAAATTCCCTTACTTAACACCTGAATGAAATTCCCTTACTTTACACCTGAATGAAATTCCCTTACTTTACACCTGAATGAAATTCCCTCACTTTACACCTGAATGAAATTCCCTTACTTAACACCTGAATGAAATTCCCTTACTTAACACCTGAATGAAATTCCCTTACTTAACACCTGAATGAAATTCCCTTACTTAACACCTGAATTAAATTCCCTTACTTTACACCTGAACAAATTGATCTGCAGGAATTTTACCAAAGTCGTATTCATTTCATTTTTGAACGAGTTTAATCATTGACTGAGGGGGGATTATAGAGGTTTTAGAGCAAGTGGCCATAAACTGTACTGATATTTCTGTGTTTTCCTTGCAGTATGCAGTAATCTACATCACGGTAAGACACACGTCTCCTCATTCTTTGTAAAATGATTTATTGTTGCCTGGGGGGCAATGTTAATGTAACTACATTGCATGAAAACTTGTATTATCCGAATAAAGCATCTGACGAATTATCGGGATGATGTTTACAATCTTCCAGAAAAACCTAATTCTAAATATATTTTGTCTATGTAATATTTTGTACAGCTAATATAATAAAAACAATTTCACTAATGACTTGGTATGTAAGCCATTGATAGTAAATACAGGGTAATTACACGTTACAAAAGCAATATTTAGCTTAATGAAAGACAGGAGACTATTCTATAAATGAATTCTCCAATGACTATGAAAAGATAACCAACAATGAATAAAGATTCAATATATTAATAAAGATAAACACTCCAAGCAAAGCAAGATATGCATGATTCGTTTACTGTCCCCCCACCAAATATATATTGCATGGTCCTCATACTAGAGTGTATCCACTACCCTCTCAGTAAACTCAAACTTCTTGGTTTAAAAATAATATCAGGAAGTATTACTTTACTGAGAGGGTAGTGGATGCATGGAATAGCCTTCCAGCTGAAGTGGTAGAGGTTAACACAGTAAAGGAGTTTAAGCATGCGTGGGATAGGCATAAGGCTATCCTAACTATAAGATAAGGCCAGGGACTAATGAAAGTATTTATAATACTGGGCAGACTAGATGGGCCGAATGGTTCTTATCTGCCATCACATTCTATGTTTCTATGTGTATATAGTATGGTCCTGATAACAGAGTGTATGTATGAATGTGTGTGTGTATATATATATATATATATATATATACACATAGTACAGTACGGATAATAGAGTGTGTATATATAGCGTGGTCCTGATAAGAGTGTATTTATAGTACAGTCCTGATAATAGAGTGTGTGTATATATAGCGTGGTCCTGATAATAGAGTGTATTTATAGTACTGTCCTGATAATAGAGTGTGTGTATATAGCGTGGTCCTGATAATAGAGTGTATTTATAGTACTGTCCTGATAATAGAGTGTGTGTATATAGCGTGGTCCTGATAATAGAGTGTATTTATAGTACAGTCCTGATAATAGAGTGTGTGTATATATAGCGTGGTCCTGATAAGAGTGTATTTATAGTACAGTCCTGATAATAGAGTGTGTGTATATAGCGTGGTCCTGATAATAGAGTGTATTTATAGTACAGTCCTGATAATAGAGTGTGTGTATATATAGCGTGGTCCTGATAAGAGTGTAGTTATAGTACAGTCCTGATAATAGAGTGTGTGTATATATAGCGTGGTCCTGATAAGAGTGTATTTATAGTACTGTCCTGATAATAGAGTGTGTGTATATAGCGTGGTCCTGATAATAGAGTGTGTGTATATACTGTATGGTACTGGTACTGGAGTACATATATTGTATGGTCCTGGTAGTGCATTATATATAAAGCATATGTCTAGAAGTGGAGAATACATATGGTTCCGATCCTGAAAGTCAAAGTGTGTGGTCATTGTGTTGAATGAGATAAAACAGGCATAGGCACTGCAGATGTTTTGGACTACACCTCCCATGATGCTTTGCCAGCATTATGGGTGTAAGAGCATTATGGGGGATGTAGTCCATAACATGTGGAGTGCCGAAGGTTGCCTATCCCTGAGATGTGCTTGATGTGTATGTAGTAATATAGCATGGTCCTGTGATCTAGAACTTCCATCTTTCTCCTATTAATTTTATATTTCTTCCACAGGATCCGAGCGGTAACCGCCTGGCCCAGTGGTTAGATCAGACGTTGGAACACGGCATTTTGGAATTTCAGTTCCAGCTCGAAGACGATGCTGCCCCAGGATACTACACGATTTACAGTGAAACGGAAACCTCCGAATATTCTAACTACATCCAATCATTCCCAGTGCAGGAATATGGTACACATCCTTATTGTTTATATGATGGGTCCCTTTGGATACATTTAAGCAGAGATGGTCACAGTTAGAAAAATACATTCAAAAAATTGGTTCATCTCAATCTTTTCATTAGAAAATAAAAACCTATTGAGCAATGTGAATTTTGTCCATGTATTTATTCGATTTGTTTGTATTCAAACAAACCGATTTTACTTTTATTTCTGTGTTTCTGTGTTTCAGTAACACCCCGATTTGAGGTGAATGTAATAGTCCCGAACGCCATATCTGTATTGGACATCAATTTCCTGGTTGAGGTCCTTGTCTTGTGAGTACAAACTGAACAACAAATATTACTATTCACTTCTTGATACGCTAACCCATTATAATTAAACTGTGAAATAATTATGTGAAATAATTCTAACTAAGAATACTGTTATTGTCAGAATGTTGCTCATGTTCTCTTTGGACAGAACACAAACTATTAACATTGTTTAATTGTCGTGAATCGTGATTAACAGACTCCGTGTTGGACATATGTCTTCTCCTTTCCCAGATATACATATGGTGACCCAGTCCCAGGTGTCGTCACAGCAAGAATCTGCAGGTCTCCCGCGTACCACTA
This sequence comes from Pelobates fuscus, assembly GCF_036172605.1. Classification (NCBI taxonomy): domain Eukaryota; kingdom Metazoa; phylum Chordata; class Amphibia; order Anura; family Pelobatidae; genus Pelobates; species Pelobates fuscus. The sequence goes on from NC_086326.1 coordinate 931,708, forward strand.
TGGCCCAAAGAGTAACTGCTTTTACAACATCGATATCTGTCATGATATCACAGGCACAGTGAGTATCCACCATTCAATGGTCAGCTGCCGAGGCTGGGACTGCTGGGAGGCTGCAAAGCTAATGGAAGCATATAACATGTTACCATTTCTCATCATACTATGACACATTCATTGCTTTCCTTTCTTATGTTGCCCTAAGCAGATTGGGCCTAATGGTACATTCTCCAGTGTCGTCGATCTACATCAATTCTACATAAATCTACAAGGATTCCAGATGGGGCTCAGTATAGAGCTCACTGTCGTGGAAGCAGGCACAGGTAAAGATAGTTATCTGAACGTCCGGACCAACTAGACAAAGTATTAACGCAAAATAAAAATATGCATTTCCTATCTTACTGCCTGCTTTACTAAATATACCAAAAGGTAACATCCACATGTCACAGAATACACACACACACTCTTGATCTGTCTCTTTCTCTCTCCATGTCAAACCCCCCCACACACCCTCTGTCTCTTTCTCTCTCCATGTCATAAACCCCCCCCCCACACACACACACTCTCGCTCTGTCTCTTTCTCTCTCCATGTCCTAAAACCCCCACAAACACACAAACACACACACACACACTCTCGCTCTGTCTTTCTCTCTCCATGTCCTAAAACCCCCCCACACACACACTCTCGATCTGTCTCTTTCTCTCTCCATGTCATAAAACCCCCATACACACACACACACACTCAATCTGTCTCTTTCTCTCTCCATGTCATAAAACCCCCATACACACACACACACACACACTCTCAATCTGTCTCTTTCACTCTCCATGTCATAAAACCCCCACATACACACACACACACACACACTCTCTCTCTCTGTCTCTTTCACTCTCCATGTCCTAAAACCCCCCCTCACACACACTCTCGATCTGTCTCTTTCTCTCTCCATGTCATAAAACCCCCATACACACACACACACACTCTCGATCTGTCTCTTTCTCTCTCCATGTCATAAAACCCCCATACACACACACACACACACACACACACACTCAATCTGTCTCTTTCTCTCTCCATGTAATAAACCCCCACAAACACACAAACACACAAACACACACACACACAAACACACACACACACACACACTCTCGCTCTGTCTTTCTCTCTCCATGTCCTAAACCCCCCCCACACACACACACACACTCTCGATCTGTCTCTTTCTCTCTCCATGTCATAAAACCCCCACAAACACACAAACACAAACACACACACACACACACACACACTCTCTCTCTGTCTCTTTCACTCTCCATGTCATAAAACCTTCTCACACACACACATACACACACACACTCTTAGTCTGTCTCTTTCTCTCTCCATGTCATAAAATCCCCACATACACACACACACTCTCTCTCTCTGTCTTTCTCTCTCCATGTCATAAAACCCACACATACACACACTCTCTCTCTGTCTCTTTCACTCTCCATGTCATAAAACCTTCACACACACACACACACCCTCTGTCTCTCTCTTTCTCTCTCCATGTCATAAAATCCCCACATACACACACACACACACACTCTCGATCTGTCTCTTTCTCTTCCATGTCATAAAACCCCCATACACACACACTCTCGATCTGTCTCTTTCTCTCTCCAAGTCATAAAACCCCCATACACACACACTCTCGATCTGTCTCTTTCTCTCTCCATGTCCTAAAACCTGCACACACAAACACAAACCCCCTCTGTCTCTGTCTCTCTCCATGTCATAAACTCCCACACACATTCTCTCTCTGTCTCTTTCACTCCCCATGTCATAAAACCTACACACACACACACACACTCTTGATCTGTCTCTTTCTCTCTCCATGTCAAACCCCCCCACACACCCTCTGTCTCTTTCTCTCTCCATGTCATAAACCCCCCCCCACACACACACACACACTCTCGCTCTGTCTCTTTCTCTCTCCATGTCCTAAAACCCCCACAAACACACAAACACACACACACACACTCTCGCTCTGTCTTTCTCTCTCCATGTCCTAAAACCCCCACACACACACAATCTCGATCTGTCTCTTTCTCTCTCCATGTCATAAAACCGCCATACACACACACACACACACACACACACACACACACTCAATCTGTCTCTTTCTCTCTCCATGTCATAAAACCCCCATACACACACACACACACACACACACTCTCAATCTGTCTCTTTCACTCTCCATGTCATAAAACCCCCACATACACACACACACACACACACTCTCTCTCTCTCTGTCTCTTTCACTCTCCATGTCATAAAATCTTCTCACACACACACACACACACACACACACACTCTGTCTGTCTCTTTCTCTCTCCATGTCATAAAACCCCCACATACACACACACACACGCACTCTCAGTCTGTCTCTTTCACTCTCCATGTCATAAAACCCCCACATACACACACACACACTCTCTCTCTGTCTCTTTCACTCTCCATGTCATAAAACCTTCTCACACACACACACACTCTTAGTCTGTCTCTTTCTCTCTCCATGACATAAAATCCCCACATACACACACACACACACACACACACACTCTCTCGCTCTGTCTTTCTCTCTCCATGTCATAAAACCCACACATACACACACTCTCTCTCTGTCTCTTTCACTCTCCATGTCATAAAATCCCCACATACACACACACACACACTCTCTCGATCTGTCTCTTTCTCTCTCCATGTCATAAAACCCCCATACACACTCTCGATCTGTCTCTTTCTCTCTCCATGTCATAAAACCCCCATACACACACACTCTCGATCTGTCTCTTTCTCTCTCCATGTCCTAAAACCTGCACACACAAGCACACACTCCCTCTGTCTCTGTCTCTCTCCATGTCATAAACTCCCACACACATTCTCTCTGTCTCTTTCACTCTCCATGTCATAACCCCCCTCCCACACACACACACACTCACATTCACCCTCTGTCTTTCTCTCTCCATGTCCTAAAACACACACACACTCTTGCTCTGTCTTTCTCTCTCCATGTCCTAAACCCCCCCCCACACACACACTCTCGCTCTGTCTTTCTCTCTCCATGTCCTAAAACCCCCACACACACACTCTCGCTCTGTCTTTCTCTCTCCATGTCATAACCCCCACACTCACCCTCTGTCTCTTTCTCTCTCCATGTCATAACCCCCCCACACTCGCTCTGTCTTCCCCCCCCCCCCACACACACTCCCTCTGTCTCTTTCTCTCTCCATGTCATAAAACACACACACACTCTCACTCTGTTTTTCTCTCTACATGTCATAACCCCACCCCCCACACTCGCTCTGCCTTTCTCTCTCCATGTCATAAACCCCCCCCCACACACACACACTCTTGCTCTGTCTTTCTTTCTCCATGTCATAAACCCCAAACACACACTCACACTCACCCTCTGTCTTTCTCTCTCCATGTCCTAAAACACACACACTCTCGCTGTCTTTCTCTCTCCATGTCCTAAAACCCCCCCACACACACACACTCCCTCTGTCTTTCTCTCTCCATGTCCTAAAACCCACATACACACACTCACCCTCTGTCTCTTTCTCTCACCATGTAATAACCCGCCCCCCCCACACACACACACACACACACTCCCTCTGTCTCTTTCTCTCTCCATGTCATAAAACACACACACACTCTCACTCTGTTTTTCTCTCTCCATGTCATAACCCCCCCCCACACTCGCTCTGCCTTTCTCTCTCCATGTCATAAACCCCCCCCCCCCACACACACTCTTGCTCTGTCTTTCTTTCTCCATGTCATAAACCCCAAACACACACTCACACTCACCCTCTGTCTTTCTCTCTCCATGTCCTAAAGCACACACACTCTCGCTGTCTTTCTCTCTCCATGTCCTAAAACCCACACACACACACTCTCCCTCTGTCTTTCTCTCTCCATGTCCTAAAACCCACATACACACACTCCCTCTGTCTCTTTCTCTCTCCATGTCATAAAACACACACACACTCTCGCTCTGTCTTTCTCTCTCCATGTCATAAACCCCCCCACACACACACTCTCCCCCTGTCATTCTCTCTCCATGTCATAAACCCCCCCACACACACACTCTTGCTCTCTTTCACTCTCCATGTCATATAACCCACACACACACACACACACACACACACTCGCTCTGTCTTTCTCTCTCCGTGTCATAAAACCCATACATACACATACACACACACACTCTACCTCTGTCTCTTTCTCTCTCCATGTCATAAAACACACACACACACACTCTCGCTCTGTCTTTCTCTCTCCATTTCATAAACCCCCCCACACACGCACTCTCCCCCTGTCATTCTCTCTCCATGTCATAAAACCCACACACACTCCCCCTCTGTCTCTCTCCATGTCATAACCCCCCCCCCACACACACACACACACATTTTCCCTCTGTCTTTCTCTCTCCATGTCATAACCCCCCCCACACACACACACACTCACACTCACCCTCTGTCTTTCTCTCTCCATGTCCTAAAACACACACACACTCTCGCTGTCTTTCTCTCTCCATGTCATAGAACCCCCCCCACACACACACACACTCTCGCTGTCTGAGACGAGACCAATCTCGCCACATTGCATTGGAGAAGCCTGGTTGCCCGCCTGTTGCCTCTGGACTATGGCCCCATGTTAAAAAGCTTGATTTTCCCCTGTAAAGACATGAAAGCTGGGTCCTTCGGTACTTTCCCTATTTGAATAGTGATACCCCACATAGCTATGCCATGGAGCCCATTCGTATAATGAAAGACTTTGTGAAAGACTTTGGCTCCATGGCAATTGAACTGTATGTGTGAGATCTGAGCGCCATTTAGTAATAATGTGCGCTCAGATCTAAGCTATTTGGGGTTATGTTGAATATACCTGTTTTATGCAATGGCTGCAGTTATATATTTTTATGTATTTTATTGTCTTTTGCTGCCATGTGTTCAATGGAGTTTTGCCTCTGTCCTTGGAGATAATTGGATTACTTCCCAATTATCTCCAGGATAGCAGACTCTGTGGAACTGGTTTTGGGCAGAAAAGCCATGCTTCATTTGGTCACAAAGGACTACAATCTATCTTTTGAACCAATGGACGAATTTGTATGATTTTGACGTATGTTTATATTTGGAGTATGCTGATTCTGAAAATGTAAGTGAATGTGATGCATACTTTTAAAGTTATGAATAATGTGGGAAAACTGTATTTCTCTGCCTGTGATAATTACATTACCCATTGTGTAAGGTAATTGTATCACAGGCAGAGGGGAGGATTTTGTGTGGGAGTGTCTGAGTGTATTGTACGTGTTTATTGGTTGTTTTCCAAAACCCTGTGGGTGGTACTAATGTGTATATAAGAACAATAAACGCACAGCTCTGTCTGTTCACTGCTTGACCCTCAACACGGAGCTCTGTCTCGTTCTTGGGGGGATTTACTGTATGCTGTTAGAGACTGATTGCCAGGAGTGTAAGCCGCTTGGGTGCTCAGATCCAGGCTATCTGGCGATACGTTACACGAAGCACATACATTCTGCATTTTCAGAATTATGTATTTTATTGTATTTTTATTGTTATACTTAAAATGCCTCTATCCCTGGAGATAATTAGGTTTCTTCCCAATTATCTCTAGGATAGAGAGGATGGATTTATGTGTGTAAAGGGGAGTGCCTATACCTAAACCACTGCGATTGGCTACTGTCCAATATGTGTTACAGTCTTCCATCTGGTCCCCTAGGGGAGTGTCCACCAGGTGGGAGACCTGCATAAATACCGGGCAGGTAGCCCCCATTAAACAGAATCCGGTTTTACCCTCAAGACGGAGCTTGGTCTCGTTTGTGGGGGGATTGCTACTGGGAAAGTGTATTTCGTGTATTCTAGCCGTGGAAGGAGTCCGGCTATTGGAAAGTTTGTGAGTTACCGCGTTCCCTTGAACTCCGTTCGGGAGCTTAGCGCCGGACGTGCAGAACCTGCATTCCTGTAAAGGGGGATTATCGCCTAAGCGGCGGCTTCATCTATTTCAGCAGTGAGTGTCTTAACACCTCACTTACTAGTTATATTTGGCATTCTTCACCACAAGACAGTGTAAAAGCAAATCTTTCCTATTTTTTGCTCAATTCTCTAATCAGCTCAGCTTCTGATTGGTTGCTGGCATAACATACTTTCATAAGCACATGAACTTTGTAACTTGCTCTGGTGCGTATGTCTACATTCGGGTAAATTTCCCCGAACATAGAACAATGCACCAGAGCAGAGAATCCATCTAATCTATGTTCGGGGAATGTTCCAGAACATAGATTTGTGAGATACCCTGCTCTGCTGCGCTTGTCTATGTTCGGCCCCGAACATAGACCTGCACTGGTGCACATATATAGCACATCCTCTCTTACCGACCAATTTGTTTCACGACCGGGCCGTAAGAAGGGAACTTAGTAGGTAAGTGAGGAGTAGTTGTAATGTTTTAAACTGATTGTTGTAAAGGAAGTTGTATTCGAAAGGTCCACCTTATTTTAGAAGCCATTTTCAAAAAAGACAATTGATCTTCTGTTTCCCTAACAGGAGTCCAAGTTAAAGAGTATCGTTACATGTATATCTCAAGTCAGCTGGCAAATGTAAGATTTCTTTATGAATCCATGGACACATATTACAGACACGGACTTCCTTATCCTGTTGGGGTAAGTGTCACGCATAGTATTTGTTTGTGTTCATGGTTTATTATACTCCAGGTCAGAACTAGTCCACAGGCAAACTCAGGAGGGTTTCATTGTTATAACGTGTCAAAATAAATAATAAATATCAGGTTCCAGTGTAAATCTCCCTGTATTGTCAGTTAGGTTTAAAGTCAGTCAGTAACATAAAGATGTTGTGGAAATGTAAAGGGACACTCCAGTCCCCTGTTGTGTTTGAAGAGTGTGTCCTCTTGTTTTCATTTTACAAAAAGTGCAGAGTTGAACGGAAATTTGCATTTTTAAAAATGAACCTTGTTACACCCCCTGGCTGTCAGTCAGACATCCGATCCTGTTACTTCCGGTTACATCAAAACAATGATTAATGGAAAACAAGATGATTGCTGGTTAAGTGATATATTTCATAAATATGTCATATAGAAATATAGAAATAAGACTTTTTTCCTCTTCTTTGATTACTTTGTCTCACTTGATCTGTGAATTGTATACGCCCGCCACAATGCCCTCCCTGTCACAGGTTCCTCATTCTGATATTTCAATTACATTTCACCTCCAGGTTGCTCTAACAAATGAAAAGAATGAACCCATTCCAAACCAGCAAATTAAGCTGTCCTTTAACGACAAGTTTCTTGTAACTATAACAACTGACTCCAGTGGAAAAGCAGGATACCTTATTGATACAAATAATTATATAGAGCCTAATTTTAATCTCACGGTGAGTACAGAATTACATTATTCTTTTTATAAATATTCATTGTATTTACATGGTTCTCGAGCCGTGGAAACGCATGAGAATTCCCTTACCTTAACACCTCTTACTGTTAATGAAGGAACATTGCGTACGTTACAGAAATTATTTTTACAAGGTGTTTTTAACAACCTCCTACCATGTTGCCTGGGAACCGCTACCTTTTGTTTTCCTGCCATCATCCACATTGCCCTGTACCTAAGAACAAAGACTGTCTGGCACTTTAACTGTTTTGTACAAAGGATTGGTACGTTTGATATGGCACTTCGGATACAGCCAAAGTAGTCGAAGTGGCCGCCATTAGACAATCTAACACGTGGCGGCGGCTATTTTAATTCAGTCGAACGTGGTCAGTGGTGTGTTCCATCAAATTCCTGGAAAATCGGCAACACATTTGAATGAACACCGCTGACCTGTACCTTCCCCTACCCTTCGACACCGCGACTAGAGACTAAGTTCCGTTCGAAGATTTGAACGCACATTCGAATGGGACTTTGTCATCTTTTTAGTGTAAAATAGACATCCACTTAACTAACGAACATCGCTGAAACGTAACCCCTTTTTCACTTCGACAGAGGTCAAAGTGCGTTCGACTAATCAAAAGCCGTCCTCGGATGGGACTTTGTTAATTTTCAAGGCAGAAATAGACCGACCGCACAGCCAGAAAGTTATAAAAATGCATAAAAAGTATAAGTTTTAGCTTGGAGATAATTGAGTAGATACAGTAAGAAACTCAATTTTCTCCCAAGCAGTGTAGAGGGAATCTGTGGGTTGTAACTGTTACGACACTCACCGCCAGGGGAACGAAGCCGCCGTTTAGTGAATAATCCCCTTTCTCCAGAAATGCAGTTTTAATCCAGCCGATCGTCAAACTCCCGAACGGAGCATACGAACGCGGCAACTCCCGATCAGCAATTCAGTCGAAATCCTTTCACCGTTAGAAATAACGAAAAGTACTGTCCCAATAATAAATCCCTCCACAAACGAGACCAAGCTCCGTCTTGAAGGTCAAACAGGAATGTGTTTAATGAGGGCTACCTGCCCGGTATTCATGCGGGTCTCCACAAAGGGGACCTTGTGGAAGACTGTACAATATATTGGACAGTAGCCAATCACAGTGGCTTTAACATAAGCCCTCCCCATCTTCCCATAAATCCTTCTTCTCTATCCCGGAGATAATTAGGAAGAAACCTAATTATCTCCCAGGATAGAGACAATCGCCATTTTAAAATTCCATGACAAAAATACAGTAAAATACATAATTGCAAAAATACCGAATAAAAAGGGTCCGTGCAACGTATCCCCAGATAGCCTTGATCTGAGTGCATATTCCTACCGAAAAGCGCTCAGATCCGATGTACCTAGTCCAATCGCCATGGAGTCAAAGTCTTTCATAAGTCCTTCGGTATACGAATGACTCCATGGGACGGCTATCTGGGTGAAGTCCATACGTATGTTCCAAAACTCCCGAACTGACCGGTGTTCGTACGCCTCGACGAAATAGAAGGTGGGCGGCAAATTCCAGCGGTGTTCGGTAGATAAAGTGCCCGTTTTTAGTTCCATAGGATTTGCACCGAACACCGCAGATTCTTCTCGTGTCCCAAAATGGCCGCCGCCTCGTGGTCGGCATACGAACGACGACCATCCGTACGAATGGAATGGAGAGGTGTCTGCGGTTAACCACAACGTTCTAATTGGGGCCAAGAGGTTAACCAGCAGTACACTCCTCTCCTAGGTGGCCGTTTGTTCGGCAGTTTCATTCGGTAGTTCAGTATCACACGAACAGGGGCATACGGACAGGAAATCCAACAAAATTAAGGCAAACAGACGAACCAGCAATATAAGTCCATACAGATGGATCTGTCACAGTAACAATTGTCTGATTGGTTAACGTCTAATTGTCTGTGGGTGTCTCCCTTGCATGGGAGCACCACATAAAAGGAAAGTACCTGTCATTAAAACCTCAGTTCTACTTTACCCTTTAAAACTTAGCTTTGTCTCGTTCTTGAGAGGGAATCTGCCCAGCTAATCACTAGCTCTTTTAAGAGCTCTACCTCTCCCTCTCTACTTGGATCCAGCTGATAGAAAGAAGGCTACTCCATTACTGCACAGCATCTTGCCGGGAAGAAGGACATCTCCAACGGCTGATACCCCCTCTCCACTGGGGTGGCCGTTACAGTGCTGCATGTTTAAAAGCTGCAGAAAAATCGAATTTTCCTTATACATCTTGGAAACCCCGAATGCTCTTTATGCACTCTTATACACACAGAAGCGCGATTGTTAACTCAGGCAACGCTCCCTTAAACTGCCATATACTGTCTGGCTCATATCAAGCACTCCAAACTAGCTGATTTCTGTAGATTAATTAAAGGAACACTATAGTCACCTAAATTACTTTTAGCGAAATAAAGCAGTTTTAGTGTATAGATCATTCCCCTGCAATTTCACTGCTCAATTCACTGTCATTTAGGAGTTAAATCACTTTGTTTCTGTTTATGCAGCCCTAGCCACACCTCCCCTGGCTATGATTGACAGAGCCTGCATGAAAAAAAACTGGTTTCACTTTCAAACAGATGTAATTTACCTTAAATAATTGTATCTCAATCTCTAAATTGAACTTTAATCACATACAGGAGGCTCTTGCAGGGTCTAGCAAGCTATTAACATAGCAGGGGATAAGAAAATCTTAATTAAACAGAACTTGCAATAAAGAAAGCCTAAATAGAGCTCTCTTTACAGGAAGTGTTTATGGAAAGCTGTGCAAGTCACATGCAGGGAGGTGTGACTAGGTTCATAAACAAAGGGATTTAACTCCTAAATGGCAGAGGATTGAGCAGTGAGGCTGCAGGGGCATGTTCTATACACCAAAACTGCTTCATTAAGCTAAAGTTGTTAAGGTGACCATAGTGTCCCTTTAACCCCTTAAGGACACATGACATGTGTGACATGTCATGATTCCCTTTTATTCCAGAAGTTTGGTCCTTAAGGGGTTAAATAGCCTGTGTGACGGAGCCTCCTGTACCCCGGTTGGGTACCTCCACCGACGGATGCTCCTATTGTTACTAAGGACCATCAGCATTGCACCAGACACCATAAACACTGCAGACACCACGAACCGCCGCAGCTTGGTCTCGCCATCTCCTACCCACCCTGGACCTACGACAAGGCTCCAGGCTCCAGTGGGTGAACCTCTCTTCCTTCAGAGAGCGAAGCAGGAACAGCTCTTAGAAGAGCTAGTGATTAGCATCCAGGGCCGGACTGGCCCAGCGGGATACTGGGAAATTGGGAAATGCCACTGTGCATTGGAGGAGCCTGGTTGCCTGCCTGCTGCTTTTTGACTATGGACCGGCATTTAAATACTTTATTTTCCTATGCCGAAAGGTCTATTCATGTATTTCTGCCCGGGCGTTCGGTAGATTCTATCTACCGAACAAACAGCCATCTATTGGCCTACCAGGAACCGCGGTTAGCCGGCAGGCGCTGTTAATTGGCCGCCCAGAAGCAGGCGAGCGCCGCCAATTGACCGCCCAGAAGCCGCGGTTAGCCGCGGCTTAAAGAGCGTGTGCCGTCAATTGACCACCCAGTAGCTGCGGTTAACCGCTGCGTAATTGACTATACTGGGTGGCCGCAGCTATGCATACTGAACACTGGATGGCAGCAGTCTGCAGTTCGCATGCGGACGGTTCATTCATGGATTTACTGAATGAACTAATTTAACCCAGATAGCTATGCCATGGAGCCTATTCATATAATAAAATACTTTGGCTCCATGGCAATTGAACTGTATGTGTGTGGTCTGAGCGCCATTCAGTAATAATGTGCGCTCAGACCTAAACTATCTGGGGATATGTTGCATGTCTGTATTTTATGTAATAAATGTAACCTTGTGGTTTTTTTCTTGCCATGTGCTTAATGGAGTTTTGCCTCTGTCCTTGGAGATAATTGGATTACTTTCCAATTATCTCCAGGATAGAGAGGAGGGATTTAGATGTCATTGTGGGAGTGTTTATCTGTGTTGTATGTTTTGATTGGATGTTCCACAAAACCCTGTGGGTGGTACTTTGTCTGTAAAATATGTATATAAGGCCAATAAAGACACAGCTCAGTCTGTTCCTGCTTGACCCTCAGCACAAAGCCTTGTCTCGTACTTGGGGGGGGCATTTATTGTATGCTGTTCCAGTTCGACTGCTAGAAGTGTGTGACAAACTGCCATTTGCCACTGGGCATTGGAGAGGACTTATCGCTAGCCTCCTGCCCTGCGACTATGGCCCTGGAATGTATTGCCCTGTAAGAATTACATTTGGGCATGATGGATTTTTGAATGCTGTTCCTGGCCCTTTAAATGCTTTGGAGCAGGGTTACAACTTTTAAACTGGCACTTCGAATGCAGTCGAAGTGCCGAAGTCGTCGAAGTGGCCGCCATTCGACAAACGAACACGTGGCGGCGGCCATTTTAACTTATTCGAACGCGGTCAGCGGTGTGTGCAGCCAAATCTATGGAACTGTTTTAGGCTACCCAATTGCACGAACACCGCTGACCCGTACCACCTTCGACACCGCGGCTAGAGACTAAGTCCCGTTCGAAGATTCTTTTCATTTTCTCGGTGCAAAATAGACCGACCGCACAGCCCAAATCTATGGAACTGTTTTGGGTATGAAAATGTGCTTGCGGTCGGTCATAAAGGACTTATACCTATCTCCCGAACGGCTGAACAGATTCGAATGATTTTTGGGTATGTTTGTATTTGGAATGTGCTGATTAATAATATGTATTATTAATATTGGATGTATGGTTTTAGAGTTATGAACGTTGGGTAAAAAGTATGTTTAAATTGTACGGATAATTGGGTTACCTCCTGGAAGTAAGATGGCCGCCGCCGCATTAGAATCTGTTCCAGTTAAAAGTCCAAGGGGCAGAAACAGTACTTTTGAACATGGGTTATCACAGGGCCCATAGTTCTGGGGCAATCAGGCCTCTCCAAAAGCCAGAGGCAAAGTGTAATTCGTCACAGTCTGAATTTTTATATTATTGACCACTGCTTGGAGTTAGTAAGGTTCAGAACATTGATGGAGGTTCTTCAACAAACTGTCAGTATTGGTGTAACAGTCACCTGGGGACTTATGTAACAGTTTACCAGGAGTTGGAACCCAGTTGCAGGAGATGGCACAGGAAGGAGGCAAAAACTAAAAGCGCAGTACAGATTAAGGGGAAATCCAAAGGCAGGGTCAGACGAGAAGCAGAAGTCAGGGCTGGCAGCGGAGTGACGTAAAGCAGGCAGAGGTCAGAGTCCAGGAAATCAGTCAATAGCGAAGCAAAGATCCGGCAGGAAACACCAAACAGGCAAAAAATGACCAGATCATAGGTTTCAGGCAGGGCTGGCTTTTACCGCCTGCTAATTAGGTGCAGCTGACCCTAATTGGAAAAGGGCTGCAGGTGGGTCAGCACTCCTTAATCCAGGCAAGGGGGTCAGGAAGCAGAATAATGCAAGCAGAAACTGGACCGCCCTGGTGGACAGCACGGCAGAGAACCTGACTGGGATGCTGGTGCTGTAAGCTCAAACCCAGCCAGGTCTCTCAAAGGGGCAGCCACACCTTGCTGTCTGCAGGGCTTGGGCTGTGCCATGACAATTGGGGGTAGTTATGGTTTGTTAATATTTATACTGTTTTTTAAAAATGTATCGCTGAATTAACATGAAAATCATGTTGTTATTTAAAACAAATTCTATTTTACTATACAGCGAAGTATAAGAAGGTGAGGTAAGACATTATCAATATCTTGTCATATGCTAGATACCTCTTTTTGGTGACGAACGTTCTAACCCATGGATAATGGATACATAGGTATAATATAATATACTGTGTGTGGGGCCCAGAAAGCTTTTATATTTCTAATGCATTTTATCTATTTTTCTAAGGCTACATATGAAAACCCAGATCAGTGTTACTACTTAAGCTATAGTAACGAGCAATATCCCACAGACCGTCACCAAGTCTTACGCTTTTATTCCGAGACGGGGAGCTTTGTGCAGATCCACCAACTTCTTGGAGAGCTGAGCTGTGGGCAAAGCTATAGCGTCGATGTGCAGTATATACTGACCAGGGAAGGAGTGGGAGAGGCTAGTACTATCACATTCTACACAATGGTGAGTATCGAAGGGTGGAACAATGCAGTGCTGGTTAGGACATATTCAGTAATGAAGACTATAGGATGGTTACTTTGAATAAAGTCTAGGTCACACAGGAAGTCCAGGGTATTGTTACAGAGAATGTTCCTTGTTTGAATGGACAGCTACATATCTAAAAATGTACCCACTATCTCTAACATTACATCACTGTCCAGCCAAATGCCACCCTCTGACCAGCCACGAACTGGATAAAAGGGTATCCTTCATTTTCTTTTTTCTGTTATGCCATAGTACAGAAAGTAGTAAACTATGGCTTAGTGTTAATTGATGTCCCTGAAGTGCGTTGTGATTTATGTAGGAGGTCAGCCATTTATGTAGGTCAGCCATTTATATAGGATGTCAGCTAACAGTTGCGTCATAGGTAGTGAGTTACAAATAAAAGGAGGAGAGGTTAAATGGACACTCTAAACACCATGACCACTACTGCTACTTTCATTGGTTAGTGGACAAAGGGACTGAGTGTGCAATTGTTTTGTTTGTTTTCTGTTCTTCAAATAATTTTTTAGATATATGAAAAAAAAAAACAACACACAAACGCATTAACCTATCCAACTGTGACAACAAACTGATCAAAAATAATTTAACGGGGACAGCGTCTACTAACTGTTTGCAGCCTAACTACTACATCTCACTCTAGTGGTTCTGGTGCTTGTTACGATTGCCCCAAGCTAGCTGAGGGTTGGACCGTAGAAGGATGCTCCTAGTGCTCCTAGTGCTCACCAAGGACCATCAGCACCGCACCAGACTCCATAACCACCGCAGACCGCACAAACTGCCGCAGCTTGGTTGGGGTCTTGCCGTCTCCTACCCACCCTGGATGTAAGACTCCAGGTTCCAGTGGGTGAATCTCTCTTTCCCCAGAGAGTGAAGCAGGAACAACCTTTTACAAGAGCTCAGTGAAGCTAAGGGAGTATGAAGAGCATAGTAAACCCTGTAGTTATTATAGCAGTCCCCTCCAAACACGAGTCGAGGCTGCGAGTTGAGGGTCAAGTAGAACCTTTTTAATAAGCACAGATGACTTTCATATATACAGATTTTCCCACAAGGTTACCACCCACGTGGACCTTGTGGTACACAGGACACAAAGTTACAACAGCCAACCAACACAGTACAGTACAGTCAGACACTCCCAGCTAAGGCACACAAACCCTCCCCTCTGCCTGTGATATCATTACTAAACACAATGGGCTAACTTAATTATCACAGGCAGTAAATATACAGTTTTACCCAAAACACAGAAACACCCCAAAACAACAATGTATCCCCATAAATCATACATCCCTGGATATCTCTGATCTGGGCGAACAACATATCCAAAAATCACCCATAACAGAGCAGGGATTCATGAATTCTATGGAAGTCATATTTAACCGACCGCAAGCATGGCTTTCATGCCCAAAAGAGTTCCACAGAATTAGGCTCCGTTCATGCATAGCTTCATTGTAATTGTCTCATTCAGTAGTTTATTCCCTT
The DNA here is from genome assembly GCF_036172605.1 of Pelobates fuscus. Lineage (NCBI taxonomy): Eukaryota > Metazoa > Chordata > Amphibia > Anura > Pelobatidae > Pelobates > Pelobates fuscus. The sequence goes on from NC_086326.1 coordinate 946,839, forward strand.
AAAATCGCGCTCCATTCGTATGAATTTAGCCGATCGCATGGAAGGTAGAAGTCTCAGCGGTGTTCGTGGAAATAGTAGCCGAAAACAGTTCCAGGTGTTCGACGACAAAACACCACTGAGCGCGTTCGGCTAAACAAAATGGCGGTCGCCACGTGTTTGTTCATACGAACGCCGGCCACCCAGTCATTCGTCAATTAAGCTGCGGTTAACCACAGCTTCTGGGTGGTTAACGAGCAGCACACTCCACAAGCAGGGTTGTCGGCTGTTCGGCGGTTTGTTCAGTGAACTCAATTTACCTAACCACATAGGGAAAAAGCCACAAACAAACCTTTTTACAGTCTGGGAACACAGTGTTAGCCATGGTCATTAGTCATAGGGCAGGAGGCTGGCAATCGGGCTCCTCCAAAAGCCAGTGGCAAAGGGTAGTTTGTCACCGTGCTTACCGTGTCCCTTTAAACACCACGAGCAGATTAACAGGAAATCCTTCACAAAGAGGATCAGAAGACTAAAGAGCCCAACAATAATAACGTGAGACCATGATACGGATTAGAGAGTTGTATACAGAATAAATGAACCCCTGCGTAGTTTGCGAATACAGAAAAATATATTAAGTGGAGCGCTGATTAAATAAATGTGAGAGGGGTTAAAAAAATAGGATACCTAACTACCTATCAAAATACGATACAAACACATAAAGAGATTACCCCTTCTCTAGTAGTAGATCAAAAACTGACCTTACTTGCACACTCAAAGTTAAGTATAAAACAATTTATTGTAAAATTCAGACAAAATATAAAAGAAAGTAATTACTTATACATAAAATATGTCTTGTTCAAATAATTTAAATGAAAGCCATAACAAAGTCCAGACCTTATTCAGATGCTCGGCGTCCCGAGTTAAAATATATGGTGTTGAAAAAAATATAGATCGAATAAAAGTCCTTTTGTAATCCAAGTGGTGGCTTGTAGTGTTGGGAGTCAGACCTCTCCAGACGCGTTTCTCCGCTCCTGCGGCTTTCTCAATGGATGAGGTCTGTCTCAATGCGTTCGCTTATATAGCGGTTTACCGGTACCAATTTAGTCTCGGCAGATTTCTCACAAACCGCTATATAAGCGAACGCATTGAGACAGACCTCATCCATTGAGAAAGCCGCAGGAGCGGAAAAACGCGTCTGGAGAGGTCTGACTCCCAACACTACAAGCCATCACTTGGACTATAAAAGGACTTTTATTCGATCTATATTTTTTTCAACACCATATATTTTAACTCGGGACGCCGAGCATCTGAATAAGGTCTGGACTTTGTTATGGCTTTCATTTAAATTATTTGAACAAGACATATTTTATGTATAAGTAATTACTTTCTTTTATATTTTGTCTGAATTTTATAATAAATTGTTTTATACTTAACTTCGAGTGTGCAAGTAAGGTCAGTTTTTGATCTACTACTAGAGAAGGGGTAATCTCTTTATGTAGTTTGCGAATAGTTTTTACTTGAGTGATTACACAGTACTGTTTATTCTCCGTACTGTGATTTGTTCGGCAATTTTAAAACATTATCTAGTTAGGCAGTTTTTTCCCATCTTATCGATTTCTGCTTTTCATTTATTATTCAAATGTTTAAGTCATTATACTTTGCTGTTAGTGAATAAACCACAAAGTCCTTTCATATTTATTTACCCCATTCCTTTCAAATCAGAATTTGCTAAAAATAAAGGATTTTTATTTTTTTAAACTGGTTGCAGAAAACAAGGTTTACATCTAACGAGATAAAATGTTCACAGCTTTGGGATTTATTTACTGAAAAGGGAAAAATTAAATTAGAAACGGCAAATAGAATAGAATTTTTCAAAAATCTGGAATTTTGGTCGTAGTTTTGTAAATGTGGATTTCTACAGTTCTCTGAAAATGTATCTGACGTTTACACCAGTCTCTGTCTCTTTTCTTAATAGATAATGTCAAAATTATTGCTTGTGCAACATGCTTCGCATGACGTCGATCTGACCACATGTAAGTACTCTGTTCATATTCTCACACCAACAGAGGAGTGATGGAAAAACTATGAAGCAATGTAATAGTTAGAGATGAGCATGGGGGAAAAATACATTTGTTTTCAATTCGTTAATTTTATCGATTCAGATGAACAAAGTTGCATCTGAAAAAGTTCAAAATTCAGACATCCATTATCCCTATGAACAATGAATAAATGTGGCAGTCACTAAGTAGATCTACATCCAATGTAGAGATGTATCTGCTAAACTGCTGAAAGGTGAAAATTGAGAAAACCCCTTCTACTTCTTTTCTTAATTTTGATCTTTCAGTTATTTAGTAATTAACTCCCTAATCTGCTATCCTTACGTGGATTGCCATAAGGATACAAAAGAAAGAGCTATTTACTGAACCGCAGAGAGATCTAAATTAAGTAAACCCTTCTCTTTTCCGTTGTTTAGTAGATAGCTCCCTAATTTGATATCCTTATCGAAATTAATTGTTTGATATGTTACCGACTGATTCATTTTCATTTCGTCTTCATTTCCTGTCAGTTGAGAAATTCGGAGATTTGTTCAGAACGAAATCATCACATGTCTACTAAGGGTTAAAAGGACAATTTAAGCAGAACGTTTTGTATAAGTCAAGCAATCTGACTTTTCCTGTAAATGTTCTTTAAAGTAATCATTATCCTTTCTCTTTCCAGCTCTGACGGGCACGTTTTCTGTAGAAATCTCTGTATCTGACCAATTGGCACCGACTGCAACTCTTCTTGTATACTGTATATTAGACATCGAGATTATTGCACATACTATCACCCTGAACATAGAGAAATGCTTCAGAAATAAGGTAGGGATCCTTCTAAAAGAATGAATAGCCAATAATCTCACCTTTCTAGAATGGGATGCATGAATGCCATGATGTGATTTATTTTTTATTTTTTTGTAAATATGATTTTTTTCCTTCAATGCAAGAGAAAACAGTGAGACTCGCAGGTCCTTTATTTAGCAGAGATATAGTTAAAGCATAATAAAGACATAACATGTTTGGCTTGGCAGTCGAATATACATTTGGATTTGAGAACTCGCAGGTCCCTTTGGTCATAGGTAGTGTGCATTGAGAGCATATGACTTAGTGAGATGTGGTGGTTCACATGCCGTCCAAGTGTGCAGACACGCCAGTCCTTTGTTGCTGAGCTGAATACTGAAATAGACTTATGACCGCTTGCTGGTTAAGTTGTGGCTCTTGTCATATGTGCCAACGACCTTGTGTCAAGCGTCAAGTGTACCCATGGTATCGGCAATAAATTTATTTCTGTCAACGCTGTTATGGCTCCATATATGTCTAGGGTCATATGTCAGGTAGTGTGTCAGTCATCATTAATCACACTAACACCCTTTACCTATAATACGTATCTAGTAGTCGTCTCTATTCCGTTGGGGTGAATGTGTCTGGGCTCCAGCACGGCCCTTGTAGCCCACAGACTTGATAAATACTCTGTGGTCAATATTGATACATATCCAGGCATAGATTGTATAATTTTATTATTTATGTATTGTTTTTTTTTTTTACATTATTAGGCCCTAGACCAGTGGTAGTCAACCTTTTTCTACCTACCGCCCACTAATGCATCTTTTTGGTTGAAAACATTTCCTTACCGCCCACCAGTTTTCGCGCAAGTGCAGAATATTTTTTAGAAAGGAGGGTGTTTTTAAAAATAAATAAATGTACGTACATTTATCTTTTTATTTCTACTTAATGCAGGTTTATAATGTTTTTAACTTTATAAAGTTTAATGCGAAAACAATAAAGTAAATTGAAATTACCTTTACTGGTGATTAATGAGATCCTTGAGGTTGATGCTGCGATACTAAATATTTGATATCTGGTTCGATTTTCGTAAGGAACAAACAAAGGTCTCTTTCGGTGATATTCAGACGACTTCTCTGTTTGCGCATAATATGATTTCTCATTTGTGCGTCAGCTCATCTCCTCTCCCTCCTCAATTCCCCTCCCCACCTTTTTTCCCTTTTTTAACTTTCCTTATAGCAATGCCCAGTAGGAAGGCTGAACTAGGTAGCCCACTTACTATAGTCCAGACAGGCACACATACACACATACAGACACACACACATACAAGACACACATACAAGACACATACATACACGCACACACGCACACATACACACAAGACACATACATACAAACATATATACAGACAGACAGACAGACACACACACACACACAAGACATACATACAAAGACACACATTATATTTAAGTCACCCTCCTGTTTCCTACCTTTAAGGTGCAGGAGGATGACTTTCCCTGGGGTCCAGTGGTGGCTCAGGTGGATGGGAGTCAGAGTTCCCACTCTGACTCCCTGGTCTTCCTCCCGCGCGGCACTCAGTGTTAGCTGGGGGAGTGACGTGCAGTCACTTCCTCCCAGCTCTGATGTCATCACAGGGGGCCCGGTCACACTGTTAAAGCGTCCAGCGCTGACCGGGCCCCCTTACAATCCACATCCATCGGGTGACCCTGACAGCATGGGCTACCCGATGGACACCTTGGAAGGCGGCCCCGGCGGTTTACCGCACGGGCTGGGGCCGCAAATGGTGACGGCGGTACCCAGTCGCAGGGGTACCGCCGGCTCGCGCCCGCCCGGTCTATCAAAACGAGGAAATCCCTACCGCCCACCTGGAATCCTGAAAACACCCACTAGTTGGGCGGTAGGGACCAGGTTGACGACCCATGCACTAGACCGATACTATATTATTTCCAGCTTTACCAGTATTTCTTCCTACTTACACTATAGTAGGTAATCATTCTGGAATTCATATAGCTGATACAGCTCCATCAATTACGATTCTTATCTATTTAGTATTCATTTTAGTTTAATTAATTTATTTTACTATCTAGGACGGGGGTAGGAAACCTTCGGCACTCCAAATGTTTTGGACTACATCTGCCATAATGCTCTTACACCCATAATGCTGGCAAGGCATCATGGGAGGTTAAGTCCAAAACATCTGGAGTGCCAAAGGTTGCCTATGCCTGATCTAGGGTATACTCATTTGGATCAAAACTTGTGCATTAAGCATCTAGTTCTTCAAATTCTTTGTATAACACCACTTAGAAGATCTCAGTTAACCGAAGTCTATGTATAATTTTTGAAAAAAAATTTATAAGCCTATTCAATTCTATTCCCTCACCCCTATTTTTCTATTTCCACTTCATTCCTGATCCCACTATTGATTTTCTTCAGTAGCAACTTCAATTTAGATTGCTAAGTATGTTTGTTGTTGCAGACCCGCTGCATTCATAGTGAGTTCCTCCATTGCCCGCAGCTCTTTCATCTGAGTGAACCACGTCTGGAGAGGTGGCATCTCAGGTTTCCTCCAATATTGGTGGACTGTTTGTCTATGTTAAGGATTCTAATTGTGATGGATTTTTTATACTTGGATGTGGGAGTCTTGGTATGGTGTAGCAACATTGCCGCTGGGTCCAAGGGGGACGGGTCATCAGAGAACCGTGTCAGTATGTCGTGAATTCCCTTCCAGTAGTGTCGGATGTGCTCGCACTCCCACCATATGTGTAGCAGCGTGCCTATCTCCTTTTTGCACCTCTACAGAAGCGTGACCAATCCAGGTGTATGTCGTGTATTGTCAGGCGTGCAGTACCAATGAGTGAGTAGTTTGTATGCCGTCTCCTGACTTTTACCGAAGACCGAACAGTGATGCGTGAGATAGCAGATTTTTTCCCAGTCCGCTTGAATGAATGTATGGGAGAGAGACTCCTCCCATTTCCCAATGAACCTAGGTGTTGCTGTTGGTGTTTGTGATTGTAACATGGAGTACAACAGAGATATATACCGTGTGGCAGTGGGTCAGGGTCTACGCATATTTGTTCAAATGGAGTGAGCTCCCGGTTCAGGGCTTGGCCCTTAACCCCTGTTTGGAGCAGACATATCTCAGTCTGGGTAGTGGGTCCATGACTAGAGTCCTGAATGTCTTGGGGTCCAAACCCCGATGGAAAGTCTGCATTATGAGTCAGGGGGAGCAATGGTGATGGGAGTGCCTCCTCGTGCTACTACACCATACCTGTAGTGTAGCCTTCATGTATGTGGAGTAGCCCTGTTCCCCTTCTCCCTTCCACACAGGGAGCCATGGGAGGAGAGCGGCAGGTTTGTCCGCCCCTGTCTCCTCTGCCTGCTTCCAATGTTTGTTAACGTTCAGCTTCGACCACTTCACCAACCGTAGTAGGTGACACGCTTTGTAATATAGCGAGAAGTCCAGCAATGCCAGTTCTCCCTTGTTCTGGGGCTGCATGAGTAGAGCGTATTTTTTTCTGGGCCTCTTTCTATCCCATACATATACATATACATAAGGCCATACGGAGGAAGGTAAAGAAGGAAGTTTGTATCATTATGGGTAAGGCCTGAAATAGTTAGAGCTGCCTTGGAAGGAAATTCAAACAAGAGGTCGTCCTCATAGGCGGCGACCTTGTGGTGTGTATTTTCTGTGACTATCCCTGTTATGTCTGGCTGTTGTCTAATAGTTGTCAAAAAGGGTTCAGGGCGAGGACAAAGAGTAGCACGGATAGCCAGCATCCCTGCCGAGTGCCATTGGAGATGGCGAATTCTGTTGTCAGGGCCCCATTGACCACAACATGTGTGGTCCAAGTGTGGTCCAAGCCCCAGATGGGTCAATATATTCCCAGCAAACCCTGTCGAAGGCCTTCTCCGCGTCTGTAGATAGCAGGAGAAGGAAGGCCTCTGCTTTTCCCCGGCCCCCAATGCATTAGTGTTCGAGCTTGGATGGTGTTGTCCCTGGCCTCACGCCCCATCACGAATCCCACCTGGTCAGGATGTATCAGGGAGGGTATATGCGATTGGAGCCTGATGGACAGAATTTTGGCCAGCAGTTTAAGATCACAGTTGATGAGAGATATGGGCCTGTAGTTCCCACAGTGGTCCCGGTCCTTTCCCTCTTTCGGCAGTATAGTAATATGAGCTGTCAGTGACTGTCTGGGGAGGCTATGTTCTCTCTGATGGCCAGTAGAGGGGGATAGAGAATGTCCGCATAGTATTTGTAGTATCAGATGGGTAGGCCATCTGGGCCGGGCTTTTGCTGGGTTTCGTGTTTTTTATTGCTATTGCTAGCTTCTCTGGGGTGATTAGTTCCTACAGCTGCTCTGACGTTTCCCTATCTAAACAGGATAAATGTGCCACCAGGTACTGATCAATAGAGTGTCTGAGTCTTTGCTTGTGCTCTTGTGTGTGTGGTTGGGGGAGAGAATAGAGGTCTGAGTAGTAGGCGCGGATAAGTTCCTGAATCTTAGTCGGGTGTCTGTGCAGGGTGCTTGTTCTATCCCTGATGCGGTCAATATATGTGGCCTGTCTCCATTTAGTTAGCATCCGGGCTAATAGCTTACCGCTTTTGTTCCCATGTAAGGAGAAGAACACCCTATGTCTCAGTGCATCCGTTTGGTGTGTAAGAGTGTAGCAGAGTGCTGGTCTCTCACAGACTCTCTCTGCTGGTCATCCAAATAAGGCTCAGGAACAAGTAATAAAACCCAAGAGAATAATATCCACGATTAGTAAAGTAATCCAAAAGTATCCCACACGTTTCCCAATGACTGGACGACACACATCATAAGGAACAGAACTGAGCTGAGGTTTAATTTCACATGCCTGCTTTTAAGCAATTCTCCAATTCAAGGGAGACACCCACAGTAATTAATAAAGTGACCAATAAAATACATGTTACCTCCCACACATCTCCTCCCCTCAGCATGACACATAATCCACTTCTGTGTACAGTATTTCCCCAGTTTCTGGATGTACCCCAAATACATGGGGTACACTCCTAAATATGGTATACCCTGATAGCCCCGATCTGGGTGATTTTTGAGTATGTTACTCACCCAGATCGGACCAGGGGTTCGGGAGTTATGGAAGAGTAAAGTGTTGACCGACCGCACAGAAAACAGTAGCCGAAAATAGTTCCATAAGTTTTGGCCTTGCGGTCGGTCTTGGTTCGTGGGTATAAATGGATGAAAATACCGAATTAAATGGCTGTTGCTTGCCTTGATGTGAATCCCCTTGTTCGGATGAGTCTTTCTACCGAACGGCAGCTCGTTCGGTTGTTTCCGCACGAAGCTATGGAAGTCTGGAGGTCTCAGCGGTGTTTGCTTAGTCGAGTGTCCTGTGACGAAGTGCCCTTCGCCACTTGGTCCTGGAGAGGCCTGCTTGCCAGTGACTATGACTTCCCTGTGACTATGACTCTTTGATGTATTTGGCTTTAAAGCCCCTATTCTACCTTCAGACAGACTATTTATGTAGGTTGCTTTATTTCTCTTATGTTTTAGTCACCCTGTACCCATTATAGGTGCAAGGTGTGTGTAATGTAATTGTTTGTGTGTGTGTGTGTGTGTACTGTGAAATGTATTGCCTGCTCTCCTGTACTGCTGAGGTTTGCTACCAACTAGGTGGATTTGGCTATGGAGCTTGTCTAGTGCCCTCTGTTGGTAGCAACAGTAATATGCACTACCTGAATAGCAAGACTGGTTCATTTGCATATTTCTAATTCTGCAGGCACGTGAGATATTTTCTGTTAAATTTTGTCTCCCCCACCCCTTTACAAATATGCCATTGTGTTGTAATAAGTCACTGTATGTTGCCTGCTATGATTTGACTGTTTGTAATTTTATTGAGTTTTCACAGCAATGTTAATGTAATGACCATATGAGCTAGTCCCAAGTAAAATAACGTTTTAGACAGTTTTTCTTGATCCCTCAAAATGTAGCCCTGTCTCGTTATTGGAGGGAGCTGTTATAATCACACTGGGGATTGCCATGCTCTGCATACTCCTCTGAGCTTGAATCACTTGGCTCTTTTAAGAGATTGTTCCTGATACGCTCTCCTTGGAAGAGAGGTCTTCCCCACACAGTCCTGGATGCTGGAGGTTCATACAGGGTAGAAGGAAGAGTTTTTTCCCACACGGTCCTGTAGAACAGAAGCTGATCCAGGGTGGAAGGCAGACGGCGAGACTCCAGTCAAGCTACGGCGGTTGTGGAGTCTGCGGTGGTTGTGGTGTCTTGTGGTCCTCGGCGGAAGCGTCCATCAATGGAGGGTACTCGGTCAGAGTACGGGGAGCTCCGTTACATGTCCGATTTGGGTTCCAGACACTCGACGACCAAACACCGCTGTTCGGGAGTTAAGATGGCCGCCGCCACATGCTCGTATCCCGAATGGCGGCCACCCATAGAACAAAGTACCGATTGCCAATTAGGGGTTTGCAACATTGTTGTGAATGGTAATGAGAGGCACACTTATCACTGGGGTTGTCTGATTGTTCGGTAGTTTCACTTGTATAGTAAACGGAGTGATTTTACCGAACAATCAGACGAATGCTGCATACAATGTGAATACATGGAATAGAAATATACGAAAGCATATTAAAATACACAAATTTTAAAGACAGCCTTAATGCAATCCGCTACACTGCTTGCCCACAAGCCGGCATACACAGTCTGATCCTCCACGGGGGTTGCTCACGGATCATTTTTCCAAGTCTGTTTGTCTAGACCACCCGTCGGCGTTTCAGTTCTGTTTCCCCGGACGGTACTGGATGTTGAAGTCAAATGGCTGCAGCGCCAAACTCCAGCGCAGCAGCCTGGCATTGTCCCCCGACACCCGGTTCAGCCATACCAACGGGTTGTGATCCGTGAGCAAGGAAAATGGCTGTCCATACAAATATGGCTGTAACTTCTTCAGGGCCCACACCACAGCCAGGGATTCCTTCTCGATGGAGGCGTAGTTTACTTCTCTGGGTAATAACTTGCGACTGATGTAAGCTACGGGATATTCTCCGCCATCGGCCCCGACTTGGCTCAGTACTGCCCCCAATCCAAGCATAGCATCTGTGTGGACAAGAAAACGTTTAGTTGGATTGGGAGCAGCCAAAACAGGCATTTTTCAAGTGTTGGAATGCCTGCTCACACTCCGGGGTCCAAGTTACTTGGCGGGGAAGATTCTTCCCACAACCTACTCGGTGCCCAAGGTACTGGACCTCGGCCATCCCTATACTACATTTAGCAGGTTTCAACGTCAAGCCTGCCTTCCTGATTCTGTCTAGAACCGCTCCTATATGGCCAAGTGTCCTGCCAGGTATTGCTGAATATGGCAATATCATCTAGATATGCTCAGGTATAGTCTTGGAACCCGTCTAGAAGTCGGTCCACCATCCGCTGAAAGGTAGCTGGACCGTTTTTCATCCCAAACGGCATGACCTAAAATTGGTACAGGCCGACTGGGGTGACAAAGGCTGACTTAGGGATGGCGTCCGGGGCCAAGGGAATCTGCCAATACCCCTTACACAGATCAATAGTATCGAGGTATTGGCCTCTTGCCATCCGGTCTAGCAGTTCGTCTATCCTAGGCATAGGATAGGCGTCGGACACTGTCTTCTCGTTTAACCTCAGTAGATCTCGGTAATCTACGCAGAAGCGGGTCGTACCGTCCCGCTTAGATACGAGGACTACTAGGGAGGCCCAGGGGCTGTCTGATTGCTCAATCACCCCCAATTGGAGCATCTCGTCGATCTCCTTGCGCATGTTCTCCCGCACCGGTTCAGGGATGTGGTAGGGAGTCTGGCGCATGGGTAGTTGCCTTGGGGTTTCTACTCGGTGAGTGGCCAGAGGAGTGTACCCAGGCACATCGGAGATGGTGTATTGCTTCTCCCTTAGCAGCTTCTGCACCTCGGTACGCTCCTGTGGGCTCAACCGGTCTCCTAGCGCAACCTCCCCTAAATCCCCAGACAGCCAACCATCCCCCAAAAGGTTTGGGAGAGGGAGGCTGTCAAACTCGTCAGAGTTGGGTGCACAGAAAGCGGTCACCTCTTCTGAACATTCCTGGTAAGGCTTCAGCATGTTCACATGGAGCATGCGTCGCCCTCCAGTCCCTGCACAGGGGTCAATTATATACGTGGTGTCACATCTCTGTTCCACCACTCTATAAGGGCCCTGCCAGGCGGCCTGCAGCTTGTCATGTCGGACAAGTTTTAAAATTAAAACTTTCTGCCCGACCTGAAAGCTACGGTCCCTGGCACCCTGATCATACCAGGTGCGCTGGCGCATCTGCGCTGCCTGAAGATTTTCCCTTACCGTCCTAGTCAATGCTTCTAAGCGGTCTCGAAACGCCAACACATATGGTGACCAACACATATGGTATGACAGGGATGCTGCACAGATACTAGCACTATCCCTCTTGGCAGGTTCCCATAAGACACTCCGGTGTCCTCACAGATGCTTCTCCACTTGCTAAGAAGCCATCCCACTGATGCCACCAAATGTGATGGAGCTCCTGTACTCCGACAGAGTACCTCCGCCCAATCCATATCCTAGCCACTTGCAGGTACCGTGGAACGCTTCCGCCCCAGTCCCTGAAGCTTGACTGGGGTCTCTCCAGAGCTCTTCCACCCGACCAGGCTGTGGCTCTCCTTCCAAGCAGGTATTATCCCCTCTGCCTATTCTGCTGCAGCTTTCCTTCCAGGCAGGTATCGTCTCTGTAACGGCACCCCCAGGCATAAAAGGGGTTAACCGCCGTTTAGTAGATCTTCCAGAGACACAGGCACAGCTACTGTAGACACCAATACAGCGAACCAGAGAAGCATATGAAAGCCGTAAACAGCCGAATAGGAAAAACCATACAAATAGGTTTACACTCCTAGCAGTCAAACTGGAACAGCATACAGTAAATCCCCCCAAGAATGAGACAAAGCTCCGTGTGGAGGGTCAAGCAGTGAACAGACAGAGCTGTGGGTTTATTGTTCTTATATACACATTAGTACCACCCACAGGGTTTTGCAAAAAAAACAATAAACACGTACAATACACTCAGACACTCCCACACAAAATCCTCCCCTCTGCCTGTGATACAATTACCTTACACAATGGGTAATGTAATTATCACAAGTAGAAATACAGTTTTACACATTATTCATAACTTAAAAAGTATGCATCACATAATAATCAGCATACTCCAAATACGAACATATGTCAAAATCATCCACATCGGTCCATTGGTTCAAAAGATAGATCGAAGTCCTTTGTGACCAAAGGAAGCATGGCTTTTCTGCCCAAAACCAGTTCCACAGAGTCTTCTATCCTGGAGATAATTGGGAAGTAATCCAATTATCTCCAAGGACAGAGGCAAAACTCCATTAAGCACATGGCAGTAAAAAGACAGTAAAATACAATAAAATACACAAGGTTACATTTATTACATAAAATACAGACATGCAACATATCCCCAGATAGCTTAGGTCTGAGCGCTCAGACCACACACATAGAGTTCAATTGCCATGGAGCCAAAGTCTTTCCCATAGTCTTTCATTATACAGATGGGCTCCATGGCATAGCTATCTGGGTATCACCACTCAAACAGGGCAAGCACCAAATGACCCGGCTTTCATGTCTTTGCAGGGGAAAATTAAGCATTTCAACATGGGGCCATAGTCTAAAGGCAGCAGGCGGGCAACCAGGCTCCTCCAGTGCACAGTGGCAAGATTAGTCTCGTCACAGTCTCCTTTGCCTATTCCTCAGCTTACAGTTATTGCCTTTACAAATGCAATTGTGGCTTTCAGGACTAGTTCACTTAACTTATCCCTGGGCTAGAGAGATCATTCAGCCAGAAAAATCCACACAGGACACAAGTTCCAAAAGGAACTAACATGCAAAACTGTATATTTTCTTGGGAATAGCCCATATGATCATTACATTTAGATTGCTGTGACAAACATAATAAACGTCAAATAACCAAAACATGTCACAAAATATACAGGACATTTTAATGGCATAATAACATATTTATAGAGGGATGGGAAGACCATAATGAACAGAATAATATCTCTCCTGCCTGCAGAATTAGCAATATGAACGTCTACCTGAATATGCAAATTAGTAAGCCTTGCTCTTCAGGTAGTGCATATAGCTGTAGCTAGATCCTTGCAACCAACAGGTGGCGCTGTAAGGCTCCACAGCCAAATCCTCCTAGTTGATTGCAAGTATCAGCAAGACAGGAGAGCACAATAATCTTTAACCCCAAACACCCACATTACACACACACCCTGCACCCACAATGGACACAGGGTGACTTCAACATAGGAATAGTCCAGGGTCCTACATAAAATGTCTGTATGAAACCCTAGGTGATGGTGACTACCGTCACACGTAAGAATTTAAATAAAATTCTGCATTAATTTCTCTACTTGGATATTTTAGTGAAAGTTCTACGATCAAGTGTTTGTGGTACCACGTTCTCTTGTTCAGTGAAAATGGAGAGATTTTACCTAACTATAAAATTACGGTTATGCTCCAAACTGCAAATAGTCATTATACAAAAACTATTTCAATTATATAACTTACTTGTTTACCTGCTAAACAGAGTGCTTGCAGGACAAAATGGAAGGAATGTAAGCAGTGATGTAAAAATGCCACTTTGCTGTGCTAACGGTAGCAGAACAACAAGATTCCCCCCTACACATCCTGTTCAATTATTGGATTCCATATTGGCTGCTGTCCTCTGATCTGCAGTTACTTGTCAGTCATAGAATGGTGCAATTGAATTGCAGATATGTGAATGATGTAGCTAGCACCAGCCAAAGACATAAGAACAGGAAGTGTAACATTAGCCAAGCCCATCAAACAAGCTTAAAGGGACACCCCAGACGACTAAAAAAAAATGCAGATTTCAATAATTATTAATACTTTGATAAGTTTACCTGGTTACACCCCCTGGCTGTCAATCAGATAACTGGTCTGGTTACTTCCTGCTTTGGTTAGCTCTGTGGAGATAAACCCAAGAGGCAGTAATTGCCCAGAGTACCTGCCTTGCAAAGACTTCTCATTGAGCTGCATTGGGAAGTCTGTGATTGGACAGCCACAGAAAGTCTGGGCGGGGTTAGAAGGGGAGGGTTTGTAAGATATTTTAGATATACCAACAATGATATAATGCATAATTAAATGCATGCATGTTTTTTATCTGCAGTGTATCTACTAAGCAGTTATTTTGTATTTGGGCAGGGGAGTGTCTAAATGGTTCTAATTTTGAAAATTGCTGCTTTTTAAATGCTACTTTAGTGAATACGTTGCCAATAGCAGCTGCATTGCAAATGCGAGAGTTGTATTATGTTTTTTTTTGTTTTGTAGAAATGAATTTGTCAAATTTACAGCATACTCTCAAAACACACCTACTACTCCACGGAAAGTAATGGCAGGTCTGGGATTGGCTCAGCTGTCTCTGCAAATCCTTGGTTTCAATGAATAAATACAGTTACAGAAACTATTTTTTTTAATTTATTTTTTAAATCAATTTTACGTTTTTTATGTTGCACGTTGATCGTAGATTTCCACCAAGCAATGTTTTCTGATATGGACTCGTCTTTTCTTGTCTGATCCTTTAGGTATCACTGAATTTCTCACAAGAAGTGCTGCCTCCGGGATCTAATGTTGACTTGCAGCTCTCTGCGGCTCCTTGGTCTATCTGTGGAGTAAGAGTCGTTGATTACGGCCTCACCCTGCTCAATCAGTATGAGGGGTTGAGCGCCAATAACGTGAGTAATCAATACCATTTTCTTTAACTTTTTTTATTTTTATAACATGCAGTGAATAAGAATACATGTTATTTCTAAGAAGGCAAGTAATTAATACAATTTATAGTTAAAACAGGTGATAGGTTCATTGTAGAACATCCCTGAGCTATAAAAGATACAAAAAAACAAACCAAATAAACACAGGCCAAACATCTCACTAATGGCATATGTATTAACTATACCAATATAAAAGATATCCCACATGCCAATGCACTTTAAGATCATTTTTAGTATGGTTTTAATGGCCATTCAGGTGTAAGCTCACCTGCCAGGTTAAAGGGAAACTCCAGTGCCAGGAAAACAATCAGTTTTCCTGGCACTGCAGGTCCTCTCTCCCTCCCACCCCCCAATCCCCGGTTACTGAAGGGGTGAAAACCTTACCTGAGGCAGCGGCGATGTCCCTCGTTGCTGTCTCCTCCTCCGCGCCACTCCTCCTTCTGATTCCGTTGGGCGAGACTGATCCCGCCCACCGGCCGAGGAAACCTAATGCGCATGCGCGGCAATGCCACGCATGCGCATTAGGTCTCCCCATAGGAAAGCATTGAAAACTAATTTCAATGCTTTCCTATGGGGAAATGAGCGACACTGGAGGTCCTCACACAGCGTGAGGATGTCCAGCAACGCTCTTGCAAGGAAAATCCTTGCTATAAATCAGGAAGTGACCTCTAGTGGCTGTCTAGTAGACAGCCACTAGAGGTGGAGTTAACCCTTCAAGGTAATTATTGCAGTTAATAAAAAAATGCAATAATTACAGTTACAGGGTTAGGAGTAGTGGGAGTTGGCACCCAGACCACTCCAATGGGCAGAAGTGGTCTGGGTGCCTGGAGTGTCCCTTTAAGACAAAAGTCCTACACAAACAACACACCCAGCTTCCCTCAGGTAAAAGGTAAATCTCTACTGAGACAGAGAGGGGTACTTTTCTAAACCCCTGTACTTGTTAGCCCTTAATAGGGAACACATGGAGTGGTAGGCAGCACTGTTACATATTCCTCTGTACCAAAAAGGTGACTTGTTCCTATAAAAACGCTTAAAAGACTTGATTTTTATTATTTGTTATTTCTCTCATATAACCCCTTCACCAACACGTTCTTTCCATTTATAAATTAGCATACCCATTACATAAAACACAGGAGATTCATTATATACAAATAGGCTGAGGCCATGTTGCTCAGAGATAAGTAAAAAAAAATGATGTAAACTTCCACAATTGTAATTTTTCATTTTTCCATTCCGTGCCCACACATTCAAATATTAGAAATATCTTGGAATAGTTGTGGCAGGCTGTGAAATGAATAATGACAGAGAAGCAGAAATATCACACATTTCTTACATTCATATTTAGTCAAGTAGAAATTGTAGCCGTATAAGTCCAGTGATGTAGATGTAAAAAACAGATAACATTTGTATCTTGTAATATCTTTTTTTATTGGACTAACAAATTTTTTTAATGACAAGCTTTCGGGATAACCTCCCTGTAACGGCAACCCAGGCATAAAAGGGGTTAACAGGAGATCTTCCCCTTCCAGAGATACAGGCAAAGCTACTGCAGAACACCAAACTCCCGAACCGAATACAAGGGAATGCTCCAAACTCCCGAACTGCATACAAAATAGCACTCCAAACTCCCCAACTGGAACCTCACGAATAGCTGTTAGTAGAGGAACAGGAAAAGCCTCCAAATGGCTTACACTCCTGGCAATCAGTCTCTAACAGCTTCCAGTAAATACCCCCATAGACGAGACAGAGCTCTGTGTTGGGGGTCAAGCAGTGGTCTGGTTTAATGTGGGCTACCTGCCCGGTCTGGTTTAATGTGGGCTACCTGCCCTGCCTGGTGGACCCTCCCCTAGGGGACCAGATGGAAGACTGGGACACAAATGGTAAAATGGCCAATCACAGGCATACAGGGTTAAAACACTCCCACAGTACATTACAATCCCTCCCCTCTATCCTGGAGATAATTGGGAAGTAATCCAATTATCTCCAAGAACAGAGGCAAAACTCCATTAACCACATGGTTACAATAAAACACTAAAATACAATAAAATACATAATGTTACATTTGTCACATAAAATATATACATGTAACCCATCCCCAGATAGCTGGGATCTGAGCGCACAAAAGTACCGAATAGCGCTCAGATCCTATGCACACAGTCCAATCGCCGTGGAGTTAAGGTGTTCACAAAGTCTGTTCCCCATACGAATAGACTCCACGGGATGGCTATCTGGGGAAATGCTGTTCATACGGTTTAAACTACCGAATGAACAGGCATCCGGTTAAATGACCGACCGTACAAGCAAGGAGGCTGACGGCTCAGCGGTGTTCGCGCAAGTAAGTGTCCGTTTCCAGTTCCATAGTTTGGGCGCTGAACACTGATGGCCGTTCGGGACTTTAAAATGGCCGCCGCCATGTGTTCGGCAAACGAAAAAAGGCCACCCAGTATTCGTCAATTAAGCTGCAGTTAACCACAGCTTCTGGGAGGTCAATTGATGGCACACTCCAGCTCCCAGGTGGTCCAGTCATTCGTTTGTTTGTTCGGTAGATTAAATCTACCGAACCGCTGGGCAGAAAGGCACGAACAAGCCTTTTCTGCAGGGGAAAAGAAGGCTTTTTAACATGGGGCCATAGTCCAGAGGCAACAGGCGGGCAACCAGGCTTCTCCAATGCAATGTGGCGAGATTGGTCTCGTCACACTCCCTTCCTCAAGTAACCCCTGTATCACAACTCAACTTTGAATTCTATGTGTCGTCTTGCTCAGAAATGCTTTAGACTTGAGAAAGGGAGGTTCTCCCAAAAACTTAAACTTAAAACATGCTTTTAGAAAAAAAATAGTTACAGCGCACTCAGACTTCTAAAAATTCATAACTAGAAGAGAATAAATATGGGGATTTAGTTCCACCATATGGCCATATGATGTTAAGCCCACCACTGCTTCAAAGTACCCCAATGTCAGTGGGTCCTACGCTAGTAATTACAAAATGAATTACAAAATGAATTTTGGTCACTGCGGCAGCACCTTTCTGGCATCTCTCGGGTGTGCCCCCAATCTCTTCTCTGTGCAAGCATATTTGGAATCCAGACCAGATTCCTTTGGGGTTAAGCACCCTGCCCATGCCCCCCAGCTTCCGAGACCTCTCTAGAGGTGGCCACAGGTGTGTGTATCACATATTTCTTACATATAAACGTATAAATTGGAGGAGTATTAGAGTCATGTCACTTTTATTATTTTCTTCATGCAACACAGATATTATCTGCAAATGTGAGTATACTCATTCAAGCACCAACACTTTAATTGTTTCGTTGTTACACTTTTTTTTCTTTAATTCTTTATTTTTGTTCGTGCATGTGGATACGATGCGTCCTGCATTGCCATAACAGCAAATGCAAGGATCTGCAGAATATACAATAATACATGTAGGATTGCATTGATAACAGTTAGAGATAGTAATATGCATCTTGTGAGATAACAGCACGAGTTTTTATATTTAAAGTATTTTAGATAGTTTAAACATTTGTCTGACTAGGCAGAAAGTGCCTTCATGAATGAACTGTTGTGTTTCATGCTTGGTAGACTAGTGTAGACTATGAAAAATAACCAAAGTTTTTGTAGAGGAAATAAGGATCAATCAAGGCAACGCAGTCAACCAATGTGGTAGCGCTGGTGATTAGTACGTCAAGAAAAACTGGCAGGGTTAACTAAGTAAGGCTTAGTTGAAGTCTGGTGTGTTAACTATGTGGTTACGAGATATTCTCTGCTGTCGAAAGGTGGACGGTATAATGCTAGGTACACAGGAAATAGCCTGTGGGAATGGTCTTAGTCCGCTCAAACTAGAAGGTGTGCAGGCTACGTGACAGGTAAGTTATGTGGGTAGAGTCCGAGCTAGGTGATATAGTGTTGGGTAAATGTGCCAGGTAAGAAGCCAGCTAGTGTAAACATTAGATTTTCGCTGTGGTCTAAAGTCCTCTTGCGCGGCTTGTTACCCCCCAAGCTCCAGAGTCTCATGTGTGACATGGTGGTCTGTTTGATTGCATGGGTTTGTTGCAGCTTGTTCAGGAGGACTTAGGGTGGATTCCCTTTCATCCGATACCTCCGTGCAGCAGACTTTCCGTTATGACAAGGCAGGAAAGTACTCAAAGGCATCAGGATCAGGAGCAATCGTGTGAACCTAGAGTTCAATGCGTGGGCCCCTGTGCTTCCCCACCGGAATCCCGTGGCACAGCGGGCACTCAGAGTATCCGCCAGTCCATGTGCCCCCCCACCAGAGTCCACAGACCGGCCAACCCCTCCACCTCCACCGCATCAGCAGGCTCCAGTAGGTCTTAGCAAGGGCCTCTACACATCTCACCCCTCACCGGCTACTCATCCAGGGCAAGGAGCCTCCAGCTCCGCAGCTACCGGTCTGCCGCAGGTCCGAAAGCCCGCCCCAGCAGGGCTCACAGTGATGGGGACTCTCAAGGCCCCTCTCTTAACCAAGATGTAGAGGTTCCTTACAGGCAGCAGGTGAGTAGCTTGTGGATACCGACGGCGAATCAACAGCCCTCCGGGGCTTCTAAGTTTTAGGGGAGTGTGTCCCTGAGTGAGTTATGGGGACCCCCAAGCCCCTGTCATCTGAGATGTTGGGAGCAATCTAGGGCTCACTGCTTTATCTGGTGCTCCATCAGGATCGAGAACTTCAAAAGTGTAGCTGCTAGTAGGCCAGGATAACCCCCACCGGCCCGGTGGGGGGGGGGGATGGGGGCGCATCGCCGTAAATAGCTGGGAAATTCCTTGATTCCACTCCAGTGATCCAGGATCAGGCATTAGTTTTCCTCATAGGCCTCACTGAAGTTCTTGGTCTGAAGTAGGCCAGAGATGGCGGTGTTTGCTTGCCGAGCCACATAGGCGGCTTCAAAGGGTATCAAATGAGAGCTGGGAATGTCCGCCCACCAACTCCAGTAAGAAAGTGTACTTCTAAGCACTTGGTGAAGGGTATTTTGGCACATTTCAGGGGCTCATAACCGGAGCTGTGCAAGATGGCCTCCATGCAGCTCAACGGTTTGGCCCGCCCTGTTACCCTGTTTTTTAATTGCTTTTATCACTCTTTATTTGTATACTCACTTTGCTCTTACAAAGAAATTAATTTAATACACTGTAGCTTGATTTTAGCACCAGTACTATTTAATTTATCTCCCACATTTTGTAATTAGCGTAGGACCCACTGACATTGGGGTACTTTGAAGCAGTGGTGGGCTTAACATCATACGGCCATATGGTGGAACTAACTCCCCATATTTATTCTCTTAGATAGGCATTTTATAGTAGCCTTCTTAGTTATGAATTTTTAGAAGTCTGAGTGCGCCATAACTATTTTTTTGTATGAATTTTGGTCACTGCGGCAGCACCTTTCTTGCATAATGCTTCGCTCGGGTGTGCCCCCAATCTCTTCTGTAAAAAATTCTGTTAGTCCAATAAAAAGGTATTACAAGATACAAATTGTATCTGTTTTTTAAATTCAGATTTATATGTGTAGCGGAGCGCAAGTTTAACATAGACTTTCCTCCGCTGGTATTCCAATAGTTACTCAGGAACAAGCAGAATATTACAAGAAGAACAGCATAAGTAGTAAATAAAGAAATCCACTAATCTTCCATCACCTTTTCCCAATAACTGGACGACACTCCGTATCAGGAGCAGAACTGAACTTTTAATCACACACTCAGCTTTTATACATTTCTCCCATGCAAGGGAGACACCCACAAAGAATAAGGCATCAGCCAATCCAGCATGAGAGAGAACTTAATTACATAGAAGTTTTAGAACACATTTTCCCCCAATTCTCAGATGTACCCCAACATACTGATCGGTTCAGGGGTTCGAAAGTTTTATGGAGGTCTTAATTTCACCGACCGCACACGAGGTGTAAGCCAAAGATAGTTCCATGTGTCTTGGTCTTGTGGTCGGTCTCCATTAGTGAGGTTGAAAAGCACAAAAAGGTCTACATAATGGGATTTGTCTTGGTTCGTATGATTCCCCTCGTTTGTATGATTCTTTTCATCAAACTCCGTTCTGTTCTCTTGATTTTCTATGAACGGGTGGGGGTATGGAGGTCTCTGCGGTGTTTGCGCTGTTGAGTGTCCGATTTGGGTTCCAGACACTCGACGACCAAAAACCGCTGGTGTGTTTGTATGAAAAGATGACCGCCACATGTTCTTATGCCGAACAGCCACCCAAGGAATACCCAATGAGTTCATGTGGTTAGCAATTAAGGTAGTGTGAATAACGAGGGGGGGGTCAATTAGAGCCACGCTCCTTTTCGGGGTGGCCTGGTTGTTCGGTAGTTTGTTAATGTGTCGAACGGTAGGACTTAATATGGTTGCAATTAGATTCTTACCGAACAACCAGATGAATGATATAACATCGGGCTTGTTATTTATTTCTTATAAGTAACGAACAGTGGCAAATAATGTAAAATACTGCAACAATTAAAGGTATGGACAGACAAAAATAAGGAAGGTGGTTAGTAGCAAAACACAGTCCGCTACAATATGTATGTACCTGCCCTTTGGCATTTATGGGAATGCAGATTCCTAAAAGTGCCACCAGAATTAGAATAGCAGTCAGTGGTTGGAGATGCAATTATAATATTGATACAAGGATGAATGGGTCAATCATTGTCAATTAGATCCATCATTGAATAGTCTATATAGGCTAAATAGATGTGTTCTCCTAATTCCATCTGTGTAAGGTTATTATTAAATAAATGTTACTCTTATTTATCAGTGTATTTCTGGAATATAAGTAAAGGAGTTACAGATCCTTTTTATGGATGTTTTTCCAGCCTAGATCAGTGTCACCATAAAATGTAGTTTTTTTCTATGTAATGCAGGTGTATTCTCCATTATATGCCTTGAGGCTCTATGGGTACAGAGTTGGTGGCTATGAATTGGAAGACCCTGCACCCCCATGTGAGGATCCTAACAAACAGGTATTTTGCCGAGGGAGATACTATGTACCTGTGAGCTACAGGAACGAAGGAGACACTTACACATACTTTAAGGTGCGTTAAGTACAGTGTGATTTTACAAATTGATCAAAATGAAAAATGAACACAATATAATGAATGTGAACCATTTGCAATCACTGAGTGAGAGTATCACAGAGCTCCAGTTATATAACTCTCAGTAATGTGTAGCATATTTGAATGTTTTACAAAGCTCCACAGCAGTAAAACTCACAGTAATGTGAAGGGTGTATGTGTGTATCACAGAGCTCTGCAGCAATTAAACTCAGAGTAATGTGCAATGTGTAGAAGTTTATCACAGAGCTCCACAACAATACATTTACAGTAAAGTGAAGGCTGTGTGAGTATCACAGAGCTCTGCAGTAATAAAACTCACAGTAATGCGTACAGTGTATTACTGTACCACAGAGCTGGGTTACTTCTGCTCATGTGTACATTATATCTCTATAGCATTATATTACTTTATAGTTACATTGTATCTCTATAGTGTTATATTACTTTATAGTTACATTATATCTCTATAGTGTTATATTACTTTATAGTCACATTATATCTCTATAGTGTTATATTACTTTATAGTTACATTGTATCTCTATAGCGTTATATTACTTTATAGTTGCATTGTATATCTCTAGCGTTATATTACTTTATAGTTACATTGTATCTCTATAGCGTTATATTACTTTATAGTTACATTGTATCTCTATAGCGTTATATTACTTTATAGTCACATTATATCTCTATAGTGTTATATTACTTTATAGTTACATTATATCTCTATAGCGTTATATTACCCTATAGTTGCATTGTATATCTCTAGCGTAATATTACTTTATAGTTACATTGTATCTCTATAGCGTTATATTACTTTATAGTTACATTGTATCTCTATAGCGTTATATTACTTTATAGTCACATTATATCTCTATAGTGTTATATTACTTTATAGTTACATTGTATCTCTATAGCGTTATATTACTTTATAGTTACATTGTATCTCTATAGCGTTATATTACTTTAGTTATATTACTTTATAGTTACATTGTATCTCTATAGCGTTATAGTACTTTATAGTTACATTATAGCTCTCTAGCGTTATATTGCTTTATAGTTACAGTGTATCTCTATAGCGTTATATTACTTTATAGTTACATTATATATCTATAGCGTTATATTACTTTATAGTTACATTATAGCTCTATAGCGTTATATTACTTTATAGTTACATTATATATCTATAGTGTTATATTACTTTATAGTTACATTATATCTCTATAGCGTTATATTACTTTATAGTTACATTGTATCTCTATAGCGTTGTATTACTTCATAGTTACATTGTATCTCTATAGCGTTATATTACTTTATAGTTACATTGTATCTCTATAGTGTTATATTACTTTATAGTTACATTATATATCTATAGCATTATATTACTTTATAGTTACATTATAGCTCTATAGCGTTATATTACTTTATAGTTACATTATATCTCTATAGCGTTATATTACTTTATAGTTACATTGTATCTCTATAGCGTTGTATTACTTCATAGTTACATTGTATCTCTATAGTGTTATATTACTTTATAGTTACATTGTATCTCTATAGTGTTATATTACTTTATAGTTACATTATATCTCTATAGCGTTATATTACTTTGTAGTTACATTGTATCTCTATAGCGTTATATTACTTTATAGTTACATTGTATCTCTATAGTGTTATATTACTTTATAGTTACATTATATCTCTATAGTGTTATATTACTTTATAGTTACATTATATATCTATAGCGTTATATTACTTTATAGTTACATTATATCTCTATAGCGTTATATTACTTTATAGTTACATTATATATCTATAGCGTTATATTACTTTATAGTTACATTATATATCTATAGTGTTATATTACTTTATAGTTACATTATATATCTATAGCGTTATATTACTTTGTAGTTACATTGTATCTCTATAGCGTTATATTACTTTATAGTTACATTGTATCTCTATAGTGTTATATTACTTTATAGTTACATTATATCTCTATAGTGTTATATTACTTTATAGTTACATTATATATCTATAGCGTTATATTACTTTATAGTTACATTATATCTCTATAGCGTTATATTACTTTATAGTTACATTATATCTCTATAGCGTTATATTACTTTATAGTTACATTGTATCTCTATAGTGTTATATTACTTTATAGTTACATTATATATCTATAGCGTTATATTACTTTATAGTTACATTATATCTCTATAGCGTTATATTACTTTATAGTTACATTGTATCTCTATAGTTTTATATTACTTTATAGTTACATTATATCTCTATTGCGTTATATTACTTTATAGTTACATTATATATCTATAGTGTTATATTACTTTATAGTTACATTATATATCTATAGCGTTATATTACTTTATAGTTACATTGTATCTCTATAGTGTTATATTACTTTATAGTTACATTATATCTCTATAGCGTTATATTACTTTATAGTTACATTATATCTCTATAGCGTTATATTACTTTATAGTTACATTGTATCTCTATAGCGTTATATTACTTTATAGTTACATTATATATCTATAGCGTTATATTACTTTATAGTTACATTGTATCTCTATAGCGTTATATTACTTTATAGTTACATTATATATCTATAGCGTTATATTACTTTATAGTTACATTATATATCTATAGTGTTATATTACTTTATAGTTACATTATATCTCTATAGCGTTATATTACTTTATAGTTACATTGTATCTCTATAGCGTTGTATTACTTTATAGTTACATTGTATCTCTATAGCGTTATATTACTTTATAGTTACATTATATCTCTATAGCGTTCTATTACTTTATAGTTACATTGTATCTCTATAGTGTTATATTACTTTATAGTTACATTAGATCTCTATAGCGTTATATTAATTTATAGTTACATTATATCTCTATAGCGTTATATTACTTTATAGTTACATTATATCTCTATAGCATTATATTACTTTATAGTTACATTGTATCTCTATAGCGTTATATTACTTTATAGTTACATTATATATCTATAGCGTTATATTACTTTATAGTTACATTGTATCTCTATAGCGTTATATTACTTTATAGTTACATTGTATCTCTATAGTGTTATATTACTTTATAGTTACATTATATCTCTATAGCGTTATATTACTTTATAGTTACATTATATATCTATAGCGTCATATTACTTTATAGTTACATTGTATCTCTATAGCGTTATATTACTTTACAGTTACATTGTATCTCTATAGCGTTATATTACTTTATAGTTACATTATATCTCTATAGCGTTATATTACTTTATAGTTACATTATATCTCTATAGTTTTATATTACTTTATAGTTACATTATATCTCTATAGCGTTATATTACTTTATAGTTACATTATATCTCTATAGCGTTATATTACTTTATAGTTACATTGTATCTCTATAGCGTTATATTACTTTATAGTTACATTATATCTCTATAGTGTTATATTACTTTATAGTTACATTGTATCTCTATAGTGTTATATTACTTTATAGTTACATTATATCTCTATTGCGTTATATTACTTTATAGTTACATTATATATCTATAGTGTTATATTACTTTATAGTTACATTATATATCTATAGCGTCATATTACTTTATAGTTACATTGTATCTCTATAGCGTTATATTACTTTACAGTTACATTGTATCTCTATAGCGTTATATTACTTTATAGTTACATTGTATCTCTATAGCGTTATATTACTTTATAGTTACATTATATATCTATAGTGTTATATTACTTTATAGTTACATTATATCTCTATTGCGTTATATTACTTTATAGTTACATTATATATCTATAGTGTTATATTACTTTATAGTTACATTATATCTCTATAGCGTTATATTACTTTATAGTTACATTATATCTCTATAGTTTTATATTACTTTATAGTTACATTATATATCTATAGCGTTATATTACTTTATAGTTACATTGTATCTCTATAGCGGTATATTACTTTATAGTTACATTGTATCTCTATAGCGTTATATTACTTTATAGTTACATTATATCTCTATAGCATTATATTACTTTATAGTTACATTATATCTCTATAGCATTATATTACTTTATAGTTACATTGTATCTCTATAGTGTTATATTACTTTATAGTTACATTATATCTCTATAGCGTTATATTACTTTATAGTTACATTATATCTCTATAGCGTTATATTACTTTATAGTTACATTGTATCTCTATAGTGTTATATTACTTTATAGTTACATTATATATCTATAGTGTTATATTACTTTATAGTTACATTGTATCTCTATAGCGTTATATTACTTTATAGTTACATTATATATCTATAGCGTTATATTACTTTATAGTTACATTGTATCTCTATAGCGTTATATTACTTTATAGTTACATTATATCTCTATAGTGTTATATTACTTTATAGTTACATTATATCTCTATAGCATTATATTACTTTATAGTTACATTGTATCTCTATAGCGTTAAATTACTTTATAGTTACATTATATCTCTATAGCATTATATTACTTTATAGTTACATTGTATCTCTATATCGTTATATTACTTTATAGTTACATTATATATCTATAGCGTTATATTACTTTATAGTTACATTATAGCTCTATAGCGTTATATTACTTTATAGTTTACATTGTATCTCTATAGCATTATATTACTTTATAGTTACATTATAAATCTATAGCGTTATATTACTTTATAGTTACATTATAAATCTATAGCGTTATATTACTTTATAGTTACATTATATATCTACAGTGTTACTTTATTTATAGTTACATTATATCTCCATAGCGTTATATCTGGAGCTTGTCGGATACATTCTCTGAGTATTTGTAGTGACAATGGCCACAGGTAGCACTATTATGGGGACACTCTCAGAAGCACTCTCATTGGTATCTCCTAAACTGGAAATTATCAGAAATTGACTCAGGAATTCCAAAACATCTGAGCTGCAGTTTTTTTTCTGCCTTGACTATTTTGGAGTAAAATTTGCAGTTCCCTGTATGTGTCTTTATAATGAATTACTGTTCATTAGTAAAGAGCGTGAGTCACATATTTTTCATTAATATTATATACATGCTCACATTGATAATAAGTCATTATTATAAATTCAATACACTGTTCCCTCTATGAATATCTTCCTCTGACATTTTCTCAATCATCTTCTCTTTTTAAGAACATTGGTCTCATTGTCGAGACTCCTAACAGGGTGCAGAGACCTGTAGTCTGTGGAGAGCCAGATCCGTATGATTTTATTCCGTTATATACAGGTATTATTTACATTAATTATAACCTTTAATTACACAATGATCAAGGACGCACATCATCTACATTTAGAGAGGACAGTTTTATGTTTTACATTAAACATTTCCTGACCCAAAGCCCCCCCGAAAGCCTTATTATCAACTGTGTTCATAAAGCAAATATGGTACAAATGCTCCAATGAAAATTAGAGCCATTTTGGTTTTACAATTGATGATGAGATATGATTTAGAAAAAATATGTCCAAATCTCTACCTCTTCATCACATTTATGTTTTCTAATATTTCAGCCTTTGACGCATCAGCTCAATTTTCTGGATCATCACCTAATACCGTTGAAACAGTTCGTAAGAACTTTGCAGGAGCCTTTGGATTTTTGATAGTGCCTACAGAGTACGTAATACAACAAGGGCTCTCGAATCCTGTATTTGATTATCAAATTTTATATAGTCTTGTCGATGTATTGTATCTTTTCCTTGTACCAACTGTACCCATGGACAGTGCTGCAGAATGTGTTGGTAACTTTTTAAATAAAGTATAATAAATTATAATAATAAAAAATAATAATAAAACATTTCTTAAGCCCAAAATATGCTGGAATAGAAATAAGAAAATCCAAATTTAAAAGATCAAATTCTAAAATAGATGACATCCCAAGCATATATTCATCATATAAGAAGAGCGAAGCAACATTAAAAGATGTATGTGAAAGTAATAATAGCTCTATACAATGGGCACACTTTACTATTTGGAGATGCGGCACCGCTGAAAAGTTACACCACTTTGTAGGGTTTGCAAGACCCCAGCGTGTAGCAAAAGACAAAGCCTACCAGGTCTCTCTAATACTCAAATAATGAAAAAAACAATATGTGTGATCGTTTAGACTATCTTGTAACACAAGGGAAGCTCGGGAATGGCCACTATCAATTCCTGGAAACTATCAAGGGATGGAGGGTAGTACCATAAGGCCCTTAACCTCATCCAAAACACAGTTAGTGCTGGTATTGAGAGTTATAAAGTAATAGGGCTGGTTTCTAGTCTTAAAGTTTCCTTTCTCATCACATTAATCATCTTCATGTTTAGTGATATCATTGACTCTGCTCTTTATTGGATATATGTTGATTGTGTGCTCCCTCTAGTCATGGCCAGATTAACATAGGGGCTGATGGAGCTGCAGCTCCAGGCCCAGGCCCATGGAATAGGCCCATTTAAAAAAAAAAAAAAAAAATGTTTTAACTTTTAAAAAAAACATTCATTACACACTACTCTTAGGTTGGCCACCTGACTGGTATTTTAAGGCACAGCCGGTATTTGAGGCTGCCTGGCCATGACGGTATTGCAGTAATACCGGCAATACAAATGCAAATATTTTTCTCTGTATAAACAGAGATAACTCTGCAATACCAGCATCAGCCAGTAGGGGTCACTGTGTATGGAGAAAGGCAGGCATAGGAAGTTACAGAAACGCACTGCCTCTCTTTACTCACTGATCCGTGGGGGAGCAGCTACACAGCACAGAGAGTCCAGACAGCAGTTCCCAGCCTGAAGAGACAGACTACAGCTCAGGTATGGGAAGGATGGGAGGAAAGGCAGCAGGGAGACACTAGGGGGCACTGGGAGACCTTGGGGCACAGACACTTGGGGACACTGGGAGACATGGGGACACAGACACTAGGGGACACTGGGAGACATGGGGATGCTGAGACACATGGGGAAGCTGTGAGACATAGGTAGACACATTGGGACACAGACACTAGGGACACAGTGTCTCCCAGTGTCCCATAGTCACCCAGTGTCTGTGTCCCCATGTCTCTGTGTCCCCATAGCTCCCAGAGTCCACATGTCTCCCAGCCAGTGTCTGTGTCCCCATGTCTCCCAGTGTCCCCAAATGTCTGTGTCCCTATGCCTTTGTCCACAAGTGTCTAGGTCCCCATGCCTCCCAGCCAGTGTCCCTAGTGTCTCAGTGTCCCCATGTCTCCCAGTGTCCACTAGTCTCTCAGTGTATGTGTTCCCATGTCTCTCAGTGTCCCTAGTGTCTTAGTTTCCCCAAATGTCTGTGTTCCCATGTCTCCCAGTGTCTGTGTCCCCATGTCTCTGTGTCCCTAGTGTCTGTGTCCCCATGTCTCCCAGTGTCTCCATGCCTCCCAGTGTCCCCATGTCTGCATACACAAGTGCCCCCATGTCTTCAAGTGTCTTTAAGTGTCTCAGTGCCCCCATGTCTCCCAGTGTCCCCAAGTGTCTCAGTGTCCCTGGGCCTCTCAGTGTCACCATGTCTCACTGTGTCCCCATGACTCTGTGTCCCCTAGTATCCTAGTGACCCGGAACACACTGAGACATGGGGACACTGGGCGACATGGGGACACTGACACTGTGATACATAGGGACACTGATGCCTGGCTGGCCTTCCAATTCTTTGGACAGACATGCCCTCTTTTTGGGCATGTTCGCCCCTTTTGGCAGTTCTGGTCATGTGATTCGCGTCAGTGGCCCACCCTTTTACCTCGCCCATTGACTTCCTGCTTCACTGGACACTGCTGTTAGGGGGTATGGATTTACTTGAATGATGAAAGAATAAATTAAATAAAGAGATTAGCATAGAGTATGTGTTTTCTTATAGCTGCATCCTTTGCGTTTCCCTCCAGCACCATCTCCATCAGATACATGACGCTTGAGAGGTACGACTGTTTTAGGTCGATAAGATTCTGCAATTAGGCCCATCATAATTGTCAGCACCAGGTCCACTGGGCTCTTATTCTGGCCCTGCCTCTAGTCCTTCTGGTTTGTCAAGAAAGGATGGCAGCTTTGGGGTTTAATTCCTCTCAGGTGTAGCCTGCTATGTAAAAACTAAAAGCAGAAAAAGTAACAATCTGTATCCTCATTTTTATTCTAACATGAATTGTAATGGTTTTAGGGGCAATATATTGACATTCTAAGAGTTTTACTAAGGTTTGTAATAGCTTTCTTAATTCATTCAGTATCTTTTTATTAGTATTATTTAAAGGAAGTGGGGTTACCTTCATTTATATCCATTTTTTAATTTGTTCTCCACTTTATTTGGAGTATTAATAAAATAAGTTAAAATAATATATTGAGCTGTAATAATACAATGAGCTGTAATAATGCAATAAGCTGTAATAATACAATGAGCTGTAATAATACAATGAGCTGTAATAATACACTAAGCTGTAATAATACAATGAGCTGTAATAATGCAATAAGCTGTAATAATACACTGAGCTTTAATAATACACTGAGCTGTAATAAAACAATGAGCTGTAATAATGCAATGAGCTGTAATAATGCAATGAGCTGTAAGAATACAATGAGCTGTAATAATGCAATAAGCTGTAATAATACACTGAGCTTTAATAATACACTGAGCTTTAATAATACACTGAGCTGTAATAAAACAATGAGCTGTAATAATGCAATGAGCTGTAATAATACACTGAGCTGTAAGAATACACTGAGCTGTAATAATACACTGAGCTGTAATAAAACAAGCTGTAAACATACAATTAGCTACAATGATACAATAAGTTATAATGATACTTTGCTCTGTGGTGGTTATGGTGCTGAGCGTGTCCCTCTCAATTTGGCTTACTGCTCAATAGCCACAACAGCTGTATTACTATTTATCTAATTTTCAAATATCCAATATTTTAAGCACCAGAGGAGTGAGCAAGCAGCCCATGGTATTGTGTTTTCCATCTCTTTTTTGTACTCAAATAATTAACTTCAATTTTGAGCCCCCCTGGACAGCCCAGGTCATGCACGAACTCTATGTAGAAGAACATCTCAATTGCCCTTCTGTTGGCTGAAGTGAAACCTCAAATTCGATTTTTTTTTCCTTCCCCAGCTCTGAAGGCCACGCAACCCAAACGCAGCTTGTTCCAGATTCTATCACTCGGTGGGAAGGCAGCTCATTCTGCCTCTCCGATGTGGAGGGTTTTGGATTTACTGAATACCCAGCCAACTTAACCACATTCCTGCCACTCTTTGGCGAGATCACAATACCATTTTCTATACTCAGAGGAGAGATCATGGTCCTGAGGGCTGCTGTGTCTAACTACTTTGAGAACAGGTGTATCAAGGTGAGCTCTACGTTGCACACATTGATTATTATTAATTAATATAACCCTCAAAGGGTAAACCTGCATTATGGTGATGTCAGGACCCTTGTCTTGAAGATGGCATTGGATGAAGGTGCTCTAAGAACATCAGATTTTCTAATGCAAGGAGTGAGCATTAGATTGTTATATAAAGAGATGGCATCTCCCATCTGACTGCTGTACTTCTTTCTGTCTAATTACAGGTCCACGTGGAATTACAGCAATCCAATGACTATGAAGCCACACCAGTAGGTGATAACCAGGAGGACAGGTCCTTACAGTCTGGGCAGAAAAGTTTTTACTTCTGGAACATAGACGCTAAATCATTAGGTACCATTCTCCATGCAATACTTTCTCTGGCGATCACAGTCTTCTTGTGCTCAGTCAATTACAAATAATGATATTATTCCAGAGTTCATGCCCTTCTGAGTTTACGGTGCCCAAAACCCTACTCAGCAGTAGCTTCTGATTTGAAAAATCTAAATGCACTAAATGGGGGTCCAGTGGCAAGCTACTGTATCCACTCGTTATGTGTTTATTGGGAAGCACAACAGTTTAGGGATAAATGGAAAAACATTTCTCCCAAGACGATATAATCTTTCAAGTTTCATTCATTCTATGTGGATTTCTTAAGAAAATACTGAAATTTTGATGATAACCTAATAATTAAACTTCAATGATTAACTCTCAAAATAATTGTTATAACTAAGTTAGGTGTTCTACTCGGTACTTATAAAGTGACAATGCCTAATTCAAGTATAAATATTAAGTGCTTAGGTTATAGACCTACAGATTTCTCCCTGTAATATGACTAATAAAAAAATATTAACAGAAAGGATAGGGGGCACTCCCGAGACCTGAATTTTGTATGAAAGGTGCTGCTGCTGTGACCAAAACTTCATGAATGAGAGAATAAATAGTTGCGGCGCACTCAGACTACAAAAAAATATAAGAAACAAAGAAGGCTACTAAAATGCCTATCTAAGTATAAATATGGGGATTTGGTTCCGCCATATGGCCATATGTTGTTAAGCCCACCACTACTTTCAAAGTACCCCATTATCGGTGGGTCCTACACTACACTCCCTCCACAGAAGGTTTCCCAGAGGGTTCAATACACAAGGATTCTGGGAGTGATGTTTTTAAAACACATGAGTTTATATTGATGCAGAATTAACATAGTTAACCCAAATTAGTTTTTCTGTTCTTGTATATAATCTTTGATTTTGATATTTATTTCATGGTGTAAACATAGGCAAGTTGTATTTAGCAAATTGAGATTTGCTAAGAATTCAATACGAATTCTGGGTGAATTTCAAATTTAAGGACAAAATAGTCAAACTAAAGACAAAATTAACTTGGGGAATTTTTCTATTTAGTCTGTTTTGGCCACATTTTTGAATTCCCTTTTAATTCACTTTAAATTCCTGGCAAGTGTCGTGTTAGTGAACATCCCTTGCAGCGTCCTATCTCACATTCTGTTAACCCATGTATCATTCCCTTTTTACATCAAAGTAGCCGGCCAGAAGCACTCTGTTCAGAACATGTCCAAAACCTCACTTTTTACCCCAATGTGTCAGTTACAGATTGTTCACTCAGCATCAAAAACACCCCATGTTCTATCCCATGTTCCCCTTTTGCTGTCCTCTGCAGAGACATAGATGACATTGAGACTAAATCCCGATGTTAGTAATACAAGTGTTAGACTCAATTAGTTAGTTATGTTAGACTTAATAAGTATCATGGACGCCTGTTTTAGCAATAAGGCAGGAGACTGGAAAAAAAGCTGGAACCCTTGCAAATGGTTGGACTCCTTCCCATTGGATAGAACTCCTGGCTACAGGATGCTGGAACCCTTCCAAATGGTTGGACTCCTTCCCATGGGATGGAACTCCTGGCTACAGGATGCTGGAACCCTTCCAAATGGTTGGACTCCTTCCCATGGGATGAAACTCCTGGCTACAGGATGCTGGAACCCTTCCAAATGGTTGGACTCCTTCCCATGGGATGGAACTCCTGGCTACAGGATGCTGGAACCCTTCCAAATGGTTGGACTCCTTCCCATGGGATGGAACTCCTGGCTACAGGATGCTGGAACCCTTCCAAATGGTTGGACTCCTTCCCTTGGGATGGAACTCCTGGCTACAGGATGCTGGAACCCTTCCAAATGG
The DNA here is from genome assembly GCF_036172605.1 of Pelobates fuscus. Lineage (NCBI taxonomy): Eukaryota > Metazoa > Chordata > Amphibia > Anura > Pelobatidae > Pelobates > Pelobates fuscus. The sequence goes on from NC_086326.1 coordinate 980,138, forward strand.
TTGGACTCCTTCCCATGGGATGGAACTCCTGGCTACAGGATGCTGGAACCCTTCCAAATGGTTGGACTCCTTCCCTTGGGATGGAACTCGTGACTATATGATGATGTTTTGGTTCTCAGTGATTTATCAAGTCATTTGTAATGTTAGATTCTCTATGTTTCTGAAGGTTCCATTGATGTGTCCATAACTCTTCTTTGGTTTCTTTAAAAAGTTATTTTGTAATATAAAACATGGGACCCTGTTACACCCAGCCAATAACGGGACAAGTGGGTAACATGTAACATTGTTAAAGGTCCATCAGCAGAGTTGTGACTTAAAGTAGATGGTACTTTACCTCATTGTTTGTTATACTTTATAATACAGTTGTATTCTGATTGAATTGTTTGCTACAGGGAAAGACAATTGTGCACAGTGTATGTTACATAAAATGAAATCTTTAACTCAAGCCTCCATCTACATTCAGTTGACTTTGGTCGAACTCTGTCATTATAACAGGGAAAGACAATTGTGCACAGTGTATGTTACATAAAATTAAATCTTTAACTCAAGCCTCCATCTACATTCAGTTGACTTTGGTCGAACTCTGTCATTATAACCTTATTATTCAGTTTTCTTTCAGTGTTTTCATCTTTCTGAAATTAATTTGAATATTTTGGCCTTCAATTTGGTAGTTAACATAAAATGTTCCTTCTTGTGAATACCCAAGTTTTTTTTTCATCTAACTCCTCAGGAAAGGTTGAATTTACATTCTCAGCTGAAACAACCTTCATCGGGGAATCGTGCGATGGAGAAAGTGATCCAACAATAGAACCTCACAGGGACACAGTGATCCAAAATCTTCTCATAAAAGTAAGACTCTCTTGCTTTCTCATATGTAGAACTGAACATAACTGAGCCAGTTCCTAAATATCTTCTACAAACACAAAGATAAAGCACCGTGCTTACAGCAGCAGTAGCTTAGTATCCAACAGCTCAACATACATAGTAAAAACACAGAGAACGTTACCTGCACTCTGCCCTCAATCCCTATGGACATTAAAATAAAATGGAGTCTCTTTAGTTTTATTCCAATACCTTTCAGCTGATACCGGCAAGGTGATTTGTATGTTTTATAGCCCTAAAAAAAGTATGTAGGGGTTTATAAAACTCCATTCATGTCTCATTAGAGATGTTTACACTTTGTCTGATACCAGCAGAGTTTATTGTATGTGTAGAAGCCCTATAAAGGGTTAAATGTGAAAGGTTTATAAAACACCCCTTCCTGTCTCATTAGATGTTTACACTTTGTCTGATATCAGCAGAGTTTATTGTATGCGTAGAAGCCCTATAAAGGGTTAAATGTGAAAGGTTTATAAAACACCCCTTCCTGTCTTACTGGAGATTCCTGGCTGATTTCAGCAAATCGTGGCAGGTGAGCTTATATTAAAATGGCTAATGGAATAAAACTAAAGCGCATCCATTTTGTTAAAATGTTCGTAGGGATTTAGGCCGGAGCGCAGGTAACGTTTTTTGTGTTTCCTAAATATCGTCTGTCTATTATTTTACAGCCTGAAGGAATTCCGCAAGAATCGACAACTACTTACCTTGTTTGTGTTGAAGGTAAAAATGCCTGTGACTCCAAAAGACTTTGCAATCTTTGTCCATTCTAGGAATATGTACGCTTATTTTCTTCGTGTGGCACATTCAATAATTATTTACATGTGGCTGAATACCAACCTTCACAAATCATCAATGAGCAGTCCTGATATTACGGACCCCACACTGCACAGCATCAGTCACAATCAAAGCAATCATACACAGGGTGGGGGGTGAACACACATAACCTAATGAATGTGATATTTCTTAAATAAATGAAAATGAGTAGCAAACGCATAAGGCCTGGAGACAACCCCAGAACAATCTATGATCCACTCCTGCCACTTACATATGATTTTGTGATTTTTTTTCTAGACTCAACCTCTAATCTACAATTTTCGATTTCTGTTCCGGAGAATGCAGTGGTGGACTCTATTAAAGCTTCTGTCACTTTTGTGGGTGAGGAGATTATCTAAGCATAATTATATCTTTTCAGCTCTCATTTAATCCAAGATGCAGTCTCACATCCTTCAGGCAGACGCATATCATACCTGCAGAATTGTATTTTAAACTTTACAATTCTGAGCTTTTATTTTAACAGTTAATCTTAATGAATACATTTTCATGTCTTGCAAATCACTAGATAAGCTTCAAGGACCATAACATTATTAATTTTAAAGAAAACAATATAAAACTGCATACAACGGAAGCAATATACAGTTGTGTTATTGTATAGCACTAGTATATGGAGTTATCACATGATGGAGTTATCATATGAATGGAGCTATTATATGGAAAAGGTATATGATGGTGTGATGAAACTACACTGTTTATTCGGTACTTTTACTTTTTTTTTCGTTCGGTAGTTGAAACTACCTAACAAAACTGGCTCATTAACTTCAAAGACCACCCCCCCTGGCTCATTAACTTCAAAGAGAATTAAGTAATCTCCCAGTATGGCCGCCGTTCGTATAGTCAAACGCCACGTGCAGGAGAAAACGACGGCCATCTTGTTCACACGAAAGGAGGCAGCGGGACTTGGTTGTTAAGTGTCTGGAACTAAAATCGGACACTCGACTTCCCGAACACCGGTCAAACTTTGCAAACGCCTGCTTCATTTCCCCGACCAGCTAGGAGAGTGCTGTTCGGTACTTTTGTTCCCATGAACTATGGGAACAAATGCTACTAGTGGGGTACAGTTCGTGGATTTGTTCGGTTTACAGACTTTCCGAAATAGACCGACCGCACAACCTAAACTCATGGAACTATTTCTGGGCAGGAGCGGTCGGTTAAACTAAGACCTTCATGAAATTTCTAAACCCCTGAACTGATCTGGGTGATTTTTGGATATGTGTTTTGGGGTACTTTTAAAGTTGAATGAAAAAATAGTTTTTTCTGCCTGGAGATAATTAAGTTATTACAGTATCTGACTCAATTATCTCCCAGGCAGAGAGGAGGGTTTATATGGTATGTAGGGGAGTGTCATACTTTGTAACCTTGTTATTGGTTTGTGACTTTGTGTTGGAGTCCCCCATAAGGTCCATGTGGGAGTGCCTCTTGCATGGGGACTTGCATAAAAGCCAAGTGTGGCACCATTAAAATTCATTCCTGTTGCACCCTTCATCTAGTTTCGACTGATGTTTGGGTACCGGTCTACTTTGCTGGGAGAATACACTTGGGAGGCTGACATTCATATGGAGAATCGTTCGAACCAACACCCGGGAGAAAATAGGCGAACGGGTATCTGCTATACCAGCATTCGTTACAGATAGAATTGTTACATGAGAGATATTTTATATGGTTGAGTTATTTGATATTTGGATTTATTACATGGTAGCAATATATTAATATAGAGTTATTATATGGTGGAGTTAAACAGGAACTGTGGATTTTTATGTCAGGTATTTATGATTTATTTAAGTTATTATGAGAGAGTTGTTACATTTTGCTTATATGATTGTGTTAAACTTTGGAGTTATCATATGGCACAGTTATTTTATAGTTTTCTTTTATTATATGATTGATCTATTATATTGAGTTTTTATTATATGGATATATTAGAAAATGTAAAGTGGACTTATTATACGGTTGATTTATTATAAGATGGAGTAATTTTTTAGATGATTTATTATATAGTGGAGTTAAAATATGCTTGCTTTATTATGTGTAGTGGACCCTGGCTAACCCGACTGTTACCTCCGCTATTAATGAATGAAGAGACCCATTTTCCCCCAGTAACTGGATGACACACAGTTTGAGGGGTACGACAACACTTTATTGGGCCACATTCAGCTTTATACTTGCCCCATGCAAGGGGTGGAACCCACATAAAGACAATGTCCCCTCCCAGGGTCCTCTCTCTTCCCAGGGGTCTATGCGTGAGACAGGACCTCTAGGTCCTTTGTCCCTAGTTCCTGCCACCCATCCTCAGGGTTTCCCACCTCTGGTGACAAGGGGTCTTTATACCATGAGCATCTGTATCTGGGAGTCCCAGCGCAGGAAAGCTCCTGCCTCTGTGACCCCCAGCTACAGAATGCCCACCAAACCTCCATTGTCCCCAAGGAATGTCCCCACCAGTGTCAGGACCTCAACAACGGTGTTCTGTGTGAACCCTCCTCCGTTCACGAAGTCCCTGTGTGAAACCAGGCAAGGGAAGCGTCTCCTCTCGGGATACGAATGCTCCCCCTGGTCGGCGTTCATCTATACGAATGGTGGCCACCCAGGAGAAGCACTCATTAATTACTTCCCTTGCAGTTTCACACTTGTTGCGAAATGTTACTGCGGTTTCGCATTAATGTTGCAAGTTGCCAACATTCTAATTGATTGGTGTGAACATTCCAAGTGGCACTGGGGAGGTCCTAGTTCGAGAACCAATCAAGATGAGAAGCAATCTGCGAATGCTCCCCCTGGACGGCATTCGTCTAACGAACGGGCCGCCACCCAGGGTCGGCATGCGCCAAGGCTTTACCTGCAGTTTGTGGTTTTCACATCTCGTTAGCGAGGTGTGAACATGCTGACTAAACATTCTAAATGGGATCTTGGGGTGGTCCCTATTCGGGAGACGAACAGAACCCATTCGTATGAGATAGGTAGCTTGACTAATACAATGTGAAACACAGGGTTGGGATAGGAACAATACATGAAAGGGAGATCAGGACAGCACACACATTACAGGGTAACCTGGTCAGTACACCATTAAGCAGGGGTTACGCTACACATCTCCCCCTTAATCGGTAGCCGGCATCCGCAGGCAGGTCCCAACGGATCGGCCTGCCGATGCCCATGGAAAGCACCCATGGATCACTTGTCCACTGTGTTCTGCATGGACAGCCTGTTTGCATTGCAATTTTTTGCACCGGGACTGTAGTTTATAGTAAAGTCATACGGTTGTAAGGCCAGGCTCCACAGTAACATCCTGGCATTGTCCCTGGAGACTCTGTTAAGCCATACCAACGGGTTGTGATCTGTGAGCAAGGTAAATTGTTGTCCATACAGATAGGACTGTAGCTTTTTGAGAGCCCACACCACTGCCAGGCACTCCTCAATGGTGGCGTAGCTTACCTCCTCGGGTAAGAGCTTCCTGCTGAGGTAAGCTACGGGATGTTCTCCACCATTGTCCCTAACCTGGCTCAATACGGCTCCCAATCCGAACATAGAGGCATCTGTGTGAATGAGAAAACGTTTCTTAGAATTAGGAGCGGCCAGTACAGGGGCATTTACCAGGGCGTCCTTGAGGGCTTGGAATGCCTACTCACACTCTGGGCCCAGGCTACCTGTTGTGGTAAGCTTTTGCATGTAAAGTCCATGAGGGATTTTTGCTATGGCACTGTAGTTGGGGACAAACTTTCAGTAGTAGCCAGCAGTTCCTAAGAAGGCCAGTGTAACGGATCACCTGGCACCCTGACTGGATACCTCCGTTGAAGGATGCTCCTAGCGCTTCCTGAGGGCTCCAAGCACTCCAGCCGACACCATAACCACCGTAGACTCCTTCCGAGAGCAAGACAGGAACAAGCTCTTAAAAGAGCTTAGAAGTGATTATCCAAGGGAGCATGCAGAGCATAGCAATCCCTTGTAGTGATATAGAAATTCCCCCAATAAGAGACAGGACTCTAGATTGATGGTGAAGAATAACTCTGGTTTAATGACACACACTCTGCTTTTATGCAATTCTCCCATACAAGGGAGACGCCCACAGACAATTATACATTAGCCAATCAAACAATGGTTAAAACCCACACATCTCCTCCCCTTAGCCTGAGAGGTAACCCAATTAGCCGTACAGTTTAAAACATACTTTTTACCCAACTTTCATAACTCTAAAACTATACATCTAATATTAATAAAACATATTATTAATCAGCACATTTCAAATACAAACATACCCAAAAATCATTTGAATCCGTTCAGCCATTCGGGAGATAGATATAAGTCACTTTTGACCGACCGCAGGCACATTTTCATGCCAAAAACAGTTCCATGGATTTGGGCTGTGCGGTCTGTCTATTTTACACTGAGAAAATTAGCGTTCAAATCTTCAAACGGGACTTAGTCTCCAGCCGCAGTGGGTAGCCAAAAACAGTTCTATAGATTTGGCTGCACACACCGCTGACCGCGTTCGAATGAGTTAAAATGGCCGCCGCCACGTGTTCGGTTTTCGAATGGCGGCCACTTTGATGACTTCGGCACTTTGACTCCATCCGAAGTGCCAGTTTAAAAGTACAAATCCTTTCTCTGGGAATTAAGGGCCAGAAACAGCATTCTAGAAATCCATTATGCCCAAATCAGTTCCTAGAAGGGCAATACATCCCAGGGCCATAGTCGCAGGGCAGGAGACTGGCAAACAGGCCCCTCCAAAAACCAGTGGCGAGGTTACTTTCACCACAGCCAGCACCTGGGTTTTGGTTTGGGGATGGGGCCAGCTAGCTAATGCCTCTACCTTGGCCAGTTTGGGTTTCTGCGTCCCTCACCCCACCCTGTGCCCCAGGTACTGTACTTCGGCCATCCCGATGTGATACTTGCTGAGTTTCAGTGTCAGCCCTGATTCCCTGATCCTATCCAGCACTGCCCCTATGTGGGCCAGATGTTCGTCCAACCTATCACTAAATATGGCGATATCATGGAGGTAGGCACAGGCATACTCCTTGAGGCCCTCCGGCCCATCTAGTCTGCCCAGACAGTAACACATAGGCAGTCACACACACAGGCAGACAGCCACACACACAGGCAGACAGCCACACACACAGGCAGACAGCCACACACACACAGGCTGGCAGTCACACACACACAGAGGCAAACAGCCAAACACACAGAGGCAAACAGCCAAACACACAGAGGCAAACAGCCAAACACACAGAGGCAAACAGCCACACACACAGTCACACACACACACACACAGTCACACACACAGGCAGACAGACACACACGCACGCATGCACACGCACGCACACGCAGACAGTCACACACACAGTCACACACACAGGCAGACAGCCAGACACACACAGTCAGACACACACACACTCACTAACAGACACACACACTCACAGGCAAACACACTCACAGGCAAACACACTCACAGGCAAACACACTCACAGGCAAACACACTAACAGAAACACACTAACAGAAACACACTAACAGACACACACTAACAGTCACAGACACACACTAACAGTCACAGACACACACTAACAGACACACACACACTAACAGACACACACACTAACAGTCACAGACACTCACCCACATTAAACCCCCCCCAGCCTCCTTACCTTTGGGAATGCTGGGGGGGGTACTCTTCCTCCCTGGTGGTCCAGTGGCTGCTGGGCGAGCGGCGCTGGCTGGCGGGCGGGCGGCTGGCGAGGGAGCACTTCCTATGAGCTGTGTGCTCTGCTCCCTCGCGCGCCTCAGAGTGAGGCTGGGAGCCGGAATATGACGTCATATTCCGGTTCCCAGCCTCACTCTGCGGCAGCGAGGGAGCTGAGCAGACAGCTTAGAGGAAGTGCTCCCTCGCCAGCCGCCCACCAGCGCCGCCCGACCGCCCAGCATGTCTGTTAGCCGCAAGGCTAACAAGCCATTTGCCTTGGGCATTTGGGGGCGGCTTTTTTTGCCTCCTGGCTAATACGCCCCTGCCGTGTGAGCTATGCGGCCGCAGGGCGCCCCCTGCTCCATGGCGCCCTGTGCGGCCGCACAGCTCGCACACCCCTAAGGCCGGCCCTGCGTAGCGTGGTAAAAGGGATAACGCTCACTATTTGTCTGCACTAGACCGGAAATAATGACAAAATCCCCCTCTTAACACCACCCATGCTTAAACATAATAATATAACTATTACTATTTTAACGCTGCCACCACCAAGACAATTTATAAATGAGGTGACTTGGTCCCCCCAGGTAAATCAACAATAAAACCCACCAAATATTACTTAGCACAATATTTAAGGAATTGCAAAATTACTAATTAGTCTCTTCAGGTAACGTGATTCTTAACCAGACAAAGGCAGAACTTAATAAATTAATGTTTATTATGAGCAAAAATAGTCACAGTGCATATAAAAATATATGATAAACAAATTATTTACACCAACAACAGATAAAAGCAAAAAGGATAAAACACAGGAGTCCTAATTAATCACTTAGGTTTTCAAAGTACAACTTCTGCCCAGGGGGTCTCTGGCAAGGAAGGATGATGGTGACTCACTCAAAATGAGATCTTTGGCCCCAAGCAAGTACACCAACACCGCTCCAAATCATTGGCTATATACCCTGTGGATTATCAAGTCTTGCTCAGGGGTGGAGTTAAGGCGTACCTACAGAAATAATAAGTGACCACTTCCTTTGTTCCAGACCAACGTCAATCCAAATGGAAACATTTGGCTCTATCTTCTCTTATGTAAAGGCCACAGAAACTATAATTGCCTCTATGAATTTGTTATTATTTTCCCATTCTTTACATATGTTGCATGCTGGCCTTGCGATCCGATAGGATGGACACCACATTTCCTTCCCCTATGGTCAAGTTAGGCCACTCATGTTTGGACTTGTTTAGCAGGTGACACTTGACACATTCCAAATATAACAAATAATTAGGCTTAATCATTATTCTATGGGGTAAATATGAATGTTTTTGTCCTTCCTTTGGATATGATACTGGAACAAGGCTCATTAACATATCAAAATAGATTGACTCATCCCTTACAAGGTACATGCCAAATGGATGAAGAGACATTCAGACTTTTTCCAAGTGTAGAACTTCACACCTTGCAGAGCCTTGATTACTTCACATCCATATGGTAACATCCTTTTCACATTGCTATGCTATTCATACTACCCCTTCTGTCATCTGACCTCTGTGGGGGTCCAAGCTTCATAAGATGAAACCCCTTTTGACCTCGACAATGTCATCTCTGCCAGGCCAGTGGGTCCTTAATGTACAATACTCCATGGTGTAATAATAAATTATACACCCTTGCCGTGACAGTGAGCAGATAATTGTGAGATATGTAATCCACAACCTGGGCCACAGCTGAAAAACCAAGATAAACAGTACCAGAGTACATTTGTACATTTATACCATAAAAGCCAAGCCTTCATGTCCATTTACTATAGTAAAAAGTCAGAGGAATTTGTATTGAATGCTAGCAGAAGTAAAGATTAAAAGGACTATTTCCTTCTCCGTCCAACTTTTAGGTGACTTTCTTAGCCTGACATGGACAAATATTGAGAATCTTCTCCGGATGCCAAGTGGATGCTGCGAGCAGAAGCTTGCCCGTATGGCTCCCATCCCATATCTCCTGAATTACATGAATACCACACATCAATTAACTGACGAATTGCTACAGAAAGGAACTGAATATTTGATTCAAGGTGAGTGTTCATCAATAATATTTCAAATACACGATTAGATACCAGCTTGCCAGCACTGCACGAGTCATGAGAATGGCGAGATGTTTGTAGAATGAGGGCAGGTGTGGTGACCTGGCAAGTGGAGGTATTTTTCTCTTGTTGTTCGGGACTGAAAATCTGTCGGGTGCAGCGTTTTTAGTGATGAATAAAGATTTAGAATCTTTTTGCTGGTGATACAGGAAGTGTTGTTCAAGGACCGGAGTGATACTGTGGAGTTGTTTTCTTGATATTCTCTTATTGTATAATTAATTGGTTAATTACTTTCTTACCACAAAGGTCGTAACCAGATGTTCAGATGCCGGAGTTACGATGGTTCATACGGTGTGTTCTGGAGCTCGGTATCCAATGGGAATTCATGGTAAGTAATTATATTTATTTTTTTTTGCACGATACATAAAACTAAATATGTGTTGCAGACATTATTGCCCAACTTATTTTATTGCCTTTGGAATAACAGAAATCCATTAACCCCATTGTACGGTGCGCTGTATATATAATACAATATTAACTGTGCTTTCCCTTAGTGACCACCATGTCTAGTGTCTAGCAGCACTTGTAAAACACAAGGGTTTAACGGCAGATTTTGACCATTACAGGTTGACGGCCTCCGCCTACAAGACATTTGCAAAAAGCAGTGGTTACATCACGATCGATAAAACACAACAAGAACAAACTATGATTTGGTTGTCAAAGACCCAGGACTTGGAAAGTGGCTGCTTCATCCCACAAGGAAATCTTTTCACAGTTGAGGTAAGAGAAGGACTCCTGCATGGGACAGCTAGTTAGTAAACTGCAGATATTGGGAGGAAAAATAGCGCCATCTGTTGATAGACGTAGGGAATTACCATAACAGGGCTACATTTTTACTGCTATAGAAAAAGGATTGAGATCAAGTAATTATTATTATGTACATTTACTCCTCAGCTATTAAATAAATTGTTCTAGGAGACTTAGTGTGGATGAGGTGAACCCATTAACTCCAAGCCTTTTACTAATCACTTATTTGAGAAAAGTACATTAGAAACAGGGACCCCAAGGTGTCAGTGATGCACATGTCTATAGCTGTTAATTCCCCATTACTGAGTTAGTATTGTGAAACTATGATATTCAATAATAGTACTGAGCTATGTGTACGTAGGACTACGGAGTAAGATAGAGGGACAGGGAGACTTGGTTCTCAAAGGGGGAGGTATTCAATAATAGTACTGAGCTGTGTGTACGTAGGACTACGGAGTAAGATAGAGGGACAGGGAGACTTGGTTCTCAAAGGGGGAGGTATTCAATAATAGTACTGAGCTGTGTGTACGTAGGACTACGGAGTAAGATAGAGGGACAGGGAGACTTGGTTCTCAAAGGGGGAGGTATTCAATAATAGTACTGAGCTGTGTGTACGTAGGACTACGGAGTAAGATAGAGGGACAGGGAGACTTGGTTCTCAAAGGGGGAGGTATTCAATAATAGTACTGAGCTATGTGTACGTAGGACTACGGAGTAAAATAGAGGGACAGGGAGACTTGGTTCTCAAAGGGGGAGGTATTCAATAATAGTACTGAGCTGTGAGTACGTAGGACTACGGAGTAAGATAGAGGGACAGGGAGACTTGGTTCTCAAAGGGGGAGGTATTCAATAATAGTACTGAGCTGTGTGTACGTAGGACTACGGAGTAAGATAGAGGGACAGGGAGACTTGGTTCTCAAAGGGGGAGGTATTCAATAATAGTACTGAGCTGTGTGTACGTAGGACTACGGAGTAAGATAGAGGGACAGGGAGACTTGGTTCTCAAAGGGGGAGGTATTCAATAATAGTACTGAGCTGTGTGTACGTAGGACTACGGAGTAAGATAGAGGGACAGGGAGACTTGGTTCTCAAAGGGGGAGGTATTCAATAATAATACTGAGCTGTGTGTACGTAGGACTATGGAGTAACATAGAGGGACAGGGAGACTTGGTTCTCAAAGGGGGAGGTATTCAATAATAATACTGAGCTATGTATACGTAGGACTACGGAGTAAGATAGAGGGACAGGGAGACTTGGTTCTCAAAGGGGGAGGTATTCAATAATAGTACTGAGCTATGTGTACGTAGGACTACGGAGTAAGATAGAGGGACAGGGAGACTTGGTTCTCAAAGGGGGAGGTATTCAATAATAGTACTGAGCTGTGTGTACGTAGGACTACGGAGTAAGATAGAGGGACAGGGAGACTTGGTTCTCAAAGGGGGAGGTATTCAATAATAATACTGAGCTGTGTGTACGTAGGACTATGGAGTAACATAGAGGGACAGGGAGACTTGGTTCTCAAAGGGGGAGGTATTCAATAATAGTACTGAGCTATGTGTACGTAGGACTACGGAGTAAGATAGAGGGACAGGGAGACTTGGTTCTCAAAGGGGGAGGTATTCAATAATAGTACTGAGCTGTGTGTACGTAGGACTACGGAGTAAGATAGAGGGACAGGGAGACTTGGTTCTCAAAGGGGGAGGTATTCAATAATAGTACTGAGCTGTGTGTACGTAGGACTACGGAGTAAGATAGAGGGACAGGGAGACTTGGTTCTCAAAGGGGGAGGTATTCAATAATAGTACTGAGCTGTGTGTACGTAGGACTATGGAGTAAGATAGAGGGACAGGGAGACTTGGTTCTCAAAGGGGGAGGTATTCAATAATAGTACTGAGCTAGGTGTACGTAGGACTACGGAGTAAGATAGAGGGACAGGGAGACTTGGTTCTCAAAGGGTGAGGTATTCAATAATAGTACTGAGCTATGTGTACGTAGGACTACGGAGTAAGATAGAGGGACAGGGAGACTTGGTTCTCAAAGGGGGAGGTATTCAATAATAGTACTGAGCTGTGTGTATGTAGGGCTACGGAGTAAGATAGAGGGACAGGGAGACTTGGTTCTCAAAGGGGGAGGTATTCAATAATAGTACTGAGCTGTGTGTACGTAGGACTATGGAGTAAGATAGAGGGACAGGGAGACTTGGTTCTCAAAGGGGGAGGTATTCAATAATAGTACTGAGCTAGGTGTACGTAGGACTACGGAGTAAGATAGAGGGACAGGGAGACTTGGTTCTCAAAGGGTGAGGTATTCAATAATAGTACTGAGCTATGTGTACGTAGGACTACGGAGTAAGATAGAGGGACAGGGAGACTTGGCTCTCAAAGGGGGAGGTATTCAATAATAGTAGTGAGCTATGTGTACGTAGGACTACGGAGTAAGATAGAGGGAAAGGGAGACTTGGTTCTCAAAGGGGGAGGTATTCAATAATAGTACTGAGCTAGGTGTACGTAGGACTACGGAGTAAGATAGAGGGACAGGGAGACTTGGTTCTCAAAGGGTGAGGTATTCAATAATAGTACTGAGCTATGTGTACGTAGGACTACGGAGTAAGATAGAGGGACAGGGAGACTTGGTTCTCAAAGGGGGAGGTATTCAATAATAGTACTGAGCTGTGTGTACGTAGGACTACGGAGTAAGATAGAGGGACAGGGAGACTTGGTTCTCAAAGGGTGAGGTATTCAATAATAGTACTGAGCTATGTGTACGTAGGACTACGGAGTAAGATAGAGGGACAGGGAGACTTGGTTCTCAAAGGGGGAGGTATTCAATAATAGTACTGAGCTGTGTGTATGTAGGGCTACGGAGTAAGATAGAGGGACAGGGAGACTTGGTTCTCAAAGGGGGAGGTATTCAATAATAGTACTGAGCTGTGTGTACGTAGGACTATGGAGTAAGATAGAGGGACAGGGAGACTTGGTTCTCAAAGGGGGAGGTATTCAATAATAGTACTGAGCTAGGTGTACGTAGGACTACGGAGTAAGATAGAGGGACAGGGAGACTTGGTTCTCAAAGGGTGAGGTATTCAATAATAGTACTGAGCTATGTGTACGTAGGACTACGGAGTAAGATAGAGGGACAGGGAGACTTGGCTCTCAAAGGGGGAGGTATTCAATAATAGTAGTGAGCTATGTGTACGTAGGACTACGGAGTAAGATAGAGGGAAAGGGAGACTTGGTTCTCAAAGGGGGAGGTATTCAATAATAGTACTGAGCTAGGTGTACGTAGGACTACGGAGTAAGATAGAGGGACAGGGAGACTTGGTTCTCAAAGGGTGAGGTATTCAATAATAGTACTGAGCTATGTGTACGTAGGACTACGGAGTAAGATAGAGGGACAGGGAGACTTGGTTCTCAAAGGGGGAGGTATTCAATAATAGTACTGAGCTGTGTGTACGTAGGACTATGGAGTAAGATAGAGGGACAGGGAGACTTGGTTCTCAAAGGGGGAGGTATTCAATAATAGTACTGAGCTGTGTGTACGTAGGACTATGGAGTAAGATAGACGGACAGGGAGACTTGGTTCTCAAAGGGGGAGGTATTCAATAATAGTACTGAGCTATGTATACGTAGGACTACGGAGTAACATAGAGGGACAGGGAGACTTGGTTCTCAAAGGGGGAGGTATTCAATAATAGTACTGAGCTGTGTGTACGTAGGACTATGGAGTAAGATAGACGGACAGGGAGACTTGGTTCTCAAAGGGGGAGGTATTCAATAATAATACTGAGCTAGATGTACGTAGGACTACGGAGTAACATAGAGGGACAGGGAGACTTGGTTCTCAAAGGGTGAGGTATTCAATAATAGTACTGAGCTATGTGTACGTAGGACTACGGAGTAAGTTAGAGGGAAAGGGAGACTTGGTTCTCAAAGGGCGGAGGTATTCAATAATAATACTGAGCTAGATGTACGTAGGACTACGGAGTAAGTTAGAGGGAAAGGGAGACTTGGTTCTCGAAGGGGGAGGTATTCAATAATAGTACTGAGCTGTGTGTACGTAGGACTACGGAGTAAGATAGAGGGACAGGGAGACTTGGTTCTCAAAGGGGGAGGTATTCAATAATAATACTGAGCTGTGTGTACGTAGGACTATGGAGTAACATAGAGGGACAGGGAGACTTGGTTCTCAAAGGGGGAGGTATTCAATAATAATACTGAGCTATGTATACGTAGGACTACGGAGTAAGATAGAGGGACAGGGAGACTTGGTTCTCAAAGGGGGAGGTATTCAATAATAGTACTGAGCTATGTGTACGTAGGACTACGGAGTAAGATAGAGGGACAGGGAGACTTGGTTCTCAAAGGGGGAGGTATTCAATAATAGTACTGAGCTGTGTGTACGTAGGACTACGGAGTAAGATAGAGGGACAGGGAGACTTGGTTCTCAAAGGGGGAGGTATTCAATAATAATACTGAGCTGTGTGTACGTAGGACTATGGAGTAACATAGAGGGACAGGGAGACTTGGTTCTCAAAGGGGGAGGTATTCAATAATAATACTGAGCTATGTATACGTAGGACTACGGAGTAAGATAGAGGGAAAGGGAGACTTGGTTCTCAAAGGGGGAGGTATTCAATAATAGTACTGAGCTATGTGTACGTAGGACTACGGAGTAAGATAGAGGGACAGGGAGACTTGGTTCTCAAAGGGGGAGGTATTCAATAATAGTACTGAGCTATGTGTACGTAGGACTACGGAGTAAGATAGAGGGACAGGGAGACTTGGTTCTCAAAGGGGGAGGTATTCAATAATAGTACTGAGCTGTGTGTACGTAGGACTACGGAGTAAGATAGAGGGACAGGGAGACTTGGTTCTCAAAGGGGGAGGTATTCAATAATAATACTGAGCTATGTATACGTAGGACTACGGAGTAAGATAGAGGGAAAGGGAGACTTGGTTCTCAAAGGGGGAGGTATTCAATAATAGTACTGAGCTGTGTGTACGTAGGACTACGGAGTAAGATAGAGGGACAGGGAGACTTGGTTCTCAAAGGGGGAGGTATTCAATAATAGTACTGAGCTGTGTGTACGTAGGACTACGGAGTAAGATAGAGGGACAGGGAGACTTGGTTCTCAAAGGGGGAGGTATTCAATAATAGTACTGAGCTGTGTGTACGTAGGACTACGGAGTAAGATAGAGGGACAGGGAGACTTGGTTCTCAAAGGGGGAGGTATTCAATAATAGTACTGAGCTGTGTGTACGTAGGACTACGGAGTAAGATAGAGGGACAGGGAGACTTGGTTCTCAAAGGGGGAGGTATTCAATAATAGTACTGAGCTGTGTGTACGTAGGACTATGGAGTAAGATAGAGGGACAGGGAGACTTGGTTCTCAAAGGGGGAGGTATTCAATAATAGTACTGAGCTAGGTGTACGTAGGACTACGGAGTAAGATAGAGGGACAGGGAGACTTGGTTCTCAAAGGGTGAGGTATTCAATAATAGTACTGAGCTATGTGTACGTAGGACTACGGAGTAAGATAGAGGGACAGGGAGACTTGGTTCTCAAAGGGGGAGGTATTCAATAATAGTACTGAGCTGTGTGTACGTAGGACTATGGAGTAAGATAGAGGGACAGGGAGACTTGGTTCTCAAAGGGGGAGGTATTCAATAATAGTACTGAGCTAGGTGTACGTAGGACTACGGAGTAAGATAGAGGGACAGGGAGACTTGGTTCTCAAAGGGTGAGGTATTCAATAATAGTACTGAGCTATGTGTACGTAGGACTACGGAGTAAGATAGAGGGACAGGGAGACTTGGCTCTCAAAGGGGGAGGTATTCAATAATAGTAGTGAGCTATGTGTACGTAGGACTACGGAGTAAGATAGAGGGACAGGGAGACTTGGTTCTTAAAGGGGGAGGTATTCAATAATAGTACTGAGCTAGGTGTACGTAGGACTACGGAGTAAGATAGAGGGACAGGGAGACTTGGTTCTCAAAGGGTGAGGTATTCAATAATAGTACTGAGCTATGTGTACGTAGGACTACGGAGTAAGATAGAGGGACAGGGAGACTTGGTTCTCAAAGGGGGAGGTATTCAATAATAGTACTGAGCTGTGTGTACGTAGGACTATGGAGTAAGATAGAGGGACAGGGAGACTTGGTTCTCAAAGGGGGAGGTATTCAATAATAGTACTGAGCTGTGTGTACGTAGGACTATGGAGTAAGATAGACGGACAGGGAGACTTGGTTCTCAAAGGGGGAGGTATTCAATAATAGTACTGAGCTATGTATACGTAGGACTACGGAGTAACATAGAGGGACAGGGAGACTTGGTTCTCAAAGGGGGAGGTATTCAATAATAGTACTGAGCTGTGTGTACGTAGGACTATGGAGTAAGATAGACGGACAGGGAGACTTGGTTCTCAAAGGGGGAGGTATTCAATAATAATACTGAGCTAGATGTACGTAGGACTACGGAGTAACATAGAGGGACAGGGAGACTTGGTTCTCAAAGGGTGAGGTATTCAATAATAGTACTGAGCTATGTGTACGTAGGACTACGGAGTAAGTTAGAGGGAAAGGGAGACTTGGTTCTCAAAGGGCGGAGGTATTCAATAATAGTACTGAGCTAGATGTACGTAGGACTACGGAGTAAGTTAAAGGGAAAGGGAGACTTGGTTCTCGAAGGGGGAGGTATTCAATAATAGTACTGAGCTATGTGTACGTAGGACTGTGGAGTAAGAGAGAGGGACAGGGTGACTTGGTTCTCAAAGGGGGAGGTATTCAATAATAGTACTGCGCTATGTATACATAGGACTACGGAGTAAGATAGACGGACAGGGAGACTTGGGTCTCAAACTGGGAGGCATTTAATAATTATTTTATATTATACTTGACATTGCACACTTTGCCATTGAAACATTTCTTTCACTAAATGTTAAATGTGTTTATGGCCTTTATTGTAGCTAAGTTTGTATGTGTATCTATTGACAACACTTACTGTATTTTACACAGGCCGTGGAAAATCCCAGTGTCCTCTTCACGGCTCATATGTCCATTACAATATCAGAGACTAATGACAGTCTGATTGGGGTAAGTGGGGGGCATATAATAAATTCATATTGTATAAAGACATTCCTCCTCATCTGGGAACAGAAATGCACTATTTCCTCCACAGCATAAAATATTATCCTGGTAGGAAAAAGGACGGAATGCCTTCCACTGCCTTAGTCGTTGATCCATCTCCACCATCTGACTCCAGGCACAATCATGGCTGTGCTTGATTCTTCAAGTTATACTCTAGACCTCTCCGAATGTTGCTAGACCTACCTAATCCCCTACACTCAAGGCCGATACTAGTCCTGACTAAGAGCTATTAACCACCCATGTGGACTGGATCATATGCTAAGACCTGAGTCATTGCTATAGATTGTATAGCGTTATAATAATAAATTGGATTATGGAGATATTCCCGTGTCCCACAGTTATTAGTTGTCTGTGAAATAATCGCCTCCTCCCCAATAAAGTATGACAAGGTATAGATTATGGCTGTTAAGAAGAAACAATTATCCCAATTTATAATCAAAACAAATCATTCTCTTCCACACTGTACTAAATGTAAAATGTATTTAAAAAGTTTAGCACAAAGCTTATTAAGCATTTAGGCCCCAGGGAGAGTGCGCAGCTTAGCGGACAGGGGCACATGTATGAGTGTGGGATGGATGAAGCATGATTGGCTATATGCTACATGTGGGAGTGTGAGATGTGAGGAAGTGGGTAGTGACAGATTAGACTGACCTCAGTGCCAAGTAGGAGCCGGGCCAGCAACAGTTTCCTGCCCACCCTGCCTCTGTGCTTTAGGCCCGGGGTATTGTCACAGTGAGGAGGGGGCATGCCCTTGCAAAATAAGGGGAGATGGTTTGCAGGTTAGATGAATAAGGGGGATAATGACCAGGTCTCCCCCTCCCCCTGACTCTTACGGTGAACCTGAAGGGGTACCAGGTTGGACGTGTCCCCACCGGGTTGAAAGCCGACCGGTGGGGAGCATTATGGTCGGGCCCCACCGAGCGAAAAGCCAGCTGGTGGGGTGCCCATAAGGAAGAGGATTTTTTAATATGTCTTTGGGAAGAGGGACTTAGATTGGCAAGGACGTTTTCGGTTACTGTATGACTATATGCAAATTATTTATGTTAATTTCTGATATTCATTATGTGCGGTTTTATACGTTAAACGAGTTATACAGTATTTAGTTGTGTTAATAACTGTTTTATCCAAGAAGTTGTGTCTGTTGTTATTTGAGATAATGTATGGTTTTATGGTTGGATGAAGGGAATACATCATCCCAATGCCCACTACGTACATACAAGCATTTTGCTGGTGGGGGCTGCACGTACAACACACTGCATGTCTTGTTAACTAGGAATACAGAATATATAATGATCCATCCATCATCGCCTGGGAACCATTTGATTGCAAACGCATTTCACATTCCACCAAAGACTCGGTGTTTTATTACTGCAAACAACAATGTACCTATTCTATCTTACAGATTGTAATGCAAGAAGGAGCGTTAAGGTGCTTACGGTCTGCCATCAATGAGAATTCAAACGGACTGTATACTCAATCACTCATACTACGAGCAATGACACTAGCCCAGGACTGGGAAAACCGAGATATCCTGCTTGAACAAATTAAAGGGAAAGCCATATCAGAGGGTATGAATTCGAATTCTCTCGATCATCTCCTTATCTTCTGATATAAGTCTAGAGATGAGAAAAGACAGGTCCTGTAAAAACATTTCTAAAACGTTATCCACACACAATCTGTAAACTGCTGCTACGAAATGCTACAACTGGAGCCATATTAACTGCGCTCTCTCACTGTTACCGACCTAACTAATTACATAAAGACGGCACAGTACTGTGCATAGAAACAGGGTTTCTCTTGTCTGTGCACATTTGTCAGGAAATATATTGATAAAAGCTGAATAACATGACCCACAGACGCAGGACTGCCAAGGATTTCATGTAATGAATTATTAAAGCATGCTATCATTATTTATTTATCTTGGCCAACTAATGCTCTTTCCTGCCCTTCAGATGGCACATTGCACTGGGAACTTGATGACATTAGCATTGTCCGTTCTTTCTACTATTGTCGATACTACCCATCTGAGCTGGAGATAGCAGCAAATATCCTCCTCAGCATCCTCGATGGTCCCGTCTTTACAGATGATGATTTGATCTATTCGACTAAAATCGCACTGTGGCTCAGTCGGCAGTTTAATTCAAGAGGCGGATTCTGCTCCTCGCAGGTTAGAGAAATGGGCAAAGTAAAACACTCCTGCATTCAAGGAAACACACAAGCTCAGGCTAACCTTTTTGTTGCCGGAAGGTAGAGGAATGTTCGCTTCTCATGTTCCCATTCTTATACTATAGCCACATAGAGTTTAAACAAACAAGAAGAACAGAATCTGGTTCTGCCAAACAGAAGAATGTATTCTGCATTAAGCACAGTGTGACAAACACAGTGCAATATAATCACTAATTACAAATCCTTGTTCAGTGGATGCCAAGATTATCGCGAAATACATACCAAGGTTAGCAGGGCTAAATGTCCTGGCATACCAAGGTTAGTGGGGTTAAATGTCCTGGCATACCAAGGTTAGCGGGGTTAAATGTCCAAGCATGCCCAAGGTTAGTGGGGTTAAATGTCCTAGCATGCCCAAGGTTAGTGGGGTTAAATGTCTAGGCATGCCCAAGGTTAGCAGGGCTAAATGTCCTAGCATGCCCAAGGTTAGCGGGGTTAAATGTCCAAGCATGCCCAAGGTTAGTGGGGTTAAATGTCCTAGCATGCCCAAGGTTAGTGGGGTTAAATGTCTAGGCATGCCCAAGGTTAGCAGGGCTAAATGTCCTAGCATGCCCAAGGTTAGCGGGGCTAAATGTCCAAGCATGCCCAAGGTTAGTGGGGTTAAATTTCCTAGCATGCCCAAGGTTAGTGGGGTTAAATGTCTAGGCATGCCCAAGGTTAGCAGGGCTAAATGTCCTAGCATGCTCAAGGTTAGCGGGGCTAAATGTCCTAGCATGCCCAAGGTTAGCGGGGCTAAATGTCCTGGCATGCCCAAGGTTAGCGGGGTTAAATGTCCAAGCATGCCCAAGGTTAGTGGGGTTAAATGTCCAGGCATGCCCAAGGTTAGTGGGGTTAAATGTCCAAGCATGCCCAAGGTTAGTGGGGTTAAATGTCCAGGCATGCCCAAGGTTAGTGGGGTTAAATGTCCAGGCATGCCCAAGGTTAGTGGGGTTAAATGTCCAAGCATGCCCAAGGTTAGCGGGGTTAAATGTCCTAGCATGCCCAAGGTTAGTGGGGTTAAATGTCCAAGCATGCCCATGGTTAATGGGGTTAAATGTCCAGGCATGCCCAAGGTTAGTGGGGTTAAATGTCCTAGCATGCCCAAGGTTAGTGGGGTTAAATGTCCAAGCATGCCCAAGGTTAGTGGGGTTAAATGTCCAAGCATGCCCAAGGTTAGTGGGGTTAAATGTCCTAGCATGCCCAAGGTTAGTGGGGTTAAATGTCCTAGCATGCCCAAGGTTAGTGGGGTTAAATGTCCAAGCATGCCCAAGGTTAGTGGGGTTAAATGTCCAGGCATGCCCAAGGTTAGTGGGGTTAAATGTCCTAGCATGCCCAAGGTTAGTGGGGTTAAATGTCCAAGCATGCCCAAGGTTAGTGGGGTTAAATGTCCAGGCATGCCCAAGGTTAGTGGGGTTAAATGTCCAGGCATGCCCAAGGTTAGTGGGGTTAAATGTCCTAGCATGCCCAAGGTTAGTGGGGTTAAATGTCCAGGCATGCCCAAGGTTAGTGGGGTTAAATGTCCTAGCATGCCCAAGGTTAGTGGGGTTAAATGTCCAAGCATGCCCAAGGTTAGTGGGGTTAAATGTCCAAGCATGCCCAAGGTTAGTGGGGTTAAATGTCCAAGCATGCCCAAGGTTAGTGGGGTTAAATGTCCAAGCATGCCCAAGGTTAGTGGGGTTAAATGTCCTAGCATGCCCAAGGTTAGTGGGGTTAAATGTCCAAGCATGCCCAAGGTTAGTGGGGTTAAATGTCCAGGCATGTCCAAGGTTAGTGGGGTTAAATGTCCAAGCATGCCCAAGGTTAGCGGGGTTAAATGTTCTAGCATGCCCAAGGTTAGTGGGGTTAAATGTCCAAGCATGCCCATGGTTAATGGGGTTAAATGTCCAGGCATGCCCAAGGTTAGTGGGGTTAAATGTCCAAGCATGCCCAAGGTTAGTGGGGTTAAATGTCCTAGCACGCCCAAGGTTAGTGGGGTTAAATGTCCAAGCATGCCCAAGGTTAGTGGGGTTAAATGTCCAGGCATGCCCAAGGTTAGTGGGGTTAAATGTCCTAGCATGCCCAAGGTTAGTGGGGTTAAATGTCCAAGCATGCCCAAGGTTAGTGGGGTTAAATGTCCAGGCATGCCCAAGGTTAGTGGGGTTAAATGTCCAGGCATGCCCAAGGTTAGTGGGGTTAAATGTCCTAGCATGCCCAAGGTTAGTGGGGTTAAATGTCCAAGCATGCCCAAGGTTAGTGGGGTTAAATGTCCAAGCATGCCCAAGGTTAGTGGGGTTAAATGTCCAGGCATGCCCAAGGTTAGTGGGGTTAAATGTCCAAGCATGCCCAAGGTTAGTGGGGTTAAATGTCCAGGCATGCCCAAGGTTAGTGGGGTTAAATGTCCAGGCATGCCCAAGGTTAGTGGGGTTAAATGTCCAAGCATGCCCAAGGTTAGTGGGGTTAAATGTCCAGGCATGCCCAAGGTTAGTGGGGTTAAATGTCCAAGCATGCCCAAGGTTAGTGGGGTTAAATGTCCTAGCATGCCCAAGGTTAGTGGGGTTAAATGTCCAAGCATGCCCAAGGTTAGTGGGGTTAAATGTCCTGGCATGCCCAAGGTTAGTGGGGTTAAATGTCCAGGCATGCCCAAGGTTAGTGGGGTTAAATGTCCTAGCATGCCCAAGGTTAGTGGGGTTAAATGTCCAAGCATGCCCAAGGTTAGTGGGGTTAAATGTCCTAGCATGCCCAAGGTTAGTGGGGTTAAATGTCCAAGCATGCCCAAGGTTAGTGGGGTTAAATGTCCTAGCATGCCCAAGGTTAGTGGGGTTAAATGTCCAAGCATGCCCAAGGTTAGTGGGGTTAAATGTCCTAGCATGCCCAAGGTTAGTGGGGTTAAATGTCCAAGCATGCCCAAGGTTAGTGGGGTTAAATGTCCAGGCATGCCCAAGGTTAGTGGGGTTAAATGTCCAAGCATGCCCAAGGTTAGTGGGGTTAAATGTCCTAGCATGCCCAAGGTTAGTGGGGTTAAATGTCCAAGCATGCCCAAGGTTAGTGGGGTTAAATGTCCTGGCATGCCCAAGGTTAGTGGGGTTAAATGTCCAGGCATGCCCAAGGTTAGTGGGGTTAAATGTCCTGGCATGCCCAAGGTTAGTGGGGTTAAATGTCCAAGCATGCCCTAGGTTAGTGGGGTTAAATGTCCAAGCATGCCCAAGGTTAGCGGGGTTAAATGTCCAGGCATGCCCAAGGTTAGTGGGGTTAAATGTCCAAGCATGCCCAAGGTTAGTGGGGTTAAATGTCCAAGCATGCCCAAGGTTAGTGGGGTTAAATGTCCTAGCATGCCCAAGGTTAGTGGGGTTAAATGTCCAAGCATGCCCAAGGTTAGTGGGGTTAAATGTCCAGGCATGTCCAAGGTTAGTGGGGTTAAATGTCCAAGCATGCCCAAGGTTAGCGGGGTTAAATGTCCTAGCATGCCCAAGGTTAGTGGGGTTAAATGTCCAAGCATGCCCATGGTTAATGGGGTTAAATGTCCAGGCATGCCCAAGGTTAGTGGGGTTAAATGTCCAAGCATGCCCAAGGTTAGTGGGGTTAAATGTCCTAGCACGCCCAAGGTTAGTGGGGTTAAATGTCCAAGCATGCCCAAGGTTAGTGGGGTTAAATGTCCAGGCATGCCCAAGGTTAATGGGGTTAAATGTCCTAGCATGCCCAAGGTTAGTGGGGTTAAATGTCCAAGCATGCCCAAGGTTAGTGGGGTTAAATGTCCAGGCATTCCCAAGGTTAGTGGGGTTAAATGTCCAGGCATGCCCAAGGTTAGTGGGGTTAAATGTCCTAGCATGCCCAAGGTTAGTGGGGTTAAATGTCCAAGCATGCCCAAGGTTAGTGGGGTTAAATGTCCAAGCATGCCCAAGGTTAGTGGGGTTAAATGTCCAGGCATGCCCAAGGTTAGTGGGGTTAAATGTCCAAGCATGCCCAAGGTTAGTGGGGTTAAATGTCCAGGCATGCCCAAGGTTAGTGGGGTTAAATGTCCAGGCATGCCCAAGGTTAGTGGGGTTAAATGTCCAAGCATGCCCAAGGTTAGTGGGGTTAAATGTCCAGGCATGCCCAAGGTTAGTGGGGTTAAATGTCCAAGCATGCCCAAGGTTAGTGGGGTTAAATGTCCTAGCATGCCCAAGGTTAGTGGGGTTAAATGTCCAAGCATGCCCAAGGTTAGTGGGGTTAAATGTCCTGGCATGCCCAAGGTTAGTGGGGTTAAATGTCCAGGCATGCCCAAGGTTAGTGGGGTTAAATGTCCTAGCATGCCCAAGGTTAGTGGGGTTAAATGTCCAAGCATGCCCAAGGTTAGTGGGGTTAAATGTCCTAGCATGCCCAAGGTTAGTGGGGTTAAATGTCCAAGCATGCCCAAGGTTAGTGGGGTTAAATGTCCTAGCATGCCCAAGGTTAGTGGGGTTAAATGTCCAAGCATGCCCAAGGTTAGTGGGGTTAAATGTCCTAGCATGCCCAAGGTTAGTGGGGTTAAATGTCCAAGCATGCCCAAGGTTAGTGGGGTTAAATGTCCAGGCATGCCCAAGGTTAGTGGGGTTAAATGTCCAAGCATGCCCAAGGTTAGTGGGGTTAAATGTCCTAGCATGCCCAAGGTTAGTGGGGTTAAATGTCCAAGCATGCCCAAGGTTAGTGGGGTTAAATGTCCTGGCATGCCAAAGGTTAGTGGGGTTAAATGTCCAAGCATGCCCAAGGTTAGTGGGGTTAAATGTCCTGGCATGCCCAAGGTTAGTGGGGTTAAATGTCCAAGCATGCCCTAGGTTAGTGGGGTTAAATGTCCAAGCATGCCCAAGGTTAGCGGGGTTAAATGTCCAGGCATGCCCAAGGTTAGTGGGGTTAAATGTCCAAGCATGCCCAAGGTTAGTGGGGTTAAATGTCCTGGCATTCCCAAGGTTAGCAGGACTTACACTCCCAGGACAGCTGCTGCTGCTATTTTACGTTGCCCCTCTTTCCACAATGATGTAGTGGGAGAGCAGCTGGAGTTAAAGAATGGCACCAGCTGCAGACAACTCCTAGCAATCCCAGAGAGAGAGAGAGAGAGAGAGAGACTTATCAATAGACAGACAGACAGAGAGATGTTTAGATAGACAAACAATCTAATGACTGGATTGTCCCTCCTTAGGACAGCATTATTTTCTGAGCAAAGTCATTAAGCTCAGTGTGTGTTCATGCATTGACCGCATGACAAAGACCTATCTCTGTAACCATTTATTCTCACTTTTTCAGGACACGGTGGTCGTATTACAAGCTTTGTCTCTATTTGCTACAAAAATATTTCAGCCAAATTCCCACCATGATATCACAGTAAATGATGGCAGTGAAGACATCATAGCGGTGACCTTAAACCAAGACAACCGGCTCCTGGTACAGACACACCCCCTTCCTCATATCCCAGGGAACTACAACACCCAAGTCACTGGGCTGGGCTGCTGCCTGATACAGGTAACAAGGGAACACATTCTGGGGTAACAATGTCACTTTGCACCTACGGGGACTTAGAGTCTGAAATACATGTGGCCAGGATGGACATGACAATAAGATGTATAATAATCATTTAGTGACATCCACTGACTGTACACAGAATCCGTTCACATTTTTAGCATTCGTGGCTCTGTGCTTGATAAATAATAAATTGGTAATATCAAAGTTTATAACAAAAAAAAAATATTCACGTAACTTTCCAGTATGTCGTGGGGTCTTGATGTTATTTAAAAAAAAAAAAAGGCAGATGTGGTTCCTATATTCAAAAAAGATTCAAAATCCTTGCCTGGAAAATAAAGACCTGTGAGCTTAACTTCTGTGCCTGAAAAAGGTATTTGAAGCAAGGATTTCTGCCGCCCTAGGCAAAGATCCATTTTGCCGGCCCCTCATGCCACTCACTCACTGACAGACACACAGACACACACTCACTGACTGACACTCACTAACAGACACACACAGACATACACTAACTGACATACATACATACACTCACTGACAGACACACACACAGGCAGGGCCGGCCTTAGGCATTTGGGCGCCATGTGCGAAAAATCTTCACAGCGCCCCCCCTTCCCGTCCCCCCCTCCCCACTCCTTCCCCCTTCCCACACACCCTGTCACACACACACACACAGGCAGACAGCCATACACACACACACACACACACAAACACACTCAGGCAGTCATACACAGACAGCCACACACAAACACACACACACAGACATGGAGTGTGACGGCAGATAAGAACCATTCGGCCCATCTAGTCTGCCCAGACAGTCACACACACACACACACACACAGGCAGACAGTCACACACACAAACATACACAGGCAGACAGCCACACACACAGGCTGGCAGTCACACACAGACAGCCACACACAAACACACAGGCAGACAGCCAAACACACAGAGGCAAACAGCCACACACACACAGTCACACACACAGACAAACAGTCAAACACACACTGGCAGACAGTCACACACACACAGACAGACAGACACACACACACGCAGACCGTCATGCACACACATACACACACACATATGCAAACAGTCACACACACACAGGCAGACAGCCACACACACACAGTCAAACACACACACACTCACTAACAGACAAACACACTCACAGAAACACACACTAACAGACACACACACTAACAGACACACACACTAACAGACACACACACTAACAGACACAGACACACACTAACAGACACACACACACTCACCCACATTAACACATTTTTTTTAAATTTCTTTAAACACCCCCCCACCCCCCCAGCCTCCTTACCTTTGGGAATGCTGGGGGGGGGGTGTCTCTTCCTCCCTGGTGGTCCAGTGGCTGCTGGGCGAGCGGCACTGGCTGGCGGGCGGCTGGCGAGGGAGCACTTCCTCTGAGCTGTCTGCTCAGCTCCCTCGCGCGCCATATTCCGG
The DNA here is from genome assembly GCF_036172605.1 of Pelobates fuscus. Classification (NCBI taxonomy): domain Eukaryota; kingdom Metazoa; phylum Chordata; class Amphibia; order Anura; family Pelobatidae; genus Pelobates; species Pelobates fuscus. The sequence continues at coordinate 1,006,661 of NC_086326.1, forward strand.
CTCCCAGCCTCACTCTGCCAGGGAGCTGAGCAGACAGCTCAGAGGAAGTGCTCCCTCGCCAGCCGCCAGCCAGCGCCGCCCGACAGCCCAGCATGACTGTTAGCCGCAAGGCTAACAAGACATTTGCCTTGGGCATTTGGGGGCGGCTTTTTTTTGCCGCCCCCTGGAAAATGCCGCCCAAGGCAAATGCCTTGTTTGCCTTGCGGCTAAAATGTCCCTGCTGTGTGAGCTATGCGGCCGCAGGGCGCCCCCTGCTCCATGGCGCCCTGTGCGGCTGCACAGCTCGCACACCCCTAAGGCCGGCCCTGCACACAGGCAGACACTCAATGACATACACAGAAACTCACTGACAGGCGCACACAGACAGACACTCACTGACAGACACACACACAGGCAGACACTCACTGCCATACACAGAAACTCACTGACAGACGCACACAGACAGACACTCACTGACATACACAGAAACTCACTGACAGGCGCACACAGACAGACACTCACTGACAGACACACACACAGGCAGACACTCACTGCCATACACAGAAACTCACTGACAGGCGCACACAGACACTCACTGACATACACAGAAACTCACTGACAGGCGCACACAGACAGACACTGTGGCAAAAGTAACCTCGCTACTTGTACTTGGAGAGGCCTGCTTGCCAGCCTCTTGCCCCAGGATTATGGCCCCTGCAAAAAGACATGTGACTTCCATGGAAAAAACAAACCACTGAACCGATCGGGTGATTTTTGAATAAGTTGGTCACCCAGATCAGGGCTATCCGAGGATGTGACTGTTGTGGGGTTTCCATGGATCTTGGGGGTACTTTTGGGGTGTTTGTAAATTGTGTGTTTTTCTGTACCTGGAGATAATGAATTATCTCTGAGTTACAGAGGAGGAGAATGTATTGCTTATCTGTGCCTCTTCCCCTCTCCCTTTCCAGTCCCATTGTTCTCCAGCAGGGCATTGTCCCAGGGACACTACCAGACCAGTTTAAACTGGCTGCTTTGCTTCACCCTTCCTTGTACTATAGTAATCTATGTAACCTATCGTATGTAAATTAGGCTGTTGGGGGTTTAAATGTTTGGATAGATATAGATAGATAGATATATACATACATACTGACATACACACACAGACATATATACATACTGACATACACACACAGACATATATACATACTGACATACACACAGACATACAGGTAGATACACACAGACATACAGGTAGATACATACACACATACATACTGACATACACACAGACATACACACTGATAGATACATACACAGACATATATACATACTGACATTCATACTGACATACACACACAGACATATATACATACTGACATACACACAGACATACAGGTAGATACACACAGACATACAGGTAGATACATACACACATACATACTGACATACACACAGACATACACACACACACACAGACATACTGACATACACACAGACATACACACTGATAGATACATACACAGACATATATACATACTGACATTCATACTGACATACACACACAGACATATATACATAATGACATCCCCCAGGTGGGGGACAAGGGGCGAGTGATTACAGCTCCTTTCAGAGGGGGTAGGATGGTCCCTGACACAGGGACCGAAGACAGGGTGTGCAGGCTGGTTCAGTATATGAATGCTGGCCCCTGGTGGCCTTCGGATATACGAACAGGCGGCCACCCAGGGGCAGCACGCACTGCTAGTTACCTTGCGGTCTGCGGTTTTCACACCTCGTTAGCGGAGGTAACGGAATGGAATGGTAAATGGAATAGCAGTGTTGTCCGGCGCACAGTGCTCCATGCGCCGGAGCGCCACCACATGGCTGAAAAGTAAAATACACCGTCCATTGCAAAATACAAGGGTAAACACATATTTAACAAGGGAAATCGTCACAGTATACATTGGGGACACAAAATATAAAACACCTGAATACTCAGTGGGCATGGCACTTAGTGGCGGTTTCCCGCCACAGGGAGTATATAATTAATTTCAAGCAGCATTTTAACCATTGAAAACTTTTATTTAGCTCACTGCCGGTTACACTGTCCTCCAGTCTAATCTGTCACTTGTATCCATAGGCCACAACTGAATACAACATCGTTGTTCCAGAAACCGGCTCTGCTTTCGATGTGTCTGCCGTTACAACAAGTCCACAATGCACTAACGGAGCAGCAGATATCATTGCAGTCAATATTACCATGAGGTACTGGGCTTCATCTATTTACATTTAAAAAAAGAGATGTTAAACCCCATTTTACTCCAATGTTCTGACTCCGTAAGAAGGATTGGGCTGTGAGTGTACATTGACAGTGTTCACTCACAGCATTCCCAATGCTGGCTTAATCAGCCCTCTCTTAATGTTACACTATGTTTTCTCTTTCAGTTACAACGGTCCTTATAATGATTCTGGCATGGTAGTTATAGACTTCCGATGCTTTTCAGGCCCTCTCTTAATGTTACACTATGTTTTCTCTTTCAGTTACAACGGTCCTTATAATGATTCCGGCATGGTAGTTATAGACTTCCGATGCTTTTCAGGATACACAGACGATTACACATCCCTTTATGAGGTAATTTATTGACTACGATATCTGGGAGTTAATTCACAATTCTCTCTGACGGATTATTCTCTAACGGATTATTCTCTAACAGTACAAAAGCAGACACTGGAACCATGTTTGGCTAGAATATGGGGTGTTATTAACCTGTGAAACAGGCGACACAATGTGTCCCCGCTGTGCATAATACCAATATTATTCCATCTGTATATTTATTCATAGTTTTACTATCATTGTTTGTAAATGAAATACTGTCATAGCCATATTGTCCTCATATATATCCTAAACCTCTATTCCTCTTAGCCCACCATATATAGAGTGTGATACCTCATATTCATCCCAATCCAAGACCCTTCATATGCACACATACCAATCCTTCTTAATGTCTCAGACCCCATATATGTCACAGACACTGGCGTACATATAGCGGTCGCAGGGGCCGCCCTGCGACCCGGGTATGTACACCAGTGTGGCCACGGCCGCATTTTGCCAGCCTCTTCTCCTGGGGGGCCCAGGAGCTGGCCACCTCAGGGCCCCCCAAGGCTGGCAGTGGCGTCAATCGGCGGGCCGACGCGCAAGGGAGCATTCTCCCCTAAACTCTCTCTGCCCAGCTCCCTCACGCGCACCACAGTGATGCCGGAGCCGGAATATGGCGTCACTCCGGCTCCAGCATCAATAGGCGGCGCGCGAGGGAGCTGAACAGGAGGGTCAGTGCTCCCTCTCCGCCTGCAATGACCGGCCGCTTAGCAGCCCCACTGGACCCCAGGGAAAGCTGGAATACCCTCAGCATTCCCAAAGGTAGGGAGACTGGGGGAAAAAAAAATGTGAGTGTGTTAGTGTGTGTCTGTTACTGAGTGTGTTGGTTGTGTTTTAGGTTGTATGTGTCTGTTAGTATGTGTCTGTTATTGAGTCTGTTTGGTGTCTGTTAACATAGAAACATAGAATGTGACGGCAGATAAGAACATTCGGCCCATCTAGTCTGCCCAATTTTCTAAATACTTTCATTAGTCTCTGGCCTTATCTTATAGTTAGGATAGCCTTATGCCTATCCCACGCATGCCTAAACTCCTTTACTGTGTTAATCTCTACCACTTCAGCTGGAAGGCTATTCCATGCATCCACTACCCTCTCAGTAAAGTAAAACTTCCTGATATTATTTTTAAACCTTTGTCCCTCTAATTTAAGACTATGTCCTCTTGTTATGGTAGTTTTTCTTCTTTTAAATATAGTCTCCTCCTTTACTGTGTTGATTCCCTTTATGTATTTAGTAAGTGTGTGTTTGTCAGTGACAGTGTATGTTTTGTAAGTGAGTGTGTATGTGTCTGTCTGTCACTGAGTGTGTGTCTGTTAGTAAATGTGTGTGTCTGTTAGCTACTGTGTATGTGTGTATGTTAGTGAGTGTATATATGTTTGTCAGTGAGTGTGTATGTGGGTCTGTCACTATGAGTGTGTGTCTGCATGTATGTGTATCTCTGTCTGTGCCAGTATGTGGGTCTGTATGTATATATCTTGGTCTGCATGGGTATCTGTTTGTCTGTATGTGTATCTGAATGTTTGTTATTAAAGGACCACAAACTCGTTTTCCTGGTACTATATAGTCCTTTGGTCCCCCCATCCGCTAGGCTGAAGGGGTTAAAACCTCTTCAGCACTTACCTTTTTCCAACGCCGAGCTCCCTTGTTGCTGGGGATCTCTCCGCCACGATCTGCCTCTCAGCTCCGAATACGCATGCACGGCAAGAGTAGCGCGCGCATTCAAACCGCCCATAGGAAATGTAACGGATCACCTGGCATCCGACTGGGCACCTCCATTGATGGATGCTTCCTAGCTGACTCCGAGGGCTATAAGCACTGCACCGGACACCACAACCACCGCAGACTACACAACCGCCATAGCTTCACTGGAGTCTCGCCATCTTCCTTCCACCCTGGATCAACCTCTGACATCCAGGACCGTGTGGGGAAGACCTCTCCTCCAGGAGAGTGTAACAGGAACAGCTCTTAAAAGAGCTAAGTGATTAGAGCTCAGGGGAGTATACAAAGTATAGCAATCCCCAGTGTGAATATAGCAGAGTCCTACAAACACGAGACGAGGCTACGTATTGAGGGTTAAGCAGATCTGAAGGTTTAATGGTACAGTTGCTTCTTTTATACAGTATTTCCCCACAAAGTTACCGCCCACGTGGACCTTGTGGGTCACAGGAGATGAAATGCACAATCCAATAAAAAGTATTTTCATTTGAACACGCCCAGTTACTGCACCCAACCCCTCCCCTCTGCCTGTGATACAATGAACGTATACAATGGACTAACTCAATTACCACAGGCAAAAAACACACATTTTTACCCAAAACACAGAAAACACCCCAAAACACCACATATCCCCAATTATACATCACTGGATAGCCCTGATCTGGGTGAACAACATATCCAAAAATCACCCAGATCAGAGCAGGGGTTCAAACGTTTTCTGGAAGTCTCTTTTGACCAACCGCAAGCATACCCAAAGCATACCCATTACGCAAGCATACCCATTTCATACCCAAAATAGTTCCACAGATTTAGGCTGTGCGGCTGGTCTATTTCCAATACTGAGTTCCATTCGAATGCACGAACAGGGGCCCTTCGTGAAAATACCCAATGTTAAAGTGGCGTTCCAATTATCGAACGCCATTCGACTCCCATCGAAACGTCGAAGTTCCATAGAAGGTAAAGTTCAGCGGTGTTCGTGCCGTCGCATGTCCATGAACTCGACGGCAAAACACTGCTGGCCACGTTCGGTTAAACAAGATGGCCGCCTCCACGTTTTCGACTATACGAATGGTGGCCACTTTGACTACTTTTCTGAAGTTCCATTTCAAAGGTGCAGAACTGTTCCAGTACAATTTAAAGGGGCAGAAACAGTGCTCCAAAATCCAATAGACACAAATAGAGTTTTTAAATGGCCATACACCCCAGGGGCCATAGTCACAAGGCAAGAGGTTGGCAAGTAGGCCCCTCCAAAAGCCAGTGGCGAAGTTGTCTTCGTCACAGGAAAGCATTACTCAATGCTTCCCTATGGACGTCCAGAGTCTTCTCACTGTGATTTTCACAGTGAGAATCGCGGAAGCGCCTCAAGTGGCTGTCAGTGAGACAGCTACTAGAGGCTGGATTAACCCTCAGTGAAACATAGCAGTTTCTCTAAAACTGCTATGTTTTCAGCTGCAGGAATAAAACTAGAGGGACCTAGCACCCAGACCACTTCATTGAGCTGAAGTAATCTGGGTGCCTATAGTGGTCCTTTAAGTATATGTGTATCTGCATGCACTGGTGTACATACCGCAGTCACAGGGGTCACATCCCTGTGACCCCTGCAACCAGGTGCCTGCTGCCATGTGTTGCGGCCCCAGCCCACACAGTCTAAGCGTGGGGGGAGCATGGATCAGTTTTCGCACCGGGGCCCCATGGATCATGTGTGCGTCACTGGTCAAAGACTCCCGACACGTCGTAGAGATCTCAGGATACCAAGCCAAGACCCTTCATATGCAGACATACCAATCCCTCATAATCTCTCAGACCCCTTACATGTCACAGACTCCCGACACGTCATATATATCTCAGGTGCTTTTAAACCATCTTACATCATAACAGAAATATATACATACATAAGGTGGAGCTGATATAAATCTGTGAAAATAAAACAGAACAATGGTGCAATATTGCCAGTACAGTTATATAAAGGTAATGAGATTTGGGGTGTCACTCACAAGTAAAGAGCCATTAACTTCATATGGCTCTGATGGAAAGCGTAGTAGGACGCTTAAAGGAGGTACAACTCCTATTGCTCCCGGTCTGTGCTGTATACCTCTGGTAACCTGGACACAGGATGCTGGAGATGTGGCTTCTAAAATATGCTTTATTCAAGTAAATCAATAAAATTAAATTGTATAAAAGTCTTTGGTGGCATGTGGACACTATGGTCCCAAAGTGTGCAGAATGGTCCAAAACGCGTTTCACCCCTGTAATGGGGCTTCCTCAGTTGGTTTCAATCACTTGCTATGTCTGCTCCATTTTAATTATGCTGATTTTCCACCTCCTTTTTTGCTAATCACTTTAAATTGTGCACTCTGTTTGCACTTTGATCATAACAGCAAGGTGTCTGTACGAAGTGACAGGATTTCCTTTCTCATTGCAGTTGGAGTCTGACAGAACTATCTCTAAAGTTGAGAGATCGGATGGGCACATATATATATATATAATTTCTGTAAGTGAAAATATTTCTAACATATTGCCTACTTAGTTGTTATACTACACCATGACTGTCCACTCTGAAGCCCACAGACACAATGCCATCTTTGAAACATCTGCTGGTAAACCTCTGGAGATTCTTTAAATAACATTCTACTAATGTTGTCTGGCCCCACCATCTTTACTAGTGGATTGGAAGGAAAAATATAGCATTTCGATATAAAAAATAAAATGCACAGATGCACAGCTGGCCTAATGGTGTCCTGCCACATTTAGAACATTGTCTAAAGTTGTTATTTTTTGCTTGTTTTTAAAGTAATCTCCAGAGTAATACATCCCATTTTCCTTCATTGCTTTCTATCAGCTGTGTGTAAGAGCTTTGTTTGTCTTTGTTGCCCAGGTGTCGTCCAAGAAGGTGAACATCTCCTTTAAAATGTTAATGGGCCAGCGGGTGCTGAAAGTCCAAAATGGCTCAATCTATGTTTTTTCTTATTACAGACCAGGTAATGGAGAAAGAAATGGTTCTCATTGTTCCACACCGAAATGGAACATCTATTAGACATGTTAACAGTTTGAAAACAGCAACTTAACGTGAAAAAATGATTCTTTTTTACAATATTTAGTATGAATTTATTTAAAAATGATTCATTGTAGCAATTAGAGGGAGAATTTTGCCATTGTCCTTAATTAAAATAGTTAGAATAATGTCCTTGCAGTGAATATCAGCCAGTGACTAGTTTCACATTTCTAAACAGACACCATGAAGCAATGAGCTTAATTTGCCACCATTGGTTGTAGTTATAGAAGGTACCTATCCCATGCCTCCCAACATTTCAAATGGGCAACGAGGGGCACTTTAATTTCAGGAGTGTAATTTCAGAAATGTAATTTAGAAGAACAATGTGTCTTATTTACGCAGACTGATTTCTAAACACATTTATTGTAGTTTAAAGACACATTACTGGGAGTATTATTACTGTGGAGCTCTGTTATACACTCAGACACATTACTGGGAGTATTATTGCTGTGGAGCTCTGTTATACACTCAGACACATTACTGGGAGTATTATTACTGTGGAGCTCTGTTATACACTCAGGCACATTACTGGGAGTATTATTGCTGTGGAGCTCTGTTATACACTCAGACACATTACTGGGAGTATTATTGCTGTGGAGCTCTGTTATACACTCAGACACATTACTGGGAGTATTATTGCTGTGGAGCTCTGTTATACACTCAGACACATTACTGGGAGTATTATTGCTGTGGAGCTCTGTTATACACTCAGACACATTACTGGGAGTATTATTGCTGTGGAGCTCTGTTATACACTCAGACACATTACTGGGAGTATTATTGCTGTGGGGCTCAGTTATACACTCAGACACATTACTGGGAGTATTATTGCTGTGGAGCTCTGTTATACACTCAGACACATTACTGGGAGTATTATTACTGTGGAGCTCTGTTATACACTCAGACACATTACTGGGAGTATTATTGCTGTGGAGCTCTGTTATACACTCAGACACATTACTGGGAGTATTATTGCTGTGGAGCTCTGTTATACACTCAGACACATTACTGGGAGTATTATTGCTGTGGAGCTCTGTTATACATTCAGACACATTACTGGGAGTATTATTGCTGTGGAGCTCTGTTATACACTCAGACACATTACTGGGAGTATTATTGCTGTGGAGCTCTGTTATACAGTCAGACACATTACTGGGAGTATTATTACTGTGGAGCTCTGTTATACACCCAGACACATTACTGGGAGTATTATTGCTGTGGAGCTCTGTTATACACTCAGCCACATTACTGGGAGTATTATTACTGCGGAGCTCTGTTATGCACTCAGACACATTACTGGGAGTATTACTACTGTGGAGCTCTGTTATACACTCAGACACATTACTGGGAGTATTATTGCTGTGGAGCTCTGTTATACACTCAGACACATTACTGGGAGTATTATTGCTGTGGAGCTCTGTTATACACTCAGACACATTACTGGGAGTATTATTACTGTGGAGCTCTGTTATACACTCAGACACATTACTGGGAGTATTATTACTGTGGGGCTCTCTTATACACTCAGACACATTACTGGGAGTATTACTACTGTGGAGCTCCTAAAAAAGAGGGGCTTTAGAAGCCAAAAGAGGTACAGATGAAATTGGTCCTAAAATAGAGACTGTTCCTCAGGGACACTTGGGAGGTATGCTGTCATTTGCCATGAATTGGGGTTGCGAACATTCTGCATTGCCGGCTTCCCATACCCAAATAAAAGATATACTCTATTGCCACATCCACTTGCCTTGACCAGAAATAGCAGATGCCAGCACAGTTATCTACCCAGACCCACCATTTTTGGTTTCCTCACCCTATATTGATCCGTCTCCTGTCTTTCTTCTAACAGATCAGAATGGGTACTCTCAGTACAGCCATCCCTGCAGTGATACTGTGTAAAAAGGTAAGTCATTTTCTCGGCTCTTCATCTTCCAGACTGGCAAACGTAGGACACACTGGACTTACAGCGAAACATTTTACATATTGTTCTGCATGTGTATAGATCGTGTGCGCAGTGTGTCTGTGTTTGTATCGTGCTCATAATGTCTTTCTTTTTTAATCACAGGCATATTGAAAGCCACACGAGGAGATGAAGATGTTGCCATTCATGTCGGAGCAGTTCTAATGGAATTTGTCAAATTAAGAATTGCAATAAAAAGGAAACATTTAAAAAAAAATGGTTTTATGTCTCATAATCCTACAGGATGAAATACACATACTGACACAAATTAATATCGATTTACTCTACATTAGGGCAACTTCAAGTCCTAGGCTACTAGCCAGACCTGAATAGTTACTTGCCACTGCAACCCTGGAGGATCCATGGCACACTCACTAGCGGTGAATTTCTACTCAAAAGGGCTAAATTTTCACCTGCCAATGGCTAGTAGAAATTTTGATCACTGTTTAACATGATTATCAATAATTGCAATTTGTATAGTGATGATGTTTTAGAATTTTCAAGATAGTTTAACTACACATTACTGTGCGTTTTATTGCTGTGGAGCTCTGTGATATACTCGCACACACCACACATTACTGTGAGTTTTATTGCTGTGGAGCTCTGTGATATACTCGCACACACCACACATTACTGTGAGTTTTATTGCTGTGGAGCTCTGTGATATAATCGCACACACCGCACATTACTGTGCGTTTTATTGTTGTGAAGCTCTGTGATATACTCGCACACACCGCACATTACTGTGAGTTTTATTGCTGTGGAGCTCTGTGATATAATCGCACACACCGCACATTACTGTGAGTTTTATTGCTGTGGAGCTCTGTGATATACTCGCACACACCGCACATTACTGTGCGTTTTATTGCTGTGGAGCTCTGTGATATAATCGCACACACCGCACATTACTGTGAGTTTTATTGCTGTGGAGCTCTGTGATATACTCGCACACACCGCACATTACTGTGAGTTTTATTGCTGTGGAGCTCTGTGATATACTCGCACAAACCGCACATTACTGTGAGTTTTATTGCTGTGGAGCTCTGTGATATACTCGCACACACCACACATTACTGTGAGTTTTATTGCTGTGGAGCTCTGTGATATAATCGCACACACCGCACATTACTGTGCGTTTTATTGCTGTGGAGCTCTGTGATATACTCGCACACACCGCACATTACTGTGAGTTTTATTGCTGTGGATTTCTGTGATATACTCGCACACATCGTACATTACTGTGCGTTTTATTGCTGTGGAGCTCTGTGATATAATCGCACACACCGCATATTACTGTGCGTTTTATTGCTGTGAAGCTCTGTGATATACTCGCACACACCGCACATTACTGTGAGTTTTATTGCTGAGGATTTCTGTGATATGCTCGCACACACCGCACATTACTGTGAGTTTTATTGCTGTGGATTTCTGTGATATACTCGCACACACCGCACATTACTGTGAGTTTTATTGCTGTGGATTTCTGTGATATACTCGCACACATCGTACATTACTGTGAATTGTATTGCTGTGGAGCTCTGTGATATACTCACACACACCGCACATTACTATGAGTTTTATTGCTGTGGATTTCTGTGATATACTCGCACATACCGCACATTACTGTGAATTGTATTGCTGTGGAGCTCTGTGATATACTCACACACACCGCACATTACTGTGAGTTTTATTGCTGAGGATTTCTGTGATATGCTCGCACACACCGCACATTACTGTGAGTTTTATTGCTGTGGATTTCTGTGATATACTCGCACACACCGCACATTACTGTGAGTTTTGTTGCTGTGGAGCTCTGTGATATACTCGCACACACCGCACATTACTGTGAGTTTTGTTGCTGTGGAGCTCTGTGATATACTCGCACACACCGCACATTACTGTGAGTTTTGTTGCTGTGGAGCTCTGTGATATACTCGCACACACCGCACATTACTGTGAGTTTTGTTACTGTGGAGCTCTGTGATATACTCGCACACACCGCACATTACTGTGTTTTACTACTGTGGAGCTCTGTGATATACTCGCACACACCGCACATTATTGTTAGTTTTATTGCTGTGGAGCTCTGTGATATACTCACACACACCGCACATTATTGTGAGTTTTATTGCTGTGGAGCTCTGTAATATACTCGCACACATCGCACATTTCTGTGAGTTTTATTGCTCATGGGGGTCATCCCAGTCATGCCTAGCCTTCCTCTCGTAGAATATGTCCTGAAGTCTGGTCTGTGCAGAGCTCCCGAAGTCAGGCTCTGCAAAGGACTCCCTTCACAAGCCAGGACCATCAAACTCCTCTCCCTCTGGCTTGTCATGCTCTGCTGTCCAGGGTATATACTGTACCATATACCACCAGAGCGCCTGGTAGGCATCCTCCAGCCATAGCTCCTGCCATACCCGGTGCTCTAGTTCCTTCACCCATTCCTCCAGGGGCTGCTCTCCCAGGAAGGGCATCCGCAGGGCCACTTGCTTCTGCAACTGCTGCTCTTCACTGGGGAGACTCTCACCCCACTAGTATTGTACATTATCCAGGACCTGGTACCAGATGCCTTTCCTTAATGCATCCCGGCCATCCAGGTCCTCTTCCTCGTATAACACTGCTGGTTCCATTTTGTTGCTTTTAGAGTTGCTGTACTGGGACATGCGTTGCCCCCAACTTGTAAATCCACGGAATGGTGTCTCCTGTAGCTGTCCTTCTGGCTGTGGGAACGATCCCGCCGCTTGCCACCAATTGTAACGGCACCCCCAGGCATAAAAGGGTTGAACGCCATTTAGAGGATATTCCCTTTTAGATATACAGGCAGCTACTGTAGACACCAATCCACCGAACTGGAGAAGCATATGAATACTCTCAACATATGAATGCTGTAAACAGCCGAATAGGGAAAAACCATATGAAAGGTTTACACTCCTTGCAGTTGAACTGGAACAGCATACAATCAATCCCCCCCAAGAACGAGACAAAGCTCCGTGTTGAGGGTCAAGCAGTGAACAGACAGAGCTGTGGGTTTATTGTTCTTATATACACATTGTAACGGATCACCTGGCACCCCGACTGGGTACCTCCGTTGAAGGATGCTCCTAGCGCTCCTGAGGACTTCAAGCACTGCAGTAGACACCACAACCACCGACTCTGAGAAGCATAGAAATCCTCTCTAGCATATGAATGCTGTATACAGCCGAATAGGAAAAACCATACGATAGGTTTACACTCCTAGCAGTCAAACTGGAACAGCATCCCACGAATCCTTCCCCCCAATAACGAGACGACACATCACTTTGAGGGTAAAACAGGAACTCTGGACTGGCTCATCCAGCCTGGCTTTTATTTCCATCTCACACATACAGGCCACACCCAGGGGGAGGCATAAAATAACCAATCCGAGATATGGTACAACCCACACATCCCCTCCCCTTAGCCTGAGAGATAATCCACTTATTATACAGTTTAAAACATAACTTTTACACAATATATGTAACTTCAAAACCATACATCACATTCACATAAAAAATACATATCCACAATCAATCCATTCAGGGGAACAACATATTAAAAAATGGCATGGATCAGACCAGGGGTTCAAAAGTTAGTAAAGTATCTTTTAAAACCCCTAGCTTTCCAGGTTTACAGGGCCTTCTCTGTGCTGGAGAAGTAATTCAATTATCTCCCAGCACAGACACAGACTCCATTAAGCACATGGGGACACAAAGACAGTCAAACACTTTAAAATACATAAATTCACCTTTTACACATAACACACAGACATTTCACCTATCCCCAGATAGCTGGGATCTGCGCGCACAAAACTACCGAATAGCGCGCAGATCCTACTCACACAGTACAATTGCCATGGAGCTAAAGTCTTTCTCATAGTCTTTCATTATATGAATAGGCTCCATGGTATAGCTATCTGGGGTATCACATTCCCATAAAGTCTGGTCCATAGTCCAAAGGCAAGAGGCGGGCAATCAGCCCCCTCCAAGGACACGTGGCGAGGTCGGTTTCGCCACACACATTAGTACCACCCACAGGGTTTTGGAAAACAACAATGGGTAATGTAATTATCACAGACAGAGAAATACCGTTTTTCCACATTATTCATAACTTTAGTAGTATGCATCACATTCACATAAAACTTACATTTTCAGAACCAGCATACTCCAAATACTAACATACGTCAAAATCATACAAATTGGTCTAGTGGTTCAAAAGATAGATCGTAGTCCTTTGTGACCAAATGAAGCATGGCTTTTCTGCCCTAAACCAGTTCCACAGAGTCTTCTATCCTGGAGATAATTGGGAAGTAATCCAATTATCTCCAAGGACAGAGGCAAAACTCCATTGAACACATACCAGCAAAAGACAATAAAACACATAGAAATATATAACTGTGCAGCCATTGCATAAAACAGGTACATTCAACATATCCCCAGATAGCTCATTATTACTGAATGGCGCTCAGATCACACACATACAGTTCAATTGCCATGGAGCCAAAGTCTTTCCCATAGTCTTTCATTATACTAATGGGCTCCATGGCATAGCTATCTGGGGTATCACCGCTCAAACAGGGCAAGCACCGAATGACCCGGCTTTCGTGTCTTTGCAGGGGAAAATCAAGCGTTTCAACATGGGGCCATAGTCTAAAGGCAGCAGGCGGGCAACCAGGCTCCTCCAATGCACAGTGGCGAGATTGGTCTAGTCACAAAATATTTCTCAGTTATTGTACATTCCACTCACAAGCCTAACCGATACGACAATAGGATATAACCTCTGTGATCGCAGGGCTTTCCTTCCACAATCGATTACTTAGAGAAAGTAGAGCCTATATGGTAATGAAGAGACATAATGATGGTAGTTTAAAAAAAAACGGGGGATAACCCCTAATTTGTTAACTGGAATTAGTAAAAAAAATTATAAATAAAAAACAAAATCTGTCAGCGAGTAAATCTTGTTGAGAAAGTTATTAGAATTAGTGCCAAGGTTAAAACTTAACTGTCATTTAGTAAGATTAAAAATAAGATCAAATTAAATAAAGCAAGGTGTTCAGTCCTTCTTGTATCTAATGATAGGTAATGTGGCAAGACAACAGTGAATATTTGAAAATGATCGGTGAACAAATAAGTATACTATTATTTACACACTGTTAACAGGAGTCAGAGTTAAGGCAAAAGGAGAGGGAGAAAGGAGGTGCTGTTTAACTAACTCCTATTTCAGTGAGAGTCTAATGTGCCTTCGTGGGCACCCCTTAAAAAAGCCTGCTGACACTAAGCCATCCGCTACTGTTACAAGTAGAAAATCAGAGTAACAAAATTGTAACCAGGACTGAACATCCGGTCAAAGGATGCCTATTCACCAAGTGAAAGTTCCGTCGTTGTGAGATTGCGACAGTGACTATTAACACCTAAGGTATGCAGAGTAGGCGTCCTGAGCCCCTGACGAACTTTCCTGATTATAAATTAAATTAGTTTTAACGTAGATATGGAAGCTGCCTCACATCGTCTAGTTCCCGAAGGTAGACGAAGAGTGTGTCAGTTTTCCTTTAGGACTCTGAACGAAGAAGGTATTCAGAAAAAACATTCTTAACATCTAAATGTTGCCACCTAACTTCTTCATCAGAAGTTGGGTTAGGATAAAACGATGGAAGGACCACTTCTTGAGAAAGATTAATGGAGAAACCACTTTTGGAAGAAACTCCAGTTTCGGTTTCAGGCTCACCCTATCCTGGATAGCCTTGTAGACAGGAGGCCATGGTAGAAAAATCTTTAATCTCCGAAATTCTTCTTGCAGAACTAATAGCCACTAAGAACAGGGTCTTATAAGTCAGAAGGGTAGTGTCCAGTTTTTCCAGAGGAGCAAACAGGTCATCAGTAGTTCAGAACAAGAGGAAGGTCCCAAGGAGGGGTACTAGATCAGGTAGGAGGTCTCAATCTGAAAACTGCCTTGAAGAATCTTGAGATCAAAGGATCCGAAGCCCATGAGACATTGCAGAGTGCTGATAGAGCAGAAGACTGAACTTTAAGAGTGCTGAGGCTAAGGCCTTTATCCAGACCTTCCTGAAGGAAGTCCAGAATCTGATTATTACAAGGTTGCAAAAAGTCAATGCTCTTGGCCGATGCCCAGTCTCTGAATGTATCCCAGATTCTATGGTAGCACAAAGAATTAGAACTCTTCCTAGACTGTAAAAGGGTATTAACCCCTTAAGGACCAAACTTCTGGAATAAAAGGGAATCATGACGTGTCAGGCACGTCATGTGTCCTTAAGGGGTTAAACACTGCTTCAGAGAGGCCTAGATGCCGCAGTCTGTCCTTTTCAAGACCCATACCCCCAGCTTGAGTTGTTCTGGATGAGGATGGGAGATTGAAACCTGGCTTAGCAGATCCTTGATTATTGGAAGAAGCACAGGCAGTTCCTGACTCATCTTGTATAAGAGGGGAAACCATGACCTCCTTGACCAATCCGGAATAATGCTAATTACTTTCTTAGAAAAACAAGTTACCTGCGCTCTCTCCTCAATCCCTATGTATATTTAAACAAATGGAGACAATATAGTTACTCCAATGGCCACTGGAGGTAATGCCCGCCTGCCAACGTCAAGGCAGACCCCCCCTAAGCGGGTCCTACACTGAACCTTCACCTTGCTTCCTTGAGATTCTCGCAAAGATATCTCTAATGAGACAGAGAGGGGTATTTTTTTATATACACCCCTATATACTTATTAACCCTTAATAGGGAACACATGGGATGGGCGGCAGCATTGTAACAAAGCTGTGTGATACAAAAAGTGAATACAAATACAAAAAGATAAGTCCTGTGCGGCAGCAACGACCACATTACACATCAGCCCCAATGTATGTAGTAAAAACCAAAGAAAACCAAGTTACCTGCGCTCTCTGTGTACTGTAGTCGCTGCCGCCCAAGAGTGATGGGAGTGAGCGCAGGACTTATCTTTCTGTATTTGTAATTACTTTCTTGCCTTCTGTCCAAACCTTAAACAGAAATCTGGGTATCATGGGTAGGGGAGGGAACGCATACCCCAGATCGAATGACCAAGGAAGAGAGAGAGCATCCTGGCCCATTGCACGATTGTTCGGACGGAGAGAGTAGTATTCCTTTACCTGACAGTTCTGAGATGTCGCCATTAGGTCGATCTGGGTTATGCCCCACTGATGGGCAATCCATTAAAAAACTGCTGGATGAAGCATCCATTGTCCCAGAAGAATTTCTGTTCTGCTCAGGAAGTGTGGAGTCAAATTTTCTAAGCCCAGAAGATAGATTATCTTTAGACCTTAAAGACCGTTCATGGCCACTTCCATCAAGGGATCCAATTATTTCAAGAGCAACTTGTTCCTTGTGCCACTTGATTGTTCACATATGAAGCAACCGCTTGGTTGTCTGTTTGATCAGGACCCATGATCCTTCTATCATCGGAAAGAATTCCAAAAATGGCTCTGTATGTGGCCCTTAGTTCTCTCAAATTTGAGTTCAGGAGACTTTCTTTGCGAGTCCACTTTCCTCGTTTCCATGTTGAATCGAAGAGGGACCCCCATCCAAACGAACTGTCATGCCTTAACTACTGGTAATTCCTTGTCTCTTCCGGGTTGACGGAGCTTAACCACACCCCCTTCTCTGACGCGGTCTCCCCACGCTACATAATGCGACCTTCCACCAGTTCAATCCTATTCTTACCTGGGAAGTGTAACATATCCAGCCTCACTTGCGGTATCTGCACTCAGCGGTCATGCGTCAGTGTTCCCAGGGCCGGCCTTATGGGTGTGCGAGATGTGCGGCCGCACAGGCCTCAATGGAACAGGGGGCACCCTGACAGCCGACACAGCTCGCACATGGCCGGTGTCAGGGGAGCTAAAATAGGTGCCCAGGCGGAGGCGGGGATAATACCCAAAGCCCCTGCACAGGAAGAGGGATGAAAGAAGGACTACAACCAAGTCCATCCACTCCCCTTCCAGCCAAAATGGAAAGAGGTAAGTCGGTATGTCTGTCTGTGTGTGTGTGTGACTGCATGCCTGTGTGTGTGTGTGTGTGTGTGTGTGTGTGTGTCTGTCTGTCTGTCTGCCTGTATTTGTGACTGTCTGTGTGACTACCTGCCTTTGTGTGTGACTGTCTGACTGCCTGTGTGTGTGTGTGTGTGTGTGTGTGTGTGATTGTCTGCCCCCTGCCTTTGTGTGACTGCCTGCCTGTGTGTATGCATGCCTGTGTGTGTGTATGTCTGTCTGTGTGACTGTCTGCATGCCTGTGTGTGTGTGTGTCTGTCTGTCTGCCTGTATTTGTGACTGTGTGACTACATGCCTTTGTGTGTTACTGTCTGACTGCCTGCCTGCCTGCCTGCGTGTGTGTGTGTGTGTGTGTGTGTGTGTGTGATTGTCTGCCCCCTGCCTTTGACTGCCTGTCTGCCTGTTTGTGTGACTGCCTGTGTGTGTGTGTGTGTGTGTGTGTGTGACTGTCTGCATGCCTGTGTGTGTGTGTGTGTGTCTGCCTGTATTTGTGACTGTCTGTGTGACTACCTGCCTTTGTGTGTGACTGTCTGACTGCCTGTGTGTGTGTGTGATTGTCTGCCCCCTGCCTTTGTGTGACTGTCTGCCTGCCTGTGTGTCTGCATGCCTGTGTGTGTGTGTGTGTCTGCCTGTATTTGTGACTGTCTGTGTGACTACCTGCCTTTGTGTGTGACTGTCTGACTGCCTGTGTGTGTGATTGTCTGCCCCCTGCCTTTGTGTGACTGTCTGCCTGCCTGTGTGTCTGCATGCCTGTGTGTGTGTGTGTGTGTGTGTGAGAGACTGTCTGTCTGTGTGTGTGCCTGCCTGTATGTGTGACTGTCTGTGTGTCTACCTGCCTTTGTGTGTGACTGTCTATCTGACTGCCTGTGTGTGTGTATGTGCCTGCCTGCCTGTGTGTGAGACTGTCTGCCTGCCTGTGTGTGAGACTGTCTGCCCGCCTGCCTGCCTGTGTGTGACTGTCTTGACTGCTTGTGTGTGACTGTTTTCCTGTTTGTGTGACTGATTGCCTGCCTGTGTGTGTGTGTGTGCCTGACTGCCTGCCTGTGTGGGGTGTGTGTGTGACTGTCTGCCTTCTTGTGTGTGTGACTGCCTCCCTGCATGTGTGACTGTCTGCTGTGTGTAACTGTTTGTGATTGTGTGCCTGTAACTGTGTGTGACTGTTTTCCTTTAACTGTGTGTTTGGCTCTGTGACTGCCTACCTGTAACTGTGTGTGTGTGTGTGTGTGTGTGTGTGTGTGTGTGTGTGTGTGACTGTCTGCCTGTAACTGTGTGTGTGTGTGACTGTCTGCCTGTAACTGTGTGTGTGTGTGTGACTGTCTGCCTGTAACTGCTTGTGACTGTCTGCCTGTAACTGAGTGTGTCTGACTGTCTGCCTGTAACTGAGCATGTCTGACTGTCTGCTTGTAACTGTTTGTGTGACTGTATACAGGCAACATAGTGGGGCGGGGGGGCGCCGTGAAGTCTTGTCGCACAGGGCGCTTAATGGCCTAAGGCCGGCCCTGATTGTACCTGACTCCTGCAACATGTTGATGGACGCCGGCCACTGCAGATCCATGCTGTAGCGGTACTTACCCTTTCCAGGGGCCGGCCGGGGTCCTCTGTTCAAGCCGCGCGCGGTCCTGCTGCTGCACGAGCCGCGCGCGGCTCATCCGACGGCTGCAACAGGAAGGCGGGCAGTGACCGCGAGAAGCGGTCTCGGGCGCGCTCTTAAAGGGACAGTGGGAGCCTAAATTGGAAAAGGCCTCCCATTGGTCCCTGTCATGCCACACTCCCCATACACTTACCTTTTGGGGGCATGGATGTGACAGGGGCCAATCAAAATAGATGTTAAGGCATATATACTCACCTTTTTCCCTTAGTTCCTTGCCCTATCGTGGTTTCTGTTACAGTTCCCTTTAGTGCTTGTTGTGTTCAGTTGTGTTCCTTCGTACTTGACCTTGGCTTTGTTTCTGATTACGTTATCTCTTTATCCTTATCTGTTCTGTTTGCCGGCTTACTGTTTACTGTGTACCAGACCCCGGCTAGTCCTAGTTTACGCTGTCTCTTTGTGCCCTTGACCGCGGATCGCTCCTGACTCTGTTCTCCTCTCATATACGTTGAGTCCGGCCATTCTAAGGTCCGGTAGACGTATCTCCCCTCTGTGTTGTCTTCTGTTGAGTTGAATCCTGCGTGTTGGGGTATATTTTCGTTACACATGCCAAATTTTAGCCCTACGTCCGCCCACAGTAATGACAATGTCGGCGTGCGTGTGACGTCATGTGGGAGACGCGCGCGCACATTCTGGGGTCAAAGGCTGATTTCAGCCAATCAGAAGTGTAAAAAGGCTTATTTAAATGCATTTCTACTTTCCCTCATTGCCCTGTCGTGGTTTCCCTAGTGGTTGTACAAGTGTATTTCTGAGCATTTATTTCTGGTTATTGACTTTGGCTTCGATTGACTTCCCTGTATTCTGGTATCCCTGATTATTGGCTTTCCCTCATCATTGTGTCTCATTCTGTGTCCCCGATCTCGGCAAGTATTCTGACTATTCTCTGGTGCATTAAGTCCAGCCATTCTAAGGACCGGTAAGATGTTACCTGTTAGTCCTAGGTGTGATACAGTTCTACGTGCTGGATAACTCATAATCCTAACATTATGACATGGCCATAGGTCCTGTAGAATTGAGTCAGCACATAGCAGCTTGAGAGAGAAAGCTTACTTGAACAGCGCATCTATAGCCTGCGGTTTCTCCTACTATGTCACCTCCGCCTAGTGTACCTCCACCTATAATACATAAGGCACCTACTATCGCCCTTTCTCCTCCCCCACATTTTGATGGTGATATTCAAGAATGCCGGGGATTCCTGAATCAAATTGATTATCATTTTGAGGCCTCACCAGGATCTTTTCCCTCAGATAGAGCTAATGAACCAACTCAAAGGTAAAGCCTTAACTTGAATCAATCCGTTATGGGTGAGTAATTACCTGGAATTCCTTGTAGAATTCAAATTAACATTTGAACCATTAAGCAGAGAGGATGACGCCTCCACTGCCCTAATGCATATCAAACAAGGAAACCAGTCTATCTCAGATTATGCCATAGAATTTCGCACCTTGGCTTCTGATGTAGACTGGTCTAATAGTGGGTTAATCTCTGCATTTAAAAAAGGATTATCCGAAGAAATTCTGGACGAGCTCTACCTAAAAAAATTAAATGAGTTTATCACATTTGTCATGCAACTTGATAATAGATTAAGAACCAGAGGAACTACCAGAAATAAGACCAGACGTATGGATATGTCATTAGCACCTCGTTTTTCCAGACCTATTGTTCCTGACCTCCCTGTACAGTCAAAACCCGAACCTATGCCGTTGGGTGTTTCACTAGACTGCCAGAGGCAGAAAGACAATATAGTAGAAAAGAGGGTCTATACCTATAGTGAGGTAGAAAAGGACATATGAGGAGTGCTTGTCCCATACGTCCGGAAAACTTCCACACCTAAGAACCTTAAGGGGACAGGTCTTAGGTGTGATGGATACATCCTCTGGGAATAAAGAAAATATATTCCTCCTTGATATTACAGTAAAATGTAGCAAGACGAACTTTTCATGCAAAGCCCTGATGGACTTGATGGTGCTGCAGGAATCTTTATTGATGTACATTTTGTAAAAAATAAATGCTATACCTATCAAGGAGAGATTATCACCTCTGGCCATTGAGGCTTTTGATGGGAGACCTCTCTCTCAACCCTTAATTACCCACGAAACCTTGCCCATTAACATTTCCATTGGTGCCTTACACAAGGAAAACATAACATTCCAAGTCATTGCTTTTCCTTCTCGCCCATCATATTAGCCTTTCCTTGGCTTATTAAGCACAATCCTCATATTGACTGTGCAAAAGGGGAAATATTGGAATGGGTCAAGGACTGTACTGAGAGATGTATGTTGCACATTACCAAAAAAGTGGGTATCATTACAGTACCCACTACTACGCCTCAGACCTCTGAAGTTCCGTACAATACTGTGAGGTTAAGGAGGTGTTCAGTAAGACTCAGACCAATATTCTACCTCCCCACAGATCATATGATTGTTCCATAAATCTACTACCCAGCGCTATGCCTCCCAAGGGAGCAGTATATGCTTTATCTCCACAGGAGAGTAGAATAATGGAAGAGTATTTCAAAGACTCACTAAGTAAGGGCCATATACATAAATCATCCACACCTGCTGGTGCAGGGTTCTTTTTCGTATCTAAAAAAGATGGTGAGTTACGTCCATGCATTGACTACAGGGCATTAAACAAAATCACCATTAAAAATGCCTATCCCATTCCCCTCATTTCTGAATTGCTTGACAGACTCCAGGGTACTTAAGTCTTTACTAAACTTGACCTCAGAAGTGCGTATAATTTGGTAAGTATTAAGGAAAATCATGAGTGGAAAACTGCATTTAACACTAGAAGTGGGCATTATGAATACCTTGTGATGCCCTTCGGGTTTTGCAATGTGTGACAAACAACTTTTTTAGGGAGTTTGCCATGAGTTTTTGGAGGGGACTACTTGCCAGTCTCTTGCTCCAAGACAATAGGCCCTGCAAAAAGACATGCTGAAAAGTTTATTTGGGCATATTGGCTTTTAAAACACTTTTTCTGACCCTTTAAATCCATGGAAAAAGGTGCCTCTTCCCCTCCTCCTTTTTCCTGTCCTATTGTTTCTCCAGCAGGGCGTTGTCCCAGGGACACTGCCAGACCAGTTGAAACTGGCTGCTTTGTCCCTCCTCAATCTCCCATCAGCCCTTGCTATTTTCTGAACCCTTCCTTGTACAATAGGGCACTTTTAAAATTGGACATAATGAGCTCTCAGATCCAAGCTATCTGGGGATATGTTGTAAATATAGGTTGAGTTATGTATTTTTATGTGTTTTTTGTAACAGTTTCTGACTTAGAGAAATTTCCTGTACCTGGAGATAAT
Organism: Pelobates fuscus; assembly: GCF_036172605.1. Classification (NCBI taxonomy): domain Eukaryota; kingdom Metazoa; phylum Chordata; class Amphibia; order Anura; family Pelobatidae; genus Pelobates; species Pelobates fuscus. The sequence continues at coordinate 1,029,005 of NC_086326.1, forward strand.
TAAGTTACCACAGCCACTTAAGCCAATTATCTCCAGAATAGAGAAGAAGATAGACCGGCCGCACAGCCTAAATCTGTGGAACTGTTTTGGGCATGAAAGCCATGCTTGCGGTCGGTCAAATGTGACTTCCATAAAACTTTTGAACCCCTGCTCTGATACGGGTGATCTTTGGATATGTTGTTCACCCAGATCAGGGCTATCCAGGGATGTGTTGTTGTTTTGTGGAGTTTCTGGACTTTGGGTAAAACTGGATATTTTCTGCCTGTGGTAATTGAGTTAGTCTATTGTTTTGGGTAATTGTATTACAGGCAGAGGGGAGGGTTTGTGTACATTAGCTGGGAGTGTCTAACTGTACAATACTGTGTTGATTGGCTGTTGTGACTTTATGTCCTGTGCGCCACAAGGTCCACGTGGGTGGTAATCTTGTGGGGAAAACTGTATATAAGAAATACCTTTGTGCTCATTAAACCAGTTCTACTTCACCCTCAATCTAGAGTCATGTAGTGGTGGGACATCGCCACTAAGTGCCATGTCCACTGAGTATTCAGATGTTTGGCTTTATATTTTGTGTCCTCAATATGTACTGTAATAATTTTCCCATGTTAAGTGTAACGGATCGCCTGGCACCCCGACTGGGTACCTCCGTTAAAGGATGCTCCTAGCGTTTCCTGAGGACTCCAAGCACTCTGGCAGACACCACAATCACCAAATCTGAGAAACCTTTAAATTATCCCAAGCATATGAATGCTGTAGACAGTTGAATAGGAACCATACGAATAGGTTTGCACTCCTAGCAGTCAAACTGGAACAGCATACAATAAATCCTCCCCCAATAATGAAACGACACTTCACTTTGAGGGTTAAACAGGAACTGGCACATCCAGCCTGGCTTTTATTACAATTGTACACTTACAGGCCACACCCAGGGGGAGGCATAAAATAACCAATGACATAGATGTTACCTCCCACACATCCCCTCCCCTTAGTGTGACACATAATCCCATTATTCATACAGTTTAAAATATACTTTTTACACAATATTTATAACTTCAAAACCATACATCACATTCACATAAAATTACATATCCACAATCAATCCATTCAGGGGAACAACATATTAAAACATGGCATGGATCAGACCAGGGGTTCAAAAGTTAGTAAAGTATCTTTTAAAACCCCTAGCTTTCCAGCTCAAACCGGTTTTACAGAGCCTTCTCTCCTGGAGAAGTAATCCAATTACCTCCCAGCACAGAGACAGACTCCATTGAGCACATGGGGACACAAAGACAGTAAAACACTTTAAAATACATAAATTCACCTTTTACACATAACACACAGACATTTCACCTATCCCCAGATAGCTGGGAGCTGCGCGCACAAAACTACCGAATACGCGCAGATCCTATTCACACAGTTCACTTGCCATGGAGCCGAAGTCTTTAACTACACGAATGGGCTCCATGGCATAGCTATCTGGGTTAACACATTCACATAAAGTCTGGTCCATAGTCCAAAGGCAAGAGGCGGGCAAGTAGCCCCCTCCAAGGACACGTGGCGAGGTCGGTTTCGCCACACTTCTCCCCTTTACCCCCCAGACTAACAGGGTATCTGACCTCCTGCCGGTCAGTGCCCTGGTTAGTCCAGCAACCCACCCACCAAGCACAAACAGCAGTACCTCCCACCCAAAATAAATGTTTACTCCACCTGGATAAAGTAGCAGCTTGTCCAGGTCCAGGTTCCTCACCACGGCTGTGCGGGGAGCTGGTAGACTGCCTTGGTGGGTTGCTGAGTGGGCAGAGACCAGCGGTACTCTGCCCTGGTGCCAGCGCTACCACTGAAGTAGCCTGATTGGAGCCTGGTTGTGGAAGGGTGAGACCGACCGTTTCCCCTCTGGGTACACAGCTCTGTGGCTGGGGGACAGGACCGACCATCCTGCAAGTGCAGAGACTACGGTCCCATCTGCATCGTTGGGGGGTGTAACATCTCCCCTTGGTGGGTTAGGCTGCCGCTGGAGAGAGGGTGCAACAAGTTCCTCTCTCTGCACTGTAAGCTGCCGCTGGGGAGATGGGGTAACAGGCTCCTCTCCCTGACGCTCTCTCTGCTGGAGGGGAAAACCGACTGCCTCCCCTTCCAATACCTTGGCTTGCTGTTGGGACACAGCACAGACTGTCCCTATCCCCGGTGGTGCAGATGCAGAGACTACGGTCCCATCTACACCTTTGTGGGGCTTAACATCTCCCCTTGGTGGGCTAGGCTGCCGCTGGGAAGCAGGACCGACTGTCCGTACTCCTTGTAGCTTGGGCGCAGAGACCCTGGTTCCATCTGCGACAGTGGGGAACTTAGTGTCTCCCCTTGGTGGGCTAAGCTGCCGCTGGGGAGAGGGGGTAACAAACTCCTCTCCCTTAACCGTAGACTGCCGCTGTGGAGCAAGGACGGCCCCTTCAGCTCCCTGTAACTTGGGCGCAGAGACCACGGTCCCATCTGCGCTGGTGTGGGGCTTACTGTCTCCCCTTGGTGTGCTAAGCTGCCACTGGGGAGAGGGGGTAACAAACTCCTCTCCCTTACACACTTTCAGCCGCTGGGGAGCAGGGCTGACCCTCTGTACTCCCTGTAGGGAGGGCGCAGAGACCACAGTCCCATCTGCGCTGGTGAGGGGCTTACTGTCTCCCCTTGGTGAGCTGGGCTGCCGCTGAGGAGGGGGAACGAGACTCTCCCCTCCCGGTAAAATATTCTGCCGCTGGGGAGGAAGGATGGCACCTTCAGCTCCCTGTAACGCACACTGCCACTGGGGATCTGGGCCGACTGCCCAGCATCCCTGTAGGGCCGGTAGAGAGACTGCAGTCCCACCTCCACCTGCCATCTGTGGGTCTTCCCAGGACCAATCCGTGAGGCCCCTCAACATTTGTGAGTAAGGGCCACCTGGCAACTCTGGCTGCTGCTGGGGATCTGGGCCGGCTGCCCAGCATCCCGGTGGGCCCGGTGGAGAGACCTTGGTCCCATCTCTACCTGCCTGTTGTGGTTCTTCACAGGACCAGTCTATGAGGACCCCCACTTCGGGTTCCTCCCGCCGCCTCAGGGAAAGACGGCTAACCTCCTCGGATGAAGCCTCTTTCTCGGCTGCTGTAACGCTCCTGCTGCTGAGCATACTTCCTCTTTTTCGCCAGCCGGAATTCTCGGCCCAGCCTTGTGTTTCGCTCGGCCATGACCTGGTTCCAGATCACCCGGCGTGTCTCCATGGGTATTTCATCCCCATACTCGGCCACTCGCTGCCTCACCTCGGCCAGCCAATCATCTCCAGAGCCAGAACCTTTCATACTTGTCTGCTCCCAGGGGCGCTGCACGAGTGCTAGCGTTGCCCTCAATTTTTAAATCCAAACAGTGTCTCTGAGCTGCTTTACCTCGCACTAGGATGCCATCTCACCGCTTGCCACCAATGTAACGGATCGCCTGGCACCCCGACTGGGTACCTCCGTTAACGGATGCTCCTAGCGTTTCCTGAGGACTCCAAGCACTCTGGCAGACACCACAATCACCGAATCTGAGAAACCTTTAAATTCTCCCAAGCATATGAATGCTGTAGACAGTTGAATAGGAACCATACAAATAGGTTTGCACTCCTAGCAGTCAAACTGGAACAGCATGCAATAAATCCTCCCCCAATAATGAGACGACACTTCACTTTGAGGGTTAAACAGGAACTCTCGACTGGCACATCCAGCCTGGCTTTTATTACAACTGTACACTTACAGGCCACACCCAGGGGGAGGCATAACATAACCAATGACATAGATGTTACCTCCCACACATCCCCTCCCCTTAGTGTGACACATAATCCCATTATTCATACAGTTTAAAATATACTTTTTACACAATATTTATAACTTCAAAACCATACATCACATTCACATAAAATTACATATCCACAATCAATCCATTCAGGGGAACAACATATTAAAAATGGCATGGATCAGACCAGGGGTTCAAAAGTTAGTAAAGTATCTTTTAAAACCCCTAGCTTTCCAGCTCAGACCGGTTTTACAGAGCCTTCTCTCCTGGAGAAGTAATCCAATTACCTCCCAGCACAGAGACAGACTCCATTGAGCACATGGGGACACAAAGACAGTAAAACACTTTAAAATACATAAATTCACCTTTTACACATATAACACACAGACATTTCACCTATCCACAGATAGCTGGGATCTGAGCGCACAAAACTACAGAATAGCGCGCAGATCCTATTCACACAGTTCACTTGCCATGGAGCCGAAGTCTTTAACTACACGAATGGGCTCCATGGCATAGCTATCTGGGTTAACACATTCACATAAAGTCTGGTCCATAGTCCAAAGGCAAGAGGCGGGCAAGTAGCCCCCTCCAAGGACACATGGCGAGCTCGGTTTCGCCACATTAAGTATGTGTTTCCCTTTGTATTTGGCAATCACTTGCCCTGTCCCCTGTGGCAAACCTAGCCACCTTGTATATATCTTGCTATTACTGCATTGCTATTCCTATCTGTGACAAAACCAGCCACTTAAAGTGTAACCCCCACCCTGAATGTAATATGATTTAGAGTGTATCCCTGTGTAGTGCTTGGTATCTCCTAAGGCAGGAAATGGCTATCTGTAACCCAACTCCCTCCTGCCTGGGACTAAGGGAAATATATTGTGTGGAATGCAGACCCCCCTGCAGAGGTCTGTGCTTAAAGGAAGCTGTAATCATTAAAGAGTGTGACTCAGCCTGGTGAGATGCCAGTGTGTAAACCTCCAAACTGTGTGTCATCCTTTTATTGGAGGGGCAGAAGATTTTAACCCCTGCGTCTGCTGTTTCAGCTTGCAGGGAGAAGAAAATAGGGGGAAAAGTCCTGGTAAGGACAGAGAGTCTCCAGGGCTGAGTGTTGTCTGAACCTGGGAACAGGACACTAGGAACAGGGCCCCGCTACACATGTCTCTTATTGGGGGAAATCTGCTACTAGGGATTGTTATGCTCTTCATACTCCCTTGCTATAATCACAAAGCTCTTCTAAGAGCTTGTTCCTGTTTCACTCTCGGGGGAAAGAGAGGTTCACCCACTGGAACCTGGAGCCTTGTCGTAGGTCCAGGGTGGATAGGAGACGTCAAGACGCCAAGAAGCTGCTGCGGTTCGGTTGTCCCATCCATTCGGGCAAAGAGACACGAAAGTCATATAGCCAGACTTTATTTCTGTGACTTTCATACATCAATCGTGAGATCTGAGCGCAATTCGTATATTTTATGCGCTCAGATCCAAGCTGTCTGGAGATGGGTCGAATGGAATATTTCAGTAATATAACGTGAAAGTTATGTATTTTTATGCTGTTTCGTGTGTTGAATAAAACGTGGGTATTTTCCTGTACCCGGAGATAATTGTGTTATTGTAACCATTGAGACCAATTATCTCCAGGGTAGGGGGGAGTGTTTCATAAAATGCACTCTGTTCTTATTGGTTAGGACATTGCCTTGTCCAGTGTACCATCAAGTCCAGGGGGGTTGTCCTCTGACCTGAAAACTTGTATAAATTACCATGCACGAGTACCCATTAAACCAGTTCGTTTTACCCTCAACTCGCAGCCACGACTTGTGTTGTAGGGAAAGGTGTATACTAGCTTTGCTCATAGCCAGTGGGGAATATCTTCATTTCCAGGAATACTACGGTATGCTGATCAAAGTGGTCCGCTCACTCTCCAAGATCAGGAACCAGGACATCTAAGCGGTCCAACTTCCAGTTAGCCTGGAGGCAACCTTAACAATTGGTGGCAGCAGTGGGATAGTCCTGGAGTTCCTAGGAGAGATACAGAGCGGATGGAGAGCGCTTATGATAAATTGAAGCGCACCACCTTAAAGGATTTACTAGATTTTTGGATTTACACAGAGGTGGGAGCGCAAGCAATCGTCCTAGGAGGGAGCTGATTGCAGATTTGACAGAGCTGGACCAGAGCTTCACCATGGCAGAAACCCTGGTGATGGCTGGCAACGAAAAGCCCAGCAGGGTCTCGCAACAAACACAATGATCATCCCTGCAGAGATGACCGGGAGGCGAAAAATTCCCTATGCGGCTTTCAGACTTTTTCTGGAGAATGAAACGGGGATATTTAGCGAACTTCGAGCGGCAATCTGCGTTGCACCAGATCCCCAGTGAGGATTGGCACACCATACTGTCCGGAAAGCTATCCGGGCGAGCATTGGATGCATTCAGGACATTAACCCCAGAGGAAGTGACCCAGTATGTGCCGGTTAAGGACACTTTTCTGCGGAGATACGCTGCAAGTCCGGACACGTATCGCAGGCAATTTCGAAACACCAAGAAAAAGCCAAACGACACTCACAACGAATGGGCACATAGGATGCAAAGAGCGGCCACCCACTGGATCAACGGATGCCATGCAGTAACTGCTGAAGAGGTACTGCAACTATTTTTACTAGAACATTTTTACAATGGCATGGATCAACAAGGGAAAGAATGGCTTAGAGACTGACGACCCACTACTCTAAACGAGGTGGCAAAGTTAGCCGATGAACATTATGATTCACAATTACACGAATCGTCCAACTCCCGTCCGGTGGCCCGAACGGAAATCAGGGAAAGTTACTGAACGCCAGTCCGAAACTATTTCAGGGCTCCTGTACCAGCGGGGCCCACCCGGTACTCGGGACCACCCAGCAGCAGCATCCCAGACCGTCCCCGGCCCATTTGTCACTGGTGCAAACATCCCGGCCATCTCATGGCGAGCTGTCCGCTCAACAATCACCAGACCCCCTGGAACTATAATCCTTTGTCTGGCCCTTCTCGACCCGCCCGGGCCCTTTGTATTAACCAGGAGACCCCTGTTACAAAAGCTCTACAGACTGTTACAATATTGCTACCTTGTTTCGGTAGTTTAACTTTGTAGCCTAATCCCCGAACCGATTCCCTGTTACCCATTTGTGTATACGAACAACGGACCACCCGGCCCCTGGCATGTGCCGCTACTTAACCCTTGTCACCTTTCAAATACCGAACAGCCGACCACCCTACGAGCGGAGCGTGCCTCTAATTAACCGCCAAGGAAGCTGAGGTCTGCGGTTAACCACAGCCTAATTGACAGTCCCAGGGCATTCCCGTTCGTGCACCATTTCCCGAACTAAAACTACCAAAAGACTCACAAACGAGGACCACCTACATCCTGGCGTGTGGCCTCAATTAGAATGTTGGTTTTGCGGTTAACCGCAGGTTAAGTACCCCTTCCCGGCGGTCTCCGTTCGTTTCCCGAACGGCTGGGACAACCATCATGAGAGTGGGGATTCGTGTAAATCCTTGGCCGCCACTCGTTCCATGAGTTTGGGGTCAAGGTCCCGCTGCCCATTGACCAACCTGAAAACATGGCCGCCATCTCATGTTCGGGACAAAAGACCCGAACAGACTTTATATTGATGAAACTAGCCATACCGTTCGTGAGTTCTGAGCGCTATTAGACTATCTGCTGCGCTCAGATCTGGGCTACATAATGAACGGTAGAATGCGCAAATTGTCTATTAAAATGTTATGTATTTTTATACTGTTTTGTATGTTGCAAGAAAAGGTGGGATTTTGGGCGCTTGTAGATAATTACATTGTCCTAACCGTTGGATTCATTATCTCCAAGCTGGGCGATAACAATTTCAAAAGATACATTGTGTTTCTATTGCTTAACTGCTTTTATTGTACCTGTATCCCATCAAGACCAGAGGGGGCTGTCCCTGGACCTGAGGTTTTGCATAAATAGTGATACCTGTGTGCCATTAAACCCAGTTCTTTTTTGACCCTCAAATCGCAGCCTCGGCTCGTTTTGTGGGGTAAAGGGTATCCTAGCTGTACCATAGCTAGTGGGATTATTCTACATTTACAGGATTCTCGTGGTATATTGACTGGAGCGGCTCTTCTCTCTCTCTACACCAGCTAGCCTGGAGGTTACCGTAACATTTGGTGGCAGCGGCGGGATTGTTCTGGATTTCCTAGGAGAGATACCGAACGGATGGAGAGCGCTTATGACAAATTGAAATGCACTACCTTAAAGGACTTACTCGAAAGCCGAGGTGGGAAAGAAAGAAACCGGCCGAGGAGGGATCTGATCGCAGAACTGATGGAACTGGACCAAAGCTTCACCATGGCAGAAGCCCCGATGACAGCTGTTGACAAAAAGACCAGGATTGTTCGGGAGAGGCTCTCACTGTATGGACCGAACCCCTCTATAGAACTGGTGCAGCAGCTGATGGCAGAAGCAGATGAGAGACCGACGACCTGCTACCCTGGAGGAGGTGGCCAAGTTAGCCAATGAACATTATGACTCATGACTTCACGAACCCTCAAACTACCGAACAGCAGCCCGAGTCGAACATAAGGACAGCTACCGAACATCCCCTCGTACCAACTTCAGAGCTCCAGTGCCCAATGGGCCCATACGGTACTCAGGACCACCCAGTAATAATGCTCCTGACCGTCCTAGTCCAACGTGCTTCCGATGCAAACAACCTGGGCATCTCATGGCAAGCTGTCCTCTCAACACCCACCAGACCTCTCTGAATTATAACCCCTCTTCTGGTCCCTCTCCAGGGCCGGACTGGCCCACCGGGATACCGGGAAATTTCCCGGTGGGCCGCGGCATCTGGGGGCTGCACAGGTATGTGCCACCGGGTGGCTGGTCCGGTGGCACACTCAGAGGGGGCCGGCCGCGTTCCACGCTGGTGCCGCCGGGCCGGGTGGCAGCCTCACCGGTCCGGCGGCACTTCTAATGCTGAGGACGGAGGAGCATGAAGGAGGAGGGAGGAGCATGTCTCTCTACCATGCTCCCTCGCGGTTCCCACAATTCACAGCACAGGAACCGCGAGGGAGCATGGTAGAGAGACATGCTCCTCCCTCCTCCTTCATGCTCCTCCGTCCTCAGCATTAGAAGTGCCGTCACACACAAGGGGGGGGGGATAAAACGGAGATAGGGAAGAAAGAGAGTGGGAGAATAGAGAGAGACAGAGGGGGAGGGGGAGTGCCACAGGGAAAGGAGGGAGAAAGAGACAGAGGGGGGAGAGTGAGACACAAGGGGAGAAAGAGGGGGATAGAGAGATGGTAGAGAGAGACAGGGAAAAGGGGGAAAAAGAGACAGAGGGGAAGAGTGACTGGGAAGGAGAGGGGAGACATGGACACAGAGGAGCAGTGAGGGGGAGAAATATATATATATATATATATGACTGGTGGATCCAGGGGGGGCAACGGGCAATTGCCCTTTCCCCCCCAGATGCTCTCACCTGCTGGCCAATGCAAGGCTGGCACTGTCCAAGCACCATGTGCCTTCACGGACCGGAGGGAGGATCAGAGATCTCCCTCCCTGTTCTGGAGGCACCATGCAGGCAGCCGTCAGGGGAGGGAGGAAGAGAGGACCCGGGAGCTCAGCCTGCAGCTCCTCCGGGTCCTTCTTGCGCGAGTACAGAGCGTTGCCGCGGTTACAATGGCAACGCTCCAGCTCTCGCGAAAGTGAACTCTAGCGCTGGAGCTACGGGCTAGAGTTCACTCTCACCACTGCGACCTCTAGCCACATACCCAGACACAGACCCCCCATACACACATTGCGCCACACACACACACACAGCCACCCAAACACACATTGCCCTACACACTGAACCTTTCACACAAACTGCACCCCTCACACATTGCACCACTGTTCCTATACCCTACTACAGCCCCATATCCCAGCAGACCCCAGGTAAGTTGTCAAACTGTTCTTAAACGGTTTGACTACTTACTCTGGGAGCGGGTCCCGGCACTCCTGGCACCATAACCACTACACAGAGCAGTAGTGGTTATTGTGCATGTATTATTTCTTTAAATAATCTATAAGTGCTCCTCCCGAGATCAGGCTCTGGATCCGCCACTGGTGTGTGTGTTTGTGTGTATATATATATATATATATATATATATATATATATACACACAGAGAAATGTAATTGATATGTACCATATGTAATGAGCAGATATTGGCCCAGTCTTGTTGCTAGGTAGGTGCACACTCCAGCACAATAACATATTTAAAGTGAAGAGCGCACCCACAGGACTTCAAAATAAACAAGATATCGTCATTTTTTACAGTTGTGCCCTACATACATTCACAATTTCAGTCCCATTACCAAGCTTTTCTTAATATGTCAAGGTAGTTGGACTGAAACATTGGTTATATGCAAAGGCACGTCTGCTTAAAATAAATCTGCACTCTTGTTTTTTATTTGAAGCCTATATGTGCTTTTTTTCACGTTGGAGTAATAATTTTTAATCTTGAATTATCTTTTCTAACTCTGTGTTTGCACACTATGCTGGCGCGACCCATTATGGGGCTGGTAAATATTTTTTTTCCAGGGCTGCTTTTAATTCCCAGTCCGGCCCTGTCCCTCTCGTCCTGCCAGAGCACTCTGTGTCAACCAGAAGACCCCCACGGAGGAATATTTGGGACCTCTCCACGAGGCAGACCCAGTATACGCCGCTTCTGATAACTGCCAACACCATAGACAAAAGGTATTGCTCGAAAGTCACCCCACAGAAGAACTAAGGGACACTGGTGCTACTATTACGCTGGTTCAGAGCCACTTGGTGCCGGAGCATAAGCGATCAGGACAGACTGTGGCTGTTAGAGTGGCGGGGGGGATGTATATAAAATTCCTGTTAAGACCCCTCTGGCATAAAGGAGTAAAAGCGCCGTTTAGTTAAACTTCCCCTCTGCCAATAATGCAATCTCCATTCGTATCCTCCAACCGTACGAACTGCAACCAGGGGAATGTACCAGTCTCCCGACCGGGACCCGTATGGATCCCAAAACTCACGAATACGAAATCCACGAACCGCGGCTAACAGCCGATCAAATATAACATCCAATCGGCTTACGGTCCCAATAATCAGTCTCTAGCCGTGTAGTAAATATCCCCTCCAATAACGAGACCAAGCTCCGCATTGAGGCTAAAACAAGAACTGGCTTTACTGTGGGCTACTCGCCCGTATTTATGCAGGTGTCCCACTTGGTGGACACTCCCCTAGGGGACCAAATGGGAGACTGTAATGGCAGACAGACATATGGCACTTTCAGACATACAGGCACAAAATATTCCCACAATGCATCACAATGCTTCTCTCCCGGGTGGTTGTCCGTTCGGTAGTTTTAATCGGTTCTTTCAGGCAATAAATGAACAGGAGTATACGGACAGGCAAATAGACGAAAAAGGGCAAACAGACAAACAAGCAATCTTAGGCTATATAGATGGGTCTGTCACACGGCTCCCTCCTTGTGGGACACTCCGGCAGACCCGGCTTGACCCTGTGGCGGGTCAACTTGGTAATGACCGGACTAGGAGGTGGTAGGGATGTCTGTTTGTCGGGACAATCCATCTGCATTCCCGTTCTGCTTACCGTGTCGGTAGCTGATGGTGAAGTTGTAAGGTTGTAAAGCTAAACTCCACCGTAGCAGTCTACCATTGTCTCCTGAGACCCGGTTAAGCCAGACTAGGGGATTGTGGTCCGTGACAAGGGAAAATTCCTGTCCGTACAAATAGGGCTCAACTTTTTCAGTGCCCAGACCAGGGCCAAACATTCTTTTTCCACTGCCGCATAACTCACTTCCTGGGGTAGTAACTTTCGGCTGAGGTATGCGACAGGGTGCTCTCCTCCATCTTCCCCGAATTGGCTTAGCACAGCCCCCAGTCCATACATGGAAGCATCTGTATGGACGAGAAAGCGTTTGTTAGGAACTGGGGCAGCCAAGATAGGGGCATTCACAAGAGCCTGCTTCAGTGCCTGAAATGCGGCTTCACAAGCTGGAGACCACAGGACCTGCTTAGGGTGGTTCTTCTTAGTCAGGTCAGTCAGGGGCTTGGCAATAGTGCTGTAGTCGGGGACAAAACGTCTGTAATACTCTGCCGTCCCCAAGAAGGGTCGTAGTGATAGGTGTGGGCCATTTAGCCACTGCCTCTACCTTAGCTGTCTTCGGTCTCTGGCTCCCACACCCCACTCTGTGACCCAGGTACTGCACCTCAGTCTATCCCTGGCACTTCTCTGGCTTCAATGTCAGGCCAGCGGCCCGAATCTTATCCAGCACCACCCCTACGTGAACCAGGTGTTCTTCCCAGGACCCACTGTAGATCGCAATGTCATCCAGGTATGCACAGGCAAATTCCTGGAAGTCATCAAGGAGCCTATCCACCATCCGCTGGAAGGTAGCCGGGGCATTCTTCATCCGAAATGGCATGACCTTAAACTGGTACAGGCCAAATGGGGTGACGAATGCCGACTTAGGGACAGCATCCTCGGCCAGGGGGATCTGCCAGTAGCCCTTACACAGATAGGTCAGATAGCGCCCCCTGGCAATACGATCTAATAATTTGTCTACCCGGGGTATCGGGTAGGCGTCAGTGGTGGTCCGCTCGTTGAGTCGCCTGTAGTCCACACAGAACCGGGTGGTCCCGTCTTTCTTGGGTACCAGAACTACAGGCAAAGCCCAAGGGCTATCGGAGTGTTCGATGACCCCAAGCTGGGTCATCTCCTGTATCTCCTTCCGCATTCCTTCTCGGACTGCTTCAGGGATACGATAGGGGGGCTGTCGCAGGGGGGTCTGTCCAGGGGTCTCTACCTTATGTACAGCTATTTACCCCTTATGTACAGCTAGGGTAGTATAACCTGGCTCCTGGGAGAATGTCGCCTGCTTCTCCCACAGCAGCTGCTTCGCCTGTAACTTTTCTGTAGGGTTTAACCTGTCCCCTAGCTGTACAAGGTTAGTAAGGTCAGTCTGGGGGCCCCTTTCTAGCAAATCGGAAAGGGGTAGATTCTCAGGGTCATCTGTAGCAGGAGCACACACTGCAGCAACATCCTTGGGTCTCTCCTGAAACTCTTTCAGCATGTTCACATGAAAGGATCGCTGAATCCTTTCATCTGCACAGCTGGTTATAAGGTAAGTAGTATCACAGATCTGAGCTAATACTTTGTACGGGCCCTGCTAAGATGCTTGCATCTTGTTTGCCTTCACAGGTTTGAGCACCAATACTTTCTGCCCAACCTGGAAGACCCGCTGTCGGGCACCCCGATCGTACCACCTCTTCTGCCTCCCCTGAGCCGCCTGGAGATTCTCTCTTACCATCAGAGACAGTTTCTCCATGCGGTTCCGGAGTTCCAGGACATACGGTACCGCAGTACCTCCCAGTGGCCTCTAATGAGATCCAGGGGTCCGCGGACCCTTCTCCCATAAAGCAGCTCAAAGGGGGAGAACCCAGTAGATTCCTGGGGCACCTCTCTGTAGGAAAATAACAGATGAGGCAGGAACCTCTCCCAGTCTCTGCAAGTATCTGTAAAGGTCCTCAGCATTTGCTTGAGGGTGCCGTTAAAGCGCTCGCAGAGACCGTTAGTCTGTGGATGATAGGGTGAGCTAAGCAGCGGTTTAATGCCGCACACCTTCCACAGCTGCTGGGTGAGCACAGCGGTAAATTGGGTTCCCTGGTCGGAGAGGATCTCCTGAGGGAACCCAACCATAGTAAAAATCCTAACCAGGGTATCAGCAACCATCTCTGCCTCTATGTTAGACAGCGCTACTGCCTCTGGATAGCGAGTGGCATAGTCCACCACAGTGAGAATATATTTCTTACCGGATGGACTAGCCCTGGCCAGTGGACCCACTATGTCAACGGCTATGCGAGAAAAAGGTTCCCCTATAATAGGCATCGACAATAGCTTAGCCTTAGGGTGGTCCCCCCCCGCTTTCCTACCCGTTGACATGTGTCACACGTACTACAGTATACCCGCACAGCCTGATTAAATTTGGGCTAGAAGAAATTCTGAGTGGTCCTATAGGCTGTGCGGTGAGACCCTAGATGTCCAGCTAAGGGAACATCATGCCTTTTGGAGCAGAGTCATAGTGGCTCCGGTGTCTCTTAATCCGCTCACCACTTTGCCATTCAGTTTAACAGTCTGTCAGTGTTGCTGACGGTTGTCTTGATGAGCTGCTTGTACAGGGTCGGCCTTGTGACAAATCCATCTGTATAGACTTATATTGCTGGTTCGTCTGTTTGCCTTGATTTCGTGGATTTCCTGTCCGTATGCCCCTGTTCGTGTGTTTCCCCTAGGGCATAAATACCGGGCAGGTAGCCCCCATTAAACACATTCCTGTTTGACCTTCAAGACGGAGCTTGGTCTCGTTTGTGGAGGGATTTACTATTGGGACAGCGTTATCGTTTATTTCTAGCTGTGAAAGGATTTCGGATGGATTGCTGATCGGGAGTTGCCGTGTTCGTATGCTCCGTTCGGGAGTTTGACGATCGGCTGGACTAAAACTGCATTTCTGGAGAAAGGGTATTATCTACTAAGCGGCGGCTTCACTCCCCTGGCGGTGAGTGTCGTAACAATTGGTGGCAAGCGACGGGATAAATCCCACCGCCCTGAAGGCCAGCTACACACCCCAGATTGGAAATGCAGTATGAAGAATTAAGGCGTGATACCCTTAAAGATATTTTGGAACGCAGGGGACGATCAGCAAGTAATCTCAAGAAAAGGGAGATTATTACTATATTGTTGGAGATGGATGTGTTGTAGAATTATTGGGCCTCATATAAAAATTGTCTTTAGGCCTCATAAAAATTGTCTTAAAGAATGCTGTGTCAGGAGGAAGTGTGCGTCAGTGGAACAATGAGTTTCTGTTTAATGAAACATTGTTCCAACTGAGCTACATTTTGGTCCTAATAAAATATGTGTCAGCTGAATCATAAAATGTATGAGGGGGGGGGTTAATCCTGGGGGACGGAAGGAGCCTGATCACCTCTGAAATACATGGTAGAGATTGCTGCAGCACCTAGCCTGTATGTTCCTGCCCCCTGTGATTTACCTGTCCCAGTGTCTGAGACTGCTTCCGAGGGGACATCAAAGTCAGGTAATTACTTGCCCAGAGACCTTGTATTTTTAATTTGATACTTACTTTACCTGCAACTGTTGGCTATCTGTTACCTGGGTGTGTTTGAATTGGTTTGTCTTTAGCCTAGTACCCGGGTTGAGTGATTGCCTGTTTACCCCTTTTAGGAGCCACGTGGCTGTGGCTGTAAGGAAAAAGAGGAGGGGGGATCTGTGGAGGTCGGTGTAGACTCACTGCTTCCTGGGGGTTCCCCATAGTGTCGCTTTGACAGCTTAGCTAGCCTCATTGGACACTTCTTTACTCTGCTTACAGAGAGGTGGTACACTTCAGCCTCGAGCACTGAGGCTGGTAGTAATTCCAGTTTTTTCTTTTTGTGGCATGTGGATTCGGGCAGGCATTGCTGTCTCCATCACCACGTGGTAGTGATACTTGCGGGTGGGTCTGCAGGGGCACTACGGGAGTGAGGGAAGAGGTGGTTACGAACCACTGTAACTAAGGAGGCGTACGGGACTCGGGCCGGTGTTTGCTGTTTTCCGTCGCCGCCAGGTAGTGCGGCTAAACTGCAGTCATTCCCCGAGCGGGGACACTACGAGGTTGAGGGAGGTGGCTTCTGCCACACGAGTAAAGGAAAGGGATTACTGTTTAAACTGTGATGCATGCACTGTATTTTATTTGAAATGTTGTCTTAATTGTCTGTCACACTGATTCCTGTGCTTACTCTTATCTTACTCTCTGTATTATTTACTCTTTCCCCTCCTATTTTCTCTTTGTTGAGAGAAGTGATTGGTCACACACTTCTCGCCACGCTCCAATCCGCGGCTACCTCGGGTAGGCGGAATTAGTGACTAGTCTACATTTTGGGAAGACGTACGTAGGAACCCACTCTTACGTAGCAGTCGAGCACTGTAGACCTTCTTTTCTCTCTTTGTCTATATCTGGGACGCCTTATATAGGGAGGATGGGTCAGAAGTTAGATAAACCCAGTAAGGGTTGGTTAGCATGTGATCTGGTTGAAGATAGAGAAGGTGAAGAGATGGTTAAGAAAGTGAGTAAGATTGCCAAAGTATGTGGAATTACCGTACCTCCGTGTGGCAGATTGCAGCCAGAGAGCTGGCGTAAGTTACTGACAGAAAAGAAAGGGAAGCTGTTGGACCATGATTTGGTCCGTACAGCAGAAGCTTGGTACCGAGTAGCAAAAGCTATTCAGCAAGAAGGATGGATTGAGGAAGAGGTTGATCACAAAGGTTTAAGATTGTATGTTTATTATAATAATTGTGTTACTGGGAAGTTCTCCCAGCCAGCGCCCTATTATGGCCCCAGGAGGTGACCACTCCCATCATCCTGTCAGTAATGACCGAAATGTAGCTGACCACGGTCACCATCCCTGGTCCCCACCCTACCCCAATCTTAAATGCTGTGGGGTTTTTGCATTGCTTGTTGGCGGATTTAGGAGCCGGTACCACCCTGATAGAGGGTTGGGGTTTTGTATTGTGTTTCACTATGATTATTACTGTGTTATGTATTGACCTGACTGGATCAGGGATTATTTCAATTATTGCTATAGTATGGGTACCCTAGGTGTGGTGTATTGTCTAAATGTTGTGTTTTTGTGTCTCTTTGCTCGCAATAATTGTAACGTAACTGTCCGGCACTGGCACTGACATGGTTAACCTTCATGCCTGCAGTTTCTCTCGTTTCTGTCCCTCTCCCCCCCTCCCTCTCTTGCTGTGACGTACAGGTTTGGGGGGGAGGAGGGACATGCGGGTCTGTGTTCAGTGAAGTTGTTCAGAGCTACAGATAAGAGTTAGAAATGGGATTTTTGCTAGAAAACATTCTAATTGTGTATTTTGTTATTTACATAGAAGTTGATAGGATGGTTAAGGAGTGATGTGTCGTATAAGAGGTTTCTAGGGTTTGTATATTGTTATTGTTGTTGCCATTTATATGACGCCAACAGATTCCGTAGCGCTTTATATATATTGTGTTTTGTGATAAGGCAGAGAGTGGGAGTTTAGCTCCATGTGGATTAATGGCTTTTGGATGATAAGGTAAATTGATTGAATTCCGTGAGTTTATTTTGCATCATGTTATTTTAAAGTACATGTTTCTAGAGACAGCTTTACGGGCTGTTAAATGCATAATGTTCTCAACTGTCTTATTTAACCTGCCAGGTTTGTTTATAGTTTAGTATTTCATTTTGCAGAACAGAATGTTGCTTCTCTGATTTATTTTATTAGCTATAATATAGTGTAATGTTGAAACACCCTAAAAGAAAATGGCTCCTAGTACAAAAGGAGGTTGGCCCTGCCAGCCCGTGACCTCCACCTAATTACCATTATCTACAGTCACGTACACTCCTAAGGTGACGTCACTTCTGCCCTTACCATGACCTCACCTCTGGTCTCTTCCTTTCCCACACATATCATGGTCGTCACTTCCACCCTTCCTTCCCCGCCCCTGTCATGGCTGCCTCCATCATGAAGCCTACCCCTATCATGCTCATCCTGTCTTAAGATATAGCTATTTATAAAGTGGTAATATAGTTAAAGGATTGGTCTAAAAATGTTTTGATCTAATTGAAAAGGAACCAGAAAACATTATAAGCCTAACTATTTACAAATGGAATAAGGATTTAGATACTAGCATAAACTATGAAGAATGGAAAGGTGGGAGTGTGCTCCAATCTGTCTTTATTGGAAAATGATAGCCTCCAAGATTCAAAAACTGATTAACATAAATTTTGATGTAAGCCCAGATATTTTATTATTGCATATACATATAAGTTGAGATTTTGGACATTATAATGTATTGATTCCAGATCTGTTACTAGCAGCAAGTGCATTAACAGCCAGAAACTGGAAACCAAAAAAGGTAAATTAATGTATAGCTATTTATAAAGCTTAACAAAAATCTCCATTATCCTTTTCATTTATCTCGCAGAAAAACAATGTTATTTGTCCATTTTGTATGTTTTAATACATTATCAGTGAAGAGTAGTGTTGTCGCGAACCCGGAATTTTCGGTTCGCGAACGGCGAACGCGAACTTCCGCAAATGTTCGCGAACCGGCGAACCGCGCGAACCGCGCGAACCGCCATTGACTTTAATGGGCAGGCGAATTTTAAAAACAACAGGGACTCTTTCTGGCCACAAAGGTGATGGAAAAGTTGTTTCAAGGGGACTAACACCTGGACTGTGGCATGCCAGAGGGGGATCCATGGCAAAACTCCCATGGAAAATTGCACAGTTGATGCAGAGTCTGCTTTTAATCCATAAAGGGCAGAAATCACCTAACATTGACACCTGTCCTCAAAGCCCAGCCCTGATACACACTGACACAGAGCAGAATAGAGACTGTTCCCCCTACATAGGGTCACTTGGCAGATATGGATTGACACCTGTCCTCAAAACCCCTGATACACACTGACACAGAGCAGAATAGGGACTGTTCCCCCTACATAGGGTCACTTGGCAGATATGGATTGACACCTATCCTAATGATCCCTGATACACACTGACACAGAGCAGAATAGAGACTGTTCCCCCTACATAGGGTCACTTGGCAGATATGGATTGACACCTGTCCTCAAAACCCCTGATACACACTGACACAGAGCAGAATAGGGACTGTTCCCCCTACATAGGGTCAATTGGCAGATATGGATTGACACCTATCCTAATGATCCCTGATACACAGTGACACAGAGCAGAATAGGGACTGTTCCTCCTACATAGGGTCACTTGGCAGATATGGATTGACACCTATCCTAATGATCCCTGATACACAGTGACACAGAGCAGAATAGGGACTGTTCCTCCTACATAGGGTCACTTGGCAGATATGGATTGACACCTATCCTAATGATCCCTGATACACACTGACACAGAGCAGAATAGAGACTGTTCCCCCTACATAGGGTCACTTGGCAGATATGGATTGACAAATCCCTGACAAACAGCTACCACATGCAAGGAAGGCAGCAGGGGCGCAAATGACCCACTCCCGACGCGGGAAGGTAGTGACGACAAATAACAATACAGGACACTTTAGAGGCCCTGTAATTGTAATCAGTCCACTTGAAATCATTTAACTTTGATCAATTGGAGGGAAGTCTGGTGCAGAGCCACTGACCCATGCGCAGGGCCAGCCTTAGGCCTTTGGGCGCCCTGTGCAAGAAATCTTCACCCTGTCACACCCATGTGCAAGAAATCTTCACCCTGTCACACACACACACAGGCAGACAGCCATACACACGCACACACACAACTGCGACTGACTAGGTTTGTCACCTCCTCAAAAGGACGCATGAGCCTACAGGCATTGCGCATGAGCGTCCAGTAACGTGGCAAAAAAATTCCCAGCTCCCCAGAGGCTGTCCTAGCACCCCGGTCATACAAATATTCATTATCATTAACAGCTTTTTCTTGTTGGAGCAGGCGGTCGAACATTAGGAGTGTTGAATTCCAACGTGTAGGGCTGTCGCAAATCAAGCGCCTCACTGGCATGTTGTTTCGCCGCTGGATATCGGCAAAGTGAGCCATGGCCGTGTAGGAACGCCTGAAATGGCCACACACCTTCCTGGCCTGCTTCAGGACGTCCTGTAAGCCTGTGTACTTATGCACAAAGCGTTGTATGATCAGATTACACACATGTGCCATGCACGGCACATGTGTCAACTTGCCCAACTTCAATGCCGCTATCAAATTTTTTCCGTTGTCACACACCACTTTGCTGATATCCAGTTGCTGCGGAGTTAGCCACTTTTCCACCTGTGCGTTCAGGGCGGACAGGAGTGCTTGTCCGGTGTGACTCTCTGCTTTCAAGCAAGTCAAACCCAAGACGGCGTGACACTGCCGTATCCGGGATGTGGAATAGTACCTGGGGAGCTGGGGGGGTGCCGTTGATGTGGAGCAAGAAGCAGCGGCACAAGAGGACTCAGCCGAGGAGGTTATGGAAGAGGATGGAGTAGGAGGAGTAGAGGAGGTGGCAGCAGGACTGCCTGCAATTCGTGGCGGTGTCACCAACTCCTCTGCAATGCCACGCATTCCTTGCTTGTCAGCCGTCAGCAGGTTTACCCAATGCGCAGTGTAGGTGATATACCTGCCCTGACCATGCTTTGCAGACCAGGTATCAGTGGTCAGATGGACCCTTGCCCCAACACTGTGGGCCAGACATGCCATGACTTCCTTTTGCACAATCGAGTACAAGTTGGGGATTGCCTTTTGTGAAAAGAAATTCCGGCCGGGTACCTTCCACTGCGGTGTCCCAATAGCTACAAATTTTTTGAACGCCTCAGACTCAACCAGATTGTATGGTAAAAGCTGGCGGGCTAATAGTTCGGACAAGCCAGCTGTCAGACGCTGGGCAAGGGGGTGACTTGGTGACATTGGCTTCTTACGCTCAAACATGTCCTTGACAGAAACACATGACTGTGGGCAGATGAGCGGGAACTGCTCAAGGCGGGAGACGGAGTGGCGGATGGTTGAGAGGGGGCAAGAAGGAAAGCAGTGGTTGACGTGGCTGAAGATGCTGGACCAGGAGGAGGATGGCGGCTTAGAGTAGGCGTGCTGCTTGTACTCATGTGTTGATCCCATAGGCGTTTGTGATGTGAGATCATGTGCCTACGCAAAGCAGTTGTACCTAGGTGGGTGTTGGACCTCCCACGACTCAGTTTCCTTTGGCACAGGTTGCAAATGGCATCGCTGTTGTCAGAGGCAGACACACAAAAAAAATGCCACACTGCTGAGCTCTGCAATGACGGCATTCTGGTGGTGGACACAGCATGCGTTGATTGGCGTGCTGTCGGGCTGACCCCGGGTGCCGATGCATGCTGTCTGACTGTGCCACTAGCTCCTTGTGACGACCCCCCCCTGCTTCCAACTGGTCTCCTCCTCCTCCTCTCTGTCTCCCCATCTGAACTTTCGCCCTGTTCTTCTTCTCTTCTAGCGGGCACCCACGTGACATCCATGGACGCATCGTCATCATCAACCGCTTCGTTTGTATCTGACAACTCAGAAAAGGAAGCAGCAGCGGGTACAACATCATCATCATCACACCGTACCTCCATGTGTTTAATGCTGCCTGCCTGAGACATATCCCTGTTATCTACATCCTCTAGCAATAATGGTTGCGCATCACTCATTTCTTCAAACGGGTGTGTGAATAACTCCTCTGACATACCAAGTAAAGCGGCTGTGGTGCTAGTTTTGGTGGTGGCGGCAGGCGGGTGAGTGCTATCTTGAGAGGTGCCTGAAGCTAAGCTGGAGGAGGATGGTGCGTCAAGGTTCCGAGCGGAGGCTGTACAAGATTGGGTGTCCTGTGTTAGCCAGTCAACTAAGTCCTCAGAACTTTTCAAGTTCAGGGTACGTGGCTTCTGAAAACTGGGCATTATTCTAGGGCAAAAGGGAATCACAGCACCACGACCACGACGGCCCCTGCGGGGTGGCCTGCCTCTGCCTGTCATTTTTTGGGGGATTAGTGGTACTATGCGTGCAAGCTACTGTGAGACCAGATATGATTGGCAATGTGCACTGGAACAGTTCTGCAGAGCACACGCTGAAGGAAGGACTGACAGAGCCGCTTGAAGACAAGTAACTGCTATTCAATCTATAACAGTGAAAAACAAATTTTGGTTGTAAAAGCACGCTATAGAGACACAAGATATGAGTGGCAACTGTCAAAGCATGCTGGCACAGGTCTGCAGAGCACACGCTGAAGTAGGCCTGAAACACAGACGCTTGCAGACAACTAACTGCTCTTCTATTACAGTGAAAAAAAAATATTTCTTTTAAATCGAAAGCTTAACCAATTGTTAAAACAGATATGAGTGGTGGCACTGGGCAAATAGGCACAGTATCCAATGTGAACCTCACACAGAAGCTGGCAGGCAGGCAACTGCTCTTCTATTACAGTGGAAACAAAATTTTGGTTGTAAAAGCACGCTATAGAGACACCAGATATGATTGGCAACTGTCAAAGCACGCTGGCACAGGTCTGCAGAGCACACGCTGAAGTAGGCCTGAAACACAGACGCTTGCAGACAACTAACTGCTCTTCTATTACAGTGAAAAAAAATATTTATTTTAAATGTAAAGCTTAACCTATTGTTAAAACAGATATGAGTGGTGGCACTGGGCAAATAGGCAAGGCATCCAATGTGAACCTCACACAGAAGCTGGCAGGCAGGCAACTGCTCTTCTATTACAGTGAAAAAAAAATATTTATTTTAAATGTAAAGCTTAACCTATTGTTAAAACAGATATGAGTGGTGGCACTGGGCAAATAGGCACAGTATCCAATGTGAACCTCACACAGAAGTTGGCAGGCAGGCAACTGCTCTTCTATTACAGTGGAAACAACATTTTGGTTGTAAAAGCACGCTATAGAGACACCAGATATGAGTGCCAACTGTCAAAGCACGCTGGCACAGGTCTGCAGAGCACACGCTGAAGTAGGCCTGAAACACAGACGCTTGCAGACAACTAACTACTCTTCTATTACAGTGAAAAAAAATTATTTCTTTTAAATCGAAAGCTTAACCAATTGTTAAAACAGATATGAGTGGTGGCACTGGGCAAATAGGCACAGTATCCAATGTGAACCTCACACAGAAGCTGGCAGGCAGGCAACTGCTCTTCTATTACAGTGGAAACAAAATTTTGGTTGTAAAAGCACGCTAAAGAGACACCAGATATGATTGGCAACTGTCAAAGCACGCTGGCACAGGTCTGCAGAGCACACGCTGAAGTAGGCCTGAAACACAGACGCTTGCAGACAACTAACTGCTCTTCTATTACAGTGAAAAAAAAATATTTCTTTTAAATCTAAAGCTTAACCAATTGTTAAAACAGATATGAGTGGTGGCACTGGGCAAATAGGCACAGTATCCAATGTGAACCTCACACAGAAGCTGGCAGGCAGGCAACTGCTCTTCTATTACAGTGGAAACAAAATTTTGGTTGTAAAAGCACGCTAAAGAGACACCAGATATGATTGGCAACTGTCAAAGCACGCTGGCACAGGTCTGCAGAGCACACGCTGAAGTAGGCCTGAAACACAGACGCTTGCAGACAACTAACTACTCTTCTATTACAGTGAAAAAAAATTATTTCTTTTAAATCGAAAGCTTAACCAATTGTTAAAACAGATATGAGTGGTGGCACTGGGCAAATAGGCACAGTATCCAATGTGAACCTCACACAGAAGCTGGCAGGCAGGCAACTGCTCTTCTATTACAGTGGAAACAAAATTTTGGTTGTAAAAGCACGCTAAAGAGACACCAGATATGATTGGCAACTGTCAAAGCACGCTGGCACAGGTCTGCAGAGCACACGCTGAAGTAGGCCTGAAACACAGACGCTTGCAGACAACTAACTGCTCTTCTATTACAGTGAAAAAAAAATATTTATTTTAAATGTAAAGCTTAACCTATTGTTAAAACAGATATGAGTGGTGGCACTGGGCAAATAGGCACAGTATCCAATGTGAACCTCACACAGAAGCTGGCAGGCAGGCAACTGCTCTTCTATTACAGTGAAAAAAAAATATTTATTTTAAATGTAAAGCTTAACCTATTGTTAAAACAGATATGAGTGGTGGCACTGGGCAAATAGGCACAGTATCCAATGTGAACCTCACACAGAAGCTGGCAGGCAGGCAACTGCTCTTCTATTACAGTGAAAAAAAAATATTTATTTTAAATGTAAAGATTAACCTATTGTTAAAACAGATATGAGTGGTGGCACTGGGCAAATAGGCACAGTATCCAATGTGAACCTCACACAGAAGCTGGCAGGCAGGCACCTGCAATTACATTACACAGGAAAAAAAAAAAAAGCAGCCTGATGTTATAGCCCTAAAAAGGGCTTTTTGGGGTGCTGTCCTTACAGCAGAGATCAGATGAGTCCTTCAGGATTGTAGTGGACACTGAATACCCTAGCCTAGCTATCAATTTCCCTATGTAATCAGCAGCAGCTAAACTTTCCCTCCTCTCACTAAGCATGCATCTTCCGAATGAATCGAAAATGGATGCTGGGAGGGAGGTTGGAGGGTGTGGAAGGGAGGGAGTGCTGCTGATTGGCTGTAATGTGTCTGCTGACCGAGAGGCACAGGGTCAAAGTTTGCCCAATGATGACGAATAGGGGGCGGATCGAACTGCGCATGTGTCCACCCGCCGTGGCGAACGCGAACACGCTAATTTCGCCGGGAACTGTTCGCCGGCGGACAGTTCGGTACATCACTAGTGAAGAGTAAAATACGTTTTATCCCCTTTGCGAGACATAAAATTGCGATAATGTATATTAGTGATGTATGTAAGAATTATATTTTGAGATATGTCATAAAAAAAAAAAAAAAAGGAGAGAGTCAGGGATAGCGTCTGTCTCCACAGGCAAAAGTCTGTTGTGGGAGATGTAGTGGGTTAGCCACTGCGGGATACCCACGGAGTGAAGCGTTCGAGGCCTGTTCAGACAGATGTGCTTGTTAGCCTTTTATTATTTTTCTATAGGGAAAGCATAGGGTCAGTTAATAGTTGCTGGAACTGGGCTATTTACGGCCTCCATAGCGGAAGAGAATCCTACCTGCCTCCTCATTTCTACCTGATCTTGAATGCTGATGGATCCTTATTTCCCCCCCCCCCATCAGTCCTATAGATCTCCTCACCCTCATCCTCTCCTTTACCACCCTCCCCCTCCAATCCATTTCTCCCGTTCGCTCTTCCTCCCTTCCGCCCATCCACTGTGGTGGAATCTCGGTAAAAATAAATTTAGTAGGCCGAGATTACCACGTGGCATGTGTACGTGCATATGCTGACGTATCAGTCGGTTGGTTGCACGTGGCAAAGATACGATCAGTAGTGTACGGAGCATGTGCAAGAATACCGGATGTAGTATTCCCCTCCTCCATTGTGCTGGACAAGCCATGCGGTCAAGCAGGAAGTTAGTTCTTGTTCGTTTTGATTGGTTATGAGAATGTGCGGGTGGAGCTTAATATGGGAGGAGTTATGTGCCTATATAAGGAGCCTGCACTATTGTCCGGGGCTCAGAACTTGTTGTATTTTGGTGACATTAGTCCCTCTGAGTCCCGATCGGTGAACCGAATAAAGAATCTCTTCCTTCCTGAAGAAACCTGTGTCCATCTCTCTGTGTAATTGATGGGCTATTTTGGGTATCTGCTAGTATACCTATAAAGAAGGACAAAACATAGTGCAAATATTGCTACAAAACTAATTTAAAACTTTCGGTGATTAATATGCACTCACATATTCCAGGCAAATTAAGCGTATTTTTCTTCACGGGTGTCCGTGTGTTTGTTATCTGTCCATCTCTCTGTGCTTGGCTTCCGTCAGTTTCTCCGGTATCATTTGGTGCATAGGCCAGGAAGCTCATCGTTCAACGGTAGCTGAGAAGCAGAGGCGTGAGACGGTCTATCTTTGCCCACGTTCTCTACGGCTGCACCCCTGAACTTCTGCGTGGACCTCCCTTCGTCTCGGCGCCACTGGTCTGTTGTCCAGGAGATCATCGGCCTCTACGTAGTAAGTGCTGGGGTGTCCCCGTCGATGAGTGTGAACTCAGGTTCAGGAACGAGGAGGTAAGACGACCGCTGTTTTAGACGGCGGACCCACTAGGGGTATACCGATTGTGCGGTAGGCCCATAAGGGGTTATTTGTGTACGGAATCTGCCCCCTCTGTCGGAGGGAAGGAGCGAAGGCGCACCGCTCAATTGAACGCTCTTTAGTAAGACCGTTTAATTTGGTTTGGAGTCAGGCGGGGTTCTGTGTAAATAGCCCTAGCCGGACACCGGTGTCTTGTCTAGACTAGCGTTCTAGGGTGTACATTTTGTTTGCTAGGTCGGAGGGACCGGGAGACCAAGCGGCGTCTGTGTAAATTCGGTCCGCTAGCTCTCAACCTATCTTGGCTAAGTGGGAAGGCGTGTAAATTTGGAACCCACTAGACTATTGATAGAGTAGATAGACTAAGAGGGTTCTGTTGTAAATTCCGCCCTCTAGTTCGCTATATGTGGTGCTTGGGCAGTGTGGCTAACCAAAACGGATGTAGATAGTTTTAGGTAGTCCATCAAGGTACTGGCCAATAGATTAGTTGGGATTGTATATCTTGCTAGATAGCGTGAGCTCTGCCGTCTAGCGAGAGTGTTAATAGTGTGTAGCTGTATTATAGTGCACGGTACCATAACCCTGTATATTTACTGACACTGTATATGAATACTAATAATTGCTGTCTATTGCATGTCTAACACCATAACCACTATTAATTGTACTGTGACCTTAAATTGTACTTGACCTATGCTAACCATACTGTAACTGCTGTTTGTAAAGACGATGTTACTGGGGTATGTTATAGACGGGTAATTCATATATAGGAATTATAGCGTGGGTAACGGTATAGTTTCGCCAAAAAACATAGTATCAGTTACTTAGTGACTGGTGTAACAGCTGTGTGTGTACGGGAATTCCCTGAGTGTTTTATTGTGTACGCTTCACTTAGTAACTGTACCACGTGGTGCTGTTGCCGAGGGAACGGGTGTTACCGTTGAATAGAGAACGTGTGTAGTATTCGTTGGAAACGACGCTCCATTGCTAAGTATGGGCGCGTCGGACTCGACGATTTTGGATCCCTTAGGATGCATGTTAAAGAATTTTAAAAAGGGATTTACAAAATGTGATTTTGGGGTTAAAATGTCTCCTGCACGTTTGATCACTTTGTGTAATAGGGAATAGCCTACTTTGGTTTCCTCATGGCCGCCACGTGGCAGTTTAGATCCAAATCTGGTACAGCGTGTACACGTGGCTGTATCAGGTAGGCCTGAACTTTACGGACAGTTTCCATACATTGATTGTTGGAGGCAGGCCGTAAACGACTCGCCAAGATGGATCCGATTATGCCACGAGGAGCAATGTCGCCTCATGGTGGCCAGGACTCGTTTGTCCACTAGGGCCATGGTTACGCCCATTTTGGACACGCCCCCTGAGTCCGAGATCCCTATGCCTCCCCCTTATTTCTCCTCAAGGGGAAGTGATACAGGAAGTTCTACACCCCTTTCCCCGTTGTCCCCATCTGCTTCCTCCTCTAGCTCAGAGTCCATCCCCCTCATTACTAAACCTCCCCTTCCGGTACCAACCCCCGTTAAAACCACATATCCTGATTTGGCGCCATATCAAGCTTCCGGTCAGGCTTCCTCTAGCCCGGCTCGGAATATTTTATTCACCGACCTTCCCCACAATAAAGCTTCTACATCCCCATGCCTCACTACCCCTCGACTGGAACCCTTAACCGACGCCCCTCAACGAAGCCCTGTACTAACCCGACAACTGACAGGTACCCAAAGGCCTAAACATTATCAAATGCCACTTTGTTTGGCTCCCGGGTCAGCATACCTTAATGATGAAGGTCAAATGGTGTATGCTGACTCAGTCTTCGTATATGTCCCATTCACAACTACCGATCTCTTAAATTGGAAAACCCATAATTCCTCGTACACCGACAAACCACAAGCCATGACCGACCTGTTCACCTCAATAGTCCAGACGCATAATCCTACTTGGGCTGATTGCCAGCAATTACTAATGACATTGTTTAACAACGAGGAGAGGACTAGGATAAACCAAGCTGCCATTAAAGCGCTGGAAGAAGAAGCCCGTACATTAAACCAAGCTAATCCAGCAGCATGGGCCACAGCCCATTATCCTAACGCTGATCCCGAGTGGAATGTTAATGGTGCAGATATGGTACATTTAAAAGTCTATAGAGACGCTATAATTGCTGTCATGAAAGCCGGAGGGAAGAAAGCCATAAATATGTCTAAGACGGCTGAGGTGTTACAGAAAAGTGATGAACCGCCCAGTGTCTTTTATGACCGATTATTGGAAGCATACCGCTTGTATACCCCCTTTAATCCGGAAGCCCCTGAGAATTCCCGAATGGTAAACTCTGCCTTTGTCAGCCAAGCCTATGGAAATATTAAGCGCAAGCTACAAAAGTTAGAAGGGTTTGTAGGAATGTCCATCACCCAACTAATGGAGGTAGCTAATAAGGTTTACATGAATAGGGAATCAGAGAGTAAGAAAGAGGAAGAGCGCAAGATGCGTAAAAAGGCGGATATGCTAGCGGTAGCGACCGCAGGCGGAGATAGACGGGGCCCGGATAGAGGCGATAGTAAGTGGAATAGGGAACTCCTGAGTAGGAATCAGTGCGCATACTGTAGAGAAGAAGGGCATTGGAGAAGCGAGTGTCCAAAAAGAGAGCAGTATGAGAGAGACCCACCCAGGGCAGGATATGGAAACTTTAGAGGTAGAGCGAGAGGTAGAGGAGGTCCCGGAGGGAGTAATGGTAATAGAGGAAGTGTAAGAGAAGACAGATATTATCCCGCAGCGCAAAGGTCCCGCGATAGAGAAGATAGGGACTTTGTAGGATTGGCTGACACGGTCATGGATGACTATTGATATCGACCGGGCTCCATCCCCCTTTGGCCGAGCGGAGCCTATGGTCGAAGTATCAATAGGGGGAAAAAGGAGTGCATTCATGATTGATACTGGTGCTGAACATTCAGTGGTGACTGATCTGGTTGCTCCTCCATCTGGAAGAACTATCACCGTAATAGGAGCAACTGGAAGAAGTGCTGCAAAACCGGTTCTTAAAAGTCGACAATGTGCATTGGGAGGCCACGTAGTGAAACATCAATTCCTTTATATGCCTGAATGTCCAGTCCAATTGCTGGGACGTGATTTGCTATCAAAATTACAAGCGCAGATAACGTTCCTACCAAATGGAACAACATCCTTAAAGTTTAATGGACCTTCAGGTATTATGACTTTATCCGTGCCAAAGGAAGAAGAGTGGCGACTTTATACAGCGGTGACTAGCCAAAAACCTAGGAGTGATGAATCCTTATTCAACATACCAGGAGTTTGGGCAGAGAACAACCCACCAGGACTGGCCCGCAATATTCCACCTATTCGAATTGAACTAAAACTTGGAGTTTATCCAGTGAGCCTACGGCAATATCATATCCCGCAGAAGGCTAAGAAGAATATCCAATCTTATCTGGATAAGTTCATACGGTATGGTATCCTAAAATTCTGTACTTCCCCCTGGAACACCCCATTGCTGCCTGTTCAAAAGCCCGGTACAGATGAGTATCGCCCTGTGCAGGACTTGAGAGCAGTCAATGATGCGGTTGTAAGTAAACATCCAGTTGTTCCCAATCCGTATAACCTGCTTGCTTTAATTCCGGGCGGGGCTACCTATTTTACAGTCTTAGACCTCAAAGATGCCTTCTTTTGCCTCCGAATTGCTGCAGAAAGCCAATGTATCTTCGCTTTCCAATGGGAAAATGCTGTAACGGGCTCGAAACGCCAGATGACTTGGACGAGACTGCCCCAAGGGTTTAAAAATTCACCTACCCTATTTGGTTCAGCTTTAAGTCAAGACTTACTGGATTTCAAGTCCATCCCAGGAGAGTGTGTATTATTACAATATGTAGATGACTTGTTGATAGCCGCAGTTACAAGAGAAATATGTCAGCAAGCAACACATGATCTATTACACATTCTCTGGAAGGCAGGATACAAGGTGTCTAGGAAGAAGGCTCAGTTGTGTCTGCCAACTGTCAAATATCTGGGATTCCATATCTCTGAAGGTCAAAGAATAATGGGGCCAGAGAGAAAAGAAGCTGTGTGCCAAATACCAATACCCAAGAATAGAAGACAAGTGCGGGAGTTCTTGGGGGCAGCAGGCTTCTGTAAGATATGGATTCCCAGTTATGCGATACTGGCGAAACCACTGTATGCAGCTATCAAGGGTACAGAACACGACCCCTTCTTATGGACCCCAGAACAGCAAAAGGCATTTGAAGATGTGAAAAAGGCTTTGATGAGTGCCCCAGCATTAGGTCTACCTGATCACACACGGCCATTCTACCTGTATGTACACGAGCAAAGAAGAATGGCTGTGGGAGTATTGATACAGTACTTGGGATCATGGCAAAGACCTGTTGCCTATATGTCTAAGCTGGATGCAGTGGCCAGTGGTCTTCCCCCTTGTCTGAGAGCCGTAGCTGCAGCCGCCCTGCTGGTAGCTGAAGCCAATAAACTCACTCTGGGTCAAGAACTTTATGTACGAGTCCCACACGCAGTACAGACGTTGTTAGATTACAAAGGCAATCATTGGTTCAGTAACAGCCGTATGACCAAGTATCAAGCAATGTTGTGTGAAAACCCAAGAGTGCATTTAGAGACTGTCAATACCTTAAATCCAGCTACCCTTTTGCCGCAACCTACTGAAAGTCAACACGATTGTTTGGAGGTGATGGATGAAGTATTTTCAAGTAGACCAGATCTCCGTGACTTTCCCATCCAGAACCCTGATGTCCAATATTATACAGACGGCAGTAGTTATGTGAAAGAAGGGATTCGCTATGCAGGATATGCAGTAACAACGATAGACAAGGTGATAGAAGCTCGGCCACTGGCAAAAGGAACATCAGCACAAAAGGCAGAATTGATAGCACTAACACGAGCATTACAATTGGCTGAAGGTTTAAGAGTGAACATCTACACGGACTCCAAGTATGCGTTTTTAACCACTCATGCCCACGGAGTTTTGTATAAAGAAAGAGGACTATTGAATTCAGAGGGCAAAGAAATTAAGTACGCAGCTGAAATACTACAACTATTGGAAGCAGTACGGGAACCAAAAGAAGTTGGTATTATACATTGTCGTGCGCATCTGAGAGGTGATGGTGATGTAACCGAAGGAAATCGGATGGCAGATAATGCAGCTAAGCGTGCCGCTGGATCAGGAAGACAGGAATATGTGGAACATATAGCTGCTCTTATACCGACTCCACTGTCTCAATGGACTCCAGTTTATACAGCTCAAGAAGAAGAGTGGTTAAAGACTGAACCTGGAAAGTACGTGGAGAACAAATGGTATCAGTTAGAAGATGGGAGAATAGCTATTCCAGCATCACTAGCGGTAGAAATTGTCCAAAACTATCACAACGGGACACATTCTGGAAGAGATAGTACAGAAGAATCTCTCAGAAAACATTTCTACATACCAATATTGTCCAACTTAACTCAAGCCATTGTACGAAGATGTGTAACATGTGCTAAAAATAATGCAAGGCAAGGACCAGTAAAACCACCAGGAGTTCAGTATATGGGGGGACTCCCTATGTCCGATCTACAAATTGACTATACAGTTATGCCTAAATCTGGTGGACATCGCTACCTACTAGTAGTTGTGTGCACCTATTCAGGCTGGGTAGAAGCATGTCCTACTTGTACAGAGAAAGCAGGAGAAGTTGTGCGATTCCTGCTACGAGAAATAATACCTATATATGGACTACCCTGCTCTATAGGATCGGACAATGGTCAAGCCTTTGTTCATCAGTGCCTACAACAACTGACTCATATGCTTGGTATTAAGTGGAGACTTCATACAGCATATAGACCTCAGAGTTCTGGTAAGGTAGAGAGAATGAATAGAACTATTAAGAATCAGTTGGCAAAAATGTGTCAGGAAACCCAACTCAAGTGGAATGTGCTCTTGCCTATAGCTCTGTTACGTATTCGTAGTACACCTACCAGAAGGATGGGTCTCTCTCCTTTTGAAATTATGTATGGGCGTCCACCTTGGTAACTTAAGGGGGGATTTGAGTCAGTTGGGAGAAGGAATTACTCGGCAGCAGGTTGTAGAGTTGGGTAAGACTATGGAGGAGGTACAGAAATGGGTACAAGATAGATTACCTGTGAATATTTATCCCCCTGTTCATAGTTACCATCCAGGAGACCAAGTGTGGATTAAAGAGTGGAATAATATACCGTTAGGGCCTAAGTGGAGGGGTCCTTATGTTGTTCTTTTGTCTACCCCTACAGCAATAAAAGTGGCCGAAGTGACTCCGTGGATTCATCACTCCAGGGTTAAACCAGCAGCATATGTATGAAAAAAGAAAAAATGCACACAAAAAATATATATACACAAGTACACCTAACCAACTCAATGGTAGGAATATGCAGAGGTACTTAACTGCGTATAAGATGGATACAGCTTCCCAAGAGGTTTCCCCCAAACGAACCTCAAATATAGATATGGATATAGACAAAAATGGGATACAGCTGAATAACTAGAAAAAAAAGAATATATAGCACATAGTGAAGTACATTAACAATAATTGGATTCAACCCACAAAGATTGCACTCACGAGATGGTGTAGGGTAATGCGCCTTTAAGCCCACAATGGGCTGAAATGGTATTTGCCTTCCACGGATAGGTTGCTCTGTCTTTCACAGGAAATGGAAGAATGCCAGTTGAAATGTAAAAAAAAATTTTTCTTTATTCAAAAGGCAATAAATAGCCTTGAAAAATTCAATCAGTAAAATTTTAAAAATAACTGCAATCTAACGCGTTTCGTCCAAACAACTTGGACTTCATCAGAGAAAATTCTGCAGTTTAAACAATCACATAAAATACAAAGCATGCATAATCCCACCCCCAACAGAGTCCCTTAAATACAACCAGTCCGTGTGTTGATTGGAGAATTCTCTCCTGGAACCACTTCTCCCATCAGGGTATATTGCCTCCAGATGGCTCTCATTCTGTAATTTCGCGGCAAAAAGACATAGCAGTTTTTCGTCCGTCTAGTTCATCTAGATTTGCGTTCCAAATGTCCGTTTCCGGTTGCGTTCCATGCGCATACTTCCGGTTGTGGACGGCGACGTACGTCGTGACGTCAACGTTGCGTTCCAAATGCGGCATATGCGTTCCAAGCATGGAACAGCCACTCGAGTAGTTAAATTACTGAAAATAATCTCAAAATAATCGCAATCAGTCATCAGACTTTCAAATTAAAAGTAAAAACTTATAAATAACAAAGAGATACATCATCATCCAATAGAGCTGTAGGACTTTCATCTTCTGCCAATTGCTATAGTATAAATATATACATAGACTACAAAAAATATATATAATAAGAAAAATTATATAAATACTATATGTATACAATTAAATAAATAAATAATTAAATAAAAAATAAATATAAATATGAATAAAATAAAATGAACTAGAAATAAACCAAAAAGAAATAAATAAAATTAAATAAAAATAAAAATAAAAATAAAAATAGAATAAAATAAAAAATAAAAAATAAAAAATAATAAAAAATAAAAAATATATAAAAAATAAAAAATAAAAAATAAATAAAAATAAGAATAAAAATAAAAGAAAAAGTATAAACAAAATTATATAATAAAAAAATAGTAATAATAATAAAAAAATAATAAAAAATAAAAAATAATAAACAGTAAAATAAAATAAAGTAAAAATAAATATAAATAAAATAAGATAAGAACAAAAAACAAAAAAGATAAAAATAAAAATAATAATAAAAATAAAAAATAAAAAATAAAAAATAAAATATCAATCTAGAGAAAAAAAAACTATGTGGCAGAAGGTGGAAATCCCCCCTTAGATCCAAGAACATCTTTAGAAAAAAATACCCTTATACCATGAAACTGGCCAAATCAACATCTATATTTAAACCTTTGGGTATTAAGGTATCCAATTGGTATATCCAATAGGTCTCCCGTTGTGCTAATTTCAATTCCCTATTTCCTCCTCTCCAGTGGGCGGGCACATGTTCTATACCACAACCCTTAAAATCTCTCCAATTAAAGGCCTGGCATGTATTGCAGTGTACTGGCACTGAATGAGTTGTTATGCCTTTCCTTATATTATTAATATGTTCCATGAGGCGTATTTTTAGAGGTCTTTTTGTTTTTCCCACGTACTGTTTGCCACACGGACATTGCAATAAATAAATCACAAAATCCGTGTTTCTAGTTATTCAGCTGTATCCCATTTTTGTCTATATCCTTAAACCAGCAGCAGTAGATTCTTGGCAAGCTACAACAGATCCAGAGAATCCCTGCAAGATCCGGTTAAAGCACACGACTCAGTCGGAGTGACGAGGAAACCTTGTGGATTACAATTATTGTTGTTTCAGAGATTGGTAAGTGAGTGTTTAGACGGCCATAATAACGCCTGTCCGCTCACCAACGTGTTATTAAAAGTCAGGAAAGTCTCGAAGGGACCCCTGTGAAGACGAGCAGAACTCCATTCCCTGCAGCCCTTACACCCTGGAAGCTGAGGTGCCATCGCACGGACGAAGACTAAGGATGCAGCCGACGAAAGATGTGCTAATGATAATGTTTATTTGTATGTCTTTTTATATTCAGGAAGGTAGAGGTACCGACACTCCTAGCTGTGAGTTTTGCATTAAGACTACTAGAACAGGTAATCATATTTCCCAGACCCTAATTTGGCATTCGCAATATGAATGTAAAGGTGATGTGTCTAGGTGTAGATACCTAAATATAGAGTATAGTGTATGCCATTTAGGAGTAGGAGAACCTAAGTGCTTCAATCCGGAGTATCAACCTCGTACAATTTGGTTGACCCTCAGGAATGGAGATCCTCAGGGGACCCTAGTAAATAAAACAGTGTTAGAATCCGTACATTCTTCGGGTGTTCTGCTATTTGATGCATGTAAAGCGATATCAAGTGGTAGAAAGCCGTGGAATGTATGTGGGGATCTTAGATGGGAGAGAACGTATGGGTCTAACGATACATATATTTGTCCCAGTAGTAAAAATAAGTATGTAAGTCCAAGATGCCCAAATAGGGAATATAATTATTGCCCATATTGGTCTTGTGTGGGGTGAGCAACTTGGGGACAGACAGCAGACCAGGATATGATTGTTACTAAGTTGCCTACCAATCCATACTGTAAGTCTATGGAATGCAACCCAGTCCATATTCTTATAAATAATCCTGACCAATTCTTAGATAGATATGGTAACTTATTTGGGTTTCAAATATATGGGACGGGTTTGGACCCTGGGACAATATTGTTTATAGGGATAGAGACCGATACTGTAACATCCCAAACTCATCAGGTATTCCATTCTTTTTATGAAGAGATGAGTGTAGATAATAAGATCCCCCATAACGCTAAAAACCTGTTCATAGATTTAGCTGAGAGTATTGCAGGAAGTCTTAATGTAACCAACTGCTATGTGTGTGGAGGTACTAACATGGGAGACCAATGGCCTTGGGAAGCAAAGGAGGTAATGTCCGGTTCTGAGGCAGTTGAACAATTAATATCTTCACAAGCCGATTATCAGATGAGTGTTAGAGGTAAATTTGAGTGGAGATTGAAAACCTCCATCATAGGTTATGTTTGCAAGCAAGGAAAGGAATAATGTTTAATACTTCTGTAGGAGAATTAACTTGTCTAGGGCAAAAAGCTGATGATGATGATACAAAGAATACAACTTGGTGGTCGGCTTCAAATGTCTCAGAACCATCTAACCCGTTTGCAAGATATGCCAACGGGTTTGATTTATAAATGGTTTGATTTATCTATCACATCTAGTTGGAAAGCCCCAGCAAATTTGTACTGGATCTGTGGTAAGAAGGCCTATTCGGAGTTGCCACAGGACTGGGAAGGGGCATGTGTGTTAGGTATGCTCAAGCCATCCTTCTTCTTGTTGCCTATTGAAACAGGTGAGACTTTGGGAGTTAAAGTGTATGATGTGAATCATAGGAAGAAAAGGGGACCCATAGAGATAGGTGCCTGGGAAGATGATGAATGGCCTCCCCAGCGTATTATAGATTATTATGGGCCAGCCACTTGGGCAGAGGATGGTACTTTCGGGTATAGGACCCCAATATATATGCTCAACCGCATTATAAGGTTACAGGCGGTGGTTGAGATAATTACTAATGAGACCTCACAAGCGCTCAATCTTCTAGCGAAGCATAATACCAGGATGAGGACAGCAGTGTACCAAAATAGATTAGCTTTGGATTACCTATTGGCAGTAGAGGGAGGTGTATGTGGGAAGTTTAACCTGAGCAATTGCTGTCTTCAAATAGATGACGAAGGGCAAGCAATAGCTGAGCTTACTAGCCATATGGTTAAACTAGCGCATGTGCCTACTCAGGTATGGAAAGGGTATAATCCAAGTAGTTGGTTTGGTAACTGGTATGAGCAGTTTGGAGGGCTTAAGGCATTGGTAGGCGGAGTCATACTGATTTTAATGTTGTGTCTACTCCTGCCATGTCTTATTCCTTTAGTAGTTAGGTCTGTGCAGAGCGTTATAGAAAATATAGCAGAGAGAAATGCTGCTGCACAGATAATGGCCATGTATAAATATGAGGCTCTAGATCTGGGAGAACCAATGCAGGAAGAGGAGTGTTGAGGGATTCACATCATCGAAAAGTCTGGTCTGGTTCATAGCAACCTGAGGTATATGCAAACCAAGGTTAAGTGATGCCTCAAGTAATTGTGAAATATCAGAGGCATCAAAGGGGGGAATGTGGTGGAATCTCGGTAAAAATAAATTTAGTAGGCCGAGATTACCACGTGGCATGTGTACGTGCATATACTGGCGTATCGGTCGGTTGGTTGCACGTGGCAAAGATACGATCAGTAGTGTACGGAGCATGTGCGAGAATACCGAATATAGTATTCCCCTCCTCCATTGTGCTGGACAAGCCATGCGGTCAAGCAGGAAGTAAGTTCTTGTTCGTTTTGATTGGTTAAGAGAATGTGCGGGTGGAGCTTATTATGGGAGGAGTTATGTGCCTATATAAGGAGCCTGCACTATTGTCCGGGGCTCAGAACTTGTTGTATTTTGGTGACATTAGTCCCTCTGAGTCCTGATCGGTGAACCGAATAAAGAATCTCCTCCTTCCTGAAGAAACCTGTGTCCATCTCTCTGTGCTTGGCTTCCGTCAGTTTCTCCAGTATCATTATGAAGCACCGGATGATCCGATTTGTGATCCTGCAAACAATTTAAAATTTAGTGCTTTTACCACATTTTGGATGCATGTATTAATTCTCTTGATGAGAGATTTGAGCAAATTAAGCACCACAGTAAGCACTTCCAGTTTCTTTATACTATACAAAAACTCAAGGATGTACCAAGGGAAGCCGTTATGGAGTACTGTACAGACTTGCAGAATATTTTGACTGATGATAAATCAGGAGATGCTGATCTGGATGGAGCACAACTTTGTGAGGAACTAATATCGGCTCCTATCTTGAGGCCTACAATGACACCCAGTCAGATTCTTGCCTATGCACTTAAAAATGGCTTTGCTCCCCATGTGTCTATTGCACTTCGCATATTGTTGACATTGCCGATATCTGTTGCCTCTGGGGAGCGAAGCTTTTCAAAGCTGAAGTTAATAAAAAATTATCTTCGGTTCTCTATGTCTCAAGAGAGATTGGTGGGACTTGCAATGATTTCCATTGAAAATCAGATTGCAAAAGAGATTGATTTTAAAACTCTGCTTCATGATTTTGTAAATGCGAAAGCAAGAAGGGTTACGTTTTTGTAGGCTCCCATTCTCACTTTGTTTGTGTGCAATATCTGTTAAAGCACTTTACACTTTAGGTGAATTTGCACTTGCAGAAACCTAAAGCGCACAGTTTTATTCATTGTATAAAAGTTATTTATAGTAATTATGTTAATTTTAAAGCACCTTGATACTAGTTGCACTACGTCATGCAGTTTGAGTAATAGTTACTGCAGTTTACATGCACTTGAATTCATTATTTATTTTTGTTCTGTTTTATAATTTTGTTTTGATGAATAAATGGTAAAAAAATATACTTTACAAAACCACAAATTTGTTCTTATTTTTCTCAAAAAAAACAAACAAACAAAAAAAAAAACCCACATGTTAAATATATAACTATAACGTAATGGAGTGGTTTGGGTTTAAAGAGCTTGTCCCTGCAGTCTGACAGATGTAAATATTGCATTTCATAAGAAAAGGCAGAGTTTACATTTGCTTCTAAGGACATCTCTAGTGGCTGCCAAATGGCTTTCTCTCTTAAAAAAAGTGTGCATGTGTTTATCTAAATATCTTTACAATCTAGTGTTTTGTCACACCTCTAAAACATTTTAGAAACTGTAAGAAAAATGTATGGGGGGGGGGGGGGGAAGGGGGCACGGCAAAATACTCCTTCGCCTGTGTAGACAAAATCCCTTGCCCCGGCCCTGCTCCTAGCACTCGCTGGTCCACTTGTCTCCTTACCTTCTTACTAGCAGGCAGAAGCTCCTGGTATATAGTCTGAGACAGAGAGAAGCTGTATGTAGTGAGTGTAGAAGAAATGGGAACATGCCACAGTGTTAGAGAGACCAAAGTCAGCATTACCTTAACTAATTGCATATTCAGCCAGTCCATACAGGTTTTGTTCCCATGCATCCCTCTTAAGTTTCCATACTTAAGTAAGAGTATGTGAAAAGTAGTTGGGGTTGTCATCTTTCTTGGAAAAACATACCTACCTTGCTAATTTGCATAACTATGTAAGGGTGACATCACATGATGTAAAGCTCAAGGAGTGTCATAAGCGAAAATGCTGTAAAATTACCAAAAAACAACTTGGTTTGATTCTGCTTTATAGATGGATTGCTCCCAGTGTCTCAAGTCTCCCACTGTCCCCATGTCTCACAGTGCCCTCATGACTCAGTGTCCCCATGTGTCGATTACCCCAGGTTTGAGTGTCCCTATGTTTCAGTGTCTCAGAGCCCCATGTCTCCCAGTGTCCCCTGGTGCCATGTCACCAGTGACCCTATGTA
Source organism: Pelobates fuscus (assembly GCF_036172605.1). NCBI lineage: Eukaryota > Metazoa > Chordata > Amphibia > Anura > Pelobatidae > Pelobates > Pelobates fuscus. The sequence goes on from NC_086326.1 coordinate 1,067,569, forward strand.
TCACAGTGTCTCAATGCCCCATGCCCCCACCCTAGTATTCCCATGTGTCTATGTTCCCATGTCACTGGGGACACAGGGAGACAGCAGGGACACTGACTCTAGAGACACTGGCTGGGGGACATGGGGGCATTGAGACACTAGGGGCACAGGAACATAGACACCAGGGCCACTGGCTGGTAGACATGGGGACCCTGTGTCCCCATATGTCCCTTAGTGTCCGTCATAATGTCTCCCAATGTATGTCTCCTTGCAGCCTTTCCCCCCATCCTTCACTTCCCTGACCTGTAGGCTGCCTCGATTCTCTGTAGCTGCTCCCCATGCGGATCAGTGATTAGAGATAGGCAGGGAGGGATATGCTGGAACTTCCTATCCCTGCCTCTCTTAACACACAGCAACCACTATTGGCCAGTGCTGGTATTGTAATCTCTGTTTATACTAAGGAAAATACCACCATTTGTATTGCCAGTATGACTGCAATATCGGCACCAGCCAGGCAGCCTCAAATACTGGCTGTGCCAATAAAATACCATCCAGGTGAAAACCCTAAGTAGTACTGTAGTAGAGTCGTGTGTAGAGGGAGAAAAAAAAATATTTTTAAATAAATCAATGGACCTATAGCTGCAGCTCCATCAGCCCCTATGTTAATACAGCCTTGATCACTTCTATTGTTGACACCTTGCTGGTATATGTTACCAGGTACCAATGCATATCGGTATTTGTGAGTACATTATATGGACTCCGTGCTTTGTGGTGTTCTGTACCATTTTCTCCATTATGCTTTTGTTGTTTGAAGTGAATCCAGAGCTATTTGGATCACACTAATAGTTTTATCGTGCTTTTGCCATTTTAAGAGCTGGAAGGACTATTCAGATTAGGCTTTTATGGGCGGCAATTGATTTGGGTTTTCATTTTATCCATAAATATTGTATTATTGTCATGCTATATAGATAAAACAAACACCAGAGTGCAAGCACGTTTCTCCTCTCCTGGGATACACTCAAGCTTCAACAGCTTTTGCCCATGTTAAGCTATATAGCACAATTATACAAAAGCATTATGTCAAACCAGAACACATATCTAGCCTTTTATATTGCAGTTGGAGCCGTAAAGGGACACTGGGCACAGGAACCCCTTAATCTCATTGAAGTGCTATAGTGTCTTTAATCCCCTGGCACCGTCCTTCCATTCAATGTTGAACAGTTTTAATGATAAATGAGTCCCCAGCAACCCATCCCCTCGGTACGGTTTGGACTAAGAAAGCAGCAATGGGTGGCTGGAAGCGGTCAGCTGATACACGCAGCCAATCATGGTCCATTGTATAAATGGATATGGCTAGAAGGAAGTGTGCAATCTCTGCCATGGTCACACCTACAGTGGGGGCCAGGCATCCACATTCAGTATTCAACTTTTAAAATGGTTTAACACTGAATGGAGGGACAGAACCAGGGGACTCCAGGCACTATAACCACTTCAATAAAATTATAGCACCTAGTGTCCCTTTAACCTATGTAAATGGATCTATAGAGGCTTCTGGATTAAGTGACAATATGATCACTATGGAGCAGAACATCTTAAGGTGAGGTGAAGCAACCCAATATGCCTACAAAAGACTGATTTAAAAAATAAAAAAATAAAACCACAAACCACCACACACACGTGCGCCTTGAAAAACCAACCACTAGACACAATGAAACATTAGATAATTTATTATAGATCAATAACAGTTGGAAGGAAGATATCGTTTACTGGAAGCATCATCGGTCCAGCTCTATAGCCAATAATGTGGACAGTCTCCGTGTATTGAGGGGGATACGTTTACACGATAAAACAGGATCCAGGTTCCAACATTCCTGTAAAAAGAGATCAGAATCCAATATTAAAATCCATGGGTTTTATTAAACACAGGTCTCGAATCATCAGTCTCTGTAACTGGATATTTTAGCAGTATGTATGCTTTGTTTACAGCCTACCAACGTGGGATCCTTGGGGCATGAGACTTCTTAAATCATTTGGGAATGGTCACACAGCAGAAACTTCTGACTTCTAGGGGGAGATTTTTCAAAGTGCGATTGACAATCATGTCTGTTTTTAGGCACAATTAGAAACCATCTGCCCAATATTTTGAAACTTTTGATTAGTCCCTGGCCTTATCTTATAGTTAGGATAGCCTTATACCCATCCTACGCATGCTTAAACTCCTTTACTGTGTTAACCCTTACCACTGCAGCTGGAAGGCTATTCCATGCATCCACTACCCTCTCAGTAAAGTAATACTTCCTGATATTTTTTTTTAAAAAAAAAACTTTGCCCCTCTAATTTAAAGAACCACTATAGTGCCCTGAGAGTGCCCCTACCCTCAGGATGGCACTCCCATGGCGCTAAAGGGGGAGGAAGGGGTTAATCCCTTCCCCTTTTTTCCCCTCGGCACTGAGACTCTCCTCTCTCTTCTTCCATCATTGGCTGAATGTGTGGCAAGAGCTGCACATGCACATTCAGCCAGCCAGCCTCATAGGAAAGCATTCTCAATGCTTTCCTATGGACGCAAGCGTCTCACTGAAAATCAGTGAGAAGCGCGTCTAGCAGCTGTCAGTGAGACAGCCACTAGAGGCTGGATTAACCCATAGGTAAACATAGCAGTTTCTCTGAAACTGCTAGGTTTACTGCAAAAAGTGTTAAACCTAGCTGGACCTGGCACCCAGACCACTTCATTAAGCTGAAGTATTATTATCATAATTATGATATTTATAGAGCGCCGTCAAATTCCGCAGCGCTTTACAATGGGTGGATGAACAGACATGTAGTTGTAACCAGACAAGTTGGACACACAGGAACAGAGGGGTTGAGGGCCCTGCTCAATGAGCTTACATGCTAGAGGGAGTGGGGTAAAAATGACACAAAAGGTAAGGTTAGTATTAGACTAGTGACAATAGCTCCCAACTGATTCCTCTTCTGCAACTAACAGTTTAATTGATACGCTTTTATGAAGAAGCGGGTTATTTTGAAGGAGTGGAGACTGGGTGAGCATCTAATGGAGGTCCTTTAATACTATGTCCTCTTGTTGTGGTAGGTTTTTCTTTTAAATATAGTCTCCTCCTTTACTGTGTTGATTCCCTTTATGTATTTAAATGCTTCTATTATATCCCCCCTGTCTCGTCTTTCCTCCAAGCTATACATGTTAAGATCCTTTAACCTTTACTGGTACGTTTTATCCTGCAATCCATGAACCAGTTTAGTAGCCCTTCTTTGAACTCTCTCTAAGGTATCAATATCCTTCTGAAGATACGGTCTCCAGTACTGTGTACAGTACTCCAAGTGAGGTCTCACCAGTGTTCTGTACAATGGCATGAGCACTTCCCTCTTTCTACTGCTAATACCTCTCCCTATACAACCAAGCATTCTGCTAGCATTTCCTGCTGCTCTATTACATTGTCTGCCTACCTTTAAGTCATCAGAAATAATCACCCCTAAATCGCTTTCCCCAGATGTTGAGGTTAGGACTATCAAATATTCTGTACTCTGCCCTTGGGTTTTTACGTCCAAGATGCATTATCTTGCACTTATCCACATTAAATGTCAGTTGCCACAACTCTGACCATTTTTCTAGTCTACCTAAATCATTAGCCATTTGGCTTATCCCTCCTGGAACATCAACCCTGTTACATATCTTAGTATCATCAGCAAAAAAGACATACCTTACCATCAAGACCTTCTGCAATATCACTAATAAAAATATTAAAGAGAATGGGTCCAAGTACAGATCCCTGAGGTACCCCACTGGTGACAAGCCCTTTCTTAAAAAATAATGTTTTGATGCAATTCAAAGTGTCAGATCTGTTGCATTGCATAAAAGAGGACAGGGTGCAAAAAGCAAGAGACATTTTGGCGCTACAAAAAAAAAAAAAAAAAAGTGGTTTCTCCCCACCTCTAAGTTTGGCAGTCTTCTGAAATTGACATGCTGCATACAGGCAGATTTCTCTTTACAGAAACACTTTAAATACGATCTAGATGTTTTACTGTAACAGCATTTTTCAGGACAGGTTAATAAATGTCCTTCGGGTTCCCAGTGGTTAGAGAGATTAGTTATAATGTGGCATCATGCGATACCCTGCAGATGGAATTGAAGCTTCTCCATTGTAAGAGTTTATAAACACAAGCTCCAGTATTCATTGATCGGGAGCAGCAATTTTTTACATTGAGTTCTGATTTATTCCTGTATTTATAACCATCAAGTGGGAAGAGCAAATAAAGATAGGACCGGGGTACAGCCACTGTTAGAGCCAAGTATGTTTTCACATATTTACATTTCCATGAATAAAGGGTAAAAAGATGTCGTTATTTTTAATGGGACTTGTCGACCCAGACCCCAAAAACACTAAAACCATTTCAGATACTTTAGGGTCTTGGCAGGTCACTGCCAATGGGGGGAAAAAAAAAAAAGCCACTACACTTTAAGATTTTTTTTTTGTATAGAGTATGCCCCTGCAGTCTCATTGCTCAATCCTCTGCCATTTAGGCGTTAAATCACCATATGCAGCCCTAGTCACTCCTCCCTGCATGTGACTTACACATCCTTCCTAAACACTTCCTGTAAAGAGTCATCTAATGTTTATACTTCCTTTCTTGCAAATTCTGTTTAAGGTATATTTTTGTATCCTGCCCTGTTAATAGCTTGCTAGACTCTACATGAGCCTCCTGTATGTAATTAGAGTTTAATTTAAAGAGCATAAGATATTAAGTTCCATCTGATTGAAAAATAAACTTTTATGCAGGCTGTCAGTCACAGCCAGGGGAGGTGTGGCTAGGGCTGCATAAACAGAAACAGTGATTTAATTCATAAATGGCAGAATTGAGCAGTGAGACTGCAGGGTCATATTCTATACACTAAAACTGCTTCATTAAGCTAAAGTTGTTTTGGTGACTACCGTGTCCCTTTAATAAGTCGGTTTCAAAAACCGTTTGTCAACCAATGATAATTCCTCGCCTCTAATCACGAATTGTTCTTTAAAATGAAATTTCAGAACAATGTTCAATTTTAACCTCTGCTAGATCAAATAAGATAAGTTAATTCCTCTGATACTTTAATATCTAATTACAAATAAATATCGCAGAACAGAACAGGGGTTGTAGACAGTTTAATGTAACCTTTAGATTATATGATACAGACAGACCATTGTTTGCTTGTAGTTTTGACATTACCTCCAATTTTAGGCAGCACAGGGGTGATTGAGTACAGCTATGCCATTCTCACCTGTAAAAGAAGAATTATACAAAATAAGCTTTAAAACTGTAGATATAGTTCAAAGTACATACATTACAATTCCAATATCTCAAGTGAAATCTCAGTTATTTCTACATTGTATTCCAGTCCCCTCTGGAGTTTGATGTGAAATCTCTAGACGGACCCCATTTTCATCTAAGCAAGATTGAGGGTAGTTTAACACCAGCAAATTGACAATAACTACAGGCAATCCTAGCCAAATGCATGACAAACAACACTGAAGAATTGGCTGTGTGTGATAAAATTCCAATTGACTAATTGAGCATGATTGATTGATCACTAATGAGCAAATTAATCTATTATAGATAGTTAAGATGGCACTTGGCTTAAACTGTGTCGCACTAAGAAATTCAACTAAGATGACATTGCATAAAATATTCCATAGCGTATCTGGCCAATATCCAAAAAGGCCCACGTGCTGAAAAGAGGGATCTGGTGCCAACAATGTGTAGAAATATAAGAGTAGGGACATAGATAGAATAAGATACCGCATGTGTCTGGCATGGGCCTTGGGGGTCATGACCGGCCTGATCAACCGTACTGATTACTTAATGTGCATGACAAGATACATGCTGGGCTGCACTGATAAGAAATCTTGGAAAAGTTACAAACTTGGTAAAAGGTATAAAAGACGGAGAAACTTGGCACTCAGAACTACCCACCTGTAATGCGGACGCGTGTTGCTGGTCTCTGCTGTTCCCAGAGAGGGTCCCTCCAAGCCTGACTGTCAGTTCCCCCAGTCATGCAGTGAGGACACAACCAAGCCCCTCTAATGGTGATGTATACTTAAGCTGATATATCTAGATACTAAGCTGTTTTGAAGTGAATGCCTGCAACTACTTAGTGAGAGTTAAGCTTACGCTGTATTGGGTCGCTTATCTGCAACTTGGTCTCTGTGTGGTTTCTGTTTCCTATAGCCCAAGATACTCATCCCGAACTGGGTTGTGTGCCCGCCAATATCGTTATAACTCTTATTAGGTAATTGATTATTACTTTTTGGATATTGGTACTTCATGAATTTAATGACTAGGCACAACACTGTGCTGAGATGATTAGGACTTTACCTTTCTCATAGTAGTCGTATGCGGAGACATACTGTGGCTGGAGATTCTGCACAAAGTTGGTTATCTCGACTTTGAAAGAGAAGTGTCTAGGGACATTGGTTACCTGCAATAAGAAGAGATTTATTAGTTGACTGTCAGTGGAGGGACGGTCACTAGCCAGATTTACATCACACAAGCCTAATCGGACAGAATTCCCCAGGCACCGCTAACCTACCGCCCTGGAGAATTAGGCTGCTTGCTTAAATGATTTGAGCACAAAGGATGTACAGTAAATAGAACCTTCAGAAAGTACCTTGTAAGTCTAAAATAAAAAAAGACTGGTCCATGCAAATCCAGCCCAACGGTTGGACTCTGTAGACCTCGATCAGGATTAATACAGTGTTTGTAAACACCGGAGGGAGTAGAATATACAGCGATGGGTTAGCGATGCCTCTTCCCAACAAACCAATAACATTTCTATCAGTAAGGCAAGTCTAATGTTTGGAGGCAACGTTTAAATTCAGGTCTGTTCCAGTTTACCCAGTAGAAAGAAAGATTGACACCGTTTACAATACTCACAGATTCCAGATACACAATCACGTGATTATTTTTTTGTTCTACTTTAGAAACCATATTCCTCAGCTGTGGAGAGAATACATTGTTTATTATAGACACATCAGAAAATGGCTAGGTGTGTAAAAAGATATAACACAGGATTAGGTGCACCCATTATCACAGCCCATTCATTTCATATAAAATGTGAGATTTCTTACCTGAACGATCGACGAATACTCGGTTGTGTATCCAGATGGCATTTTAACGTCTACAATTGCCATGTTTGATTGATTCTTGCTGCCTTGATAACTGCAAGCCAGTACAAATAAAATATGAGAACAGATTAGCTTTGGTGGAGCTTGATCAGATTTTTTTTTTTTTTTAGCAACTTTTAGACCTGGCCAGGGGGACAAGTCTAAGCTCTTACAATTTCATTCACAAATAGCCGATCTGGAAACATTGGCTTCCAGTCTGACTGTTTTAGTATGAAATTCACTGGAAATTACTAGTGAATAAAATCGGTTAAAATACCTGACAGCCAGGTCGATCGTGTAGGTATACGCCACGCCATTATCACAGCTTTCCGAGGAGGTATTTACAAACAGCGAGAAGGCAGAGTTTTCTTCAGATATGGGGGTGTTGTATTTTGTGGTGACCTGTGGACAGAAAGCACCCCACACCATGGATAAATGTCAGCTAATTTTACACAATTCCATTTACTCCAGATTCAGTCAAAAAAAGTCTTTAAGTTCATAGAGGTGTTACTAGGCCACAATTTCTCAAAAGGGAACAAATGTTCTCAGTGAGCAGTTCAGAGGTTTTGCTAGGATGTATTTAAACTAGGAGGGGGGGGCAAAAGGGTGATAAAACATCAATCCAATTGTCCCCCAAAACAAGGACAGAAGGTGCCTGTAGCAAGTGTGTTAAAAAATGATAAGCTTAGAGTCATGTCTACAAATGCTCGCAGTTTAGGGAATAAGATCCATGAACTTGTGGCAATAATGGCAACTGATAGTGTAGATTTAGTCGCTGTTACTGAGACATGGTATAATGAGAAAAATGACTGGGACATAGCAATACCAGGGTACTCTTTATATAGAAAAGACAGGGAAGGCAAGAAAGGGGGAGGGGTGGCCCTGTATGTAAAGAATAGCATAAAATCTAGCCTAATAAAGGTTAGTGAGGCGAACATAGAGTCAGTTTGGGTTACGTTAGAATTTGGTAATCACACAGTAACTCGTGTAGGTGTGATTTATAGGCCCCCAGGACAAATTGAAGAGTTAGATAATCTACTAGTTGAAGAAATAGCTAAAATGACAATGAAGGGGGAAGTTATCATCATGGGTGACTTTAATCTTCCTGATATAAATTGGAAAACAAAAATAGCTACATGTGCCAGGAGCACACATATTCTAAACTCCCTACTGGGATTGTCTCTAAAACAAGTCGTTGAGGAGCCAACTCGTAAAGAGGCCATACTAGATTTAGTGTTAACAAATGGAGATTTGGTATCAGATATTACTGTAGGTGACAGTTTAGGATCCAGTGATCATCAGTCAGTGTGGTTTAATATAAGAACAGTGACTGAGTCACACCACACAAAAACAAAAAGTTTTAGACTTTAGAAAAACAGACTTTTCCAAAATTAGAATATGTGTAAAGGAGTCATTATCAGACTGGAGCAATTTAAATGGAGTCCAAAAGAAATGGGATTATTTAAAAGTTGCACTACTGAAGGCAACAGAAAATTGCATTAGGCTTGTCAGTAAAAGCAAAAAATTCAAGAAACCACTGTGGTACTCCGCAGATGTGGCCAAAATAGTAAAAAACAAAAAGTTAGCATTTAGTAATTATAAAAAAACCCAGAGTGAGGAAGACAGAATGACCTATAAGATTAGGCAGAAAGAGGCTAAGCAAGTTATAAGAGCTTCCAAATCACACACAGAAGAGAAAATAGCACAGTCAGTAAAAAAGGGGGACAAAACCTTTTTTAGATACATAAATGAGAAAAGAAAAGTAAAACAAGGATTAGTTAGATTAAAAACAAAAGAAGGAAGGTATGTAGATGAGGATAAAGGTCTAGCTGACTGCCTCAATGAATATTTTTGTTCGGTATTTACAGATGAAAATGAAGGAAAGGGACCTCAGTTAAGAAAAAGGATAAATGAGTCATTTATTACACGTGAGTTTACAGAGGAAGAGGTTCTATTTCAACTGTCAAAAGTAAAGACAAATAAGTCAATGGGACCTGATGGAATACACCCAAAGCTATTAAAAGAGCTTAGTGGTGTACTAGCAAAACCATTAACAGATTTATTTAACCAATCATTGATAACAGGAGTAGTCCCAGAAGATTGGAAGTTAGCGAATGTTGTGCCCATTCACAAGAAAGGTAATAGGGAGGAGTCGGGCAACTATAGGCCAGTAAGCCTAACTTCAGTAGTGGGGAAAGTGATGGAAACCATGTTAAAGGATAGGATTGTTGAACATCTAAAAACACATGGATTTCAAGATCAGAGACAACATGGGTTTACTTCAGGGAGATCATGCCAAACTAATCTTATTGATTTTTTTGATTGGGTAACTAAAATTATAGATCAGGGTGGTGCAGTAGACATTGCTTACCTCGATTTCAGTAAGGCTTTTGACACTGTTGCACATAGAAGGCTTATCAACAAACTACAATCTTTGAGTTTGGATTCCAATATTGTTGAATGGGTAAGGCAGTGGCTGAGTGACAGGCAACAGAGGGTTGTAGTCAATGGAGTATATTCGAAGCTTGGGCTTGTCACCAGTGGGGTACCTCAGGGATCTGTACTTGGACCCATTCTCTTTAATATTTTTATTAGTGATATTGCAGAAGGTCTTGATGGTAAGGTGTGTCTTTTTGCGGATGATACTAAGATATGTAACAGGGTTGATGTTCCAGGAGGGATAAGCCAAATGGAAAATGATTTAGGTAGACTAGAAAAATGGTCAGAGTTGTGGCAACTGACATTTAATGTGGATAAGTGCAAGATAATGCATCTTGGATGTAAAAACCCAAGGGCAGAGTACAGAATATTTGATAGAGTCCTAACCTCAACATCTGAGGAAAGGGATTTAGGGGTGATTATTTCTGATGACTTAAAGGTAGGCAGACAATGTAATAGAGCAGCAGGAAATGCTAGCAGAATGCTTGGTTGTATAGGGAGAGGTATTAGCAGTAGAAAGAGGGAAGTGCTCATGCCATTGTACAGAACACTGGTGAGACCTCACTTGGAGTACTGTACACAGTACTGGAGACCCTATCTTCAGAAGGATATTGATACCTTAGAGAGAGTTCAAAGAAGGGCTACTAAACTGGTTCATGGATTGCAGGATAAAACTTACCAGGAAAGGTTAAAGGATCTTAACATGTATAGCATGGAGGAAAGACGAGACAGGGGGGATATGATAGAAACATTCAAATACATAAAGGGAATCAACACAGTAAAGGAGGAGACTATATTTAAAAGAAGAAAAACTACCACAACAAGAGGGCATAGTCTTAAATTAGAGGGACAAAGGTTTAAAAATAATATCAGGAAGTATTACTTTACTGAGAGGGTAGTGGATGCATGGAATAGCCTTCCAGCTGAAGTGGTAGAGGTTAACACAGTAAAGGAGTTTAAGCATGCGTGGGATAGGCATAAGGCTATCCTAACTATAAGATAAGGCCAGGGACTAATGAAAGTATTTAGAAAACTGGGCAGACTAGATGGGCCGAATGGTTCTTATCTGCCGTCACATTCTATGTTTCTATGTTTAAAGGCTTTACTGGAAAAAGCAGCCTTTTCACTGCTCGACCTGCAGGGACGTTAGAGCTGCAGTGATTCTGGTGCCTACAGGATCCCTTTAAGTAATACTTGCAGTCCAGGAAGGACCTTGGAACACACTATTTTAAGGCATTTGCAGGCAATTCACTGCACATTATCCCATTGAGATCTGTTATGGCCAGGTTAAGCTGTTAACGGTAAGGGCTAGAGGGGATTCTAGCCTCTCAGAAGAATTAAAAATGGAGCTAGCTAGGGCTTCTGAAACTGGCAGTTCCATGAAGTGTATTAGTGATAAGAATCCCTACCGTTTTAACTTCTGACCCATTTTCCCAAGCTTTTATCCCCTCAGTTATCAATGTGTGGGGCTTAAGTCCAAGCCATTTGGAGAGGGATTAGATATTTGTCTCTCAATCACAGATCAGGTAAATCCCATGCACATCAAGATCATGACAAGTGTCACAATAACAACATTCTACAAGGAGAAATAAGACTACATGCTCAGGTTTTACCTGTATTAGACAGCTGCCTGTCCCCTGAACGTCAAGGCTGTAGTTTTGAGTCTTGTTATCCAGAGGCTGTTTCTGGACCAGAAGCCGGTTTGTCTGGTCAATGTTGAACGTAGCAATAACCCCATTGTCTGAAGACAATTGCACCTGCTGTGTTGTATTGTGTGTAGGAAACAGGCAACCAAAAGCAGCGAGGGCCTGCACAGCCACTACAGTGTCCTGATTTAAAACAGAACAAAAAACAGATTTTATTTTAAATCTACATGGTTTTACTATGATATGAGCCAAGTGAAAATCTGTATCATAAGCAGACTAAGTCAGTATATAGATTTAACAATATACTCCAACAATAGGATGGGGGGGAAACAGATGCCAATCAGACTTACGGCTGTAGAGCTGTATCCTCCAAGTGAGTTTTGTTGTTTGGCAAGCCACTGTACAATCTGGGCCATGTAGACCTTCTGTTCCTGGGAGTGATTGCTGCCATATGCCATTCCCAACAGGATGTATGCAGTAATCTCCACCTCAGCAGATGGAGACTGTACGTAGAAGAAAGGGGTATTCTTGGCCTTTGGTTTATCAAGACGCTCCCAGTGAATGGATCCATCTATGGATTAAAAAGTTTGAGGTCAGGAGAGCAAAACCTACACATCACACAGAATCATTACAAAATCCTAAAAAACTATTTTATTTTCTGTATTTCAATGTTTAGGCTCTGTAAAACAATTCAACACAATTGATACCAGGGGTACAAAAGTGGTGTATCTTAATAGGTCACATTGTTATTTTTCTAAAGTCAAAAGATTCCTACAAATCTGGATTAGATATAACAATGTTAATCCTGGCCAAGTGTCTTAGAACATGTACCCTCTTCAATGGCCTCTGCCTGCAGCTGTTGAAGGAGAGCTTGGTGACGCTCCTCGTTCCCAGCGACTTTGAAAGCGTAGTACATAACTGCCCGGTTATAAAGACTCTGTTCTGTTCTGGAAGCATCTTCAAGGCATTTCAGGGCTCCGCGCAGTAGAGTTTGCTGTAACAAGAACAATGGACAAATCAAGGAGACACCACACAGTGTGTGCCAGAGGCCAACCCAACACAGTAGGGGCCATGGATTGTCAATTACTAACAGGGTATAGTGTCTTTAGCAACATTCTCAGTTAGAGGATATATTAAAGGGGAAGCATTGTGTTTTCTGGACCGGAACCATTGCATTTATTTCTTAAATTAGGAGTGCCCTCTATGTCCTTAAATGGACACTACAGATCCCTAAAGCACATTAGCCAAATAAGCCACTTCAACCCTCTCACCCCAAAAGAATTGGTACTTTTATAAAAAATTACAAAATAAAATCTGGTTACACCATCCACATAGCAGTCAGACAACCGGTCCTGTGACTTGCGGGTTTGTTTAGCTCAGTTAAGATAAACCTCAAGAGGCAGAAATTGCCCAGAGCGCCTGTCAGCACACCGTCAGGAGCATATGCCCTATAACAAGGCTATTGTTTGAGAGTGCATTCCCAGGTTTAATTGTGCCCTGGGATGTTCAGTTTATTCTTGAAGACCTTAATAAGTAACCCAAACATTGCACCTTTAAAATTTTATTTTCCAAAAAAAGACACCAGAATTCAAGCAGGCTATAAAAACCACACATTCTAGATCTCACTTGTGACTGGTTACTCACCCCTCCTGGGTAGTTTGACTGTAATAGTGTAGCAACAACGTACGCTGTGAAACTGACATAGTCTTCAGCACCTCCCTGAACAGAGATGGAAGATAAAGTGAACAGATTAGCTATATGGAGGAAGTGAGTGGTCAGTGTACCATTATACCGATAATATATGCACAACATTATTTTTTTCCTCCCCCAATTTGACAGTTTTTATTGAGTCAGTAAAAAGGCAGTTGGGTACCGAAAAGAAAAAGGGAGGGAGGGACGGATACCATAACCCAGAGGGTACATTACATTACCAATGGATACACACATGACAATTATTGTTCGGTAATACATACATATTTTCAATCCTATGCTACACGTAAGGTTAATGGGGTGTATATCGCCTTGGGCCTAGTGGCCTGTCCGTACGAGTGGTGCCATGTAGGGTTTGGTCTCAGACCTTGTGCCTCTTATCGTGTCTACTGGCCAGTTCGGCATTGCTCTGTGGTGTTTTTTTTTTGGGGGGGGGGTATATTGTGTGTGCTTGCATAGTGGTAGTAATGCCTTTGAGCCTCCCTTCTAAAAAGGGGGTATTCAGATGTATCCGTTCCCCCCTTTTCCTTCAAGTCCACCTGGCTCATTTTCATTTTTGAAACAGGAGGGGGGGGGTGCACAAAACATTTTATAATTAGGTAGAACACCAAACCTCAGACTTCAAAAGCTTTTTTTAAACGCTTTGCGGAGCGAGACATTAGAACCCACTATAGCAGTTTAAGTGGACCTCACAATATACTTGCCTTTAGTGCACTGTTAAAGAGCATTCCAGATGGCTTGAAGCAGCCAGTCTGGACATCAATGGTTCTCTCAAGGACTAACAGAATTCGATTCTGAACAGCTTCATCAACAAAAACAAACTGTTTAAGATTCTCAAAAGTCCAAAACATTTGTGCATCCAACCTAGGAGAATAAAAAAATAAAAAATAAAAGGTTTTAGAAACGGTTACATCCCCTTGGTCTAGAAAAATTATAACTCATCCAGAATTACTTGCAGGGCAGGTTTAAGTTTTTTTAGGGTCCTGCATTACACAATTAGGAAATTCACTACTCTGGGCTTTTAGAAGAAGCCAACTCTGGGCTGCGAGTTCCCTAGAAACGTTTTGGATTCCTAAAGACGAACGATTGTCACACAGTTTATCAATAATCCCAGACCCACAACCACCAAAAGCACTGGCCCTGGGGCATTGCCAGTGAAGGGGTTAGAGCTCCAAGTTGTTTCCAGAAACGCCCAGAGTCCCATTTAATACCAAGAGAAGCATGGCCTCCAGTAACAAAGTTTGCTACAGTGGCAACTTAATGCAGAATATTTGACGTAAATTATACAACACAGTGGGTTAATATCGGTGCAGTATGTGTTAAAACAGCATGGCTTGGGATTAATACAGCAGATGTGGGATTTATAAATAAACTAGTTACAATACAATTCAGATGGTGTAAAAATCTTGTGGATTCTCATAAGTCAGAAATAGTTATTCTACTTACCATGTACTGCTTGGAGAGTTCCATCCACCAAAAACACTAGAGGAGCCATCAGAACGAATGTAGCCAAGCTGCCTCCGGTATCCTAGAAAATATTAGAGTGGATTTTAGAGTTTGTTACAGGGAATTGCTGGGAAATTTCAGATGGTCGGTCAACCAAAAAAAAAAACACGAGACACCAATATCAAACTGAAGTCCTACATGAAACCAAAACCACAAACACCCCCCCATAGACTATTGGCACGGGGTAAAAGTGGCCAAGAACCCCATAAGTCTTCATGGTGGTCAATTAAGACAGTGGCCTTGAATGGGTTAGTCCTTTATTAGTGGTCCTTTATTAGTGGTGAAGTATGAAGTGGTTTAAGGCTTCTGATCCTTCGATCCAAAGTATCTGGGAAGGATGCATTTCAAGGACAGGAAGTGACCACTAAAACTGGGTATTTTGAAAGTGAAAAGGTCTGTGCCAATAGGTATAAACATGATTAACCAGCATACAGAACCAAAGCCAACACGGTCAAGTCATTTTTCAAGAGCCACCCAAGCACTTTGGCCTGAATTGTCCTCCCTGACTATGCGTTTGGTGGGATCATTTTCATTGAAGAACGCTATGCACCATCACTGCATTTTATTGCACTGTAGGATTCTCTCAAGTCTTTGGTGCCACACTCTACAATAGCAGAGCCAGTCAATCCATCTTAACAGACTGCACTCTAGGAGCGGTTCAGGCCAGAACACAAAGATTAATCCAGTCATTCACATTTAGCAATTAGACTCCTATTTTAAGGAGTCTGTACAGATGTTGCAACCCAGTTCAAAATTTTCTGACAGATCAATCCATGTCCAAGTGAGATTTAAGAAATGGGTCTCCATGATGTAGACAGACATTAAGACTGGATAGACTTTCAGAAGTAGAGCAGAAGCAAAGCCATTACAACAACTTATTCAAAGCCTTTTGGTTTCAGGACCCGTGATTACACCGACATATCACATTTGTTAGATATCTAGAAAGGGAACAGAACAAGTCTCACCAGTTTCCATGTAGCTAATGGCTTGAGCTTGAATGTCTGGAGTCAGATTGCCAGTGCAGTTTAAATATCTCACTATGAAGGGTAGTGGTATCAGCGTAGCCAGGTTCTGCTCACCACACCCAGTGGGCAACCGGATCAAGGATTGTAGGTTTGTTACAGAAACGCCAAATAAGTCACCTGCAAAGAGAGGGAGGTGGGAATTGTAGAGGCTTTGGAGCAACATCCAATGACATCTAGGTTGACAATGATCAATAGTACATACTTCACAAGCCAAAGGGTGGAGTAGGGCTACCACGGCAAGATGACAGGAACAAAAAACAAGTGCGACTTCAAATTAAAGTTCAGCACCATGGACTCCATGTCTTAGTATGTTTACAGAGGGGCTAGTAATGATTGAACAGCCGTGAGAAGAGCCAAACCATGTAAAGTGTAACAAAGGGGACAGTATGACTGCATACTATGCATGCGCAATCTCTTGCCAACTTTAACCTGCTCGAGCTTAATCATATTAAGAATCAATTTGTTTTATGGAGCAGCTCTTTTAATGTGCAATGCACACAGCAGCAGATTCTACTTACCAACGATAGCCAAAGAGGACTTCGCAGAACCTTCAACGACATTGGCTGGAAGCTTGATGCTGATGGGAATCTGCACGCTGTTCCCTAGAGAAAAGGGACATTAAATTCTTTAGTTGGAGATATAGAGCAGCAGGACAATAATAAACTGCACAGATTTTAGAAGCATTAAAAGGACAGTCTTACTACGGTTTATAAAATCCTGCCTTGTATGACAGGGTAATGAGCCCCAGGAAGGGATTGGTGTTACAATTCTTAATTTGAAGCATTACCCAGACCCTGAATCAAGTGAAAAGCAGTAAATTTAAGGAGTCAGTATGAATAAAATGTACCTACCTTCCAGGCTGACAAAGTTGCTGTAGGTTATTTCATCTTCTATGCCCTCTGCCTTCGAGACAAAAATAAAATACATTTATTCATAGCTATATAGTGTACCCTCACGAGAATCTTTATGTGTATCATGCAGCAAATTACATCATTTAATGGGAGGCATATAGTGCTGCCCTCAAACACCACTACTTGGCAGGCAGCCACCGCTATAGCAGTCACCAACCAAAGCCTGTAGACAAACCCAAACCAGTTTCCTGCTCGATCCCATTAGAGGACGTTATGCGAAGGAATCCTTACAGGACAGATCTTTGGAAGCTAGTTTGTTTTGTACATGGTCTTGCTTCAATGCTGCTCCCCTGTATAGGGTTACTTTGTGCAGATTCACAACAATACCCGCTATCTCAGATTTTGCTTTTGAGCAGAGAGCTTGGTTATTGGTTATTTAAATATATGTTAGAGGGGTGAAGTCCCAGGTTAAGACTATAGATGACAGAAGAAACCAAACACATCAGAGGTTTGAGCCTAAAAATAATTTGGTGACCCATCCTAAAGCCCTCTCCTTGGCTCCTCCATAAATCCACCACACCCGTCCAGGGTCGAGGACTATACGGGATGGAAGGCGAGAATTAATGGGGCACAGTGGGCAGCTAGGCAGAAACTTTGAGAGAAGGGCTGCAGTTTTCTGTTATTGGGGGGGCCTGATTTCTAACCCAGGCAGCACCCCCCCATTGACACTCATGGTTTATTGGATTTGGAATAGTGCACGGGTAACGGTTACATCAGCCATAGATTGGTACCTCCACAATAACCGTGTGCATCACAGTGTCCTTGCGAAATGGCTGACTGGTGTCACTGGCCGACTCATTGCATGTAGCGCCAAAGTAAGAGGTCCAAGCGGTCACATTAACAGATACCACACCTGGAAGACAAATTTGAGAGAGTCTTGTTTTTTCCCCCCTAATGAAATGAGGGGGTCCAAAGCAAGCCAAGCTATACACAAACAAAAACCAAGTCCAAATCCCATGAAAATAGTCTGGCATAGGGACAAACTATATCTCAACCAGAGCATATGATCAGATATATACCTATGGCATGTGCATTCAAATCCCAGGAATATGAGGCTCTTTCATTGGGGCAGATGCAGATATCTTGCCCTCCATCTTTCAATGTTGCAGTGAACGCTTCAGAAGCTCCCAGCTCAATGCCAACCTAAAGGATTGATAAAGAAATTTAAAATAAAAGAGGATGACAAGTTATGTCAGTATCGTAAGACCGTATGCTGTACTGAGACCAATACATTGGTTAACATTTACCTTGGTACATTGTTCCAAGTAGCTGACTACAACAGCTTTAAGGACCAGAGTCTCCGTCCTGACAAAGGAATATGGCAAAGACAGGTCCACGAAGAACGGCAGTATAGAGTTGAAGGTGGATGGCTGTTTGTTTATCCCAAAACCTTCGTCCTTTGAAACACAAAACCCAGTGAACTGCCACTGGGTAATGGTTCCCGGTACAGTCTCTGTTATAGATGTGGTGCCCGTCTCACTAGGATAGAAAATAAAACCAGATTTAGCTGCAAACATGAACACTTTTAGTGCAGATAAGTTGGTAAAGGAGAAGATGTTTTATTTAAAGTAGTCACTACGAGTCAAGCCTGCGATCAGAGTAGGATCAATCATAAGCAGTTTGTGACAAATGCCCTGTGGTCTGGTAGTTTGCCATGAGCTCCTGGAAGAGCCCGCTAGCCAGCCTCCTGCCCCAGGATTATGGGCCATTCAAGATACCCTGCAAATTCTGTTCATGTGATTTAGGGTTGTTCAGGAACCAAAGACCACCCAGAAGCTTGTCAAGTCCAATTGACACCTTGTTACTAGTTCCACCAGTGTTCTAATTGTTAGTCTGGGTGGCCGCAATTTGTATGAATGACCACGAGGTGGTGGCCATCTTGTTCGCATGAACGCAGGCAGCAGTGTTTGGTCATCGAATTCATGGAACTAAAAATCAGACAAACTCCCGAACACCGCTGGACTTCCACCATCGCCTGTGTTTGTTCTATACAACTTAGAAGGGCACGGTTTGGTGGAAATGTTCCCACGAACAAGGTTAACAAGCTCCAGGGTAGAACTATGGATTCCATTCGGTAGTTTGTTCATTTTTAAGCTACTGAACCTAGCCTGAAAATTACAACTTCCATGGAAATCCCAAACCCCTGAACCGATCTGGGTGATTTTTGGATAGGCTGGTCCCCCAGATCAGGGCTATCATGGGCTGTAACTTGTGTTTTTTCCATTTTTCTTTTAGGGGCACTTTTGTTATATTGCCGGTTTCTGTACTGAGATAATTCGATTATATATGTTTGTGTGCTCAGGTAATTCGCTCTCAGGCACAGGGGAGGAGTAGGTTAGATGTTTGCTTGTAACTAGTCTCCTCTCAAGTCCAGGTGGAGGGATTATCCTGTTGTGTGGGAGTGTTTGGACAAATTGTATAAAAGCAGGCCAGATTAAAAAGGGTTCCAGCTTGTACCCCATAACTATTGGTCATCTGGTTACTGGGAGGGTAAAGGGCCAAGCACTAAAACTGTTCCAGTGAGGAGGATTCAACGGGAGAAGTCTTTTTAAGGACTAGAGCTCCCAGGACAGAGTGTCGTCCAGTGCCTGGGGATGGCTAGCGAGTTACCATTTGGCTCCAGGAGGGAGCAGTTCCAGTGCCCCAGTCAAGCCACGGCGACTGGGCAGAAGTGCTGCGGTGTGTCCCCTGTTCCAGCTAGGAAGCAGTCCTTGGTGGAGGTACCCAGCCAGGTATACAGGGAGCTCCGTTACACAGCTGTATAGGTGTTTTGGAAAGCTGTACATTTGAGGGTAACCTTTACCATAGAGTTATATTTAAAAAAGTCTGTATCCCAGATTTTCACAGAGCATGCACCTTTAAAAACAGTGCTTTCCAAACCAGTCCAGGATTTAGTGATTACCCAGTTGTGTCCAAAAAAAAAAAGTAAAATAAAAAAAAAAATAATAAAGTTACAATGGTAAGTGTGCCCTGACTAGTTTGGAACCCACTGCTTTAGAGGAATGCAAGGCTTTGTAAATTCTCTTTCCATCTGTGACCACTTGCAAGGACCAGAATGCATTTCCTATGAAGTAGCACCCCTAGCTATTTAACCGAATGCAGGCCTTGTTATATATGCACACTCACCCAACAGGTGTGATGTCAAAATTCCAGATGTCAGGGAACGTATTACGCACAGTGATGACAGACTCTGCTGAAGACCCACCTATAGACACATCTACCAAAAAAAAAAAAAAAAAAAAGTCAGTTACAGAGACAGATTGCTGGGAATTTAGGCATTCCCACCAATATCAAAATTAAATTAAGTTAAACATTTACACATATTGGTGGCAGACAGTAATGCTAGTCCCCATCCAAAAGCACACCTCCCAATACTTTAAATGTAGGCGTGAGTGTGGCCAGGGCTGTTCTGAGACATTACTTAATTTACAGAACTAAAATGTAATTTAGAAGAACAATGTGTCTAATGTACACAGACTGATTTCTAAACACATTTATTGTAGTTTAAAGACACATTGCTGGGAGTATGATTAGTGTGGAGCGGTTATACACCCAGACACACCAACAATATATAGAGCGGGGCAGAGGGATTTGGAACCCTAATAGGGACACTCGTGAGGTGTGCATTTATGGTCCTGTCTCCCCACCCATATTCTGTACCACTGACACAATATTTGCAAATCGACGTGTATTTTCTAAGAGCCAAGTTATACAGAATCCAAATGGCAAAAAAAAAAAAAAAAAAAGCCAAACTGGCATTACAGAAAAGTTTGCCTAAAACAAAGACAGATTTTGAACCTCTGTATTCACCAATATAGTGAACTCTAACAGGCAAGATCCGTCATTCATTTTTATTTAAAATATTTCATTTTTCATAGAGCACATTTGACAGATAACTAATCTTAATATTTTAACATACAGTCAATGCATGGGTACAAAGAGTAAATACAATGTTAGCCCTTGCAGTGAGTCCACACTTGGCATTCTGATCAGCTGCAATAAATACATATTGTCTACAATCTTTGCACAATTCCGTGTGACATCAGAAAGAAGGGGGGAGTGAGGAGCCTGCTGACAGAGGTCTTAAAGCTGGCTCAGATGACAGATTGTAGCACTGAAAGGGAAGACTTCAGTCCCTGCAGGGAGTGATTGTTAGCTTGAGGATCGAGCTGAGAGAGCTGTCACGTATTCATCCGCTTATAGAAATGTGGTTAATGATATTTACTGTCCATCCAGGAAAAGTTGTGCCGAGCAGCAACCTAATCCACAGAAGGGTTTGTGCTGAGCAGCAATTATGCAAATGGAAACCTGGTAACTGACTTTGGGGTCAAAGGCCGGTTACAGCCTATCAGATCTAGAGGAGGGGTATTTAGGCCCAGTTCTCATCCTGCTCAGTGCCCTGTCGTGGTTTCCCTTGTGGCTGTCTGAGAGCGCGTTCCTGTTTATAGTTTTCTACCTGGTTTTTGACTTTGGTTTTGTTTATTGACTTCTCTATATTCTGGTATCCTGACTCCTGGCTTTCCTCATCGCTGTGTCCCTTTCTGTGTTCCCTGACCTCGGCTAGTATTTTGACTATTCTATGTACGTTAAATCCGGCCATTCTAAGGACCGGTAATGCGTTACTTATTTGTCATCCGTGCTATACAGTTCTACGTGCTGGATCAAACAGTAATCCTGACAAGAGCCAAGAGTAAGGTTGCGGGGCACCAGGAGAAGGGGAGGCCTGCACACGCCAACCCCCGGTGCTACGAACTGAGCCCGAGAGGACAGCATTCAGACCTGCCTTCTAGGGGTGCAACGTTACAATAAGCCAGTCAAGAATATAAAAGGATAAACAGAATTCAAATCTCTCGTAAAAATCGTGACAGTCTAATTTTAGCAACTCAAGGTTTTTTGTTTTTTTTGAGCACTAGACATTGCAAGGGCACTGCCTAAAATGTCCTCATGGATGAGACTTCACTGGACTGAAGCAGCTATTGAGGATCTTACCACACCACCAATATATTTACACACCTTTATAAAACAGTTTACCTGAGAATTCTACAACCTCCCTTGCAAGAGACGTTGTTGCAAGGGTCAGCTCAGGAAAACTGTAGGGACGGCTGTTGTATCTGCCACACACCTCTGGTTTATGCACTGTGGTGTTGGTTGCAAATACCAAACCGATGTCCTGAAACAGAATGGAAGGATGTTAACCAGGATGCCACCGTATAAGTGTTAAATGGTTAAACAAGAAAATGTAAAGCCAAAATACCTCTTGCACACAACCACTTTCATCTCAAAGACTGACCCACCCAACTACAAGTCATCCAGACGCTCCCCACATCTCCTTAAACCATTTGAAAGCTCAGCAAATATCAGACAAGCAAAACACCCCAGATACTTACACGGAACACTTCAAAAGAGTCTCTTTCGTTCGGAGAGCTTACAGGCTCGTAATATATGCCCTCAATAATTATTTGATTGCTCGAGTCGATGCAGGGAAGGGCAGGTGGGGCCACATTATAACCTGACACATAGTATCCATTTAAGCTGTTGTATCTCAAGGAGTTATACACCTGCAGAAAAATAAGATACATAAAAATACAGGATATATAATAAAAAATACACACATCTTTTTAACAGCTCAATTAGCCTGCCCTTTGGTGGGTCCCCACTCAGATCTCAAGTTGGTTTTAGCTCATCTTGTGCCAATACAGAGAGAACATACCTGAAGCATATCAGACTGGTCCCACCCATATGGACAGTTGAGATTCAAAATGCCAGCAAGTTTCCTCTGCACGAGAGATACAGCAACCCCAGACGATCCTTTCAACGTTGCAAGGCATCATCTATGCGAGGTCTCTCGTGCAGAAGGAACTTTGAGGCATTTAGGATCTGGACTGCCCGTAGGGATGAGATCAGTCTGATAGATTCCCTCTAATGGCACATAATGAACCAGAACCAGCTGGAGATCTGAGCGGGAACCCACTGAAGAGCAGGCTATTTCAGCTGCTGTCCATTCTCAGTATACCCTTGTGCTTAAAGTAAAATCCTTGCTCAGTTACTCAATAAAACATCTTGCTTAACAGATCTTCACCCAAAATTAACTGGGTTACCTGCACGGCCTTGGACCGCATGCATACAAAGTTCTATTTTTGGATATTTGTTTTGTTCTTAAATAAACTCCCTGATGGAACACTAGATCACATCTGTTGCACCGTTTAGCTAATCTCCCTTTTAGATTAGATATCTCTCCCTTTGCTTTGGTTATGTTAGGTGTTGTGCCTACTCACAGTTTCAGCAGTAATAGCCTGGTATGGATTCAGCAGAAGGAGGCTGGAATCAATGACCCGAAGCCCACACAGGGAACTGGGAGCTGCTGATACTTTGAGGTCTACAGTAGATCCAGGAATTCCTTTTTCAGCAGAAAAATTCATGGATACCTTAAGAAAGATAGAATAATAAAACAAGCCTCTTCTAACCCAGTTACCGGATTATATTAAGCTCTAGGACTCCGTAACTCTGAACTTACCTGGTGCTTGAAACACTTCTCCACATTCAGCTTGACAGAGTCTGCAATGACTTCCCCCAGTAGAATCATGTACACAATGACATCTGCCCCCGGGGCCAGATCTGAAGACACGTCGATACTGAAGGTTAGTTCACCTTTCAGTGCTGTCATGAAGGAAACAGTATATTCAATGATCGTGCAGGTATGATGCAAGGATTTGAGCTTTTTTTAGCAGAAGGAAATGTAAAAAAATGCTTAATATAAAATACTGCCATTATTGTCTCATTCTCAGAAGAAGTTTTCATTTTACGCCACGCACCTCTTGGTCTGACATTTTACTTTGCATCACACATGCCTAATTGTTAGATCTTCCTACGCCCAATGCGCAGAGGCCTACTTACCGCTACTTGAAGGTAGACTATGTTGACCATGTTGAACAATCTTTGCTTTTGACAAGACCTGCAAGTAGGTAGAAGCAGATAATCATCAGAATTATTAAACAGTTGCTTTTTATCCCCCTCTGATCCCATGTTCTGATGCATTCCCAGAGGAATCCTGTAAAGATCAAACTTGCCATCCTTCCTCATAATATAGAGCCGAGTGGTTCTTCATTTGAAGACTTCCTATGGTACTTTGCTATAATGGGGTCACCAGATCCATCTCTTCCCACAAATATCCATTAAAAAAAAAAAAAAAAAAAAAAGTACAGACAAAACCCCAATCCTTGATTAACTCTGCAGATAATCATGCCTAAAGACATCTGATGGTCATGCTTACTTGACAAACCATAGCAAGGGTTCCCCCTTCTTTCTACCACAGGTTCCATCTTACGCACCTGATAAAACACAGAAGGTCGGGCATCACCTTCTACACCTTCTGCACTGAGTACATATTGCACCTTGAGGTCATAGCTCTGTCCACAGAGTAGCTCCTCACGTGGGCCGTGCACCTGTATAAAGCTTCCAGACCGAGAGTAAAACCGTGTGGCAGAAAAGAAATCATTGGAATAGGTTGGTGTTAAAAAGTTGGAGTCGTAGCACTGCTCGGTGTTCTTGTATAAAGCCTGCAGATAGAAGACAGGACAGTATGTGTCCATTACAGAAATCAGACATTGTTTAGCCATTGGCTAGGACAGAACCATAAAGCCCAGGTTTTACAGAGTTGAAAAAAAAAAAAAATAGAAAAATATAAAATAAAAAAAATCCTTCTGTCCTCACCTGAATTTGAATTTCAGTTTGAAGAATGTCAGAGGTATCGATCAAATACTCTGCACTACCATCTGTTCCGGTGGTCAGGTTTTGGATAGGCACCCCATTCAGTTGAAGCTCTATGTTTTCACCACCCAGTGGCTGTCCAGATGCATTTACCACATTAATCTATGAAGTCATGGATTGAATAAGACATTTGTATAGAACTTTTGTCAATACAGAGTGTGTGTGCACAATACTGCTCTATAAAGTCACTTCGATCTTGAAAACCATAACCACATTGCCAGGTAAACCAAGGGTCACAACATAACCTTATTCAATAATTCTTCCTCCACCACCTAGAACTTCTCACATATACAGAGTTAGTAAACTACCCCTACCTGGCTCAGGTGGAGTAACCTCTCAGAAAATTAGAATGTACAAATGCCCAGAGACACCATGCTTCTATTGCCAATACCAAGGTTTGTCACTTTTAGTTTAGATCCCAACAGAATGATGGGCCACAAGTCCTGAATCACAGGTGGCACTGCCATACTGGCATAGCTGCACTCAATAGATTCCTTTGTTCGACCCTGTGGAAGGAGGCTGTGAATTTTTCAAACCTGCTGTCACCACTTCTGAGTGAAGTAAAGGGGCAGTCAAGTATTAGTAAATAAGTCCATGGACCAAGGAAAGTGTTCATTAATAGAGCAGAAAGAATTAAGAGTACAACCTTCCAGTGTTAAGGAGGGGATGGGAAATCGCTTTTGGCTACACCTGCAGAACCTAGAAACAACCTTTGTTGGTTTAGGGAGAATCACAGTAACTAGGGCTTACCCGTACAAGAAAAGCCAAGCCACGTTTGTAATACTGACTCATAGCCTGCCGATCAAAAGAGACCCTCGATATCAGGTTGGTGATGGAGATATACTTTGTTTCAGTTATCTGGACCCCTGCAAGTAGAAAGACAAATAACTGCTCAGTCCAGGTTAACCATAACATTTACTCCAATAGGGTGATTCAGTTTGAGAGCACCATTTGTAATTCACATTCTTCATGGCTTTACCAAAGACAGACGAGTGTTTGGCTCAAAAAGCAAATATTGGAGTCCCTTAAATCCCATGGCACCAAGACAAGATTTGACTGACAGTCTAGAAGGATTTGAAGAATGTTTGGAATGCAATACGGCCACAGAGGCCTTAAATTCATTAGTCCTTTACAAGAGCTTTGTTTTACTTATTAAATTGTTGGTCTTAGGACCACTGGGCATGTTGGATTTCTAAGACAAAGAATAAAGATTTTAGCTGGTTACCTGTGCCCTCCTCAGACACGGTCATCTGAAGAGTAAATGACATATCGAGTCCTGAGCGATCAAGCTGGTAGTTGGTGAGATCAATGATGGTACCAAATGTCCCATCTGAATCAGTCTGTAGTGCAGAAGGATCAGATCATTAAAAATCAGACATGACTACTACTTCCGGAATTACAAGTATTTACACATTTCATTATAAGAACCCAGTGGGGGGGGGGGGGGGGGACAACAACATGAAAGTGCACAAGACCTCGACTAGCTTGTCTGGATCTGTATTTTTACATTAACCAAGAGCAGAAGATCTAGTTAAAGCACACAGTGCTGTTTTGGTAAATCCCTATTCAGGTTTAGGAGCAGTGATCTGACTCTTCTAGAGTAGAAGTTGGCTGCAGAGCTCTGTCTATTTTCTTCCAATATGGGGAAGACGAGAGCAATGAACATACTTTGCCTGTGATGGACTGGCAGAGCCCCTCTGGGTTCCGGTTGCAAGCATTTCCTGGATAATATGAGGAGTATCGTCTACACAACTTTCCAGTGATCGTCCCTGGAACTCCCTGTTCATAGGTGTATCTGAAAAAAAAAAAGAAAAATAAAAGTGTAGGTATTAGGCTGCTAGAGTAGGACCTGCCAGAGATGGGCTACATTGACGTTGTGACAGGCTTATGCAATGTAACTAAATCCCCATTATTTTAGCCTAGGTGAGGTGCATTTAAATAAATCTGTGCTCTCAAGTTGACATGTAGTGGATAAGGGAGTGCGCTGGATCTTGTGTAATCTAAATATATATTTGCATATGCCCACCCAGGATCCTTTGCAGTAGTAACATCACTTCAAATTTGTGATGACACCAAAGGAGTGCATGACACCAAAAGATATTAAGGTTAAGAAATAAATAACCACACAAATCTGTTAAATATTAGACTCAGATTTGTTTTGTGATAAGCTGCAATTTATCTGCTCAGGTGACAGTTGTCATATCCAGAGCAGCGTATGAGAATGTTACATTCGTGGTTCAGAGTGGGATATTTGAGATTGCTAGGGGAACTTACTTTGCAGTGGTATTAATGGAGAGAGCCTTGTCAAGAACAGTAACAGTTGATGGAGCATCTATAGACACACTATATTTTGGTGGCACTAGAGAGGAAAATAAAAACCATTTAAAAAAAAATGATACACAGAAACAAACATGTTATACAGAAGGGATTTGAGCAAAGTCCATTTCACATGATGAAGATTATATAAAATGCATCCCCCCGGTTGTGACCGAGTGACATTAACAACAAACATATGTCCCCTTACCATATTCTTCAACCGGAACCTCTTGGGAAATCTTGTCACCCGATTCTCTCAGAGCTTCAATTCTGTAATTTCCTAGACTTGCGTCAGAAAGCAGAGTAAACTCCAGCGACACAATGCCGTGGTCGGACTCCAGATTCAGCCACTGGAACATCCGATTCCCAGATGGATCCTACGGGAAGGTTTATAAATAAATGACCAGAAACTAGTATTGAAAACAGGAGATTGAAACTAGGATTCCTCAGGAAGTGAATACAAGTAGACGTTTATAGAACATTGAATTAAGGATACACCATAATACAATAACTAAGGTTTCCCACATTATGTTGGGCTGAATGGAGAGTCAAGAAAATAATCCAAACCACCACAAGCCAGCCATTAGAAACAAGACACACATTGAGAGAGGAGGGCATTCCTTTACAAAAAATAAAATATACACATTTCTTACCACAGCATAGACTGCAGAGTACTGTGGAGAGAGGTTAAACAAGTATTAGAATGCATGATGGCAAGTCAGGATTTAGAGAATAGTAATACAAACTTCATTAAATAAAACCATTGACCATTTAAAAGGCAGGGCATGTGTTTTATCAAAAGTGAACATTAAGGGGACACGCAAAGACCACTCTGATTATTTGTTCAATGGAGGAGAACATACTATGTACATGAATGTAGAATGTGTTGGTTTGCTTTATGACACAGTAACATGTGACAGAATATACTTGAGAGGACAAAATAAATACCATTCAGAAATGAAGAGAACTTGTAAATAGATAGCAGATCACAGCTTGTGGTAATCAAAAAAAATGCATACAGTAACCGGTGGGAGAGGGAGCGATTCTCCTTTCGCAAGCTCAGAGTGCTGCTGCGGTTACCACAGCAACGCTCCAAATCTGGCGAGAGTGAACTCCTGAGGCTGCTAGAGTTCACGGTCACCACTAGAACTGTCAGGGCTTCCCCATCAGACCACAAGGGATTGCCTTGTACAGTCCCCCTGACAGACAAGGGTAAGGAGAGAATATTAAAAAAATAAAATAAAAAAAAACCCTTACCATATTCTTCAACCAGAAATAAATATTTCTAAATTTCCCATCCTGCCACCACAGAGACAATAATTGAGCGACACTCACCAATGCCACTAATCCCTACTACAGGCCATCCCAGCAGATCCCAAGTAAGTGGTCAAACAGTTCAACGACTAACTCTAGTAGGGCACTGCTGGCACCATAACCACGACAAAGTGCTGTAGTGCCTGTATTGTTTATTTAAATAATCTACCAGTACCCCTCCCAAGATTAGGTTTCTGCATCTGTGCTTGAACGGCAAGCATTTCTGCCAACAGGAGTCAAGTATATGCTGCTGCGATGTACAGATATACAACCTAGAACATTTTTTTGACTTGGGGCGCCTTGGAAATATATTAAGGGCGCCTTGAACCTAAAAAAAGTTTGGGAAACCGAGTTAAAGGATGTCAGAGCAAAATAAATCCTACTCACTTTCTCCTCCACTGGCTCCAGCTTCTGATTCAGCGAGATCAGCCGGACCCGCACTGAAAGATGGGATGAGAAGAGTCCAAATGAGACATTGTGTGTTGGGGTTTGAGAACTTAATGATCTTTACATCACATTGTAACAGATTGTACTGGCACCAACCTTAGAGGTTAATCGGAGGGGGTCTAGACCTCGGGCAGGAGTCCTGCCGAGTTCAGTTCTGCTGCCCAACTGAACCAACTTTACTTACTTTGGGCTAAGGTGACCTCACAGTGAATGAAGATCAGTTACAGCTCTGACACTTGGAAAGTAAGTAAAAAAAATAGGCAGCCACCAATGCATGCCATGCCACTCATATTTCCTGGACTAGAAGTGCCAGTAATATTATATATCATCTCACCTGTATCACTAGGTTTGTACAATGGCTTGTCAGTCTGAACTTTGTAGACATTGCCCAACGGATCAATCACTAGGCTCCTACGTTCATAAAATCGTAGGGTTGAACCAGTAGCCAAAAAAGTAAGGAAGACTGGAGCAGCCGACTTTATTTTGGGTACCTGGAGGGAGAGGACACAAACTGGTCAAGAAGAATGTAAAGCCCAGAATGAAGTAAACAAAGGATATGCATGGGCACTAAACAAGGAAGGCAGACAAGATACGGACTGCTACAAGCTGGGGTGTAATATTAGATCAGGTTATGACAAATGGTACCATGTGGTTGTACAGGCAAACCGAGAGTCTGTACATGGTCTCCAGATAACAATGTCTTCTTCGAATCGCAAGCATATGCTGCCAGACAGGTCTCTAATCAGGTCATGTCAAACCAACCTTAAACTCATTGCACTTCATGAGATCCGCAGCTGGGATTTCTTCATCAAAGATGGTGTAATTCTCCGTAAAGACCTCAACCGTTGCAAAAACATGTAGACTTTCATTGAGACGGACAAAGTTAACGCACACAGTGGCATTTTCATCACTCTTCAGCAGAACTGGAGTAGAAAGAGCATACTGCCTGCAGAAATACAAGGTATCAGTCAGTGAGAAATAATACACAGAATGTTTTACAACTCCCAGCAGGTTGTTGGTTAAAGTCAGCTTTCTCAAATAAAAGAAAATCTAGTGTATTTGCCCTTTATACACACAGTCTGGCTACATCTGCTCCCAATACAGAAGCCCACACCTGGCCAGAAAGAGGAGTAAAATGCTGACTTATTTCCCAAGATTGGAGCTCTAGAATAGGTTTCTGTGAATGTATCCCAGTATTCCCAGCATTGCCCACTGTGTACTGGCAGTTAGATCCTTGTATCTCTGCCAGAGCACCAGAATGGGTATTGTGTATCTTGACATCTGAGGTCGCTTTGACCTCCCAAAACACAAATCAGCAGAACTCAGACTGTGTGCGCTGGGAAATCCCACTGCATGGTCAATGTGGCCATAGCATCGTACAGACCCTGTACCTGGGAGAAGGGGAATGTCCATTACACGTGAATGAGCTGCAAGCATAGGCCAATATTATTCACGCATTACGGCACAACCAATAAAGGTTCACACATGTGAGACAACATCCATTGCTGGGATAGAAAGCATTTCTATAAATGTGCCCAGCCTCTGCCCTTCAGTGGCTTTAGGGGGGCCCAGACAGCGAGTGCCCAGCCTCTGCCCTTCAGTGGCTTTAGGGGGGCCCAGACAGCGAGTGCCCAGCCTCTGCCCTTCAGTGGCTTTAGGGGGGCCCAGACAGCGAGTGCCCAGCCTCTGCCTTTCTGTGGGTCTAGAGGACCCAGACAGCGAGTGCCCAGCCTCTGCCCTTCTGTGGGTCTAGAGGGCCCAGCCTCTGCCCTTCTGTGGGTCTAGAGGGCCCAGACAACTTCTACCAGTCTGTCATTTTATAGGGGGAATAGACAGCAGACCTGGTTTCTACAATCTATAGACTTATAACCCGCCAACTGCTAGTATTACAGAAGGAACAGACCACGCATCCCGCTTCTCCATACCTATAGCTTTATTGAGCACCCCTTAATAGCATAGAACACTACAGTCTATAAGCAAAGCAGACACATTTTACTTTAGTCGAGAAGAAACAAATGCACAATAAGCCTCAGGAGCCCAATCTCTTATTTAATCTATAACCAGTGTATTATTTCCCCAAAAAACCCTTAGCCATTAATAAATTAATCTGGGTGCCTATATAGTGTTCCTTTAACTTTGGATACATTACCCTATACACACGTAAACTCATCGAGCAGGGCCCTGGCCCTCCTGTGAGTCAAACTCTCCTCGTTGCAATTACTTGGCGGTTAGTCCACCCATTGTACAGCGCTGCAGAATTTGTTGGCGCTTTATAAGTAAGACTACAACGTACACCTTTCTGTATGAGGACTATTGCAATATTTGTAATTGTAACCTCCCCCAAAAAGCCTACAGTGATCTCTTAATGCACACTCACTCATTTTCTAACAGTTTTCTGCATTGGTAATATGGGTTTATAAACCTTTGGAAAGCACACAATACTTAGGAGGTGCCAGGGACCAGTTTGGAGTACAGAGATTATCAAATGCTGAACTGTGTTAGAGCACAAGAACCAGCAACACAAAGCTTTAGACCAGCTAAAGTCCCCAGAATACAGATTCCCACAATGCGACAGCCCATCCCAAATTATATAGAGTACAAGTCCCCAGAATACAGATACCCACAATGCGACAGCCCATCCCAAATTATATAGAGTACAAGTCCCCAGAATACAGATACCCACAATGCGACAGCCCATTCCAAATTATATAGAGTACAAGTCCCCAGAATACAGATACCCACAATGCGACAGCCCATCCCAAATTATATAGAGTACAAGTCCCCAGAATACAGATACCCACAATGCGACAGCCCATCCCAAATTATATAGAGTACAAGTCCCCAGAATACAGATACCCACAATGCGACAGCCCATCCCAAATTATATAGAGTACAAGTCCCCAGAATACAGATACCCACAATGCGACAGCCCATCCCAAATTAGATAGAATACAAGTACCCAGAATACAGTAGAGGGACCGTTTCCCAAAACTGATCACCTATATAACAGACAGAGGTTAACCTAGCACCCGTCATGTGACAATGATAGCAGTCACAGAGCATCCCAACATGTGAGAGTGAGCAGTCACTATGTAAACCCTGCAGTCCATGCGATAAGACAATAAACACAGAGTTCTCTATAGAATACATTGTAGCTAGAACCTATCCCTCTAATACATAATATATAACATTAAGCTCTCCCACTCACGGCTTTGCTGTCCCCCCAGGAATGGCAGTCAGCAGGGAGAATCCCAGGAGCAGAATCTGACAGATCATTGTGGCTGCTTGTTACCTGTCAGAACCTCACCTCCCATAGCTTTATACACCTGGAGAGGGGCGGGGACATCCTGCAGGTGTGTAATCAGCAGGCAATCCCAGTGTCACAGAGTCCTGGATTAGTCAGGATACACAGACAGAGAGAGGTTTAACCAGCTGTTAGAGCATATTCCTGTTTTATAAACTACAGAGTTAAATAATCTCACTATGTTTCCAATATTGGGGTTTGTCCACTGAACTGTGAATTGTGATTCATTGTCAAACAGACAGGAAAACATCAAACCAAAATACACAACTTGGGCAATAGGGCCCTATGGGGATAAACAGGGGAGTATAGGGCCCCAGGGGGATAAACAGGGGATTATAGGGCCCCAGTTGGATAAACAGGGGAGTATAGGGCCCCAGGGGGATAAACAGGGGATTATAGGGCCCCAGGGGAGGAATAAACAGGGGAGTATAGGGCCCCAGGGGGGATAAACAGGGGAGTATAGGGCCCCAGGGGGGATACACAGGGGAGTATAGGGCCCCAGGGGGGATAAACAGGGGATTATAGGGCCCCAGGGGAGGAATAAACAGGGGAGTATAGGGCCCCAGGGGAGGAATAAACAGGGGAGTATAGGGCCCCAGGGGGATAAACAGGGGAGTATAGGGCCCCAGGGGGATAAACAGGGGAGTGTAGGGCCCCAGGGGGGATAAACAGGGGAGTATAGGGCCCCAGGGGGGATAAACAGGGGATTATAGGGCCCCAGGGGGGATAAACAGGGGATTATAGGGCCCCAGGGGAGGAATAAACAGGGGAGTATAGGGCCCCAGGGGGATAAACAGGGGAGTGTAGGGCCCCAGGGGGATAAACAGGGGATTATAGGGCCCCAGGGGAGGAATAAACAGGGGAGTATAGGGCCCCAGGGGGGTAAACAGGGGAGTATAGGGCAACAGGAGGATAAACAGGGGAGTATAGGGCCCCAGGAGGATGAATAGAGCGCAGAGCATGGGGTACCAGGAGGATGAATAGAGCGCAGAGCATGGGATCCCAGGAGGATGAATAGAGCGCAGAGCATGAGGTACCAGGAGGATGAATAGAACGCAGAGCATGGGGTACCAGGAGGATGAATAGAGCGCAGAGCATGGGGTACCAGGAGGATGAATAGAGCGCAGAGCATGCGATCCCAGGAGGATGAATAGAGCGCAGAGCATGGGGTACCAGGAGGATGAATAGAGCGCAGAGCATGGGGTACCAGGAGGATGAATAGAGCGCAGAGCATGCGATCCCAGGAGGATGAATAGAGCGCAGAGCATGGGATCCCAGGAGGATGAATAGAGCGCAGAGCATGAGGTACCAGGAGGATGAATAGAGCGCAGAGCATGGGGTACCAGGAGGATGAATAGAGCGCAGAGCATGGGGTACCAGGAGGATGAATAGAGCGCAGAGCATGCGATCCCAGGAGGATGAATAGAGCGCAGAGCATGGGGTACCAGGAGGATGAATAGAGCGCAGAGCATGGGATCCCAGGAGGATTAATAGAGCGCAGAGAATGGGGTACCAGGAGGATGAATAGCGCGCAGAGCATGGGGTACCTGGAGGATGAATAGAGCGCAGAGCATGGGGTACCAGGAGGATGAATAGAACGCAGAGCATGGGGTACCAGGAGGATGAATAGAGCGCAGAGCATGGGGTACCAGGATGATTAATAGAGCGCAGAGAATGGGGTACCAGGATGATTAATAGAGCGCAGAGAATGGGGTACCAGGAGGATGAATAGCGCGCAGAGCATGGGGTACCAGGAGGATTAATAGAGCGCAGAGCATGAGGTACCAGGAGGATGAATAGAGCGCAGAGCATGGGGTACCAGGAGGATGAATAGAGCGCAGAGCATGAGGTACCAGGAGGATGAATAGAGCGCAGAGCATGGGGTACCAGGAGGATGAATAGAGCGCAGAGCATGGGGTACCAGGAGGATGAATAGAGCGCAGAGCATGGGGTACCAGGAGGATGAATAGAGCGCAGAGCATGGGGTACCAGGAGGATGAATAGAGCGCAGAGAATGGGGTACCAGGAGGATGAATAGCGCGCAGAGCATGGGGTACCTGGAGGATGAATAGAGCGCAGAGAATGGGATCCCAGGAGGATTAATAGAGCGCAGAGCATGGGGTACCAGGAGGATGAATAGAGCGCAGAGCATGGGATCCCAGGAGGATTAATAGAACGCAGAGCATGGGGTACCAGGAGGATTAATAGAGCGCAGAGCATGAGGTACCAGGAGGATGAATAGAGCGCAGAGCATGGGATCCCAGGAGGATTAATAGAGCGCAGAGCATGAGGTACCAGTAGGATGAATAGAGCCCAGAGCATGGGATCCCAGGAGGATTAATAGAGCGCAGAGCATGGGATCCCAGGAGGATAAATAGAGCGCAGAGCATGGGGTACCAGGAGGATGAATAGAGCACAGAGCATGGGATCCCAGGAGGATTAATAGAGCGCAGAGCATGATGTACCAAGAGGATGAATAGAGCGCAGAGCACGGGATCCCAGGAGGATTAATAGAGCGCAGAGCATGCGATCCCAGGAGGATAAATAGAGTGCAGAGCATGAGGTCATGCAGTGGTGTATTTAGGATTTGTGCTGCTCTAGGCAGGACAGTTCTCTGGCACCCCAACCAACCCTTGGTTTAAATTTTCGCCACCCCTTCCTGTCAAGGCCGCACTTTGACTGACAGACGCACACACTCACTGATAGATGCATACACTCATTGACAGACACACACTCTCATATATACTGACAAACACACACACACTCACTGATTTCACACACTGATAGACAGATACACACTATTACTTGGACACACACTGGCAGACGCACACTCTCACTGACAGACGCACAAACTCACTGACCGACACATACACATTCACTTACACACACATAAACATTCACTTACACACACATTCACTTAGACACACACACTTACAGACACACACATTCACTTAGACACACACACTCATAGACACACACACACATTCACTCACAGATACACACTCACAGATACACACACTCATTCACTCACTCACAGACACACACACACATTTACTCACAGGCACACACACACACTAACATTTCCCCCAACACTCACAATTGTTTTTATATTTTTTTAATTTAAATCCACCTAAATCCACCTAGGCTCCCTGGGATTACTTACCTGTCCAGTGGGGCTGCTGGTCGGGCCGGCAGGGATCGGACAGGCAGAGTAGGTGGAGAGGGAGCTCTGATTTTCCTGCTCAGCTGCCTCGCAAACTGCTTAGTGATGCCGGGAGCAGGTCTGACGTCATATTCAGGCTCCCAGCTTCATTAAGCGGCGTGGAAGGAGTGCTTTTGGGATATGTTGGGCGCTCAGATCCAGGCTATCCAGGAATATAGTACTGGAAGGGGTGCCTGTAATGGATCGACGGGCACCCCAACTGGGTACCTCCGTTGAAGGATGCTCCTAGCGCTTCCTGAGGCCTCCAAGCACTGCAGCAGACACCATAACCACCGTAGACCCCTCCAGAGAGCAAAACAGGAACCAGCGCTTACAAGAGCTTAACAGGGATGTAGCAAGGGAATATGACAAGCATAGCAATCCCTTGTAGTAGATTCCCCCAATAAGAGACGGCATTCCAAATTGAGGGTAAAGTAGAACTCTGTCCTGGCACATACAGCCTCTTTTATTCCCAATCCACAAACATAGTACAGCCCACAGGGTTTTACAGAACAACTAATCAATCCGTACAATACACACAGACACTCCCACACAAAATCCTCCCCTCTGCCTGTGATATGATTACTGAACACAATGGGTAATATCATTATCACAGGCCGAGGAATACAGTTTTTTACACAATATTCATAACTTTGAAAGTATGCATCACATTCACTTACATTTTCCGAATCAGCATACTCCAAATACAAACATATGTCAAAATCATCCAAATTGGTCAATTGGTTCAAAAGATAGATCGAAGTCCTTTTTGACCAAATGAAGCATGGCTTTTCTGCCCAAAACCAGTTCCACAGAGTCTTCTATCCTGGTGATAATTGAGAAGTAATCCAATAAAATACACAAGGTTACATTTATTACATAAAATACAGACATTCTACCTATCCCCAGACAGCTTAGATCTGAGCGCACATTATTACCGGATGGCGCTCAGATCACATACATACAGTTTAATCGCCATGGAGCCAAAGTCTTTCATACAGTCTTTCAGTATACGGCTGGGCTCCATGGCATAGCTATCTGGGGTAGCATGGCTTTAACAATCCGCAGAAAGGCACAAACCATCCTTTCTGCAGGGAAAGCGTGGGGCCATAGTCTAAAGCCAAGAGGCGGGCAAGCAGCCCCCTCCAAGGACACGTGGCGAGGTCGGTTTTGCTACAGTACCTAATTGCTAAATGTATGTTTTTGGGGTGTATTTAATCTGTATGTCCTGGACCTGAGAGTTAATGTAATTATGTGTATGTTTTACTGTAGTCTCCTCTCAGATCCAGTGGTTAATGCCCCTGGAATATGTTATGGAAAACCCCTCTGTCTAGATTAGGAGAGGTCTACCCACTGGAAGCTGGATCCTGGTCTTGGGTCCAGGGTAGGTGGAGCACAGTGAGACCCCAACCAAGCTGTAACGCTAGCTGTGGGGTTTACAGTGGTTATGGTGTCTGGTGGAGCGCTTGAAAGTACTCCGAGGTACTTGCAAGCAGCGATTGGCGGAGGCACACAGTCGGGGGTGACAGGCGGTCCGCCACAGTGATGCTCTCAGCCAATCACTGCTCTCCATTGCTTGTACAGATAAGTGTATATTGGGTCACGAGTAAGGTACGTGTCATATCTATGGAATGGAAAAATAATAACGAATTCAAAGATATTATTTCTGTGGCAGGTACATAAGAGAAGATAGAGCCAAATGTTTCCATTTGGATTCAGCTTGGCCTGTAACAAAGGAGGTGGTCATTTATTATTTCTATAGGTACGCCTTAACTCCACCCCTGGGCAAGACTTCCACAGGGTATATATCCAATGGTTTGGAGGGGTGTTGGTGTACTTGTTTTGGGCCAAGATCTAATTTTGAAGTAAGTCATCATCTTTCCTACCAGAGAACCCCTGGGGCAGAAGTCTTACTTTGAAGAGCTGAGTAAGTGATTAGGATTTTCTGTTATATTATCCCTTTTGCTTTTTATCTGTTGTTGGTGTAACTAATTTTGATTGTCATCTATATTTTTGTATGCACTTTAACTATTTTTTGCTCATAATAAATATTCCTTTATTAAGTTCTGCCTTTGTCTGGTAAAGAATCACGTTACCTGAAGAGACTAATGAGTATTGTTGCAATTCCTTAAGTATTGTGCTAAGTTGTATTTGGTGGGTTTTTATTATTAAGTTTACCTGGGGGACCAAGGCACCCCATTCATAAATTGTCTTGGTGGTAGCAGCATTAAAATAGTAATATTTATATTATTATGTTTAAGTGTAGGTGGTGTTAAGGAGGATTTTGTCATTATTTCCGGTCTAGTGCAGTCAAATAGTGAACTTTTACCCTTTCACCACCACAACTACGTCACGCACACTCTTGGAGTACGGTGCGTTCGTGACAGTCTGGTCACCTGATGCTCTCAGCCAATCACTGCTCACCATTGCTTGTACAGATTAGTATGGTCACTGTAGCGGCACCCCGGAGTAGTAGGGGTTTACGCCACTAGGAAGGTGTCCTTTCCCCCAAGATGAAGTCAGCTATAACAAAACACGTTCTCAGAGAATACGAATCAGCATAGTAAATATCCCCTCCAAGCACGAGACGAGACTCTGTGTTGAGGGTCAAAAGTAGGAATAATCTTTATTCTGCAGCTCGGGCTTTTATGCCGTACAACAACTCCTCCCCGTATCCGGAGGAGATAATACATTTACAGTGGGAATCCCTCCCACTGTACCGGGCAGAATATTCAACAATTATTTATCAGTTTAATAACACACACGAAATGCAACGGAAATACAATGTACTACGTGTATCAGAGAACGGAGCTCTACGGGAACAATATACGTGAAAATCCCCTAAATCGGTTGGGCCGTTCACTAGATACACGTTTGCACCATTTACTCTGGAACCACATAACATAAACGAAAACTCTCTCGTGGATCTAGTGTCTCTA
Organism: Pelobates fuscus; assembly: GCF_036172605.1. Taxonomy (NCBI): domain Eukaryota; kingdom Metazoa; phylum Chordata; class Amphibia; order Anura; family Pelobatidae; genus Pelobates; species Pelobates fuscus. Next base: position 1,105,225 of record NC_086326.1, read on the forward strand.
GTTCGGTACTCTGGATCTGTCGAACAGCATGAGCGTAAGTTACCGGTAAGGTGGAAATTCATCGTGTGGAAAGTTCGTGAGTGTTCGGTCATTAGTTCGTGCGGTCAAAATGGCCGCGACCCATTGTTCTCCCCACGTGGCTGCGTATACCGAACAGATCCAGAGAAGTCCACAATAATTCAGGTAAAAACAGGCAATTCTCCGAGATGGTATCTGTTACTCCCAAAAGGGGTCTGTCACACGGCTCCCTCCTAGTGGTACACTCCGGCAGACCTGGCTTGATCCTTTCGGATTAACTTAGGGATGACCGGACTTCACTTGTCTGGAGAATTGTCAAGCTGCCGAGACAGCCCATCGGCGTTGCCATTTAGTTTACCGGGTCGGTAACTGATGGTGAAATTGTACGTTTGCAGAGCCAAGCTCCATCTTAACAACCGGCCATTGTCTCCTGCGACCCGGTTAAGCCATACCAATGGATTGTGATCGGTCACCAGAGAGAATTCTTGTCCATAGAGGTAAGGGGTTAGGTTTTTCAATGCCCATACCAGGGCCAGGCACTCCTTCTCTACGGCCGCATAACTCACTTCCCGTGGTAACAACTTTCTGCTGAGGTATGCGACCGGATGCTCTCTTCCATCTTCCCCGACTTGGCTCAGCACAGCCCCCAGTCCATACATGGAAGCGTCTGTATGGACAAGGAAACGTTTGTTAGGTACTGGGGCAGCCAAGACAGGGGCATTAACAAGTGCATGTTTGAGGGATTGAAATGCGGCTTTGCAAGCGGGAGACCACAGGACCTGCCTAGGTAAATTCTTCTTGGTCAGGTCAGTCAGGGGCTTGGCTATCGTACTATAATCAGGGACAAAACGTCTATAATACCCTGCCGTCCCTAGGAAGGCCAATACCTGGGTCTTAGTATTGGGTGTGGGCCAGTTAGCCACTGCTTCAACCTTGGCAGGCTCCGGCCTCTGGTTTCCACACCCTACCCGGTGACCCAAGTATTGTACCTCGGCCATTCCTAAATGGCACTTCTCCGGTTTTAGTGTCAGGCCCGCGGCCCGAATCTTATCTAGGACTACCCCTACGTGCACTAGATGTTCTTCCCAAGACTCACTGTAGATCGCAATGTCATCCAGGTATGCACACGCAAATTCCTGGAATCCATCGAGGAGCCTATCCACCATCCGCTGGAACGTAGCCGGGGCATTTTTCATCCCGAATGGCATGACCTTGAATTGGTATAAGCCAAACGGGGTGACAAATGCCGACTTGGGGATGGCATCCTCGGCCAGGGGGATCTGCCAATAACCTTTGCAGAGGTCTATGGTAGAGAGATAGTTTCCCCTGGCTATGCGATCTAATAGTTCGTCTACCCGGGGCATCGGGTAAGCGTCAGTGGTCGTCTTTTCATTCAGTCGCCTGTAGTCCACGCAGAACCTGGTGGTTCCGTCCTTCTTGGGTACCAGGACTACAGGGGAGGCCCAGGGACTGTCCGATGGCTCAATGACCCACAGCTGGGTCATTTCTCGTATCTCCTTCAGCATCCCTTCCCGGACGGCTTCAGGAATACGGTAAGGGGGCTGTCGGAGGGGGGCCTGCCCTGGGGTCTCTACCTTATGCATGGCCAGGGTGGTGTATCCTGGTTCCTGGGAGAAGGTATTCTGTTTTTCCCATAAGAGCTGTCTAGCTTGTTCTAGCTCAGTGGGGTTCAATCGGTCTCCCAACTTCACTAAACTAATAGGGTCGGTGTGGGTTTCTCTCTCTAGCAGATCGGGCAAGGGTAAACTTTCGGGGTCATCCGTAGCTGGGGCACAAACAGCGTGAATATCTTCCTGCCTTTCCTGGTATTCCTTTAGCATGTTCACATGAAAGGATCATTGGATCCTTTCATCCGCACAGCTGGCAATACGGTAGGTGGTGTCGCAGAGTTGGTCTAGAACCTTGTAAGGACCCTGCCACGCAGCCTGCAGTTTGTTGTCCTTTACCGGTTTTAGCACCAATACCTTCTGCCCTACTTGGAAAAGTCGTTGCGGGCACCCCTATCGTACCATTGTTTCTGTCGCCCCTGGGCCGCCTGGAGGTTCTCTCTTACCAATAGAGAGAGTTGCTCCATGCGGTCCCGAAGTTCCAGGACATATGGCACAATAGGTGTCCCCTCCTGTTCGGTTTCCCCCTCCCAGTGGTCCCGAATGAGATCAAGGGGGCCTTGCACCCTTCTCCCATACAACAACTCAAAGGGGGAAAAACCCGTAGATTCTTGGGGCACCTCCCGATAAGCAAATAACAAGTGGGGTAAGAATCTCTCCCAGTCTCTGCAACCGTCCGTAAAGGTCCTCAACATTTGTTTGAGGGTCCCATTAAAGCGCTCACAGAGACCATTAGTCTGGCGGTGGTACGGGGAGCTGAGCAGGGGTTTAATGTGGCATACTTTCCATAACTGTTGCGTGAGTAAGGCAGTAAACTGGGTTCCCTGATCGGATAGGATTTCCTTAGGGAACCCCACCCTGGTGAATATTTTAACTAACGCATCGGCTACAGTTTCAGCTTCAATATTCGACAGAGCTACTGCCTCTGGGTACCTGGTCCCATAGTCCACCACGGTAAGAATGTATTTCTTACCGGACGGACTAGGTCGAGCTAGGGGGCCTACAATGTCGACGGCGACCCTATAGAAGGGTTCCCCAATGATCGGCATCGACATTAATTTAGCCTTAGGGTGATCCCCCCTCTTACCCACCCGTTGGCAGGTGTCACAGGTTCTGCAGTACTGCCGCACGTCCCGGTTAAACCCGGGCCAGAAGAAATTCTGGGTAATCCTATGGGCCGTGCGACGAACTCCTAAATGGCCAGCTAGTGGTACATCATGGGCGATCCTCATGACTTCTTGCCTATACTTTTTGGGTAGCACTAGTTGCTTCTGAGGGATGGGGTTTCTACCTGATGCGGGTTCCTGAGGGATCCTGTATAGTCTATCCCCCACCCACTCGTAGCTTTCCCCATCTGTCCCCGGTTCCCCTTTCTCAGCCTTATCCCTATACTTTCGTAGGGTGACGTCTTCCCGGGTCTCCCTCCCAAAAGTCTCAGGGGTATCCCAGTCTAAGGAGGTCTGCCCTAACGTCACAGTCAGAGGGTTAGTTCTTACCTGGGTCTCCGCGACCGGCTGACCGATTCCAATGGCACGGGTCTGAGCACGGGTGGTGACAGGACAAGCTCCAGCCGGGCCTTGAGGGGCAAAAGCGGATAACAGAGGGGCCAAATCATTTCCCAAGAGGACTTCAGCTGGTAACCCCTTCATCAGGCCCACATTTACTTGGCTGGCCCCTACCCCCCAATCCAAATGCACTCGGGCCGTGGGGAGACGATGTACAGCACCCCCGGCCACTCTAACGGCCACAGTTTGTCCCGTATGTTCTTTTTCTGGGACCAGGTCGTGTTGGATCAATCTTAGTGTGGCCCCAGTGTCTCTTAATCCACTGACAACTTGTCCATTTACTCGGACTGTTTGCCGGTGATGTTGGCGGTTTCTACTCGGGGAGCTGTTTTTTGGACCGAGGGATCGGGTTTGCGGGCGTCCGCATACTCGTCGGCCAAACGGGTGGCTTCGGGTAGGGTAAGAGGTCTCCTATCCCGAATCCACTCTCGGATCTCTTTGTCCACCTTTTCAAAAAAATGCTCCAACAAAAGCAGTTGTAATACCTCCTCTGCGGTGGTAGCTTGACACCCATCCATCCAATGGGCAGCCGTGCGTTGTAATCGGCAGGCCCATTCGGTGTAGGAGTCACCGGTTTGCTTTCGAGATTCCCGGAAGCGTCTCCGATATGCTTCAGGAGTTACAGCATACCGGGACAATAGGGCTTCTTTGACCAAGCGATAACTTCCCACTTCATGGTCAGGAATCGCCCGGAAAGCATCACTGGCTCGCCCGGATAATTTGCCAGACAAAATCTTAACCCACTCCTCGGGGGGTACTTTATGTAGGGCACATTGACGCTCAAAATCAGCTAAGTACTGGTCAATTTCCCCCTCAGCTTCCACAAAACTTTTAAAAGCGGCAAAGTGTACTTTCCTCTTTTCCTCGGGGGTTTGGAAAGTCCCAGCAATTGGACTGGCGCTGGCTGGAGTCTGGCGCCGGTTGGCATCGACCGCTGCGATTACTTGTGTCACGATCCTAGGTGAGGGGTTCGGTCCGTAGTGAGCCAGTCTTACCCTCACCTCGTGGTCGAATCGTTCGTCTTCCGGGGTTCGGACCAATGCGATCTCCGGTTCTGGGTTTAGTTCGACACCCAGTTCGCCATTTTGTTCGGCTAAGTCCAATGCGACCAATTCTGCCAAAATGTCTCTTTTCTTTTTGTTGCTAGCCGAACGCCCACGGCTCTCCAACAAGTCTTTCAGTGTAGATGCTAAAAAAAATTGCTAGAGGGGGCGGAGCCTGACACGGACCGGAGCGGCCGCACATTGCCGGAGCTCCGGTACAATCCACTGCAATCTGCAGAAAACGGGGAGAATCCTCATCACCCACAGCCACACAACCGAGCACTGACCTCGGAGGACCACACTGATCCGCCGATGCCGTTCCTCCTGACACCCGGCTCAAAAACTAAACGCCGAGGCGGCAAGGCCTACAGGACGGGAGGGCAACCCCAGACCCTTTCGGGAACGCACTGGCCCTGGAACGTCCCGGACTTTGAGGACTGGTACCCCGACCCCCTGAGCTCAGGTGAGATGGGCCGCAAGACACAAAAAACGCCCCAAAACATCGCAAAGCCACAGCGCGATATAGGCCAAATGCTACAGGCCTCAAACGCAGCAAAGGCCCAAACTCCCCGAGATACATCCCCACAGCCTTAAGAGGAAGGAGACACACAGGGCACTCCACACCCCAGTCCCCAGCACCCACCACCCACATGGACAGCAGACACTAGCGCACCGGCCTCCAAAAATGACATACAGGCCATGCTGACAGGCCTTCAGCAGAATCTCAGACAAATGTGGGAAGCAGATCTAGCAATACTCAAATCGGACGTACACGCGGTGTCAACGCGCACACAGGCAATCGAAGAAGAAGTCAAGGGACTGAGGGAGAACTACCTAGCCCTAGGGGAGAAAGTGCGACACTTACACACCTCACAATTGACAATGGCCAGGCAAGTTAATCTCCTGGATGACAGGGGGCGCCGCAAGAATATTAAAATTCGAGGGGTGTCGGAATCAGTGCCTTTGGAAGAATTGCCACACTTCGCTAGACGCCTTGTGGCCACACTTTTACCGGCCAAACAGGCGCAAACATTCCAATTCGACGGGATCTATAGGATAGCTAAATCCCCACAGGCACCCACCTCAGCTCCACGGGATGTAATATTAAGATGCCAATCAATGGCGGACAAATTGGGGCTAATGGCAGCAATCCAAGGGCAGACCCCATTCGACTTTGAAACATGCAAAATTTCCTTCTTCCAGGACTTGAGCAGAGCCACACTACAATGGCGCAAAAGCATGCACCCGATCACCAAGCAACTCCAAGCGGCGGGTATAGCCTATAGGTGGGCGACCCCAGGAACTCTCTGGATCACTAAAGACGACAAGCACTTCAAGGCCACCGAACCCACGGAGGGCCCAGCATTGATGACTGCCCTGGGACTGCCAAACATCACAGCGAAGATGGGGACACCACATGACCCTCAGCCTGGGACATCCGAAGCTGACATGACCAAGACTCCTGGACGAAGCAGAGATGCTAAACCCAAGACCTGAGGGACATATTTAAGCCGACAACCAACTAGGCTTCTGTTCGAACATTTTATTTCATTTCAATGTTTTACGTAGCTAACCCTGATTTTTAAACCATATGTTGATCTTTATGTTTTCTCGTTCTCACAACTGTTGCAGTACGAACGAGGCTCACTAGAGCCAACCATCTTTGCTCCGACGACACCTCCCCCCCCCCTCTCCCTGGGGTTATAGGGAACTAATATCGAGAGCGACATAAGTACACGGACTGGTATCAGGCACGTCAAATATGCTATTAACCATAACCTGTAACCACACGGGTTCGACCTGATCCTGTCATACTATAGCGACCTGTAATCGACTAGACATACTGGCCATAGCTGTGAACTGATCTAGCGACTATACGCAGCCACCAATAGACAGAAGGGGCACCTTACGACTCCTTACATGCCATGCACACAGGTGCGTCAAATAACCTTACTCAGAAGCGAACACGAGAGCAGTCCCAGACCTAGAAGTGACACCCAAAGAGGGAGCCCATGACCACCATGGTCTACTCCGGACCTATGTACTGATGGGTCACATCATGGACCCACATCCTTGGGACATAGGGCGAGACGTTAGGCATAGTACCCAGACTTAGTCTTTCCCACCCTCTCCCCGCAGCCCACGACCCTAAATTACAAGGGGCGATATTAGCAGACAGGTACCCTTTACCATCACGATTACGCGACTTACATTACTCATTATAACATTGAGACCAACTGTAATTATAAAATGTTTGTGAAACGATTCTAGTTATGCATGCGATATTTCCTGTTTCGATGTGTGCAGGCCTTTGTGACCTTACACATATGTTCATCATTTTCACATTCGGAAAATAAAGATTTACAAAAAAAAAAAAAAAAAACAAGTCTTTCAGTGTAGATCGTTTCAGCCTTCCGTAGTAGGCTTCCATCCTGATCGCTCTCGGTAGCTGTCCTTCTGGGGTGAAAGAACGATCCCGCCGCTGCCACCAATTGTAGCGACACCCAGGAGTAGTAGGGGTTTACGCCGCTAGGAAGGTGTCCTTTCCCCCAAGATGAAGTCAGCTATAACAAAACACGTTCCCAGAGAATACGAATCAGCAGCTCGGGCTTTTATGCCGTACAACAACTCCTCCCCGTATCCGGAGGAGATAATACATTTACAGTGGGAATCCCTCCCACTGTACCGGGCAGAATATTCAACAATTATTTATCAGTTTAATAACACACACAAAATGCCACGGAAATACAATGTACTACGTGTATTAGAGAACGGAGATCTAGGGGAACAATATACGCGAAAATCCCCTAAATCGGTTGGGCCGTTCACTAGATACACGTTTGCACCATTTACTCTGGAACCACATAACATAAACGAAAACTCTCTCGTGGATCTAGTGTCTCTAGTTCGGTACTCTGGATCTGTCGAACAGCATGAGCGTAAGTTACCGGTAAGGTGGAAATTCATCGCGTGGAAAGTTCGTGAGTGTTCGGTCATTAGTTCGTGCGGTCAAAATGGCCGCGACCCATTGTTCTCCCCACGTGGCTGCGTATACCGAACAGATCCAGAGAAGTCCACAATAATCCAGGTAAAAACAGGCAATTCTCCGAGATGGTATCTGTTACTCCCAAAAGGAGTCTGTCACAGTCACGTAGGCTCTCAGCCAATCACTGCTCTCCACTGATTGTACAGATTAGTATGGTCACGTAGACTTTCAGCCAATCACTGCTCACCATTGCTTGTACAGATTAGTATGGTCACGTGATGCTCTCAGCCAATCACTGCTCTCCACTGATTGTACAGATTAGTATGGTCACGTAGACTCTCAGCCAATCACTGCTCTCCACTGATTGTACAGATTAGTATGGTCACGTAGACTCTCAGCCAATCACTGCTCTCCACTGATTCTACAGATTAGTATGGTCACGTAGACTCTCAGTCAATCACTGCTCTCCACTGATTGTACAGATTAGTATGGTCACGTGATGCTCTCAGCCAATCACCGCTCTCCACTAGTTGTACAGATTAGTATGGTCACGTAGGCGCTCAGCCAATCACTGCTCTCCACTGTTTGTACAGATTAGTATGGTCACGTAGGCTCTCAGCCAATCACTGCTCTCCACTGTTTGTACAGATTAGTATGGTCACGTAGACTCTCAGCCAATCACTTCTCTCCACTGATTGTACAGATTAGTATGGTCACGTGATGCTCTCAGCCAATCACTTCTCTCCACTGATTGAACAGATTAGTATGGTCATGTAGGCTCTCAGCCTATTACTTTCATCGCTGGTACAGTTAATAAGGAAGGGCCCAAGTGGAATCGGCTATGAGGTGCTGAGGGCGGCCAGGGACGTTAATTCACTGTTACACCATAAGTAAATGGTCGATTGGTGCATGAATAAGTTTTCCCGAAAATTTAACGTTTTTCAGGACACCTATATTTTGCCAGATGTCACTTTGCTAAGCAGAATTTTGATACAGAAAACGAGATTCAGAAACTAATAAAACAAAACAAAAAGGCACAAAAATGGGCCAATTGGTGAAATGCAAATCATATGCCCAGTATGATATAATGTATTTTTTTTTCTAATACACTGATAGGAGCATTTCCTGCCATTTGTCTCAAAGATCCACCAATAAAAAGTAGCCAATAGAGGGATAAACATGAGGAGCAGTATATATTTATTATATATTATACATGTGTTCAATATGTTATATATGTATTATATACCGTATTATACATTTATTATATATTATACATGTGTCCAATATGTTATATATTTATTATATATTATACATGTGTTCAATGTGTTATATATTTATTATATATTATACATGTGTTCAATATGTTATATATTTATTACATGTTATACATGTGTCCAACGTGTTATATATTTATTATATAATTATACATGTGTCCAATATGTTATATATTTATTATATATTATACATGTGTTCAATGTGTTATATATTTATTATATGTTATACATGTGTCCAACGTGTTATATATTTATTATATATTATACATGTGTCCAATATGTTATATATTTATTATATATTATACATGTGTCCAATATGTTATATATTTATTATATATTATAAATGTGTTCAATGTGTTATATATTTATTATATATTATACATGTGTTCAATATGTTATATATTTATTAGATGTTATACATGTGTCCAACGTGTTATATATTTATTATATAATTATACATGTGTCCAATATGTTATATATTTATTATATATTATACATGTGTTCAATGTGTTATATATTTATTATATATTATACATGTGTCCAACGTGTTATATATTTATTATATATTATACATGTGTCCAATTTGTTATATATTTATTATATATTATACATGTGTGCAATATGTTATATATTTATTATATGTTATACATGTGTCCAACGTGTTATATATTTATTATATATTATACATGTGTTCAATATGTTATATATTTATTATATATTATACATGTGTCCAATATGTTATATATTTATTATATATTATACATGTGTTCAATATGTTATATATTTATTATATATTATACATGTGTCCAACGTGTTATATATTTATTATATATTATACATGTGTCCAACGTGTTATATATTTATTATAAATTATACATGTGTCCAAAGTGTTATATATTTATTATATATTATACATGTGTCCAACGTGTTATATATTTATTATATATTATACATGTGTTCAATATGTTATATATTTATTATATATTATACATGTGTCCAACGTGTTATATATTTATTATATATTATACATGTGTCCAACGTGTTATATATTTATTATATAATTATACATGTGTTCAATATGTTATATATTTATTATATATTATACATGTGTCCAACGTGTTATATATTTATTATATATTATACATGTGTCCAACGTGTTATATATTTATTATATAATTATACATGTGTTCAATATGTTATATATTTATTATATATTATACATGTGTCCAACGTGTTATATATTTATTATATATTATACATGTGTCCAACGTGTTATATATTTATTATATATTATACATGTGTCCAACGTGTTATATATTTATTATATATTATACATGTGTCCAACGTGTTATATATTTATTATATATTATACATGTGTCCAACGTGTTATATATTTATTATATAATTATACATGTGTTCAATATGTTATATATTTATTATATATTATACATGTGTCCAACGTGTTATATATTATTATATATTATACATGTGTCCAACGTGTTATATATTTATTATATATTATACATGTGTCCAACGTGTTATATATTTATTATATATTATACATGTTTTCAATATGTTATATATTTATTATATATTATACATGTGTTCAATATGTTATATATTTATTATATATTATACATGTGTCCAATATGTTATATATTTATTATATATTATACAGGTGTCCAACGTGTTATATATTTATTATATATTATACAGGTGTCCAACGTGTTATATATTTATTATATGTTATACATGTGTCCAACATGTTATATATTTATTATATATTATACATGTGTGCAATATGTTATATATTTATTATATATTATACATGTGTCCAACGTGTTATATATTTATTATATAATTATACATGTGTCCAATATGTTATATATTTATTATATATTATACATGTGTCCAATATGTTATATATTTATTATATATTATACATGTGTCCAATATGTTTTATATTTATTATATATTATACAGGTGTCCAACGTGTTATATATTTATTATATATTATACATGTGTCCAATATGTTATATATTTATTATATGTTATACATGTGTCCAACATGTTATATATTTATTATATATTATACATGTGTCCAACATGTTATATATTTATTATATATTATACATGTGTGCAATATGTTATATATTTATTATATATTATACATGTGTCCAACGTGTTATATATTTATTATATAATTATACATGTGTCCAATATGTTATATATTTATTATATATTATACATGTGTCCAATATGTTATATATTTATTATATATTATACATGTGTCCAATATGTTATATATTTATTATATATTATACAGGTGTCCAACGTGTTATATATTTATTATATATTATACATGTGTCCAACGTGTTATATATTTATTATATATTATACATGTGTCCAACGTGTTATATATTTATTATATATTATACATGTGTCCAATATGTTATATATTTATTATATATTATACATGTGTCCAATATGTTATATATTTATTATATATTATACATGTGTCCAATATGTTATATATTTATTATATATTATACATGTGTGCAATATGTTATATATTTATTATATATTATACATGTGTGCAATATGTTATATATTTATTACGTATAATATATAAATAGATGGACCATCTTTTTTCTCACTTGATCGGTGAATAAAATTAACATTTAATGACTGTGCCCTAGCCATTGTTACGTACTCTGTGTGCATTCAGGACTCTGTCCAAATGGCCGAGAGCCAGATTATTTCCATATGCGGATTTAAATACCCGAGACACAAATCTTACAGCAATACAACAATATTTAGGTAGGGATTAATGTTGAGCAAGAAGATGTACTCATGCCACTTTGATTTTTACAAATCAGTTTTTGAGCGGGGTTGTTCGCTAAAGTGAGAATTCAAAGTGAATGTCAAATTTAAGATCAAAGTATGTGAACTGGACACGTTCTCTAAACCAGCTATGCTTCCCGTTCAGTTACCTGGACCTAAAATGGGAAAGTCACTGAGAATTATCTAGTATCTAGCTCCGACAGTGTTACATATTTTATTTCCTAGAGTCCAATGGCATTTTGGGAGATGAGTTTGGAAATGTTTAATCTAGAATATGTGGCATACATCCTCTTTGACAAAAGCCCTGCTTCAAGAACCCCCAGTACAATGTATATTTTTCCCATTAATCTTGATTGAAGATTTTTTTTCATTATCATTACATACATAATACATAAATCAAAAAGACAAGACTAATAAACATTATAATCCAATGATATTGCTACATAATATTACGTTAAGCAGTACAAAGGATTCATTTGCCAATACATAACAATACGTTAAAAAATAAATAAATAAAAGGAACACACAACGGACAGAATTATGTATTTCCTCCAAAGAAATAAAGTTTCACTAATAAAACACAAGAGGATTTACATTGGTTGGTTGGGTTTTTCCGAATATTTCCAGATCTGCATGTTGGTGATCACCACTGGTATGTCTCACTGTGTGAAACAATGACCTCATCTTGTAGGTTTTGGGGCTTCTTTAAGGTGATATCAATCTCTAAAGAGCAAATGCTCGCCTCCAGAATATTAATTTGAAATGTCAACAATAAGCAGTTATATATAAATGTATTTAACAAAAACTAAGGAACCTCTTTGAATACTCTAACTTACTGATGGAGAATAAAGACAGTTGGTGCACATTGTCCACACTATATTTGGAATTTAAGACATAAAATAAAATAAAACATTTAAAATAAACTACAACTTGTATTAACTTTTTTTCATTAGATTCTCTGTTTTCTTTTCAGTTTATGTTAAAGATTTAGCAGATGACATCAAAATCCAGTAACAACAAGGCAAACACTACACACTGAGAGGAAAAACTTAGTTTAACTTCTCAATTGTCGAACTGACAGCCGGTGGGGGCATCACAAGGTTTATTTAGAAAAGTCCCAATTTCTCTTAAAATCTGCACTTTTTGTTGCCTTTTAAAGGTCCAACTGTCCTTTTCCCATTAGCAAGGGAAAAGAGAACTGGAATTGAATGAACTTCACCCACCAGAGGAAGACAGGTTGTCCAGAAGGCTCTCAATGACATCTTCAAAGCCAACTTTCCATATTGGACGTCACCACGCTTTTTCATTAAGACGTTTGTAATGAGCATAGACTTTAACGAGATCTAATTTGTTTGTTAATTACTCTGGCACTGTCATATGAATGCTGTTTGATTGGTTTTGATTTGGCAATATTAGGAAGTAAGAATGTAGGTTACAAAGACCTGTTCTCTATCTCTTCCTCCTGGCAACTCTCAGGAACTATCCCTGCTCCGGGCTATGGTTAGTGACTAACATTTGCGCAATCTCTTGTGACATATTTTCTGATTGCATCACTGCTTGTTCTGCTGATTCCACTCACACTTTAATTGAACCCATTATTCATTTCAATACCACCCACCAAACAAACAAAATTATATTTAAAATGCAGATATTTGTTGTTTTTTAATATATGTGTAAATAATGGACATACATAAAAAATAAATAAAATTAATCCCAACGCAGCTGCTCCAGCATCTCTCTGCATCAAGTAAACTGTGCAATATGTCAGGAACCTTGTGTATATGAAATGGATGAATGCAACATGGGTCATGTGTACTAATAGGCACATGTGATGCTAAATGCAGAGATGATAACCAGTGTAACGGACCGTTTCACTTACAGGAGGATAAAACCCAGTTTAGGCGATAATCCCCTTTCCAGATGCACAGGCAGCTACTGCAAACACCATTCTCCCGACTGGAACCACACGAACACTGGAACAGCTGAACAAGAAAAGCAGACATCGGCTTACACTCTTGGCAGTCAGCATACAATCCCATTCCCCCAAAGACCGAGACGACACATCGCTTTGAGGGTTAAGCAAGACTCAAGACTGGGACACCCAGTCTGGCTTTTATTACAAACAAGTACATACAGGACACTCCCAGGGGGAGGATGAATTTAACCAATCACATGGATGTACCTCCCACACATTTCCTCCCCTTAGATTAGCACTTAACATAATTATACCGTACACCCTTTTCCCCAATTCCTGGATGTACCCCAAAAACAGGGGGTACACCTTTAAATCCAGCATCGCTGGATAGCCCTTATTCAGGGGGACAACATATCCAAAGTTCAAGTAATTCGGATGAATGGTTCGTGAGATATGGGGTTCCAAAGATTTGACCGACCGCATGGGTAAAGTATCCGAAAACAGTTCCATGCATTTTGGCCCTGCGGTCGGTCACAAACAAGGGAATGAAAACAGGCGAATTGCCTGTGTTATAGAGCCTGGAGAGGGTTTGAATGAATTCCCTTGTTTGTGGGGTTCTTTCTACCGAACGGCGGGTCATTCGGTAGTTTCCATACGAATTTCTGGAAGTATGGAGGTCTCAGCGGTGTTTGCCTAGTCAAGTGTCCGATTTTAGTTCCAGACACTCGACGGCAAAACACCGCTGTTCAGTAGTTTAAGATGGCCGCCGCCACGTGTTTGTTTCCCGAATGGCGGCCACCCAGAGGACAAAGGATACATTACACTGATTGCCAATTACCCGTTTGCAACATTGTTGCAAACTGTAATTGGAGGCACACTTATTCCTGGGTGGTCTGGTTGTTCGGTAGTTTCACTCAATACAATGAATGGAGTGATTCTACCGAACAATCAGATGAATGCTGTACATATATATAACCCAGGTAACTGCATACCACAATACATACATGACATTAAAGTATTAAAGGCAGGATTACTGTACTACGCTCCACAGTCTTAAAGGTACAGTAGTCCCAAAAGTTCCAATATGTCCATCGCTGCTTTTAAAGGGCCAGCAGCAGCAATACAAATTATTACCTGCCCAAATATAGTTTCTAAAGTGCAACACGTCCAGGGGCCATAGTCAGCGGGCAGGAGGCCAGCAGCCAGGCCTCTCCAGTTCACAGTGGCGAAGCTGGTTTCGCCACAACCAGTAACTCACGGGAGGTTGGGAGGAGGGGTGTGCACACTCGCTGTTGGGGAGGATCTTCATGACAGAGAGCTCTGAGCAATGAGCAGTAAGTAGAGGGGGGCTTAATGGCATATACACTGATCAGCCACCCACTAAACCCACTGACAGGTGACATGGATTACACTGATTATATTGTTACAATGGCACATGTCAAGGGATGCGATATATCAGGCAGCAAGTGAACTGTCAGTCATGTGTTGGAAGCAGAAAAAGGGCCGAGAGCCAAATAGTGATGGATAGACAACTGGGTCAAAGCATCTCCAAAACAGCGGGCCTTGTAGGGTGTTCCCAGTATGCAGTGGTTAATACCTACCAAAAGTAGTGCAAGGATGTACAATCAATGAGGCTCTTGTCACATCCTGCTCTGTTCTGTGGATATGCCTGGCCTTGGTTTCTGGTATCCAGTACTCTTGTTACAATTCTTGTTTAGTTTTCCTTGGTTTTTGGTTTTCTATTCTGTGTCTGGTTTTCTTGATGCTGGGATTTCTGGGTTCATTCCTGTATTCCGTCCCTGGATTTCCCAGTCTCCAGGTTCCCTTTAAATGTTTGTTTTATGTTGCCACACCCGTGTGTTTCCATCTTTCATTATGTGTCAGAGTTCCTGCAGGCAGCGGCTCAAAGCTTCTGCCCTTTCTTGCAGGTAAGTGCTATATATGTGTTCTGAATCTGTGGTTGTTTTAGCATACATTAGGCAGTGTAGGACCTGCCAGATATGGGGTACATTGGCGTTGTTGGCAGGCTTATGCAATGTATGATCATATAGTGTGACTATATCCCCATGATTTCCATATGTAGTACTTGGTTATTTCTCCTCTTGGTTTGCCTATGTTATTCTGTCTTGTTTTAGTTTGTATACCCAGTCCATGTACAGTCCTGTCCAGTCATGCCCATGTTATGTTCATGTTTTCCTCATGTCTTGTGTATATGTTCTGGGTTTAGCTTACTATCCTTCTCTGGTTCTGGGTTCTATTAGTTCTGTCTTGTTTTCATGTTTGGTGCCTATCTCTAGTCTTGCCTTGTTTCTAGTACTGGATACAATCTTGCTGCAGAGCCTCCCTATTCAGCTCCTGGGAGGTCTGCTAATTTCCAAGCTCCTAGTTCCCGGTATCCGCTGAAGCTGATTCAGGGTCTTGGTATGTGGCTGCACAAACGCTGGTGCTCAACACCAGGGGGTGTGCGGTTACCCTGCACCAGACCCTGCTAATCCACCTCCACACTGTGACTCCTACTCTGAACATCAGGCATATTGGGTCCCGGTCCTGCTCCGCCGCCTAGAAAGTGTCTGTCTGGGTCCCGGGTCCCGGACCGCCACCCTGACTGAAGCCCATGGAACAGCGCAGTCAGGGGAGTGGGCCTTGACAGAGCCAGGAGTAGGCAGGGGAGTAACCAGTTAAAGGGGCGTGGTTATCTGTAAATGGGGGTTGGAAGATAGGAGTATATTAAGCAGCCATTTTATGAGTAAGGGACATTTTAACAGAACTGACACTTACCTGGTAATTGTTTGGCAGGTCTGTGTTGGTTTTTTCTTTTATCTTTCAGGTCATGGCATCACTGGAGGAGATCCTGGAGGGAGTGAGAGCTGCTGTGAGGGATAGAGGAATGGCATGGCTTCATGAGCAACTGGGGGCTCAGGGTCCCCCCCCCCCTACAACCCCTGCGGCGGCTGCACGGCGTTCCATGAGGAGGGCGAGACCGCCCCAGCGGCTGAGCCCAGGCGTGGAGCCCGAAGTCGGCAGACGGAGGAGCCCGTCAGCCGAGTCTGTTGGGGCCCTGGATGAGGTTGTGGGCCCCAGCGGAGTGGAGTTACCGCGGCCAGCACCGTCTGTTCGACGCGGTGCTGGCCGGGCGCGGGCAGCAGCTAGGCCGCGGCCTGCCACGCGGTGCACGCCCCGCCAGAAGGTGGCTGGCGGGATGGTTGCGGCAGGAGCCAGGAACCAGAGCGGATCGGATGGAGGGAGCAGTGAGCAGATGCGGCCCGGTGAGTCAGGGAATGGCGCTGGGGCCGGGCAGCAGGCAGGGGGCAGAGCGGAGGCCTCTAGAGACCAGGCGGTCCCCCTGATGGCAGGGGGAGCCCCTGGACAGGGGGACACATCGGGGGCGGCCTATAGTGGGGCCAGGTGCAACACTGGGGACACAGACGGCGGGTCCACCCAGCCAGGTACCTTGGGGCAGGCAGGGCCCACGGCTTTGGGGGCCTGGGGACGCCAGGAATGGCAGGTGGAATCCCCAATTCATGCTGCGGCCCGAAGGGGGCCTGGCACAGTGTGTAGGGATAGCTCCCAGGAATCAGCCCAGGGCATGGAGGCAGGACGGCTTAGGAGAGAGCGGGAGGGCCACAGGGGCGGCTCCCAGGGGCGGCGGGATCTCACACACAACCCTAGGCCGCATCTCAGCAGGGAGCAGCGTGGCGTCAGTGCCAGGCGTGACAGGAGGCGGGCGGACGGGTGGAGGGGCAGAGAGAGGAGCCGGTCCACAAGCAGGCATAGTAGATGGAGATCAGTTTCGGGGAAACGGAGGAGGAGGCAACGGCGCAGCGCGTCTGGGTCATCAGGCAGGAGCTCGCCAGGTCAGCGGTATAGCACGTACGGCCGGGAGGGCCAGGCAGTGGGACGGGACAAGGTGCGGAACTACACGCAGGAGCGTAAGGAGGTGGGGCGGGTATGTGATCATGTGGACACACTACCCAGTTGTCGTTCTCCTTGCAGGTCACGCAGCCCTACACCCGCGGTCCTGAGGCAGGGCCAGGCTGACAGGAGTCGGCGCCAATTGGATGCTCCGGAGCCAAGCATGGCGGACGGAAGGGAGACGAACCCACGGCCTTCCGTGGCTTCGGGCTCAATGTCAGGATCGGGACAGGGATCCAACACGCAGAGTACAAACAGTAGCCAGATACGTATACCGGACCTTAGAATGGCCGGACTAACGTAAGTAGTACAGAATAGAATGGTCAAAGACAAGCCGAGGTCGAGAATAACAGAAGACAGGTAAGCGAGAGACAAGCCGAATCAAGGGTAACAGAGATAAGCAGAGTAAGGTAAACAAGCCGGGTCAAAACCAAAAGGGATAATAGAATACACAAGCACTGAGTGACTAGAACAAGCTAGAACCACGACAGGGCAATGAGCTAATGAAAGAAGCTCTGTTAAATACCCTGTTCAGAGCAGTAACCACGCCTCCAAGGCGTCCTGATTGGTCCTGCAGCCATTGACTGACAGGTTGTTCCGGGGAAGTGTCCTGATGACTACTTCCTGCCTAGATGCTGTAAAAGGCAGTCACTCCCTCGCGGCCGGCCTAGCATGACCGGATAGACCGCGGGGAAGGGAGCCATCAGACCGTCTGGATGGAGGAACAGCTAAGTCTCTACCTCTTTCGGAGGTAGAGACCACAGGTACCCTGACAGTACCCCCCCTCTCAGATACGCCCACCGGGCGGAATGAACCGGGACGAGACGGGAAGCGAGAGTGATACGCCCTGCGGAGACGGGGAGCATGAACATCCTCCTGAGGTACCCAACTCCTCTCCTCAGGACCATATCCCTTCCAATCAACCAGATATTGTACTCTCCCCCGGGAGATTCGAGAATCAATAATAGAGTTAACCTCATACTCCTCCTGACCCTCCACCTGAACGGGGCGAGGAGGGGCTATTGTGGAGGAAAATCTGTTACATATGAGTGGTTTCAGCAATGAAACGTGAAACGAGTTCGGGATGCGTAAGGTATTAGGAAGAGCTAAACGATACGCAACTGGATTGATACGGGTCAGCACCCTGTAGGGTCCAATATAACGAGGAGCGAACTTCATGGAGGGCACTTTTAAACGGATGTTCCTCGTGCTCAGCCATACCCTATCACCTGGAACAAAGACCGGAGCCGCCCTTCTACGTTTATCAGCGTGTTTCTTGACCAACATAGAGTTGTGCACAAGGATTTGTCGAGTTTGATCCCACAACTTCCTCAAATTGGCAACATGAACATCAACCGACGGCACCCCCTGGGAAGGGGAATCCGAAGGAAGAATAGACGGATGAAAACCATAATTCATGAAGAAGGGGCTTGAATGAGTAGAATCGCAAACGAGATTGTTGTGTGCAAACTCCGCCCAAGGAATCAAACCGACCCAATCATCCTGGTGTTCAGAAACAAAGCATCGTAAATATTGTTCAACTTTCTGGTTGGTACGTTCAGCAGCTCCGTTAGACTGAGGATGATAGGCAGAAGAAAAGTTTAATTTAATACCAAGTTGAGAGCAGAAGGACCTCCAAAAGCGGAAAACAAATTTTGAGCCTCTGTCCGATACAATTTGAGAGGGTATCCCATGTAGGCGAAAAATCTCCTTAGCAAATATCTCTGCCAATTCGGGAGAAGACGGGAGTTTAGGCAGGGGAATGAAGTGTGCCATCTTAGTAAACCTGTCAACCACGGTGAGGATAACAGTCTGTCTTTTAGAGATAGGTAGATCGACTATAAAGTCCATGGCCAAACAGGACCATGGTTTTTCTGGAACCTCCAAGGGGTGCAGGAATCCACATGGAAGCGCATGGGGTTGTTTGGTTTTAGTACAAACTTCACATGCAGCGATGAACTCCTCAATATCCCTCCGTAAAGCAGGCCACCAGAAGTCCTTAGAGATCAACGCGTAAGTTTTGCGAATACCAGGATGTCCCGCCATCTTGCTATTATGTAAACACTGTAAAAGTTCCAGTTGAAGAGCAGGAGGAACGAAATGACGGCCCGCAGGAGTCTGTTTAGGTGCTAGATGTTGCAACTTAATGATCTCGGCCAGTAATGGAGAACGAATCCTGAGATTCGTATTAGCAATGATATTGCATTTCGGAACTATAGAAGAAAGAACTGGTTCAGGTACAGTAGAAGGTTCATATTGGCGAGATAATGCATCGGCTTTAGAGTTTTTAGAACCAGGTCTGTAAGTCAGTACATAATTGAAGTGAGTCAGGAATAAGGACCAACGAGCTTGTCTAGAGGATAAGCGCTTAGCCTCCCCAATATAGGACAAGTTTTTGTGGTCCGTCAAAATCGTAATAGGGTGTAGGGTCCCCTCCAACAAATGTCTCCACTCCTTTAAGGCTTTAATGACTGCTAACAGTTCCCTTTCCCCGATGGCATTTCTGACAGTTATTTTATTCAAGCCTCGGTAATCGATACAAGGTCTCAGCGTGCCATCCTTCTTCTTAATGAAAAAGAACCCAGCCCCGGCCGGAGAAGAAGACCTCCTGATGAATCCCTTTTCTAAATTCTCCCGAATATACTCCTCTAGAACCGAGTTTTCCTGAACAGACAAAGGATATACATGGCCCCTCGGAGGCATAGTGCCGGGTAGAAGCTTAATCTTACAGTCAAATGACCTGTGTGGAGGCAAAGAATCGGCATTCCTCTTGTCAAACACTGCCCTTAAGTCTAGGTAAAGGTCTGGTATTTGTCTTTCTGTGGACTGAGTAGGATTCTCCGGTATGTTAATATTAGCTAATGGAGAAACCTTGCACAAACACCGATCCTGGCAGCCCTGGCCCCACGAGAGTATCTCTCCTAACTCCCAATCGATAATAGGGTTATGTTTTTTCAACCATGGGTACCCCAGAACTATGGGAACGGAAGGAGACGAAATGAGCATAAGAGATAAATTCTCCACGTGTAGGATACCAACATTTAAATCAATGGGTATGGTCTCACGAAAGAGAACAGGGTCTAGTAGTGGTCTACCATCTATGGCCTCAATGGCCTTAGCTGGGATGGGAAATTGTTCTTACTAGCAAAGGCTTGGTCGATAAAATTCTCAGCAGCACCGGAATCTATCAATGCCATAGCCCTTACTACTTCCTTCCCCCAAGTTAAGGAAACTGGTAGCAGAAGCCTGTGATCTTTATAATTAGGAGTAGAGGACAAAATAGAAACACCCAAGGCCTGTCCTCTAGAGAGACTTAGGTGCGAGCGTTTCCCAGGCGGTTAGAACAGTTCGAGAGTAAATGACCCTTGGCTCCACAATACATACACAAACCCTCTCTTCTCCTGTGCTGTCTTTCCTCCTCAGAGAGGCGGGTATACCCTATCTGCATAGGTTCAGTAAGCAAAGATATCGTGGAGTCGGGACTTGGAAAAGCGGGAGCTAACCTAAAAGAAGGTCTCTGGTTCCTCTCTCGAGTGTTCTGTCTCTCTCTTAGACGTTCATCTATACGAGAGATGAACGAAATTAAATCCTCTAAATTCTCAGGGAGTTCTCTGGTAGCAACCTCATCAAGGATTACATCAGATAGGCCATTCAAAAATACATCCATATACGCCTGCTCATTCCACTTGATTTCTGCCGCCAGAGACCTGAACTCTAGTGCATAATCCACCAGTGTTCGGTTCTCCTGTCTCAGGCGCAACAGTAATCTGGCTGCATTAACCTTTCTACCTGGAGGGTCAAATGTTCTTCTAAAAGCAGCTACAAATGCGTTATAGTTATAAACTAATGGGTTATCGTTCTCCCATAGTGGGTTGGCCCATCTTAGAGCTTTCTCAATGAGTAGGGTGATAATAAATCCTACTTTTGCCCTATCTGTAGGATAAGAGCGAGGTTGCAATTCAAAGTGGATACTAATTTGGTTTAAAAAACCACGACACTTCTCAGGAGCCCCACCATAGCGTACTGGGGCGTTAATGCGAGAAGAAGCACCCACTGTGGCTACCTCTAGACCTGAACCGACAGGAGAAACAGGGGTATTACGTATCTCCTCTGGTGGGTTATTGGCACAAGCTAATAGAGCCTGTAGCGCAAGCGCCATCTGATCCATTCTGTGATCCATGGCTTCAAACCTAGGATCAGGAGCAGCCAGCTGACTGTTTGTACTTGCAGGATCCATTGGCCCTGTCGTAATGTCAGGATCGGGACAGGGATCCAACACGCAGAGTACAAACAGTAGCCAGATACGTATACCGGACCTTAGAATGGCCGGACTAACGTAAGTAGTACAGTATAGAATGGTCAAAGACAAGCCGAGGTCGAGGGTAACAGAAGACAGGTAAGCGAGAGACAAGCCGAATCAAGGGTAACAGAGATAAGCAGAGTAAGGTAAACAAGCCGGGTCAAAACCAAAAGGGATAATAGAATACACAAGCACTGAGTGACTAGAACAAGCTAGAACCACGACAGGGCAATGAGCTAATGAAAGAAGCTCTGTTAAATACCCTGTTCAGAGCAGTAACCACGCCTCCGAGGCGTCCTGATTGGTCCTGCAGCAATTGACTGACAGGTCGTTCCGGGGGAGTGTCCTGATGACTACTTCCTGCCTAGATGCTGTAAAAGGCAGTCACTCCCTCGCGGCCGGCCTAGCATGACCGGATAGACCGCGGGGAAGGGAGCCATCAGACCGTCTGGATGGAGGAACAGCTAAGTCTCTACCTCTTTCGGAGGTAGAGACCACAGGTACCCTGACACCTGGCCTTTGTGGAAGTCAAGAGGACTTCGTTGCAGGATCCACTCGCCATTCCTGGTCTCTGCCTGGGAGCTGTTTGGGGCATCTGGAGTTCGCCCCTTAAGAGGGGCGTTATGTCACATCCTGCTCTGTTCTGTGGATATGTCTGGCCTTGGTTTCTGGTATCCAGTACTCCTTTTACTGTTTCCTGGTAATGCTTCTGTTTTTGAGTGGACCTTCTTTCGTTGCTGTTGGTTCCTATGCAGGAGGCCTTTCCGGTGGGGGATCCTTGCCTCCGTGGAAGTCAAGAGGACTTTGTTGCAGGATCCACTCGCCATTCCTGGTCTCTGCCTGGGAGCTGTTTGGAGCGTCCGGAGTCCGCTCCTTAAGAGGGGCGTTATGTCACATCCTGCTCTGTTCTGTGGATATGTCTGGCCTTGGTTTCTGGTATCCAGTACTCCTTTTACTATTCTTGTTTAGTATTTCTTGGTTTTTGGTTTTCTATTCTGTGTCTGGTTTTCTTTATGCTGGGATTTCTGGGTTCATTCCTATAGTTCGTCCCTGGATTTCCCAGTCTCCAGGTTTCCTTTAAATGTTTGTTTTATTTGCCACACCCGTGTGTTTCCATCTTTCATTATGTTTCAGTGTTCCTGCAGGCAGCTGCTCTCTGCTTCTGTCCTTTCTTGCAGGTAAGTGCTATGTATGTGTTCTGAATCTGTGGTTGTTTTAGCATACATTAGGCAGTGTAGGACCTGCCAGATATGGGGTACATTGGCGTTGTTGGCAGGCTTATGCAATGTATGATCATATAGTGTGACTATATCCCCATGATTTCCATATGTAGTACTTCGTTATTTCTCCTCTTGTTTTGCCTATGTTATCTTGTCTTGTTTTAGTTTGTATACCCAGTCCATGTACAGTCCTGTCCAGTCATGCCCATGTTATGTTCATGTTTTCCTCATGTCTTGTGTATATGTTCTGGGTTTAGCTTACTATCCTTCTCTGGTTCTGGGTTCTATTAGTTCTGTCTTGTTTTCATGTTTGGTGCCTATCTCTAGTCTTGCCTTGTTTCTAGTACTGGATACAATCTTGTTGCAGAGCCTCCCAATTCAGCTCCTGGGAGGTCTGCTAATTTCCATGCTCCTAGTTCCTGGTATCCGCATAAGCTGATTCAGGGTCTTGGTATGTGGCTGCACAAACGCTGGTGCTCAACACCAGGGGGCGTGCGGTTACCCTGCACCAGACCCTGCTAATCCACCTCCACGCTGTGACTCCTACTCTGAACATCAGGCATACTGGGTCCCGGTCCTGCTCCGACGCCTGGACACTGTGTCTGGATCCCGGGCACCAGACCGCCACCCTGACAGCTCTATGATGCATGTGTGGGGCAAAGGCTAGCCAGTCTGGTCTGATCACACAAAATAGCTACTGTAGCTCAAATTGCTCTAAATCTTAAAGGACCACTCTAGTGCCAGGAAAACACTTGTTTTCCTGGCACTAGAGTGCCCTGAGGGTGCCCCCACCCTCAGGGACCCACTCCCGCCGGGCTCCCGGGGAGGAAGGGGTTAAACTTACCTCTTACACCAGCACCGGGCGGGGAGCTTTCCTCCTCCTCTCCTTCTTCCTTGCGACGTCATCGGCTAAATGCGCATGCGCGGCAGGAGCTGCGCTCGCATTCAGCCGGTCGCATAGGAAAGCATTTACAATGCTTTCCTATGGACGCTTGCGTGCTCTCACTGTGATTTTCACAGTGAGAATCACGCAAGCGCCTCTAGCGGCTGTCAATGAGACAGCCACTAGAGGTTTTGGAGGCTGGATTAACCCTCAGTATAAACATAGCAGTTTCTCTGAAACTGCTATGTTTATAAAAAAAAAGGGTTAATCCTAGAGGGACCTGGCACCCAGACCACCTCATTAAGCTGAAGTGGTCTGGGTGCCTAGAGTGGTCCTTTAATGCTGTGTCGGATCTGATATAGATCCAAATATTGATCTTTGTTATATTCAGAGGAAGCCCACCTGGAGAAGCGTGAATTAGACACCAGACGCGTGTTGGTTATCAAAATAAACCTCTGTCATTAATTCATCAGCTGGGTTTTTGTACATTAAAAAGTAAGTGCCTACGTGCAAATACTCATTGGACAGTAGTAGGAAGGGAGTGAAAGGGTAAAAGGAGTACAGATAAGACATAGGGATGAATGTCATGTTCATATAACAAATAAGTTCAGAGAAAGAGAAAGAACAGAATGATTTGAGAAGAGACAGCTCAGGTGGGGGCTAGCTGCTCCCGGAGCTAGACATATATGGTCTTAAGTGGCGTTTTAAGCATTACGCATTTCCTGAGTCCAAGTTAGCCAATTTTAATATAGGATATCATTATATGACCCCTATAAGCTTGAGCTTTGGAATCAAGATAAATTCTATCACAGATCGCATAGGGAATCACAGATCTGTTTGCGTGCCAATGATGACCCTTGTCCACCACCAAAAGCGCCTTCAATGAGAATGTGAGCGTCAAAGCTGGACCATGCAGCAATGGAAGAAGATCAGGTGGATGGCTGGATGTGTAATTTACCTGGGGAAGAGATGGAAGCAGGATTCACTATGGGAAGAAGGAGGCAGTGTTATGTTACATGATATTAGGCAGGTGGTTTGAGACTGATCAGTGTATCTTCCTCTGGCTACTCACTGCACAATGCTCTCAGCTCCCTGTTAGATCGGCCAGAGAAACGTCACCGATCTCTATTGCTGTTCCACACAGCCATTCTTTAGTAAGAGATAGAATAAGGGTAGGAGACACACAAGGGGTAAAGGGGTTTTGAAGACACAAAAGAGTGTAAGGGGATAAGAAGAGACACACAGGTATAAAAGAGGTTTGAAGAGACAAGATATCACTCGCATGCATTAACACAAGCAATACATACCAGATATCACTCGCATGCATTAACACAAGCAATACATACCAGATATCACTCGCATGCATTAACACAAGCAATACATATCATACAAGGTATCACTCGCATGCATTAACGCAAGCAATACATATCATACAAGGTATCACTCGCATGCATTAACACAAGCAATACATACCAGATATCACTCGCATGCATTAACACAAGCAATACATACCAGATATCACTCGCATGCATTAACACAAGCAATACATATCATACAAGGTATCACTCGCATGCATTAACACAAGCAATACATACCAGATATCACTCGCATGCATTAACGCAAGCAATACATATCATACATTTATTTTATTTATTATTTATTTATTATTGCCATTTATATAGCGCCAACAGATTCCGTAGCGCTTTACAATATTATGAGAGGGGGATTTAACTATAAATAGGACAATTACAAATAAACTTACAGGAACAATAGGTTGAAGAGGACCCTGCTCAAACGAGCTTACATTCTATAGGAGGTGGGGTGTAAAACACATTAGGACAGGAATTTACAATCAAATAAGGTGGGCTGCCCTTTAGGAGAGGGCAAGAGACAGGTATGTGAGGTAAGGGTTAGTCTTGGAGGCCATAAGCTTTCCTAAAGAGATGGGTTTTAAGGCACTTCTTAAAAGATGCAAGACTAGGGGAGAGTCTGATGGCGGTAGGCAGGCTATTCCATAGGAAGGGAGCCGCCCGCGAGAAGTCCTGCAAGCGCGAGTTGGCCGCACGAGTGCGGACAACGGACAGGAGGTGGTCACGGGCAGAACGGAGAGACCGAGAAGGGACATACCTATGGATCTGTGAGGAGATATAAGAGGGGCTAGAGTTGTTCAGCGCTTTATAGGTGTGAGTTAGTACCTTGAATTGACTCCTATAGCATACAGGAAGCCAATGTAAGGACTGGCAGAGGGGTGAGGTGTGAGAGAAACGACTAGAGAGGAAAATCAATCTAGCAGCAGCATTCATTACGGACTGTAAGGGTGCAGTACGGCTATTGGGGAGACCAATCAGGAGAGGGTTACAATAATCCATGCGGGAAATTACTAGAGCATGGACAAGCTCCTTGGTAGTATCTGGTGCAAGAAAGGGGCGGATGCGGGCTATGTTTTTAAGATGGAATCTACAGGATTTGGCAACATGCTGGATGTGAGGCTCAAAGGTGAGACCAGAGTCAAGTATGACGCCAAGACAGCGCGCTTGCAAGGATGGACTGATGTTGGTACCACAAACTTGGAGGGAGAGCGAAGGAGGAGGATCAGTATTAGGAGGAGGAAAGACAAGGAGCTCAGTTTTTGAGAGATTGAGTTTCAGAAAGCGGGAGGACATCCAGTCAGAGATGGAAGAAAGGCAAGCAGTGACACGTTGCAGGACGGCAGGGGAGAGGTCCGGGGAGGAGAGATATAGCTGGGTGTCATCAGCGTACAGGTGGTAGTGAAATCCAAAAGAGGTAATAAGTTTGCCAAGAGAGGCAGTATAAAGCGAAAATAGAATGGGACCAAGGACGGAGCCTTGGGGAACTCCAACTGAGACAGGGCAAGGGGAGGAGGTATCATTAGAAAAGGAGACACTGAATGAGCGTTGGGAGAGATAAGAGGAAAACCATGAGAGGACAGAGTCACAGAGACCAAGCGATTGAAGAGTTTGAAGAAGGAGAGCATGATCAACGGTGTCAAAGGCCGCTGAGAGGTCAAGAAGAATTAGTATGGAGTAGTGGCCTTTGGATTTAGCTGCGATTAGGTCGTTAGTAACTTTGATAAGGGCAGTCTCTGTAGAGTGGAGAGGGCGGAAGCCAGATTGAAGAGGGTCAAGGAGAGAGTTGGAATTGAGGAAATGAGACACACGGGTAAAGACAAGTCTTTCCAGAAGCTTTGAGGAAAAAGGGAGCAGGGATATGGGACGGTAGTTAGAGGGGGTGGATGGGTCGAGGGATGGTTTTTTTAGTATAGGTACTACAGTGGCATGTTTAAGGTCAGCAGGGACGATGCCAGAGGAGAGCGAGCAGTTGAAGATGTGTGTTAGAGAAGGCACGAGACAAGTGGAGAGAGATCTAATAAGGTGAGATGGGACAGGATCGAGCGGGCAAGTGGTGGGGCGAGAGGAGCAAAGAAGAGCAGCCACCTCTTGGTCAGTAGCTGGGGAGAATGTCTGAAGGGTAGGAAAGGCATGATCTATGTGTGATTGAGAAACAGAAAGGCAAGGAGGGGAGAATTCCTCGCATGCATTAACACAAGTGATGTAGAATTATTAAAAAATCTTTATTGAACCTGTATTGAATTATTGTACTAACTCCATTTTAACCTCACATTATGACAGACCCTCCATTTTGTCCACATTACATGACAGAATTTCCTAACAGCATTTAGTATAATGAATAGAGACTGTAATTTCTATAAAGACATGACTAACCCCGGAATTGCTGAATCTCCTGTAATTTGCAACAAAGTATAATCTGAAGGCCATGTGAAAGCTGGCCTAATGAAATGTTCTATTCATAAAAGAACCTTGCACCTGGCCACGAGACTGACATCACTAACTATGCAAAATGACGCCCAAGCCCCCCTTTCCACCGAGTAAGCCTCGTGCTGGGAAAGATGGCGCTTGAGCCATCTGTCCACACCCGTGTCCAGAACAATACCACCTCTCGGTGGGAGGACACCTAGCTAAGCACTTAGTTTTTGAGCCAATTAATAATATTGATGGGTGGACATTGACATAGCCACTTAACAATTAATCCAATTAATGATGTTTATTTACTGATATCTTGATATTCAATGATGATGCAATTTTAGCTCTTATAAGGGCCTGCGAGCCCGCTTTTAATCAGATGCCAATAAATTTTCTCGAAGTTATTTTAACCTGAACTCCGTGTGTCAGTGTGAATTTACTTCTGCGTATACGCAATTTAATCAACACAGATTTGGACAGGAACAGATAGACATTTAAACATATTTGTTTACTTCTAAATTATACTATATCACAAGCAATACATATCATACATCACTCGCATGCATTAACACAAGCAATACATACCATTTATCACTCGCATGCATTAACGCAAGCAATACATATCATACAAGGTATCACTCTATGCATTAACGCAAGCAATATATACCATATATCACTCGCATGCATTAACACAAGCAATACATACTATATATCCCTCGCATGCATTAACGCAAGCAATACATATCATACCAGGTATAGACGCTGCATAGCACAGATGACATAGAGACTATTTATGGAAGGCTTGGCTACCTGTTCCTCTGCTTCAATGATTATTTATATTTCTGATTAGATCTGACTACCTTCTTATATTAATTTCAAAAAGTCAAATGGAAAGTAAATATATAAGTCAATTATTGTGTTCTCTGCAAGTCATAGTATGCTGGATAGGGTCGATATATCAGAAGTTATATTTGTGCAAAAATACAAAGAACTAATAGGTACATTTTTATATCAATTATTCACATAAAGCAAATTCTCCACATATAATAACAAAAATGTAGCATTTTCAGAAAATGCTAATTTCAATCAATTGCCAACCGCAGACAACAATCTCTGAGTAGTGGCATGGCTGCCCATTGGTCCTTTCAATAATTACCCATTCTTCGGTTTGACACAGAGTGTCACTGCTAAAGTATCCTGCAGAAACCGGAGTTGGAAATTTAAATCTAAATAATAACTGTCTGTGATCATTACCATAGTCACTGTGGCATTCGGGGAGAAAAGAACAATCTTTTACAGCTGCTGTGTGTCGGGCAGATATTTGGAAAGGCAGATGATGCGCAGAGCATAGAAGGATTAAGGTATTTGCAGATTGAGGACAACATAAAGTTGAAGTAAATTTCTTGAAAACAGAGCGAAACAGAGTGCAAAAAAAAATATGTGTCACTTTGATCACGGATGGTGGCCATGATTGATACTGTGACCGAAAGCAAGGAATTGTGCTGGAAGGAATCTATATACCTCCCCAGATTTTGCAAGGTTCTTACTTTGTGTAATTAGCTCCAGGGAAATGTGTTGTTATAATGAATGTTGCACTTTAAAAATGTGTATATTTGGGCCCTGGGGTGGAGTACTTGGAGAGTAGGGTGGGCCAGTGCTCCACTCCACATTTTGGAAGTTGCTTGTAACCTACAGGTGAGAAGTCCAGTTTCAGAGTTTGAATCCTAATCTAACTCACCTGAAAAGGATTGCCAATTACCGGTGCTATTAAGTACTCCCCTGCCAAGGAAGGATGGAGATTGTGTTTGGTTTCTGTGAGTGGAAACAGAGAGCTGAAAACCCTGAAACAGTAAGGTTGTTTATGTTGGGAAATGGACAAGCCATCCAACCCAGTTAGCTGATTATTTTGTTTAGTTAGTGCTCAGAAGAGCAAGGCTTTTGCTTTATATATTTTTGTTACCTTTATACCTTACTGTGCATTTATTTTGGAACCTCAATAAAAGAGCAAGTTAATTTACCTCATCCAGCGTGTGAAGTGTCTCTAAAGCCTGAAAAGACTGTGTGTAACACCCCAATCCCAGGACAAGGTACCAAGGGAAAGGAGTACTTTTGTCATAATACTTAATGTCTATCCCCCCCCCCCCTTCCTCTTTTTCTCAGCACAGAATAAGTCTAGTTCCATCCTGGGTGAATTATAATGTCACAGTAATAAAACATTCCTACTGTCTGTACCATAATAAATATAAAGTAGTCGTTTAATAAAGAAGTACACAAAAAAGTTCACATAACAACTAGCAATCTTACAAAGCAACATTCTCTGAATTCTTCTTCGTGAACACTTTTCGTAGCGTTACCAGATGCCCATTATTTCATTTAAGGTATAGTTTAATTGGGAATTAAAGGGTTCATTTTTATGACCTTTACATATTTGATGATGAAATGTATTTGTATTTAGTTTGGAAGTGTTTTTTATGTCTGCCACATCCCTGCATCAGGAAGGCAAGTAACAAAATGCAAGACTTTACCGATGTTAGGGAACAGCATCTGAGTCAATAAAACATTAATAGGACCTGTCGCCGCTCCAGGAAGCAGAATGTATGGTGAATAAGCTGACAGGAGTGAAGGTTCCAGGCTTATTAATAATTTCCTTGTTCCCTGTTTTTTAATTAGTTGTGATGTCTTTATTAAACTAGTTAACGTGTCTCTTCCAACTTCCTGAGGTAGCTGGTGTCTAAATCATTGATAATATGCCAGCCATTGATACAGGTTATGCAAAGTATACTTTAATGGTGCAATACATGGGTTGGGTGAAGTGACAATTCTCACAGGGGAATGTCGTAATAAGCCAAAAACAAGAGTTTCTGAGAACATTTAGATGGGGGCCCTTTTTGGGACATTATAGGCACCCAGACCACTTCAGCTCATTGAAGTGGTCTGGGTTCAGTGCCCCTATTGCCCTTACTGCTGCAATGCTAAACATTGCAATTCCAGAGAAGTGTTTACATTACAGCAGTCTTCCTCCAGTGGCTACCTACCAGACAGCCACTGGAGGCATTTCCTGGATCGTAACGGCCCTTTGGTCCAGTAACTTAAGTTTGAAGAGTGTTCCCTTTTTTTTTATTTTACAAAAAGTGCAGATTTCAATAGGAATTGGCGCTGTTATAAATTATCCTTGGTGCACTCACCTGGTTGTCAATCGGACACGGTCCTGTTACTTCCTGGTTTGTTTAGCTCTGTGGAGATAAACTCAAGAGGCAGCAATTGCCCAGAGCACCTGCCTTGCAAAGACTTGAGCTGCATTGGGAATCCTGTAATTGGACGGCCACAGAAAGTCTGGGCGGGGTTAGAAGGGGAGGGCTTGCAATGGCTGCAGATAGGAGATCTGTAACTTTTGCAAATTGTTCATAGATATACCCCCAATGAAAACGCATAATTAAATGCATGCATGTTTTTAGTTGGGGTATAACGACTGAATGGTGTTTTTTTTTTAAATTTGTATTTGGGCAATGGTGTGTCCCTTTAATCAAAAGCCCTGAGGCTGCCCAAATATCTTGGTATTATCCTCCTGTCAATAAATAAAAATTGTAACTGAATCTCCCCTTCATCTCAATCTCAGGTTACAGATTTGAGGACAATAACATTTATGATATGGATATTAATCCATGTTAATTATAAATATCCCTTTGAAATTTATGTTTTTGCTAAAGGGACTCTATAGTGTCAGGAATACAAAGGTGTATTCCTAAAGCAGAGGTGCACTTTAAATGCTGTGGACTACATTTCCCATGATGCATTGACAGTAGAGTTGAGCGAACCCGAACCGCAAAGTTCGGGTTCGTACCGAACATTACAGTTTTTGGACACCGGACACGGACATTTCAATGTATGTTCGGGTTGGAGTTCGGTGTTTGGCGATTTAATGGCGTGTTTTGAAAGGCTGTGGGGCAGCCAATCAACAAGCGTTTGACTTGTGTGCCTTTAGAAGCCATAACAGCCATGCCTACTAATGGCATGGCTGTGATTGGCCAGTGCAGCATGTGACCCATATATAAGCTGGAGTCGCGTAGCACCGCACGCACATGCGGTCTTATTAGTGTAGGGATGTCAGGGTACCTGTAGTCTCTACCTCAGAGGAGGTGAGAGACTTAGACGTTTATCCTCCCAGAAGGGTTGTTTCTGCCGTTCCTCGCGGTCCTCTCGGCCATTTACAAGCCGACCGCGAGGGATCCACTTCCTTATATGACGCGACGCTCAGTAGTCGACGTCATGACGCCAACCCGGGTCGACCTGTCAGTCAAGTTCCGAGCACTAATCAGGACTCGTCGGGGGCGTGATTACCCTCTAGAATCTAGGTATAAAGTAAGGCTTTCGGCATCTGCTCATTGCCCTGTCGTGGTTCTAGCCTGTCTAGTCACTCAGCGCTCTTGTATTCTAGTTGTCTCTTTGGTTTTGACCCGGCTTGTTTGTACTACCCTGTTTATCTCTGTTACCCTTTGACTCGGCTTGCCTCTCGCTTACCTGTCCTCTCGTTCCCTCGACCTCGGCTTGTCCCTGACTATTCTCTACTTACTCCTTACGTTAAGTCCGGCCATTCTAAGGTCCGGTATACGTACCTACCACCTGTTTGTACTCTGCGTGTTGGATCCCTGTCCCGATCCTGACAAGGGAGAGGATGCTGCTGATAGGAACAGCTTAGGAGAGAATTCTGCAAACTAGTACATTAGTGGGGTGGGGTGCACTTCATATCTGGGAGTCAAATAGAAGCTTCAAATACTGCGCTTTCAGCGCACTTTGACAAATTCCTATTTCTTTGCGCCTAAATAATAAATTTGGGGCGTGCTCTTCATATCTGAGAGTCAAATACAACCGTCAAATAGTGCTGTTACATAGCATTTTTAAACATTCAAATTGTTTGGGTGCTAAATAGTACATTTGCGGCCTGCAGTGCACTTTATATCTGATACAGCGCAGTTTGACCAATTCAAATCGTTTTGGATGCTAAATTCTACATTTGCGGCCTGCACTTCAGATCTGACAGTCAAATAGAACCGTCAAATACCAATATAACAATATTGTAATTCGGGGTGTGATCCTTGTCAGCAGGTAGCACGGTCCTCTAAGGCAAAAACATGCGCAGTCTTTCAATGCAACTTCATTCCAGGCACTTTATTTGCAAGTTTACACATGAGGCAGCAGCAAATGAAAACATAAATGCAATAATGTAGCACAAATCCCTATAAACAAAAAGCCTAGCTCGTCTGTGCACCAACTCACATCAGATTCCCTATCTCTCAGGGGTTAAACTATAACAAAAATTATTGGTTTCACCAACCTAGTGTCTTTGTCCGCTCCCAGTGCTCCAAGCCAGCCTTGACTGCTTCCCTTTCTGCACTCCCAGTGCTCCAAGCCAGCCTTGACTGCTTCCCTTTCTGCACTCCCAGTGCTCCAAGCCAGCCTTGACTGCTTCCCTTTCTGCGCTCCCAGTGCTCCAAGCCAGCCTTGACTGCTTCCTTCTGCACTCCCAGTGCTCAGTCTCCTTGACTCTCACTGGAGAGAACAGCCTCTCTCCTACCTGCTTCCAGGGAGGAAGCCAGCAATCCCCCTTTTACCTGCCTAGCAGGGAGGGGTTAATTCCCACTGCTACAGCTGATTATCTGCAGCTGAGCAGTGGGTTGGAGACAGTCCAAAAAACCCTGGCCTGGATCTATGTCTCCCAAGAAAACCACTAAACTGTGTAGTGGAGCATTGGCCCACCCTTCTCTCCAAATGCTCTACCCCAGGGGCCCATAACTAAACATAGCTTTGTGTTGTGCAACACACAAACTACATGTACTTCCCCTGGGGTTAAAAGGCCTCTCTGCCTTCACTTTATCACAGGGGGCAATACCCTCACAAGACAAACTGAGAGGTCAGTTTATAGGGAAAACTGTTGCCTGGATACAATTCTAAAACAATTTCCATATGTCCTTTGCAGACTTTACATGCTGGAAAAACACAGGTGCCAACTGCTGTGGCTTTCTGCAGTGTGCATACCGGCAAGGAGGGCAGGGTTGAGGAGTGGGTGGACGATGATGTGGAGGACGATGAGGCCCTAGACCCCACATGGAATGAAGGTCATGCGAGTGACGTGTGCAGTTTGGAGGAAGAGGCGCTGGTCGCACAGAGGCACCAGCACAGCATAAGAGGGAGCAGGGTGCAAAAGCGGAGCAGCCGTCCCCTAGCGCTCGTAGTATTATCTTTAGAATTCCCACAGTTATCCAAGTAACAGATGGAGCGATAAAAGGAACCATAACAGATTTAACAAGCCATTCACAGTTTCGCAGTCCGGTGACTGGGACCCAGACACTGTCTGGGCGGAGGTCGGACGACCGGGACCCAGTATGCCTGATGTTGAAGTTAGGAGTCACAGTGTGGAATGGATTAGCAGGGTCTGGTGCAGGGTAATCGCACGCCCCCTGGTGTTGAGCACCAGTGTTTGTGCGGCCACATACCAGGACCCTGATGCAGCTTCAGTAAAAAGAGTACTGGATAAAAGAAGCCATCACCAGACTGATCTGCAACTTGGAACAGGATGTGACATTCACTGTAGCGGCTGTGCGTGCTTTCGGCGTTCTCACCCTGCTGCTGCTCGCCTGTCTGCGCTGCAGCGTAACTTTGGCCTTCCCGCTCACCGCCTCATATGCGACGTGCCCACAAGGTGGAACTCCACCTTGCACATGCTGGAGAGACTGTGCGAGCAGCAGCAGGCGATAGTGGAGTTTCAGATGCAGCACGCACGGGTCAGTGGCTCTGCACCAGACTTCCCTCCAATTGATCAGAGTTAAAGGATTTCAAGTGGACTCATTACAATTACAGGGCCTCTAAAGAGTCCTGTATTGTTATTTGTCATCAATACCTTCCCGCGTCGGGAGTGGGTCATTTGCGCGCCTGCTAACTTCCTTGCATGTGGTAGCTGTTTCTCAGGCTCTCTCTCCGGAATCGAACCCCGATTCCCCGTTACCCGTGGTCACCATGGTAGGCGCAGTCAATGGCATCGAAAGTTGATATAGATTGACATACCAATGCATCGTCGCCTTGTCGTTTGAGAGCCCATTGAAAAAGTGCTCTAGCATGACGAGCTGGGTGATCTCCTCCGGGAACTTGGCTTGATTGGAGTTGAGCCAGTTCTGGGTGGCCCTTGTGATGCGGCATGCCCACTCCGCATGGGAGTCCTTCTCCCCTTTCCGGGTCTCCCTAAACTTTCGGCGGTATTGCTTGGGGGTGACCGCATACCGGGCCAGGAGGATTTGGGTAATAAAGGGATAGTCTCTGATCTGCTCTTCTGGTACAGCCCAGTAAATATCCGCTGCCTTCCCCACTAGTTTGCTGGCCAGGATGGTGACCCAGTCGCTGGGGTCCACGTCTTGGAGTAGGCACTGGCGCTCAAAGTCTTGTAAAAAGTAATTGATGCCTTCTTCTGCTTCCTTGAAGTCTTTGAAAGCATTGTATGGTAGCTTGTGGGCCAGGGTGGTTGTGCTTCCCGGCGCCCAATGCTCCCTTCTTCATCTGGGTTCATGTAGGTCGCCCTCTGTCTATTGGCAAGGACATAGGCTCGCACCTCCAAAAAGATCCTGCTGACAATCTCCTCTGAGGGTGGCTCTCGGTAATATGCCAGGCGCCGTTACACCTCCTTGTGCACTTCCTCCTCATCTCAGGCCCCTGGATGGGGTTCGTTGCCTCACTGCGTGCCTGGTCGTCCTCCATGAGCACAGCAGTCAATTCGGCCTTGTTACGCCCACCAGGCGTTATTCCTCTGGCTCCACACAAGTCCTGCAGTGTAGGTCGCTTTAGAGCACTGTAGTCCATGGGTCTGTTGGCAGGGACATGGGATCCCGCCGCTTGCCGCCATTTGAAGCGGGACCTGGGTAACCGATGGTTATCCCCTTTGATTAGAATAGGTCAGACCCATTTTCCCAGGAACCGGAGGGGAAACAGTTCCAGGATACAACGTTTGACAATCTTTATTTGGGTACACAGCTTTGCCTCCTGTTGCCTCCTCCTCCTACTCAGCTTCTTCCTCCTCCTCCTCCTACTCAGCTTCTTCCTCCTCCTCCTCTACCACCTCCTCATTCGATCAGCGTAACACCTTCACCACCAACTTCAGCACAGTCAGGGGGAAATTACAGCAGGCGGTTTTCAAACTCATATGTTTGGGGGGAAAACCCCACACCGCGCAGGAGCTGTGGACGGGCATGGAACAACAGATTGATGAGTGGTTGTTGCCCCTGAGCCTCAAGCCAGGCCTGGCCTGGCCAGGCCGATAATGGGCGAAATCTCGTAGCAGCTCTGGGCCTAGCCGGTTTGACGCACATCCCTTGCCTGGCGCATGTGCTGAATTTGGTGGTGTAGAAATTCCTGAAAAACTACCCAGATATATCAGAGCTGCTGCAGAAAGTGCGGGCCGTCTGTGCGTGCTTTCGGTGTTCTCACCCTGCTGCTGCTCGCCTGTCTGCGCTGCAGCGTAACTTCAGCCTTCCCGCTCACCGCCTCATGAGACTGTGCGAGCAGCAGCAGGCGATAGTGGAATTTCAGCTGCAGCACACACAGGTCAGTCGCTCTGCGGAACAGTTTTCTTTTTTTATATGTCCCGTAATTTGGGGGGCTACCCCAATAAAAAAAAAATAATTATATATATATATATATATATATATATATATATATATATATAAAACAGTGTTGGCTACCTCCTCCTCCTCCACCGCTGCTTCCACCTACACCACCATGGTCACCGCCTCCTCAACCTATGGGTCACTTAGTATAAACTATGTACACAATAGCAGCTCAGTTTGAACAATGAAAGAGAATACCCTGCACTCCAACCCTCTCTCAAATGGATAATTCTGGTGATCCTCCTGACAGCCATGCTTTAGATTTTGGTTTATGTTCTTCCAAAGCTAAAATCAAAGATGACATCTAGTGCTATTTTATGGCTCAGCTGCATTTTGAATTTTTATGTTATTTTTAAGTGATTTTCCTATCCACATTTGTTTGCAGGGCACTTGTCCTACTCTTACCCCCATTTTACTTGCATTTGCTGCCCTCTAGCCCTTTCCAGGACTTTTTTAGAGGCATTTTTGTGGCCAAAGTTCGGGTCCCCATTGTCTTCAATGGGGTTCGGGTTCGGGGTCAAGTTCGATCCCGAACCCAGACTTTTTTCAAAGTTCGGCCGAACCAGCCGGACCGAACATCCAGGTGTCCGCTCAACTCTAATTGACAGCAATATAGCTATAAGAGCATTCTGGTAGATGGTTGCCTATCTCTGGCCTATAGTGTACCTGTAACTGTAATTGAATGGATTTGACATGCAGTTCCTTACTTCGCAACTTCATCAAAGTATTTTGGGCTCCTCCATCAGTAGTGATGTCGCGAACACAACATTTTCGGTTCGCAAACGGGAACTTCCGCAAACGTTCGCGAACTGGCGAACCGGGCGAACCGCCATTGACTTCAATGGGCAGGCGAATTTTAAAACCCACAGGGACTCTTTCTGGCCACAAAAGTGATGGAAAAGTTGTTTCAAGGGGACTAACACCTGGACTGTGGCATGCCGGAGGGGGATCCATGGCAAAACTCCCATGGAAAATTACACAGTTGATGCAGAGTCTGGTTTTAATCCATAAAGGGCATAAATCACCTAACATTCCTAAATCACAATGGATATGGATTGACACCTGACATATGACATATTGACACCTTGACATATGGATTGACACCTGTCCTCAGAGACCCTGATACACACTGACACAGAGCAGAATAGGGACTATTCCCCCTACATAGGGTCACTTGGCAGATATGGATTGACACCTGTCCTCAGAGACCATGATACACACTGACACAGAGCAGAATAGGGGCTGTCCCCCCTACATAGGGTCACTTGGCAGATATGGATTGACACCTGTCCTCAGAGACCATGATACACACTGACACAGAGCAGAATAGGGACTGTCCCCCCTACATAGGGTCACTTGGCAGATATGGATTGACACCTGTCCTCAGAGACCATGATACACACTGACACAGAGCAGAATAGAGACTGTTCCCCCTATATAGGGTCACTTGGCAGGTATGGATTGACACCTGTCCTCAAAGCCCATGATACACACTGACACAGAGCAGAATAGAGACTGTTCCCCCTTACATAGGGTCGCTTGGCAGATATGGATTGACACCTGTCCTCAGAGACCTAATTGTGTAATAATGGTAATACTATTACCTATTATATAATATTGGCAGGGGCAAGGAAATTCCCTCTAAAAAGATGGGTATAGGCAGAGAGTATGGAGACCGGAGTGATACATTGTCAATAAGGTGATATAAAGTTAAATGTATAACAGACACACAGCCACCCTTTCTCTTAGCTAGTTTCCAGAAATGCTGGATAGGTAGAAGGGCTATAAAGACTCAGAGAGGTCTAAGAAGAATCCTCTAAACTAGCCCTAATCTCCTTAAACACATTCAAGGGTGTTCTAAGCTAAAGCTCAATCTAAACGTTGAGATGACAGCCTGATTTCCCATCACAGATGCTGGCTAGGAATAACCGTGTGCAAGACAAAGAGTGGGTCTAAGTGCCCATAGTGCCCATAGTGCATTGTGAGTTGCCAATCTATTTGTTATTCTGATTTATATTCATCATATGGATTTACACTATATTGTTTTTTTATTCCCTTTATTTATATGTGGAGCGTTTTAAAAGTTACTCCATCTGCAGCTGTTTCAATATTGTGAGGAGTAAGTTGTTCCTTTGGTTATATTTCACTAAGGCACAAATTCACTCAATATATAACGTTGGAATTAATATATTTGCACTTTAAGTATATAAACTATTGTATTTGCACTTTATTCATTACATTTATGTACAGACTGATTTAAAATTGTTAAACTAGCACTTAAAGGCACAGCGCACTTTTTTTCTGCACAGATTGAAAAAGATGCTTGGTCGGTCCTCCTACTTCAAATTTGTGGCACTGCGCGAGCAATCTAATGTGCCACCAGATAGGAGTGGTGTGTTAAGTAGTACTATTCCTATCAGTTTAATCCCTGTTATGGGCCTTTTTTTTTTGTTTGGTTTTTGAAGCCGCAGTGCAGCACCAGAGGGCCGAAAAATTAGGCATGTACACATGCCTGAAAAATTAGGTATTGTTGCAGCCGCTGCTGTAGCAGCGGCCATAAAAATTGATGTTTGTTTCCCAGGCAGAAAGTGCCCTAAAACATTGTGGCTTGAACCCTAGTTGGTGGCGGATAAGTCACGCAAGTCAACCGTCATTCAGAGCTAAAATACAGCAGCGTGTGGACCATTTTTAGCCCAAGGCAGCTCATCTCATCAGGCCTTTTTTAGTCGAATGTATCGCCCACTGTCAGTCCCTTCGGAATCCATCCCTCATTCATCTTAATAGAGGTGAGGTAATCTAGACTTTTTTGACCTAGGCGACTTCTCTTCTCAGTGACAATACCTCCTGCTGCACTGAAGGTCCTTTCTGACAGGACACTTGAAGCGGGGCAGGCCAGAAGTTCTATCGCAAATTGGGATAGCTCAGGCCACAGGTCAAGCCTGCACAGCCAGTAGTGAAGGGGTTCATCCCTCCTCAGAGTATCAATATCTGCAGTTAAGGCGAGGTAGTCTGCTACCTGTCGGTCGAGTCGTTCTGTGAGGGTGGATCCCGAAGGGCTGTGGCGATGCGTAGGACTTAGAAAGCTCTGCATGTCCTCCATCAACAACACGTCTTTAAAGCGTCCTGTCCTTGCCGGTGTGGTCGTGGGAGGAGGAGGATGACTTTCCTAGGAACGCCTGAAATGGCCACACACCTTCCTGGCCTGCTTCAGGACGTCCTGTAAGCCTGTGTACTTATGCAGAAAGCGTTGTACGATCAGATTACACACATGTGCCATGCACGGCACATGTGTCAACTTGCCCAACTTCAATGCCGCCAACAAATTTGTTCCGTTGTCACAAACCACTTTGCCGATATCCAGTTGCTGCGGAGTCAGCCACTTTTCCACCTGTGCGTTCAGGGCGGACAGGAGTGCTTGTCCGGTGTGACTCTCTGCTTTCAAGCAAGTCAAACCCAAGACGGCGTGACACTGCCATGTCCGGGATGTGGAATAGTACCTGTGGAGCTGGGGGGGTGCCGTTGATGTGGAGCAAGACGCCGCAGCAGAAGAGGACTCAGCCGAGCAGGTTATGGAAGAGGATGGAGTAGGAGGAGTAGAGGAGGTGGCAGCAGGCCCGCCTGCAAGTCGTGGCGGTGTCACCAACTCCTCTGCAGAGCCATGCATTCCATGCTTGGCAGCCGTCAGCAGGTTTACCCAATGCGCAGTGTAGGTGCCATTACTTCCTTTTGCACAATCGAGTACAGGTTGGGGATTGCCTTTTGTGAAAATAAATTTCGTCCGGGTACCTTCCACTGCGGTATCCCAATAGCCACAAATTTTTTGAACACCTCAGACTCCACCAGCTTGTATGGTAAAAGCTGGCTGGCTAATAGTTCAGACAAGCCAGCTGTCAAACGCTGGGCAAGGGGGTGACTTTCTGACATTGGCTTCTTACGCTCAAACATGTCCTTGACAGACACATGACTGTGGGCAGATGAGCGAGAACGGCTCAAGGCGAGAGACGGAGTGGCGGATGGTTGAGAGGGGGCAAGGAGGACATCAGTGGTTGACGTGGCTGAAGATGCTGGACCAGGAGAAGGATGGCGGCTTTGAGTTTGTGTGCTGCTTGTACTCATGTGTTGATCCCATAGGCGTTTGTGATGTGCGATCATGTGCCTACGCAAAGCAGTTGTACCTAGGTGGGTGTTGGACTTCCCACGACTCAGTTTCTTTTGGCACAGGTTGCAAATGGCATCGCTGTTGTCAGAGGCAGACACACAAAAAAAATGCCACACTGCTGAGCTCTGCAATGACGGCATTCTGGTGGTGGACACAGCATGCGTTGATTGGCGTGCTGTCGGGCTGACCCCGGGTGCCAATGCATGCTGTCTGACTGTGCCACTAGCTCCTTGCGACGACCTCCCCTTGCTTCCAACTCGTCTCCTCCTCCTCCTCCTCTCTGTCTCCCCATATGAACTTTCGCCCTGTTCTTCTTCTTGCCGAGCGGGCACCCACGTGACATCCATGGATGCATCGTCATCATCAACCGCTTCACTTGTATCTGACAACTCAGCAAAGGTAGCAGCAGCAGGTACAACATCATCTTCATCACACCGTACGTCCATGTGTGTAATGCTGCCTGCCTGAGACATATCCCTGTTATCTACATCCTCTGGCAATAATGGTTGCGCATCACTCATTTCTTCAAACGGGTGTGTGAATAACTCCTCTGACATACCAAGTGAAGCGGCTGTGGTGCTAGTGTTGGTGGTGGCAGCAGGCGGGTGAGTGGTATCTTGAGAGGTGCCTGAAGCTAAGCTGGAGGAGGATGTTGCGTCAAGGTTCCGAGCGGAAGCTGTAGAAGATTGGGTGTCCTGTGTTAGCCAGTCAACTATGTCCTCAGAACTTTTCAAGTTCAGGGTACGTGGCCTCTGAAAACTGGGCATTATTCTAGGGCCAAAGGGAATCACAGCACCACGACCACGATGGCCCCTGCGGGGTGGCCTGCCTCTGCCTGTCATTTTTTTTGGATTAGTGGTACTATGCGTGCAAGCTACTGTGAGACCAGATATGAGTGGCAATGTGCACTGGCAGAGGTTGGCAGAGTACACGCTGTAGGCCTGACACCCGCTTGAAGTACACTGACTGCTATTAGCTTACAGTGAAAAACGTTTTTGCTTTTTAAAGGCACGCTATTGTGACACCAGATATGAGTGGCAAAGTGCACGCTGAAGGCCTGACACCCACTTGAAGGACACTGACTGCTATTAGCTTACAGTGAAAAACTTTTTTGCTTTTTAAAGGCACGCTATTGTGACACCAGATATGAGTGGCAAAGTGCACGCTGAAGGCCTGACACCCTCTTGAAGGACACTGACTGCTATTAGCTTACAGTGAAAAACTTTTTTGCTTTTTAAAGGCATGCTATAGTGACACCAGATATGAGTGGCAAAGTGCACTTGCAGAGGTTGGCAGAGTACACGCTGAAGGCCTGACACCCACTTGAAGGACACTGACTGCTATTAGCTTACAGTGAAAAACTTTTTTGCTTTTTAAAGGCACGCTATTGTGACACCAGATATGAGTGGCAAAGTGCACTTGCAGAGATTGGCAGAGTACACGCTGAAGGCCTGACACCCAGAAGCTGGCAGACAACTAACTGCTATTCAATCTATTACAGTGAAAAAAAAATGTTTTTAAATGCAAGCTTAAGCTATTGTGACACCAGATATGAGTGGTGGCACTGGGCAAGTGGGCACAGTATCCACTGTGAGCCTGACACAGAAGCTGGCAGGCAGGCAACTGCAATTACATTACACAGAAAAAAAAAAGCAGACTGATGTTCTAGCCCTAAAAAGGGCTTTTTGGGGTGCTGTCCTTACAGCAGAGATCAGATGAGTCCTTCATTCTTCAATCCTGTGAGTTATATTCTACACAGCGCACTTATACTTTTTTGCACTATTGTTTCATTTTGGGTTTTTTGTAGATCCACAGCTGTATCCTCATTCTGTATATATCTATCCAGAGCTGCTACAGTGACTGTGTCAGCTGTTGTCTGGAGCCCCAGTGGCATGCTGTGACTGCTCCCCGAATACCTAAATTATTTATATTATATATTATTTATATAGCGCCAACATATTCTGCAGCACTGTACAATAAGTAAAATAAGAAACAATTAATTCAAACAAAACATGTTTGACGTAATGGAACTGTAAGTGAAAAGGTCCTTGGCCAAACCATCTTCCAATCTACGAAGGACAACCGTCAAATGCTCGTTCTCAGAGGCAATCCTTACAGAACCTCTTATTGCACAATGCAGCAGGACATGTTCACACTAGCACAGGTGCATAACAAGGGCTGATATCAGTGTGAACAATATATTCTAGAGACAGCCAGAATGGATAATTGGATTGTAGAATAATTTGGCCTGCCTTAGCTTGCTTATCAGAACATCCTTAGATATATAAAAAGTGGGAGACTATAAGGATCCTGTCAATTCTGTGCAGGTTAATGTACTTACCCACATCGCGCATGCAAAACATTATTTTAATTATTTCTCATTACCTTCAGCCTTGCCAAACAAAGCCTAAACAATACTCACATTGTAATTGAATTGTTTTGTAAATTATATGAACAATAGCAAATTCGTAACATCTGAATTCAGACCCGAATGGGGTTAAATCAGACCTTCCTAAGTTTGAGTAAATATTGTGTTGAAACCTGAATCTGCTGCAACCTGCAATCAGACCAGTTTTGTATATACGATAAAATGCTAATGAATGATGGTTAAACATAAACCCAAAGGTTGTAACAATAATTTTATAACTGAGACAGTGTATCTCATGACTGCTGATCAGTACATATTGTGCACGGTAAGAAATTTCAAGTCTGACAAATCTGTTTTTCCAGAAATGTTTGAGGGACAACCGAAATACGAACAGATGACAATTCGGCTCAGCTGAATGTTATTTTGGAAACTGAATCAGAACAAACTAAAAAGGCACAAAAATAGGACATAATCTGATATGAGGTATACAGGATATAATATGATGATGGATGGATATAGACAGACAGCTCCT
This sequence comes from Pelobates fuscus, assembly GCF_036172605.1. Classification (NCBI taxonomy): domain Eukaryota; kingdom Metazoa; phylum Chordata; class Amphibia; order Anura; family Pelobatidae; genus Pelobates; species Pelobates fuscus. The sequence continues at coordinate 1,148,302 of NC_086326.1, forward strand.
CCTGTTTTTATCTCTATTGCTCCCCTATCACTTGATATCAGGACCGATCTTGGTCGGGTGCACTGGGTGCCCCACGCCCAGGCGCCTGAAGGTGATGCTCGCTTGCGCTCACTCTGTGATGCTGGGAGCCAGAATATGACATCATTCTGGCCCGACATACCAAACAGCGTGCGGGAGTAATCATGAACTGCAAGATTATAGCACAGCCTCACACTGGACCCCAGGAAGAAGATCCCCACGGTAAGCCAGAGAAAGGTAGGGAGGCTGGATGGGCCTCAAAAAAAATAAAAAAAATTATTTGTGAGAGTGTGCAAGAATGTGTGTGTGTGTGTGTGTCAGTGAATATGTGTCTGTCAGTGATTTTATTTGTCGGTCAGTGAGTGTGTGTATGTGTGTCAGTCAGTGACAGTGTGTGTCTGTCAGTGAGTGTGCTTCAAATCAGTGAGATTGTGTGTCTGTCATTGAGTATTTATCTGTCAGTGAGTGTGTGTGTGTGTGTGTATGTGTGTCTGTCAGTGAGTTTATTTGTGTGTGTGTGTGTTGTCTGTCAGTGAGTTTATTTGTTTGTCAGTTAGTGTGTATCTGTCTGAGTGTGTGTCTGACAGTGACAGTGTGTGTCTGTCAGTGAGTGTGCTTCAAATCAGTGAGATTGTGTGTCTGTCAGTGAGTTTATTTGTCTCAGTGAGTGTGTGTCAGTGTGTGTGTGTTGTCTGTCAGTGAGTTTGTTTGTCAGTGAGTGTGTGTCAGTGTGTGTGTGTTGTCTGTCAGTGAGTGTGCTTCAAATCAGTGATATTGTGTGTCTGTCATTGCAAGGATAATTAATTGCAAATGGATAAGAGTCACCGAAATATCTTCACACATAGCATAACTTAAATAAGAAATAGATAATAAAATAACTAGATTTTTTTTATATATTTTAACATAGATTTTATTAGTTTAATAGTTCATAGTTTAACTTATTGCTTTATTTTCTAATTTTTTCCTTGCATCATTCTTTATTCATGTAAAATAGACAAGTGATATCGATGTGCAAACTAAAGTGGAAAGAACGACATATTAACCTTCAAATATCGTAAACTGTGAGGTTTTATTTCTTGACAAGATCCTTCCAAGTTTATTAAGTTGGCATTATGTTACAGGAAACAAGCCAATGCCACGTGTGCTCAGGGTGCAACTACAAATATCTCAGTATCTCAGTATATCTCAGAATATCTCAGTATCTCAGTATATCTCAGCATTTGCAATACTTCAAGCTGAAACACTGCACTTACTGACGCCTACCACCATGGCCACTTCAAATCACTTAAGTGCTCATGGTGGTTGATATAACCCTTTAATGACTGTCTGCTAGTCATCAATCATCTCTTTTTTGTGGTCATGGCAAAATTCTGAATATCGACCCTTGTAACGGATCACCTGGCACCCTGACTGGGTACCTCCTAGCGCTTCCTGAGGACTTCAAGCACTGCAGCAGACACCACAACCACCGAACCAGAGTAGCATACGAATGCTCTCAAGCATATGAATGCTGTAAACAGCTGAACAGGAAAAGCATACAATCAGCTTACACTCCTGGCAATCAGCATACAATCCAATTCCCCCAATAACGAGACGACACTTCATTTTGAGGTCAAGCAGAACTGACTGTACTGGCACATACATCCTCTTTTATTCACAATCCACAAACATAGTACTGCCCACAGGGTTTTGAAATACAACCAATCAATCCGTACAATACACACAGACACTCCCACACAAAATCCTCCCCTCTGCCTGTGATATGATTACTGAACACAATGGGTAATCTCATTATCACAGGCAGAGAAATACAGTATTATAAAACATATCACAGGGACCCCAAAACATGCAATAACCCCATATAAACCGGGGGATCTGGGTGAACCACATATCCAAAATTCACCCAGATCCGTTCAGTAGTTTGGAAGATACAGTTTAATGCAGTATCCGCAGAACATATACAGATTATATAAAAAATAATTACTGTATAATGTGTTCCCTGTTGTATAGTTTAAAACTACTGAACGATGTCTTTGTGCACCAAATACCGGCGAGATGGCACCGTGTAGAAAAGTCACAACCGTGTCTGTGAGTTAAAATGGCCGCCATCCATTGATCTCACCATGTGCTTCATCCATTGTTCTCACCATGTGCTTCATCCATTGTTCTCACCATGTGCCTCTGATACATGAAATGGTGGTCACCCAGTAACTCCACAGTATGTCCCCAGATGGTTCTTAAAGGGCCAGTAGCAGCATAATACAATACAATATGCCCAAATCAGTTCCAGGAAGGGCAATACATACCAGGGTCATAGTCGCAGGGCAAGAGGCTGGCAAGCAGTCCTCTCCAGGCACAAGTGGCGGGGCTGGTTCCGCCACAACCCTTGCTCCAGACATGTTCAGCATTGCACGGTTTCGTTAGTCCGTTATATGGGTACATTCTGTCTCGGAATTAACTTAAACACCTGATCGACCCAGATCTAAAACGAATCTTCAAGTCTAGTGATCAGTACGTTAGCAGCATGGGGCATCCACAGCAGTTTAGTTCCAGCATTAAGGATACAATGTAAACGTCACCTTATTCGGTTTATTTTAACACGATGCAGAGATATTTCTGATATTTGACTTTGGCTTCGTTTTGACTTCCCTGAATTCTGGTATCCTTGACTTTTGGCTTTCCCTCATTGTTGTGTCTGCTTCTGTGTTCCTGACCTCAGGAAGTATTTTGAATATTCTTGGATACGTTAAGTCCGGCCATTCTAAGGTCCGGTTATACGTTATCCTTAGTCCTAGGTGTGACACAGTTCTGCAATCCGGACAATAATACGTCAACTATCTTCCACACTCCGCATTCAACATAACATGTGCACACCAGGTGTTAATTTAACCATCTTTAAAGCAAGTACAAGTGATGCATTAAAGGTACTGCAGCCTCATATTATGGTCTGTGGAGTTTGAGGAGTTTTGAGTTAGCTCAGTATTGCATGGGTTAAAGTGTAGGGGGAGGATCAATCACATTTCAAAGCTTTCTATACACAACCTCACTTACTGCTCAGAGGGAGAATTTCAGAGATTTGTTGTTCAGTTATCTGCTTTCCACCTATAAAAGCCAGTAACTATCACAGCTGGTTCCCCTTCCCGGCTATACTCACCAGCTCTGATAAGGAACCTCCTCTGTCCCTACCGGCGGGGTCTCGGGTCTTAGTATTCTTCCAGGTGGGGACTGGGTCACAGCAGCCTTTGCAAGCCCTCCCCTTCTAGCCCCACCCAGACTTTCTGTAGCTGTCCAATCACAGTATTCCCAATGCAGCTCAGTAAGAAGTCTATGCAAGGCAGATGTTCTGAGCAATTGCTGCCTCTTGACTCATCATCTTCATATTTTTCATTACCTTTCCCTATCACAAGTTTAATAAGATGTTGTAGCTTGGATGGTCTCTGTTGGCCATAATCCACATTAGTTTATTTTGCAGTTACCCCTTCAGCTCTGTCCTACTCCCAGCCTTAGTAATCTGTGTCCTGGCTTAGGATGGTGTAAGCTCATGCACCGATTGTGTTCCAGATGTTCTGTTAAAGGTTATGCCAAGCACTATGAGCACTTCACTGATCTAAAGTGGTCATGGTGCCTGGAGTCTCGCTATGAAACTGCACATACAGTAATTAACCCCTAAGATGCCGAGGGTGTGGATGGATGGAAAACCTGTGCAAGAGAGAAGGTATAACTTGCATGTGTAGATAGTAACTACCTCCCTAACTACGCAGAGCACAACGATGGAAAGAATCCCAGACATTAAAAGGTAGTGATAGTGAATCTGTACATCCCATTTAATGTCAATTGATACCTTTAAAAAAAAAAAACTAATTTTATGAAGCCTGGAAAAACTGGAGTGTGGCATTTAATTAGCAGATATTACTCAGCGTGAAAGAGGCAATAATTAATTATCTTCCAGATCTACTAAGGGTTGAACTCGTAAAATCAAGTTCTGCCTCATACATGGGATTATGTAACGCACCTTACTGTAAGCGAGTCTAGCGATGGTTTTTCTAATTAGTATTCAATAACACGTTGCATAACGCTACTCTGACAAGGTGTGGTTGAAACCCAGTATCTGACTAAGATGTATAATGGGTATACTAAGAATTTAGTATGTTTTCTTTAATTGCATAAATACTGTTCATGACCAAGAAACAAGAGAATAGGAGTAATTAAAAGCAATTAAAGCTTCCGCGGTGTTGATCTTAGTTCACGTTTATTTGTGTAATCACCACACAATGAATTACCAAAATCTATAAATAAGTGCTCTGTGAATATATAGGCGCTTAGGTACAGTTATAAAAATACAACAAGTTCACACGCTACTACAATCCCCCTATTCCACCCCACACGTGGGGGCAAACAATCAATCAAGGTGTACAATACACCACCCAGAGAAGTGGAGGTTGTAAGGTGTACTATAGGATACACCTACCCTTTGTAGGGATTAAGCTGTAAAATGGAGGGAAAAAGGGACTAATAGTGTAATAACGTCAGGGGTATAAGTGGACTGTAGGTGTCCAATGGTCCAACTCACATGGGAATGAGAGGCCCATAGGACCGGCTCAGATCGTATAGGCAGAAATGTACTAGGTGACACAATCCCCTCTTCTGTCTGCTCAAATATGGTATATGAAATGAAAAAGAAGTGGGGAAACCAGTAGACTTCTGGTGTAGTATGTAAGGTATGAAAAATCTTGCAGGGTCTTGCAGGGTCTAGCAAGCTATTAACATAGCAGGGGATAAGAAAATCTTAATTAAACAGAACTTGCAATAAAGAAAGCCTAAATAGGGCTCTCTTTACAGGAAGTGTTTATGGAAGGCTGTGCAAGTCACATGCAGGGAGGTGTGACTAGGGTTCATAAACAAAGGGATTTAACTCCTAAATGGCAGAGGATTGAGCAGTGAGGCTGCAGGGGCATGTTCTATACACCAAAACGGCTTCATTAAGCTAAAGTTGTTCAGGTTACTATAGTGTCCCTTTAAATCTTTTTAAATACTCGGAAATGGAACGGCCTGAACCCTAATGAATTACTGGTATCTATGGATCTGTCCTGAAGTTATTTGCACAGGTCGGTCGTCATTATATCACTTAGAATACTATGAATGCAGGACAAAAATCACCAAATTAAAAAAAAAATGAAAAATATTTGCAATATTATAAAGAGACACTAGAGGGCGTCAGAAAGACACAAATACACAAATTGGAAAATGTACATTGAATCGGAATTAGTCTAATCAGCTTCATGCCAAATTGTGATGTGATGTATTACAACATTCACTTCAGTAGGTTTTGCCTAAAATACAAATTTCACTTAGAATTTTCAACAATTTTTGATACTTTAATAGCTTTGTACCTTTCTTTTTGTGAATCAGGTTTTTGTTTTTCTTAGTTGCGTTGGCATTTATGTTTTTTTTATTTGCCATTTTTTGAGACTAAAGAAGAATTAGAAGAAAGAAGACTTCTGATGGGTAAGTATAAGTTTTTTTCCACAAGTTTTAGTCTTATTCCCCCACCACCATTATTATTATTATTATGATGGGGGTTGGCAGGGTTCTTAATGTTAAACCTGACACTATTTGGAGGCTCATAAAATTGCCTGACATCCCCCCCTCCAACCCCCACACGTACTTGCAAACCCATAGATTTGAAGAACAAGGTCCATCTTAGCTATCCTGGTTGAAATCATATTTGGGGGCTGAATTGCAAGATGTGGACATTGTTAAATAGCATTTTGACAAACACTCCTTCCCACATATGTTTGCCATGACCTCCTGGAGGAGTGTGGAAGCCAGCCTCCTGCCCACTGACTATGGTCCAGGTTGGAAACACTGTTTGGGAGTTACCTTGCCCAGGCTCCATTAGTAGCTCTTCCTGGGTGCCTCTGGTTTGGCACTTTCCCTTAATTTGAATGGAACCAAACGCTGGCTCTTTGGTGGCCGTTTGCATTAACCAAACCCACGAATTGTCCTCATCGGTACTTACCTGCGACCGTTATCGAACTAATTTTGGCATGAGGACGTCGAGGGGTCCCGGTCACCTCAGTGGGACTTAGCCGCAAATGTTATGGAACTGTTTTCGTCATGACAGTGGAACAAAAGAATTGTAAAATAAACTAAAATAAAAAATGCAAAAACAAAAATGGGCACTGCCAGTAGGTATCGCCAAAGAAATAGGTAATAGGTCTCGAAATAGAGTCTTAATTGTACCTTAAATTAAAACTTAACTTTTAATATAATTATAAATAGTGATGTCGCGAACACAAAATTTTCGGTTCACGAACGGGAACTTCCGCAAACGTTCCCGAACCGGGCGAATCGCCATTGACTTCAATGGGCAGGCGAATTTTAAAACCCACAGGGACTCTTTCTGGCCACAAAAGTGATGGAAAAGTTGTTTCAAGGGGACTAACACCTGGACTGTGGCATGCCGGAGGGGGATCCATGGCAAAACTCCCATGGAAAATTACACAGTTGATGCAGAGTCTGGTTTTAATCCATAAAGGACATAAATCACCTAACATTCCTAAATCACAATTGATATGGATTGACACCTGACATATGACATATTGACACCTTGGCATATGGATTGACACCTGTCCTCAGAGACCCTGACACACACTGACACAGAGCAGACTAGGGACTGTTCCTCCCCCTACATAGGGTCACTTGGCAGATATGGATTGACACCTATCCTAATGATCCCTGATACACACTGACACAGAGCAGAATAGGGACTGTTCCCCCTACATAGGGTCACTTGGCAGATATGGATTGACACCTGTCCTCAAAGCCCCTGATACACACTGACACAGAGCAGAATAGGGACTGTTCCTCCTACATAGGGTCACTTGGCAGATATGGATTGACACCTGTCCTAATGATCCCTGATACACACTGACACAGAGCAGAATAGAGACTGTTCCTCCTACATAGGGTCACTTGGCAGATATGGATTGACACCTGTCCTCAGAGATCATGATACACACTGACACAGAGCAGAATATGGACTGTTCCCCCTACATAGGGTCACTTGGCAGATATGGATTGACACCTGTCCTCAAAGCCCCTGATACACACTGACACAGAGCAGAATAGGGACTGTTCCCCCTACATAGGGTCACTTGGCAGATATGGATTGACACCTGTCCTCAAAGCCCCTGATACACACTGACACAGAGCAGAATAGGGACTGTTCCCCCTACATAGGGTCACTTGGCAGATATGGATTGACACCTGTCCTCAAAGCCCCTGATACACACTGACACAGAGCAGAATAGGGACTGTTCCCTCTACATAGGGTCACTTGGCAGATATGGATTGACACCTGTCCTCAAAGCCCCTGATACACACTGACACAGAGCAGAATAGGGACTGTTCCTCCTACATATGGTCACTTGGCAGATATGGTTGACACCTGTCCTCAGAGATCATGATACACACTGACACAGAGCAGAATAGGGACTGTTCCCCCTACATAGGGTCACTTGGCAGGTATGGATTGACACCTGTCCTCACTGACTCCTTGATCTCTCCCACGCGGCTCTATGTTTTCACTGGGAGGAAATGACGTGCTGCCATCACTTCCTCCCAGCGCTGCCGAAAAGCATGGGCTCCTGCTTACACAGGCCCACCAGGTGGCCATTAGTGCATGGGCCACCCGGTTGGCCTTCTTAGTGTGCGGGCCCCCGTGGGGGAAAAAAATAAATAGTAGAGGGCAGCAGGGCCCAAGGGTCAACTGCTTTGGGCCCCCCTGAGTAACTGGGCTCGGGGCAGGTGCCCCGTTTGCCCCGCATTAAAGACGGCCATACACTGGGTGGGTAGGACCAGGCTTGAGGGGAAACCTGGTATGGAAGGAATGGATTTGGTGGCCCGCATGTATACCTGAAGCAGAAACACAAGAACAATTGGCAGGACCCTTCTAATCAACCAAATACTTCAGAAACCCTTGAGTCGATTATAGAGGAGACTTCGTACTCCTCCTGTCCAGAAACAACCAAAGGAGGGGGAGGAACAAAAGGGGTGGTATACCTGTTAGTAGATAAGAGGCTTAAAACTGTATTAGAAATACACAGAGAGGCAGGGTGAGCCAGACAATAAGAAAGGATTAATCCTACGCATTATAGGAAAAGAACCAATAAACCTGGGTGCTGTTACAGTTCTCACTGTGACATCCAGACATGGTCGCCCCAGAAGTGCCCAACGGGGGATTTGAACTCTGGATTCTTTCTGCCTTAGTCCTGCAGTCTTGCCTCTGTGCTACACTTAAGCTCATATTTCTGCCTAATCCTTGCCTTGTCTCAAGCACTGGGTGCTGGACTTTACCTGTGGCTGCTACTGTCTATCTAACTATTCTTCCTCTGAAGAAGGCGCTTTAGGAAGCGCCGAAACGCACATCAGGCTTTAGGTTATTATGTAGACAGGCTCTAGTACACTATTTTTTGCTCTGTAGTATTATTTAGTTGCGGTAGCCCTCTGGTGCTGGGCGGGGCGCAGGCATGCGGGTTCGCCGTCTGACATAATTCTGGGGTTTTCTCCTGTATCACTCCCCGTTTGTCACCCAGTATCACCGATTAGGTAGTACATACCTTGGCCGTCGCCTCTAGTATTTAATTTATGTATCTGTACCTACTCTCATGAGCCAGCATCTTTCAGCTATTTACTAGTCAGTGTGATAGGTGGCTTAATTTGAGCTATGTTAAAGCAATGGTAGCATGCCTGAGTGATTGTTGGCGTGTACTATCAGACTTATATAGCCATTAGCCCCATTGTTACTGTCTCCACTCTGCACGAGCTGCCCATTCATTTGATACAATTTACACGCTTCATTTGAGCAGTGATACAGTTACTTTTTAGTACTCCTTTCAGGGCCATAGTATATATATATATATATATATATATATATATATATATATATATATATATTGATACATTTGAGTGCACCACTGTCTTTATATGGTATCTCTGTCATGTGTGGACGCTCATGTATCTCAAGAGCTAGCCTAGCCAATAGAGCATATTTGCTGAGCTCTATCTCAGTTCTTTCTTTCTTTTGAGCTACAGACCTGTGTACAAGAGTTGCCCCAGAGGTGCTTGGGAGGACTGGCCTTATGTGCGTCTCCCGCCTGTCATTATTTGTTTTATAATTCACTTGTTTTCTTTTTTTTTTCTTTTTTTGGGGGGGGTATATGTCCGCCGTTTATATATATATTCTTTCACATTTTGGGTTTTAGTAAAGTAATAAAAGTTATATTTTAGCATTCACCATCCAGTTTTGAGGGACATCCTACCTGTTGACCTCAGGGGCTTAGTGCTCTCAGGGTCTTCTTCCTGTTTGCTCCTGTCTATCTAGCCCAACTGAAGCAGATCATTGATTAGCTGGATGTAATAGCACTGCCTCGCCCTGGGAACTTTGTCAGTTCATTGAATCTGGTTCACGTTTTTGGTTCCTGTTTCTGCGTATCCAGATCGTGTGTTCTCCAGTTTGTTCCTGGCTCTTCTCATGTTTTTTTCTGACAATGGGCTGTATAGTAGTTAAAGGTAGCTGGCTATTTAATTATTATAATGGCTAAGGGTGTTCCAGGCTAAATAAAAAGAAAACATTAACCCCTTGGGATATTTACTAACAAGGAATCATTGTAAACTGGTCATACATAGCGTCAACCGAAATCATGTTCACTCAGTTTAAAGTAAGGCATGTCCATTGTAAGGCAGAATGATGGGTGCTTCAGCCTATGCCCAGTGTAGGAAAGTCCCAATTTCTGTCACCGTAGGTCCCTCCGATGTGGGTCCAGCTCCTGCATTTGTCGGTAAAGCGTTCTCCTGTGCAGCAACACGGTATTCCGCTATAACCTTGGAGTGCAGAGTTGTGCTTCGCTGGTCGGGGATTCTTTGGTCAGGTGAGTTGCGTGTAGATAGTGCTTGCTTGGTGATCAAGCTCCTGTGTGCATGGGAGCGAGTGCAAGTGCCCAAATGGCATGGCGCTGTTTTGCGCCGTGACGGTTCTTGGAATTGGATGGCCGCTTTGGAGGCTTAAGGTGGGTGCCCATATTGGCGGCGCCGGGTTGCAGGGCGGATAAATGAAACCACGCTCTAACCACTCATTGGTAAGTCATTCCACGGCTACAGAGTGTTGTCCAGAAGCTCATGCAGAGCTGGTCAAAAGCTTCCAGGGGATGTGTGGGTGGCTGGGTGCCTGTGCTCTTTATCTTTGGCCCTTGCTGAGCAGCCATCTTGTTTGTGCCTCGGCGGTCCGGCACCTTTGCAGGCTGTGTATCTGGTAAGCCCGTCGGGAGTCTTAATCCAATTGTCCAGTGGGAACCAGGATAACCCCCACCGGTCCAAACGAGGTCGCTTAGGGGATCCGATGCCGGAGAGAGCAGCTGCCTCTTCCCGGCTCCAACTCCAATAGGCCGCACTTGGCGTTTCGTGCCCCTGGCCCCGACAGGCTCCAGAAAGGTGTCACTCGATTCAGGAGTGCACTACCGACGTGGGTAGTGAACCCTGGTAAGTCCTTGGGCTATGTAGCTGCTGATTTTACCCCGATTTCTGCCCGCCAGACAGGAGCTTGTGTCACACAGCTAGGTGGTCAGGCTCCGTCCCAAAGTTTGCAACACTTGTGTTACATGCCCATGAGGAGTCTGGATATCGGGGGAATAAGTTAGTATATCATCCAGATATACCAATACAAAAGAATAAATGTAGTCTCTGAGAACATCATTAATGATATCCTGAAATACGAGCATTGCATAAGGGCATGACAAGATACGCACAGTGTCCATTTCTCGTGTTAAATGCAGTTCACCATTCATGTCCCTCCTTAATCCTTACCAAATTATAAGCACTCCTAAGGTTGAGTTTGATTAACACCTTATGCCCTGTCTTAATGCCAGGATTATAGTTGATCCAGCATGCAGAAGTCTATATAACCGGACATTAGAATGGCCGGACTTAACGTACCAGAGAATAGTCAAAATATTTGCCGAGGTCAGGGACACAGAATGAGACGCAACGGTGAGGAAACGGAGGGAGACCGGGCAGCTGCCCGCCTCGACCACGGTAAGTTAGAAACCTTTCTGTCAGCGTGGCTGTCTAGTTTATGTGCAGCCACGCCGACAGAAGAGCCGAGAGCCACGACAGAAATAGAATCCAACTCCATAGCTCCTATTTCTCCTTCCAATGATTCTGACTCCACCTGGAAAGTATTAAAACTCTTTCCCCTGAAGGATTCCACCATACCTTCTGCATGTTTTATCAAAGAGGCAATTTCTAGTGCAGAAGTTGAGATCTGTGGTGATTGACGTTGTTCCGTCTCGGCAGATAAATGGGCAAAGCATTTCTTGTAAAGCCTGCAATTTTCCAAAGGCCTTGCACCACATCCAGGGCAGGCCACCAGCTTTTCCTTTCTCCTGGATGTTGATCTAGGGCCAGACCAGTCTTGAGGGCTGTGAAGACAGAATTCATTAAGACTGTACCCTCTATTGCACTCTTTATTAATTTATGCAGATGAAAATTACAAGCGGTCGCACACGCGGTCGCACACACGGGGAGCTCCGGCCAAAACGAAAAGAAAAAGACGTGAAAATTAAACAAAGAGCCCACATACCTCTGAAACCCAGCAGGCAGACCGGGAGAGCAAAGCAGACACCCGACTGATGCCCTTTACATTCCAGCAGACGGGTCGGAAAGTCCGTCGCAAAGCCAAGGCCTACACAGATTATAGGGCCCTCGAAACGGCACTATACAACGTGGCACTCTCCATACCCGCACAGCCAACAGAGAACAAACATACCGATCCGGACACCATGGGAAGAAAATCCCAGCGGACGGCGGCAGGTGCGTGCAAAGATACCCATGACATTAGCGCCATGCTTCAGCGCCCGGCGGGCCCAAAGATGGCTGCCACGCTTGACCCAGAGACTAACTCCACATGCTCGGATCATGCCGAGGGAGATACACTGGACCAGCAACCACCCCACGACACACATGCTGACCCAGATGCGCTAACACCAGCCACCAAACTGGACATTAAAAACCTATTACTGGAACTAAAACGAATGGCAGCGGCAGACATGGCCATAATAAAAACGGAGGTCCAAGCGGTCACGGACCGAGTAAAAGCCTCAGAAGAAGATATAAACGACATACAACAAGCTAGAAAATATATATAATAATAAAAAGACCATAGGCTTCTAATTCCTATCTCTTTGATCTGGCAGAAGAGTTCTGTTAATACCTTTGCTCTAATAGATTCTGGAGCAGCAGAAAGCTTCATGGATCTAACTTTTGCTAAGAAACAACTTCCTTTTCAACTAAGAGAGACACCCTTGATGGTAGACCACTATCAGAGCCCGTTATTTCTCATGAGACCATACCAATCAAAGCTACTATTGGCGTGTTACACGAGGAAATTTCCTCTCCTTCATTTCCTGTAGTTCTGGGGTATCCATGGTTAAGAAAACATAATTCTGTCATAGACTGGGAATTAGGAGAGATAGTGTCATGGGGGTTGGGCTGTACTGGCAGATGCTTGCAACGGATCACACCAGCTCTCTTAGCAAACATACCTACCAACTGTTCCCAGCTTTCTGACTTACAGATAACTCCACAATACCAAGATCTTAAGACAGTCTGTGATAAAGGGAGAGCCGACACCTTTCCTCCTTATAGGTCATTTGACTGTACCATTAAGCTTCTACCGGCACGATGCCTCCCAGGGGTACTATGTACCCGTTATCAACTAAGGAGAATCTAGTACTAAAAGCATATATAAAGGAAAATTTGGACAAGGGCTTTATCAGAAGGTCTTCATCTCCAGCGGGTGCTGGATTTTTCTTTGTCACTAAGAAGGATGGCACTCTGAGGCCATGCATACAGGGAGTGCAGAATTAATAGGCAAATGAGTATTTTGACCACATCATCCTCTTTATGCATGTTGTCTTACTCCAAGCTGTATAGGCTCGAAAGCCTACTACCAATTAAGCATATTAGGTGATGTGCATCTCTGTAATGAGAAGGGGTGTGGTCTAATGACATCAACACCCTATATCAGGTGTGCATAATTATTAGGCAACTTCCTTTCCTTTGGCAAAATGGGTCAAAAGAAGGACTTGACAGGCTCAGAAAAGTCAAAAATAGTGAGATATCTTGCAGAGGGATGCAGCACTCTTAAAATTGCAAAGCTTCTGAAGCGTGATCATCGAACAATCAAGCGTTTCATTCAAAATAGTCAACAGGGTCGCAAGAAGCGTGTGGAAAAACCAAGGGGCAAAATAACTGCCCATGAACTGAGAAAAGTCAAGCGTGCAGCTGCCAAGATGCCACTTGCCACCAGTTTGGCCATATTTCAGAGCTGCAACATCACTGGAGTGCCCAAAAGCAAAAGGTGTGCAATACTCAGAGACATGGCCAAGGTAAGAAAGGCTGAAAGACGACCACCACTGAACAAGACACACAAGCTGAAACGTCAAGACTGGGCCAAGAAATATCTCAAGACTGATTTTTCCAAGGTTTTATGGACTGATGAAATGAGAGTGAGTCTTGATGGGCCAGATGGATGGGCCCGTGGCTGAATTGAAGGGCAGAGAGCTCCAGTCCGACTCAGATGCCAGCAAGGTGGAGGTGGAGTACTGGTTTGGGCTGGTATCATCAAAGATGAGCTTGTGGGGCCTTTTCGGGTTGAGGATGGAGTCAAGCTCAACTCCCAGTCCTACTGCCAGTTTCTGGAAGACACCTTCTTCAAGCAGTGGTACAGGAAGAAGTCTGCATCCTTCAAGAAAAACATGATTTTCATGCAGGACAATGGTCCATCACACGCGTCCAAGTACTCCACAGCGTGGCTGGCAAGAAAGGGTATAAAAGAAGAAAATCTAATTACATGGCCTCCTTGTTCACCTGATCTGAACCCCATTGAGAACCTGTGGTCCATCATCAAATGTGAGATTTACAAGGAGGGAAAACAGTACACCTCTCTGAACAGTGTCTGGGAGGCTGTGGTTGCTGCTGCACGCAATGTTGATGGTGAACAGATCAAAACACTGACAAAATCCATGGATGGCAGGCTTTTGAGTGTCCTTGCAAAGAAAGGTGGCTATATTGGTCACCGATTTGTTTTTGTTATGTTTTTGAATGTCAGAAATGTATATTTGTGAATGTTGAGATGTTATATTGGTTTCACTGGTAAAAATAAATAATTGAATGGGTATATATTTGTTTTTTGTTAAGTTGCCTAATAATTATGCACAGTAATAGTCACCTGCACACACAGATATCCCCCTAAAATAGCTAAAACTAAAAACAAACTAAAAACTACTTCCAAAAATATTCAGCTTTGATATTAATGAGTTTTTTGGGTTCATTGAGAACATGGTTGTTGTTCAATAATAAAATTAATCCTCAAAAAAACTTGCCTAATAATTCTGCACTCCCTGTAGATTACCGGGGTTTGAATAAAATAACCTTTAAAAATGTGTATCCTATTCCTCTGATCACCGAGTTGTTCGATAGACTCAAGGGTTCCAGAATTTTTACCAAGTTGGACTTACGAGGAGCTTATAACTTGGTTAGAATCCGACAGGGTGATGAGTGGAAAACCGCATTCAATACCCATTACGGTCACTTTGAATATACAGTAATGCCATTCGGGCTATGTAATGCCCCAGCTGTCTTTCAGGAGCTAATCAATGAGGTGTTGAGAGAATTTCAAGAGGAATGCGTAATAGTATACCTGGACGATATACTAATATATTCCAGAGACAAGGAAATTCACCACAGACAAGTAAGAAGTGTGTTGCGTAGGCTTTTACAACACGGGTTGTACTGCAAATTGGAGAAATGTAGTTTTGACCAATCCCAGATAGATTTCCTGGGTTATGTCATTTCCGATGAGGGTTTCAAGATGGACCCTATTAACCCCTTAAGGACCAAACTTCTGGAATAAAAGGGAATCATGACATGTCACACACGTCATGTGTCCTTAAGGGGTTAAAGGACCACTCTAGGCACCCAGACCACTTCAGCTTAATGAAGTGGTCTGGGTGCCATGTCCAGCTAGCTTTTACCCCCTTTTTTTTATAAACATAGCAGTTTCAGAGAAACTGCTATGTTTATACTGAGGGTTAATCCAGCCTCCAAAACCTCTAGTGGCTGTCTCATTGACAGCCGCTAGAGGCGCTTGCGTGCTTCTCACTGTGAAAATCACAGTGAGAGCACGCAAGCGTCCATAGGAAAGCATTGGAAATGCTTTCCTATGCGACCGGCTGAATGCGAGCGAGGCTCCTGCCGCACATGCGCATTCAGCCGATGACGTCACAAGGAAGAAGGAGAGGAGGAGGAAAGCTCCCCGCCCGGCGCTGGAGAAAGAGGTAAGTTTAACCCCTTCCTCCCCCCAGAGCCCGGCGGGAGTGGGTCCCTGAGGGTGGGGGCACCCTCAGGGCACTCTAGTGCCAGGAAAACGAGTATGTTTTCCTGGTACTAGAGTGGTCCTTTAAACTTCAGTCTATCTTAGACTGGCCTTTACCCACTGGACTCAAGGCCATACAGAGGTTTATCGGAGTCTCCAATTATTATAGGCGCTTCATTAACGGATTCTCATCTATAATAGCACCCATTACTAACATGACAAAGAAAGGTGCTAAATACCAAGGTTTGGACTACGGAGGCTTTGGCTGCCCTTCAAGACTCTCAAGGAGACTTTTGCATCTGCCCCAATTTTGGTTCACCCTGACACTTCTTTACCTTTCCTACTGGAAGTTGATGCTTCTGAGACTGGTATAGGGGCTGTACTTTCACAAAGACAAGGGTTGGATAAACATCTGCATCAGTGTGGTTTCTTCTCTAAAAAAATGACTGACACAGAGAGAAGGTATGACATTGGAGACAGAACTGTTGGCTGTGATATTGGCTTTAAAGGAATGGAGGCATCTATTAGAGGGAACTTTACAACCAGTTACTATTTTGACTGACCATAAGAATTTATCTTTCATTGGAGAGGTCAAAAGATTGTCCGCCAGACAAGCTCGTTGGTCCCTGTTCCTTGCCCATTTTAATTACATACTTACCTACAGACCGGGCTTCAAGAATACTAAGGCAGACGCTCTCTCACGCCAACATGAACCTGCCACTTTCACGGAGGTTCCTATGTCTTCTATCCCCAAACAGTAAATTTTAGCCAATACCAGTCTGAAATTACACTCTCCTTTACTGCTTGATATTGAAAAGGTTCAAGGCATGGCGCCTTTACTTACTCCTGAGGGAAAGTATTTCGTACCTCCCAATCTTCAGGATGAATTACTTTCATGCTTCCACGGCAGTAAAATTGCTGGACATCCATGCGTTCATAAGACTCACTCTCTGATTTCCCAAAATTTTTGGTGGCCTACCTTACGTAAGGTTGTTAGGGAATATGTCATGGCGTGTGTCGTTTGTGCTAAAAATAAATAGCCTCACACCCTTCCATGTGGTTTACTTCAACCTTTAGAAATTCCTAAGACACCATGGTCCAGTCTAGCTATGGACTTTATTGTTGAATTACCGGTATCTAATAAACAAACAGTGATTCTCACGGTTGTTGACAGATTTACTAAAATGTCTCATTTTATCCCCTTACCTAAGCTACCTTCTGCACCCGAATTGGCTGAATTTTTTGCGATGGAAATCTTTTGCTTGCATGGAATTCCTATGGATATTGTCTCGGATAGAGGTCCCCAGTTTGTCTCTCGTTTTTGGAGATCCTTCTGTTCCCAGTTGGGTATCAAATTGAATTTCTCCTCGGCCTACCATCCCCAATCTAATGGGGCTGCCGAACGTACCAAACAAAAAATCAAACAATATTTGCGCTGTTTTGTATCTGAACATCAAGATAATTGTGTTGATTTGATTCCTTGGGCGGAGTTTGCGCACAACAATTTGGTTTGCGAGTCTACTCATAATAGCCCCTTCATCATGAATTATGGCTTTCATCCTACCATTCTGCCGTCGGTGTCCTCCTCTCAGGGTATACCGATGGTTGATGATCATGTCGCCAATCTGAGGAAGTTGTGGGATCAGATTCACCGTGTTCTTGTTCACACTTCGGCTTTATTTAAACAGCAAGCGGATAAACGCAGAAGGCCTGCTCTTATTAAGGTGTGGCTAAGTACCAGACACATTCGTTTGAAGGTTCCTTCCATGAAATTCGTACCTCGTTACATTGGACCTTACAAGGTCTTATGGAAAATCAACCCAGTTGCTTATCAGCTTGCGCTTCCTCCTGGTCTACGCATTCCTCACTCTTTTCATGTTTCGCTCCTGAAACGTCTCATTTGTAATAGGTACACCTCGGCTTCGGCTCCTCCCTATTCTGTTCAGGTTGAGGGTCAGGAGGTTGAGGGTCAGGAGGAATATGAGGTTAGTTTCTCTCGTGGGATACCGTATCTTGTTGACTGGAAGGGATATGGTCCTGAGAAAAGATCCTGGGTGTCTCATGCGGATATCCACACTCCTCGCCTTCTTCGGGCGTTTCTTGCCCGCTTTCCGTCTCGTCCTGGCTCTTATCGCCCTAGGGGTGTTCCTAAGATGGTGGTACTGTCATGGTACCTGCTACTCAGACATCCTTCTCCTCCAGCAATTTTGGCACTTTGGACGCCGGCCGCGATAGCCCTGCCCCCTTTTATGACGCAGCGCAATGCCGCCGACGTCATGACGTCAATGACGTCACGACCCGCTGGAAATCTCAAACCAGGACGTTTTGGGGGCGTGGTCATCAATTAAAGAAGCAGGGCAGAGGCGGCTCTCTAATTAGGCAGTTTAGGCGGCCGCCTAAGGCCTCGCGCTGTGTGGGGCCTCGTGGCCGCCTAAAACCCCATAGGGCAGACTGACATGTCGGGTCCTTGAGGACCTGACACAGGAGGGGGCCCGGCGGGTGCGAGGCCCCTCCTGTCAGTCTGCCAGGGAGAGCCAGCCTTTAGTCTGCAGCTCCGCTGGGTGTGAGCTGCAGACTGAAGTGTCTCGCGATTTCTAGCCAATCAGAGCGTTGACGCGGGTTACCACGGCAACGCTCTGACTGAAGATCGCGAGACCTTCACCATGTGGAGAAAGCCCACTGAGGGCTTTTCACCGATGTTTCACCGAGGGTTAATCCAGCCTCTAGTGGATGTCTCACTGACAGCCGCTAGAGGAGCTTAATCCAGCCTCTAGTGGATGTCTCACTGACAGCCGCTAGAGGAGCTATTCTAAAACACTGAACGTCCATAGGAAAGCATTGAGTAATGCTTTCCTATGGGCGGTTTGAATGCGTGCGCGCCAAGAGCATTCGGAGCTGAGAGGCGGAGGGATCCCCAGCGCCATTGAGTCCGGCGCTAGAGAAAGGTAAGTGCTGAAGACACACACACACTCTCACGAACAGATGCATACACACCAGCTAACAGACACACTAGCAGACACACACACACACTGACACTAGCAGACACACACACTGACACACTAGCAGACACACACACACTGACACTCTAGCAGACACACACACACTGACACTAGCAGACACACTCACTGACACTCACTAGCAGAGACACTCACTGACACTAGCAGACACACACACTGACACTCACTAGCAGACACACACACACACTGACACTAGCAGACACACACACACTGACACTCACTAGCAGACACACACACTAACACATGTTTTTTTTTTTTTAAATTTAATCCCCCAGCCTCCTTACCTTTTGGAGTGCTGAAGGGATTCCCTGGGGTCCAGTGGTGCTGCTGGGCTCCTGGGCGGGCGGGTAGGTGGGCTGGTAGGCAGGCTGGCTGGTGGGTAGGCAGGCGGGCTGGCTGGCACGCGCGCGCGAGGGAGCACTCTCCCATGTGTGCTTCCTCTTCAGCTCCCTCGCGCACCGCGTAGGGATGCCGGCGCCGGAAGATGACGTCATCTTCCGGCTCCGGTATCA
Source organism: Pelobates fuscus (assembly GCF_036172605.1). Lineage (NCBI taxonomy): Eukaryota > Metazoa > Chordata > Amphibia > Anura > Pelobatidae > Pelobates > Pelobates fuscus. The sequence goes on from NC_086326.1 coordinate 1,167,282, forward strand.
GTATGCGGCGCGCGAGGGAGCTGAAGAGGAAGCACACATGGGAGAGTGCTCCCTCGCGCGCCCGCAAAACCGGGCGCTCGGCCACGCTACATTAGGTCGTCGGTTGGAGGGGAGCGCAGTGCGCTTCCCTCCTTCCGGTCAGCCTGATTTTGCGCCCCCAGGGCCGGTGCGCCATAAGGCGGCCGCCTGGGCCGCCTTATGGTAGCGCCGGCCCTGACCCCACCTCAAACTGTCAGCCCTTAACACTATGTCAACCCACCTCACACTGTCAGCCCCGTCACACTGTGGTTATGAAATTTTGCATGAGTGTCTGAGTGTGTGTATGTGTTAGTGTGCCAGTATGTCTGTGTGTGTGTCTGTCAGTGTGTGTGTGCTTCAGTATGTATGTATGTGTGCATGTCTGTCAGTGTATGTGTGTGAGAGAGAGAATGTCAGTGTGTCAGTATGTGGGTGTGTGTGTGAGTCTGTCAGTATGTCTGTGCGTGTGTGTGTGTGTGTGAGTCTGTTAGTGTGTCTGTATGTCTGTATGTGTGTTTCAGTATGTCTGTCTGTATGTGTGCCAGAATGTCTGTATGTCTGTGTTTTTCAATATGTCTGTCAGTGTATGAGTGTTTCAGTATGTCCATCTGTCTGTGTGTATATGGGCCAGTATGTCTGTCAGTGTATCTGTATGTCTGTGTGCGTGAGTCCGTCAGTGTCTGTGTGGTTCAGTATGTCTTTGTGTATGTGTGTTTCAGTATAGCTGTCTGTGTCAGTACGTCTGTCAGAATGTGTATCTGTATGTTGTCCATTTGTGTTTGTGTGTGTATCTGTATGTGTCAGTGTTTGTATCTGTATATCTGCATGTGTGTCAGGTTGTGTATCTGTGTGTCTGTATGTGTGTCGGTGTATCTATATGAAGTCAGTGTGTGTACCTTTGTATCTGCATGTATGCCAGTGTTTGTATCTGTGTGTGTCTATGTGTGTGTTAGTGTATCTATATGTAGTCTGTGTGTATCTGTATGTTCTTGTGTGTATCTATATGCGGTCAGTGTGTATCTGCGTATGTGTGTCAGGTAGTGTATTTGTGCGTATCTATATGTAGTCAGGGGGGCCCAATCAAAATTAAAGACGGCCCTGTATACACACAAATCAACTGCTATTTTTTCAATAATGGTGTTAGTGGGGGCCTCATGTATGAGTCTCGCCTAAGGCCTCGCCAAGTCTAGAGCCGCCACTGAAGCAGGGTATAAAAGGTACTCACTTACAGTGAGTCATTGCCCTGTCGTGGTTTCAGCTTGTCTGTTCCCTCAGTGCGTTTAGATTGATTGTTTCTTCGGTTATTGACTTGGCTTGTATCTTGACCTTGCTAACCTCTCCTGTCCTTGTACTCGGCTTGGCTTTCGCTTACCTGTCTTCTCGTTCCCTCGACCTTGGCTCGCCCCTGACCATTCTCTGTTTGCTTGACGTTAGTCCGGCCACTCTAAGGTCCGGTACACGTCTTTATAGTTTTTAGTACACTGCGTGTTGGATCCCTGTCTTGATCCTGACAGATTGCCTCTAAGAACATTGTCTTATAAGTCAGATTATTAATACCCAACTCATCCAAAGGAGCAAAGGGGGTGTCTGAAAGAACATCCAGTACCATGGGAAGATCCCAAGGAGGAGCATTGTTTCTGGATGGAGGTCTTATACGTATCACTGCCTTAAAGAACCTCACTATCATAGGATCCGACGCCCAAGAGGTGTTACACAGAGCAGATAAGGCTGATGACTGTACTTTTAAAGTTCTTAAGCTTAAACCCTTCTCCAGCCCTGCATGTAGAAATTCTAGAACATCAATATTAGTAGGATGGAGGAAATTTTTTGATTTTTGTACTGACCATAACCGAAAAACATCCCATGTTCTGTGATAGCATGCGGAAGTGGAACTTTTCCTGGATTTTAAGAGCGTTTCACCACAGAGTCTGGTAATCCTTGCTCTAAGAGTCTCTGCTTTTCAAGAGCCAAACCCCCAGATTCAACTGGTTTAGATTGGGATGAATTGCTGGACCTTGGATCAACAAATCTGGTCTCTGAGGAAGTGGCCATGGAGGACCCAGGCATATACTGTTCAGGAGCGGGAACCAAGGCCTCATTGGCCAAATCAGAATTCTTGCGATAACCATCTTCCCTTCTTTCCAAACTCTCCTCAACAATCGGTGAATCATAAGTAGGGGAGGGAATGTATACCCCAGGTCGAAGTCCCAGGGACGGGAAAAGGCATCTTGCCCTGCTGATCGATAGTCCGCCTGTAGGGAGAAATACTTCGGGACTTGAGCATTCCGGTTTGAAGCCATCAAGTCGATCTGAGGCATGGCCCACTTTAATGATATCATTTGAAACACTTCAGGATGCAATTGCCATTCTCCCGTTAGAATTGTAGTTCTGCTCAGTCTGCCAAAACATTTTCTGTTCCAGGGAGGTAGACTGCTTTCAGACCCTGTATTTTGTGTTGATCAAATTCCATAAGTGGAACTATTTCTATTAAGAGAGCTTTGCTTCTGGTTATGGTTTATATAGGACTAGAGTTGAGCGAACCCGGACTGTAAAGTTCGGGTTCGCACCGAACATTATGGTTTTTGGACCCCGGACCCGAACACTGACATATCACTGTATGTTCGGGTTGCAGTTCGGTGTTCGGCAATTTAATGGAGCGTTTTCAAAGGCTGGAGGGCAGCCAATCAACAAGCGTTTGACTCGTGTGCCCTTAGAAGCCATCACAGCCATGCCTACTATATATAAGCTGGAGTTGTGTAGCGCCGCACGCACATGCAGTCTTATTAGTGTAGGGAGAGGATGCTGCCGCTGATAGGGACAGCTTGGGAAAGATATATATATATTTTTTTGGGTGCTAAATAGTACATTAGTGGGATAGTACATTAGTAAGGCACACTTCATATCTGAGTCAAATAGAATCGTCAAATACTGCTGTCACATTGCAGTTTTAAAACTTCTAATTTTTTGGGTACTAAACTGCTAAATAGTATTTTAGTGGGGTGCACTTCATATCTGAGAGTCAAATAGAAGAGTCAAATAGAGCACTTACAGCGCAATGGTAAACATTCTTATTTTCTGGGTATTAGAAATAGTACATTTTGGGGCGTGCTCTTCATATTTGAGAGTCAAATCGAAGCATCTAATAGTGCGCTTACAGCGCAGTGGTAAACATTCGAATTGTTTTGCTGCTAATCTGCTAAATAGATATTCGCAGTCCGGTGACTGGGACCCAGAAACTGTCTGGGCGGAGGTCGGACGACCGGGACCCAGTATGCCTGATGTTGAAGTTAGGAGTCACAGTGTGGAATGGATTAGCAGGGCCTGGTGCAGGGTAATCACACGCCCCCTGGTGTTGAGCTCCAGTGTTTGTGCGGCCACATACCAGGACCCTGATGCAGCTTCAGTAAAAAGAGTACTGGATAAAAGAAGCCATCACCAGACTGATCTGCAACTTGGAACACGATGTGACATTCACTGTAGCGGCTGTGCGCGCTTTCGGCATTCTCACCCTGCTGCTGCTCGCCTGTCTGCGCTGCAGCGTAAGTTTGGCCTTCCCGCTCACTGCCTCATATGCGATGTGCCCACAAAGTGGAAATCCAACTTGCACATGCTGGAGAGACTGTGCGAGCAGCAGCAGGCGATAGTGGAGTTTCAGCTGCAGCACGCATGGCACGGGTCAGTGGCTCTGCACCAGACTTCCCTCCAATTGATCAGAGTTAAAGGATTTCAAGTGGACTCATTACAATTACAGGGCCTCTAAAGAGTCCTGTATTGTTATTTGTCGTCACTACCTTTCCGCGTCGGGAGTGGGTCATTTGCGCGCCTGCTGCCTTCCTTGCACGTGGTAGCCGTTCGTCAGGGTCCCTGTAAGGAATCGAACCCTGATTCCCCGTTATCCTGGCTCACCATGGTAGGCGCAGTCAATGGCATCGAAAGTTGATATGGATTGACATACGAATGCGTCGTCGCCTTCTCGTTGGGGAGCACATTGAAAAAGTGCTCTAGCAAGACGAGCTGGGTGATCTTCTCTGGGAACTTGGCTTGATGGGAGTTGAGTCAGTTCTGGGTGGCCCTTGTGATGCCACGGTATATACCCAGATATATCAGAGCTGCAGAAAGTGTGGGCCGTCTGTGCGTGCTTTTGGCGTTCTCACCCTGCTGCTGCTCGCCTGTCTGCGCTGCAGCGTAACTTCGGCCTTCCTGCTCACCGCCTCATGAGACTGTGCGAGCAGCAGCAGGTGATAGTGGAGTTTCAGCTGCAGCACACACGGGTCAGTCGCTCTGTGGAACAGTTTTCTTTTTTTATATGTCCCAATATTTTGGGGGCTACCCCAATTAAAATTAAAAATATATATAAAAAAACAGTGTTGGTTACCTTCTCCTCCTCCACCGCTGCTTCCACCTACACCGCCACAGTCACCGCTTCCTCAACCTATGGGTCACTTAGTATAAACTATGTACACAATAGCAGAGGCGTGTGAAGGCCTTTTCTCCATGCATCAGCAGTTGAGCTCAGTTTGAACAATGAAAGAGAATACCCTGCACTCCAACCCGCTCTCAAATGGATAATTCTGGTGATGTCATGGCCGTTACCAGTAACTCCTGTCTCTTCCGGGTTGACGGACTGTAGCCACCCCCCCTCTCTGACGCGGTCTCATTGCGCTACATAATGCGACCGTGCCAGACAACAGACGCTGGATTAATGAACAGCGTACCGCGGAATTAAACCGGCTGCAACTCTTCTCTACAATTTACCTGTGTACCGAACCGGACTCGTACTCTACTAACCTCCTTCTCCTTCCCTCGACCACGGCTAGCACTTTGACTCCTCTCGACCTCTCTCCAACGGAACATCCCCGGAGGGGACTCTGTGACCAACTTCAATCCTCTGGAAGCTAAGTTACCTCACTGTGTTATACGAACTTTTCCCCTGACTCAAGCTTTAGCCTGCTCGCACATTCTCCTATCGTTATAGGAGTAATTCCTATTCATTAACCCTTCTGTCTCCAGATGAGAAGTTTTCTATCAATTAAGCTAAATCAAATCTCTGCAAGTTAATCTGCATTACCTTCCTTCATTTTATTGCTGCAATTAATTGTATAAAGTAGTCTAAGAATCCACTCAGCAATCCTGAAGTATTTAAAGATACAGTACCTATGTTTCTTCAATCAAGATATTAAAGACACAGTATCAGTGAATTCTCTGGTGAACTGTCATCTCTTTATTTCCTCAATTTATCACATTCACATCTAATTAATCAGAAATCTGCAGTTGAGCTCCATCAAACTCTATGTGAACATGACAGGTGATCCTCCTGACAGCCATGCTTTAGATTTTGATTTATGTTCTTCCAAAGCTAAAATCAAAGATTCCATCTAGTGCTATTTTATGGCTCAGCTGTATTTTTAATTTTTATGTTATTTTAAGTGATTTCCCTATCCACATTTGTTTGCAAGGCACTTGTCCTACTCTTACCCCCATTTTACTTATTTTTGCAGCTTGTGATGAGACCCATCTCACCACATTGCATTGGAGGAGCCTGGTTGCCCGCCTGTTGCCTCTGGACTATGGCCCTGGGAGATTGGGTCCTTTAAAAACAGTATTCAGCCATACCAGAGTGTATGTCACTCATTCTGTCCCTTTAAATACTGTGGGGAAGGATTGGCACTTTTTATATGGCACTTCGGATGCAGCCAAAGTGCTGAAGTCGTTGAAGGGGCTGCCATTCCACAAAGGAACACGTGGCGACGGCCATTTTAATTTAGTCGAAGGCGGTCAGCGGTGTATGCTAAAGAATCTATGGAACTAAAATCGGCTACACAAATACACGAACACCGCTGACCCTTACCGCCGCCTCCATTTCGACACTTCGGTTAAAGTCGAAGTACGTTAATGTGGTATTTGCACGAACGGACCCGTTCGAAGGGGACTTCGTGCATTCGAAGGGGACTTAGCCGTTTTTCTGCAGGAAATTGACCGACCGCACAGCCCAAATCTATGGAACTGTTTTGGGCAGGAAAATGTGCTTGCGATAAGTCATAAAGGACTTCCGTCTATCTTTTTATCCACTGGAGGTATTGGTATGATTTTTGAGAGTGTTTATGTTTAAAGTATGCCGAGTTCAAATGTGTAATTTTTATGGAGATTGGATGTATGGTTTTAAAGTTACAGGGTATGTGTAAAAACTGTATTTTTACTGTCTGTGATAATTATGTTTTGTTTTTTTTTAAATTCTTTATTTTAAAGGTGCATGGTAATATTACTTGCATTACAGTGACGAAGATGGTGTTACATACAGAAAGAAAAACGGGTTAGTGGTTCGTCATATTAGTCTGCACACATTTTCAACTTTTTCAAACAGGTTACGTTACTAGTGTGGTCCCTAGTGTAGGACTGTGCACCCATGTCGTTTGCCTAGCTGCGTTTAAGTTCAGTTCTGTTATGTGCCCTAGCTCATCTCTTGGTTATTCTGGCATATTGCAGGTTTGTGACGAGCGGGGTAGGCGCTTGTCAGGGTACCTGTGGTCTCTACCTCCGAAAGAGGTAGAGACTTAGCTGTTCCTCCATCCAGACGGTCTGATGGCTCCCTTCCCCGCGGTCTATGCTAGGCCGGCCGCGAGGGAGTGACTGCCTTTTACAGCATCTAGGCAGGAAGTAGTCATCAGGACACTCCCCCGGAACGACCTGTCAGTCAATTGCTGCAGGACCAATCAGGACGCCTCGGAGGCGTGGTTACTGCTCTGAACAGGGTATTTAACAGAGCTTCTTTCATTTGCTCATTGCCCTGTCGTGGTTCTAGCTTGCTCTAGTCACTCAGTGCTTGTGTATTCTATTATCCCTTTTGGTTTTGACCCGGCTTGTTTACCTTACTCTGCTTATCTCTGTTACCCTTGATTCGGCTTGTCTCTCGCTTACCTGTCTTCTGTTACCCTCGACCTCGGCTTGTCTTTGACCATTCTATACTGTACTACTTACGTTAGTCCGGCCATTCTAAGGTCCGGTATACGTATCTGGCTACTGTTTGTACTCTGCGTGTTGGATCCCTGTCCCGATCCTGACATTACGACAGGGCCCTTGCCCAAAGGACTCAAACCTATCCAAAGGTTTATTGGTTTTTCCAACTACTATAGGCGCTTCATTAAAGGATACTCCTCTATCATTGCGCCTATTACCAATATGACCAAACAAGGGGCTGATACTAAGTTCTGGTCTAAGGAAGCTCTTGGTGCTTTCAAGACTCTCAAGGAACTTTTTGCCTCGGCTCCCATTCTAGTCCATCCTGATACGACTCTGCCTTTCTTGCTTGAGGTCGATGCCTCTGAGACAGCAGTTGGGGCTGTTCTGTCTCAAAGGTTAGGGGTGGATAAACCGTTACATCCTTGTGGTTTCTTCTCTAAGAAATTTTCTGGGCCTGAGAGCAGATATGACATCGGGGAAAGGGAACTGTTAGCAGTCATTAAAGCCTTAAAGGAGTGGAGACATTTGTTGGAGGGGACCCTACACCCTATTACGATTTTGACGGACCACAAAAACTTGTCCTATATTGGGGAGGCTAAGCGCTTATCCTCTAGACAAGCTCGTTGGTCCTTATTCCTGACTCACTTCAATTATGTACTGACTTACAGACCTGGTTCTAAAAACAAGAAAAAGCTAGGATAGACACCAAACAAGAAAACAAGACAAAACTAGTAGAACCCAGAACCAGAGAAGGATAGAAAGCTAAACCCAGAACATATACACAAGACATGAGGAAAACATGAACATAACATGGGCAAGACTGGACAGGACTGTACATGGACTGGGTATACAAACTAAAACAAGACAAGATATATTAGGCAAAACAAGAGGAGGCATAACTAAGCACTAATGAGAAAAGTATGGGGATTTAGTTACACTATATGATCATACATTGCATAAGCCTGCCACAACGCCAATGTACCCCATATTCGGCAGGTCCTACACTGCCTAATGTTCACCAAAAGAACCATACTAGACCAATAGTACTTACCTGCAAGAAAGGGCAGAAGTCTTGAGCAGCTGCCTGCAGGAACTCTGGAACCAAAGGAAAATGGAAAACAACGGGTGTGGCAAAAAAACAAACATTTAAATGAAACCAAGAGACTGTGAAATCCAGGGACGGAATATAAGAATGAACCCAGAAACCCAGCAATAAAGAAAACCAGACACAGAATAGAAAACCAAAAACCAAGAAATACTAAACAAGAATAGTAAAAGGAGTACTGGATACCAGACGCCCAGTCCAGACATAGAACAGAGCAGAGCAGATCATGACAGCGTGTCTGGTTACCACGGGATGCTATGTGATGTTCGTTGTGGTGTTGTGTAGCGCGTTGGTAGGTACCCCTAATCAAGGGGGTGGCGGGGGGGGGGGAAGGGTGAGTTGTGTTGTACTCTGCGTGTCCCCTCTGAGGTTATATGTGGGCTGGTGGGCCCGGCTACATTCTAAGAGGTATAAACCGACATAAACAAGTGAGTGTACGGGAAAACAAATCAAATACAAAGGAAAAATTGCACACAATACAGTTGCAAAAAACAGTTGCAAATCAAGAGTCCGTTAGGACCTATTGGACCATGTCCTTGGTGTAGGCGGCTGAGTTCTCATTGATCCGGCTATGGGGTACAGGTTTGCGTCAGGGAGTTGTGTGTGAACTCCCCGAGGGTCGAGGTACAAAAGAGGACGCCGTGGCAGGGTCCCCCATCTGAGATGAGCCGCCCGTACTCCTATGTGTCTCTGTGAGTCCTAGCGTAGCCAGTATAGCAGGTATGTCCGCCTCTGACGTGGCCTTGTAGGTGTTGTCATTGTGTGTGATTGTCAGGACCCTGGGTGCCCCCCAGCGATACTGCACTCCTGTTGCCCTCAGGCGGCTGGTTAATGTGTGCATCGTTTTCCTCCATTGCAGGGTTGCCCTTGTCAGGTCCTGGAAAAAAAGTAATTGGGCATTTTCAAAGCTCAAGGGTGTCTTGCCTTTTACTGCCGTTAGTATGGTTATTTTATCTTGTGTAGTGGTGCAGCAGATGATGACGTCTCTTGCTCCTGCGGAAGGCGAGTTGGGCCCAGGTGGTAGGCGGTAAGTGCCCTGTAGGGTGATTTTTCGGGCAGCTTGGGGTGATAGGATCGTGTTCAGGAGCCTCCTGATGTAGTGAGGTATTTCGGCTTGGGAGATTGTAGCGGGTACCCCCCGGAGTTTGATATGGGTGCGGCGCAGGTGGTCCCCCTTGGCGGATATCTGCGCTGCCAGCGCCTGTTGGGTCGTTTGGAGATCATGCAAGGTTTTTTGGAGGTGGGACATGTCACCTGTAACTTGAGCTACGTTGTAACGGACCGTTTCAGCATATGAGGGGTTAAATCCGTTTAGGCGATAATCCCCTTTTCTCAGATAGGCACAGCTACTGCAGAACATCAAAACTCCCGAACTAGATACAGGCGAATGCATCAAACTCCCGAACTGCATACCAGGGAATAAGATAGCACTCCAAGCTGGAACCTCACGAATAGCTGCTAGCAGATGAATAGGAAAAGCAGACATCAGCTTACACTCCTAGCAGTCAATCTCCAACAGCATACAGTGAATCCCCCCAAGAACGAGACAAGGCTCCGTGTTGAGGGTCAAGCAGTGGTCTGAGGTGCTGGGCACCCAGCCTGGTTTTTATTACATGAGTACACATACAGGCCACACCCAGGGGGAGGCATAAAATAACCAATAACATAGATGTTACCTCCCACACATCCCCTCCCCTTAGTGTGACACTTAATCCCATTATGTGTACAGTTCAAAATGTACTTTTACATAACTTTCATAACTTTACAACCATACTTCACATTCACATAAAAATACATATCCTCAATCAATCCATTCAGGGGAACAACATATTAAAAAATGGCATGAATCAGACCAGGGGTTCAAAAGTTAGTAAAAGTATCTTTTATTCCCCCTGGCTCAAACAGTAAAAGTAAAACATCCCCACAATGCATCCTGGCTTCCTCCCTTCTGCCCTGGAGATAATTGGAGAAGGAATCTAATTATCCAGGACTAGAGGCAGACTCCATTAACCACATGGTTGCAAAACAACATAAAACTCTTTAAAATACATAAAGTCACATTTTATACATTAAACACAGACATTTAACATATCCCCAGATAGCTCAGGTCTGCGTGCACATTATTAGGTGAATGGCACGCAGACCACACAAATACAATTTAATTGCCATGGAGCCAAAGTCTTTCCCATAGTCTTTCATTATATGAATAGGCTCCATGGCATAGCCATCTGGGGGGTATCACTGCTCACACAGGGCAAGTACCGAATGGCCCCACTGTATTTAAAGGGCCAGAATGAGTGACATGCACTCTGTTAGGGCCGAATACTGTTTGTAAAGGGCCCAATCTCCCAGGGCCATAGTCCAAAGGCAGCAGGCAGGCAACCAGGCTCCTCCAATACAATGTGGCGAGATTGGTTTCGTCACATACGTTCTCCTCCATTGTATTTATCCTGGTTGTGTTTTGCCGTACCTCTGTCTTTATAGTGCTTATGTCCGCGGTTATGAAATCCTGGAGTGCCTGCATCCATAGTTGAAGATCCTGTTTCGTGGCCAGGGTGTGTTCCCCAGTTTCCGTGGCGGATTCTTGAAGTGTTGGGAGTTTAACCCGTTGTGTCCCTTCTGTTGGGGCCGCCTGTGGTTGGGGTGAAGGTGCAGGCTGCATCTTATGTGTTTGTGCTGCCTGTGGCTGGTCAGTGGGTTGAGGCTGCGTCATTGGTACAGGGGTTGCCTGTGGTGAGGCTGACAGCGTGGGCCGCTTTAGTGCAGTGGAGGACTCCTCCGCCGCCATCTTAGGTGGAGCCTTGCATTGCAGCAGTTCCCCGATGCCGGGTTGTTCTGCTGGGGAGCTCTGCCGGCCTTTCTGGGAGCGGCGTGACATTGTTGTTGGGGTGTCCGCGGGTGTCGCCGGGTTCCTCCCTTCCTCTCTTGGCTCGTTATGTCCCCAGAAGCCGTCGAGGTAAGTCTCCAGGGTGTGGAGTGTGGGCTGGCGGTAGGCCTGAATTTTGCGTTTGGCCTTACCGGTCCTCGTGGGCTGGAAGAAGGGCATCAGCTTGTTCCTCCGGCGCCCTAGTTCGATCAGTGCTCTTTTTAAGTTGGTATTTTTTGTGCAATTTCACCTTTTTGTCGGTTAAAGTTAGTTTTCCGCGGGAGCTAGCAGAATGTGCGTCTTGTCGGGATCAGTCCCAGGCTCCGCCCCCCTGTGATAATTATGTTAATCCCTTGTGTAACATAATTATATCACAGGCAGAGGGGAGGATTGTTTTCTGTAAGGTACATGTATGATTGGTTGTTTTGTAACAACCTGTGGGTGGTCCTATCTAAGGGAAACCATCATAAAGGAAGGTTCTTTTAGTGCCAATAAACAGACCACTGCTTGACCCTCAACACGGAGCTCTGTCTGGTCTGGGGGGGATTTACTGTATGCTGATAGAGACTGATTGCTAGCAGCTATTCGTGAGGTTCCGGTTCGGGAGTTTGGAGTGCTATTTTGTATGCAGTTCGGGAGTTTGGAGCATTCCCTTGTATTCAGTTCGGGAGTTTGGTGTTCTGCAGTAGCTGTGCCTGTATCTCTGGAAGGGGAAGATCTTCTAAACGGCTGTTTAACCCTTTTATGCCTGGGGGTGCCGTTACACAGCTCTCTAGCCCTTTCCAGGAGTTTTTAGAGGCATTTTTGTGCCCAAAAGTTCAGGTCCCCATTGACTTCAATGGGGTTCGGGTTCGGGGTCAAGTTTGGGGGTCAGGTTCGAGCCTGAACCCGGACTTTTTTTGAAAGCTTGGCCGAACTTGCCAGACCCGAACATCCAGGTGTCCGCTCAACTCTATATAGGACGCCACCGCTCTGTTGTCCGTTTGAATTCTCACCCAAGATTTCTTTAGGTACTGCTGAAATCCCAAAAGGGCTTAGAATATGGCCCTTAGTTCTCTCAGATTTGAATGAACCATTCTCTCTTCTGACATCCATGTACCTTGTATTCAGTTCTCTTCTAAATGTGCACCCGATCCTTGGAGACTTGCATATGTGGTTACTGTCTTCCGTGGTGGGTCTTCTAATGGAAAGCCCAGAGATAGGTTCTTGATTTTCATCCACCAAGGTTGTCTAATGTTTTCCGAGTGACACAAATTTTCTGATCCCAGTTGGACTCTCGTTTCTTGAAGTCTTTTAAGAATTTCATTTGGATTGGATGGCATGTTCCAGTGAGCCCATTTTACTAATCCTATGGTTGACGTAAGAGAGCCAATAAGGCTCATAAACTCCATTGCCGTTATGCTTACTTTGTAGCGAAGATTCCCGATCTTCACCTGAATCCTCTCTATTCTTTCTGTTGATAGATTCACTTTCCCTTTTATAGTGTCTATGACTGCACCCAGGAATATCATGTTCTGAGTAGGAATCATAATACTCTTTTCCATATTCAATTTCCACCCATGGTCTATTAGATGTTCTACTGTCACCTGAGTGTGGAGGGCTACAATCTGGTGGGATGGACCTATAATCAAAAAATCATCCAGATAATGATAGATATCTATCCCTTTCTTTCAGATAACTGCAACCAAAGCAATGAGGATCTTTGAGAATGTTCTCGGTGCCAGGCTTAACCCAAACGGAAGCCCCTTGAACTGGTTGTGTCTTCCAAACACATAGAACTGAAGGAACTTGTGGTGAAATTTGTTGATTGGGATCTGGTGATATGCATCCTTTAAGTCGATTGAAGTCATCCAGTCCCCCCTTCTTATGTTTGGTATAATAGTGGAAATGGAGTCCATCTTAAATGTTCTTTTTATTCTGGAATTTAGATTTTTCAGATCCAAAATAAGTCTACACTTCTTTTGTGGTTTTGAGGCCAGGAAAACCGTGGAATAGTGGCCCTTTGATTGTTCTTCTTTTGGAACATCTTCTATGACCTGGTCTTCCAGATGTTTCAATATGCAGCTCCTCATAGCCTTTTCTTTTTCTCCTTTTGCTACACGAGACTGGATGAAGATATCTTTTGTCGGAAAAGTTTGGAATTTTATCCTGTATACTTCTGCCAAAATTGATAGGAACCAGGAATCTGTCACACTTCTGACACAGACAGGATGGAAGAAATGAAGGCTTCCTCCTGTGATTCCTGGCTGGGCCAGCAAAGGTTTAGAAGTTTTTACTTGGAATCCATGATCCCCTTCCTCTAGATGATTTTGACTGTGTCTGATAGTTTCTCCAGTTGGGTCTGGAATATTCCTTCCCTGGCTTACATGTTCTGCTTTCACGAAAAGGAACGGTCCCTGTACCTCATATCTTTCCATGTGGTAGAACAATATTTTCTTCCTTGTGGAAGAAAAGCTTTTTTCCCATCAGCTGCGTTATGAATAGCTTCATCGAGGACTTTACCGAACAGAAGATCTCCTTGGAATGGAAGAGCACACAGGGAAGCTTTAGAGGCATAGTCTGCTCCCCAGGAGTGCAACCATAATGCTCTTCTTGCTGCAATGGACAGGCCCATGCTTTTAGCCACCATTCTAGTGACATCCAATGAGGCTTCGGAAAAAAATTCAGTAGCCAACTTCAACTCTTTTAGTCCTTCCAAAAGATTATCTCTCCTAACTCCTTTAGCAATGTCTTCCTCTAAATTTTCTAACCACACTTTAAAGGCTCTTGACAAAGTGGTTAAAGCTATTGCTGGATGTAGTGCAGATCCTAATTCTAGGTATGATTTGATAAGATTGGCATCTAGCCTTTTCTCCATAGGCGCCCTCAGATAAGCCGTGGAGTCAATGGGTAGAGTGGTCTTTTAGCCAGATGGATAACTGCTGCGTGAATCTTAGGGACAGAGTTCCAGGTTTTGCAATCTTCTTTTGAATAAGGATATAGTCTGGATGCTTTATTCGTCAGGGTTACCTTTCTCTCTGGTTTCTGCCATTCTTGGGAAATTATTTATTTTATGGTAGAGTGAACCGGAAACATTGGCCTACTAGCTTTAAAAATTTTTAAGGATATCACCGACCCCACATCATTAAAGTTTTTAAAATAGCTTGTTTAACCCCTTAAGGACCAAACCTCTGGAATAAAAAGGAATCATGACATGTCGCACATGGCATGTGTCCTTAAGGGGTTAATACTCCAATGCTGTGGTACATATACTAATATGTACCTAACTCAGGTAGTCCTGATTTTGCAGGCTGATTACTGAGTTCTTCAGATGAAGAGAAGCTGAACTTCATCTGGAAGGACCCATGGTGCACATTGGAAGGTGGCCTCAAAAAAAATATTTTATAGGAGAAAAATTCCTGTTTGTCCTGTTTAAGCGCAGAAATAAAGACTGTGGGTTAGAGGGAGGAGGGACCTTTTATGCCTACAGTCTGGTTATAATTAATTAATTGTTTCCTATCCTGTTACTGTTGGGGGCAGAGCTAACCCATAAGTGATGCTGCCATGAATGGCAGATAATAAATATATATATATACACTCACACACGTAGTGTGTGTATATGTGTGTGTGTATGTATATGCATACATGTGTGTATATTTACAGGTGATACTTGAAAAATTAAAATATCGTGCAAAAGTTCATTTATTTCAGTAATTCAATGTAAAAGGGGAATCTAATATGTGAGATAGGCGCATTACATGCAAGGCAAGATAGTTCAAGCCGTGATTTGTCATAAGTGCGATAATTATGGCTTACAGCTCACGAAAACCCCAAATCCACAATCTCAGTAAATTAGAATATTGTGAAAAGGTGCAAAATTCTAGGCTCACAGTGTCCCACTCTAATCAGCTAAGTAAGCCATAACACCTGCAAAGGGTTTCTGAGCCTTTAAATGGTCTCTCAGTCTGGTTCAGTAGGAATCACAATCATGGGGAAGACTGCTGACCTGACAGTTGTGCAGAAATCCACAATTGACACCCTCCATAAGGAGGCAAAGCCTCAAAAGGTAATTGCGAAGGAAGTTGGATGTTCCCAAAGTGCTGTATCAAAGCACATTAATAGAAAGGTATGTGGAAGGGAAAAGTGTGGAAGAAATAGGTGCACAAGCAGCAGGGATGACCGCAGCCTGGAGAGGATTGTCAGGAAATTCCATTCAAATGTGTTGGGGACTTTCACAAGGAGTGGACTGAGGCTGGAGTCAGTGCACCAAGAGCCACCAAACACGGACGGATCCTGGACATGGGCTTCAGATGTCATATTCCTCATGTCAAGCCGCTCCTGAACAACAAACAATGTCAGAAGCGTCTTACCTGGGTTAAAAAAAAAAAAAACAGACCTGGTCTGTTGCAAAGTCCTCTTTTCTGAAGAGAGCAACTTTTGCATCTCATTTGGAAACCAAAGACCCAGAGTCTGGAGGAAGAATGGAGCGGCACACACTGCAAGATGCTTGAAGTCCAGTGTGAAGTTTCCACAGTCTGTGTTGATTTGGGGAGCCATGTCATCTGCTGGTGTTGGTCCACTGTGCTTCATTAAGTCCAGGGTCAAAGCAGCCATCTACCAGGAGATTTTGGAGCACTTCATGCTTCCTTCCACAGACGAGCTTTATGGGGATGCTGACTTAATTTTCCAGCAGGACTTGGCACCTGCCCACACTGCCAAAAGCACCAAAGCCTGGTTCAATGACCGTGAGATTACCGTGCTTGATTGGCCAGCAAACTTGCCTGACCTGAACCCCATAGAGAATCTATGGGGCATTGCCAAGAGAAAGATGAGAGACATGAGACCGAACAATGCAGAAGAGCTGAAGGCCACTATTGAAGCATCATGGTCTTCCATAACACCTCAGCAGTGCCACAGGCTGATAGCTTCCATGCCACGCCGTATTGAGGCAGTAATTGCTGCAAAAGGGGCCCAAACCAAGTACTGAGTCCATATGCATAATGCATGCTTATACTTTTCAGAGGTCCGATATTGTTCTATGTACACTCCTTGTTTTATTGATTGCATGTAATATTCTAATTTACTGAGAGATTGTGGATTTGGGGTTTTCATGAGCTGTAAGCCATAATCATTGCACTTATGACAAATCACGGCTTGAACTATCTTGCTTTGCATGAAATGCGTCTATCTCCTATATTAGCTTTCCCTTTTACGTTGCATTACTGAAATAAATGAACTTTTGCACGATATTCAAATTTTTAGAGTATCACCTGTATATACACATATATCTCAAAATACATTTATAATGAAATCATATATGCATTATGTAACTGAACCGCTGGCACCCCGACCTGGTACCTTCCGCTGACGGATGCTCCTAGTGCTTTCAGCCGCAGCTTGGTTGGGGTCTCGCCGTCTCCACCCATTCTGGACCCAAGACCAGGGTCCAGTAGGTCGACCTCTCCGAATTCCAGAGAGCAGGAACAGGAACAAGCTCTTAGCAGAGCTTAGTGATTATACCCTGGGGAGTATAGTGATTATAGCAATCCCCAGAGTGTAGTTCTCCAATCCCCCAAACATGAGCCGAAACTTCATGAAGGTACAAGATGATCTGCTTTAATGGGCACCAAAGGACTTTCTTTTATGCAGGTTTTACACATACAGTCCCGCCCACAGGGTTTTGTAGAACAACCAATGAAACACGTACATTACAGTAAAACACTCCCCTCCCCTCTGCCTGTGATTTAATTACTGAACACAATGGGTTAAAGTAATTATCACAGGCAGGAAAAATATACTTTTTATACATACACTGTAACTTTAAAAATATGCATCATATTCACAATAAACATACATATTCGGGGGGCGGAGCTAGCAGCCTTCATGCCAAGTCGCATCTCAGACAAGCTCCAGGAGAAAAGCTGTTTTGAGCCCACATTGAGGCGCGCAGAAAGCCCAAAACGGAGCCCGGTCGACACCTGCCGCCTCCGACCAGCATGGGGAAAAAGACCCTCAAATCCCGACAGGAACGAAGCGAGGGATCCCATGATATCGGGGATCTGCTCCGCACTAGGCCGCAGCCCAAGATGGCGGCCCCGCTGCAAAGATCGCCTTCCTGCTCCTCGGGTGAGTTGGAGTATGATGCTCCAGACCCCATTCCAGAAGCCAGGGCCTCTGCGGCTAAGAAGTGGGGTGACGGAGGTGGACGCAGACAGCGCCCCAACTACCAAGGGCGACCTTAAACTCCTCCTGCAAGAACTACGTACAATGTTTCAAGCTGATTGTGCACAGATCCGGGAGGACATGCACACCCTCTCCGGCCGCATGAAGTCAGTTGAAGAGGAAGCCGCGATGGCCCGCCAGACTCACCTCGACGCGGTCCTACTCACCCAACAGCTCACACAACAATATGCCACACTCGCCCGCTGGGTAGCAGGCCTGGAAGATACTCAGCACCGACGCAACCTGAAAATTAGGGGGGTGAGCAACGACATAAGCACTGATGAATTACCACAGTATGTCAGACGCCTACTATCCTCACTACTACCACCCAAGCAGGTGAAATTGATGCCCACTGAGGGGATATACCGAGTGGGCCGCGCCTGCGGACCCACAACAGCTCCTCTGCGGGATGTGATTGCCGTACGAGACAGACAACCACTGAATTTTGAAAGTTCCTCTCTATCTTTCTATGACGACCTCAGCAGAGCCACTCTCGCATGGAGAGCATCACTGCGTCCCATTACTCAGCAACTACAGGCAACTGGGATTCGCTACAGATGGGGCATACCACGCATGCTGTGTACCTACTGTGACGGCAAGGAACACAGACTGGAGGACAACACTGGTGCACCCGGCTTTTTTCAAGCCCTCGGACTATCCGACCAACCAGCCCCAGATATTGCTCATATGTCCCCCACACAGGGACACAAATAACGTGGTGCCTTTCACACCCAGGAACGCACCAGGCAATAGGTGAAGAGACCCTGATACCCAGGGCTAACCCGGGACAATCAAACACCTCTGCAGCGTCTAATGTTGTAACCTGATTTTAGTTTTTTCATTGTTATGCTTAAGTTTTCGTTTCTGCTCTCCTCCAATGCATGACCTCAATTAATGAGGACCTACCAGAAACATCTCCCCCCTAAGCAATACACGATGGCTGTGCCCACTTATAATACAACCCCCCCCCCCCCCCCCCCCCCCCCCCCCCCCAAGGTAATGGGGCTCTAAAGCAATGCCGGTCAGTTAATGGAATAGATTAATATCCCTACAATCAGCCGCCTACCGGTGCAAGCCTAAACTGAACACCAGACCTGCCTTGATTAATGCATACTGACACTCCTATGACTACCCTAGCAAGTGCCAGCCTGGTATTGTTCCCATATTTCTTGTATTTAAAAATGTGTGCTGTTTTCTCATTTTGTTTGCTGGATAACCGTATATGTGATTTATTATCTTAAATATGTAACATATCCATGATATCTTGCTGCACGTCAAAAATAAAGAATTAAAAAAAAAAACATACATATTCAAAATCAGCATACTTTAAATATGAACATAACCGTAAATCATACAAATCCCTCCAGTAGTTCAAAAGTTAGCTGGAAGTCCTTTATCTCCAACCGCAAGCACATTTTCCTGCCCAAAACAGTTCCATCGATTTGGGCTGTGCGGTCAGTCTATTTCAGGCAGAAAAATGTCCCATTCGAATGTCCGAACGGGGCCGTTCGTGCATTTAGCTTAGTATAGCAGTGAGGTCAAACTGCCGAACGGGACTTAGTCTCTGCAGCTGAAAGTTTAGTGTAGGAGAAGGTAAGGGTCAGCGGTGTTTGCGGAAATGTGTAGCCGATTTCAGTTCCATGAATTTGGCTACACACACCGCTGACCTCATTCGAATGAACAAAGATGGCCGCCGCCACGTGTTGGTTTGCATGAACTGCGGCCACCCAGCGCTCAGCAATTTACCTACAGCAGCCTCCCAGCCTGGGAGGTAAATTGCCTGCACACTTCCACTTCTGGGTGGTCCGCCTGTACAGTACTTGGTTCAGTAAGCCCCATTTACTGAACCAAGTCGGAGAAAGCCATAGACAAAGTATTTTAAAGGTCTGGGGACATAGTCTTAAAGGGGCATTTTCACACAAAGTCTCAATATGTCCCCAGACGGTTCTTAAAGGGCCAGCATGGTCCAATAAAAGTCCATAAGCCACAATGCAGTTCTTAAAGGGCCAGCAGCAGCACAATATAAATCCATTAGCCCAAATAATGTTTGTAAAGGGCCATACAACCCAGGGCCATAGTCATGAGGCAGGAGGCTGGCAATCAGGCTCCTCTAACAGCCAGGGGCAAAGGGCAGCTTGTCACCTAAAAATCCAGTGACAAAAGGCATTTCATCACACATTATATATGTACTGTACTGCGACTTGGAGCAATATCCTGCACAGCCCCCGTGCACAGACTCACAGGCAGGTGAATTCTTACCTGACCACCTTGGTCTGTGTTTATTTGCAAGGGTGAGCATATATCTCTGCCTATTGGACTCCCAACTAAGGTAAGCTCTGACAAGTGGGGATTTACGATCAGACGTACCAGGTACTTCCGCAGTTGGTAATGGCCATTTTTTGTCGGACAGACATGGTGCAGGAAATGGGTTAACCATTAATCACCTGCATTAATGATATTGACATAATTTCCAAATACATGAATTGCCTGTCTATATCCGTGACAAAGTACTCAGATTTAAAGCATCATATGATGGACTGGTTGAGGAGCTTTCCTGGGTAACTCTGATTCTTCCACTATGAGTTCTGATTCACATTTTTTTTACTTGCGTAGATAGTAAATATTGAATTATTGTATATATTGATGTATACCCTATATACCATAAAGTTAGTAAATGGAACACACACACATAGAAACATAGAATGCGACGGCAGATGAGAACCATTCGGCCCATCAAGTCTGCCCAATTATTATTATTTTTTAACTCTACATGTAAAACGACACATTTCCCATACGGAATGACACACGGTAAGCATTAGTGTTATGCATGACAAGAGGTAGTGAAGCCTTGACTTTAAAATGGTTGCAGTAGTATCTAAATTAAGGACACAGAATAAAGTGGATCCTCTTAAAAGAGCAAGACAAAAAAATGTTATGGTACCCTTAAGGTGAGAGAGAGAGAGAGAGAGTGTGTGTGTGTGTGTGTGTCTGTGTGTCTGTGTGTGTGTCTGTGTGTGTGTGTCTGTGTGTGTCTGTGTGTGTCTGTGTGTGTCTGTGTGTGTCTGTGTGTCTGTGTGTCTGTGTGTCTGTGTGTCTGTGTGTGTGTGGATATATAAACATTGTAAAGAAATAGGACTTTTTATTTCCACTTTTTCCACATATTAGATCAAACACTATAGTTTAGAACTAAAAGCAAAAAATGGAATTGGGGTTTAGTAGGTTGCACCCCCTACTCTTGGGATCCACAAAGGATTAACAAAAGAAACATCAGGACCAGTGGCGGCTCTAGACTTTATGAGGCCTTGGGCGAAACTCAAACAAAAAAGTAAAAAAAAATAGAGTTGCTATACATGCACACAGTCACATATACACATTGATGCACTGTTTACCTGTGTATGTGCCTGAGAGTGTCTGACCGAGAGTATCCGTGTGAATGTATGTCTCTGTGAGCATGTTTGCGTTTGTCTGGGAGCATGTATGCGTATGGGGTAGCTGCTTAAAGTGTGTTGTGTGTATGGGGGTCTGCCTGTAGCCTTTGTGCATTGTGTTTATGGCAAAGCTATGTTTCCTGACTCTGTGTGTGTATGATGAATGTCTTCAGCTGGTGACTGTGACAAGGTGAGTAAAGGGGTGGCAGGGAGAGTGTGACAGGGCAAAGGGGGTAAATGGACAGGGCAATTGTGGCATGGTAGGAGGGACGAGTGTGGCAGAGTGAGGGCAGGTGAGATTAACAGGATTAGGACTGGTTAATGTGAGTGTGGTTTCATGAAGAGGCTGACAGTGTGGGGGGGGGGTGACAGTGAGAGGGGATGCTAACAATGTGTCTGGGGAGGCTGAGTGTGTGAGGGGGTGATGGGGTGAGACGGAGGGAGAGTGGGGTGATGAGACGGAGGGAGAGTGGGGTGATGAGACGGAGGGAGAGTGGGGTGATGAGACGGAGGGAGAGGGGGGTGATGGTGAAGGAGGGTTGATGCTGAGGAGGGGTGATGCTGAAGGGGGGTGATACTGAGGGAGGGGGGACTGCATACCTTAATTTATTCCCTGGTGGTCCAGTGTGGGCTCCTTGGTGGTCCAGTGTGGGCTGCCTGGTGGTCCAGTGTGGGCTCCCTGGTGGTCCGCTGGCCATTACTTCCGGTCTGCAGCTCCGCAGAGCTGCAGATCATGAAATCTCACGAGATCTGTCAGAGCGTTGTCGTGGTAACCCGCAGCAATGCTCTGATTGGCCAGTTTTCGTGAGACACATGGTCTGCGGTCAGCCAGGAGGCATACCCGGCGGGCAAGCCACCGGACCTCCTCCTGGTGTCGGATCCTCGGTCACTGACTGAGGACCCGACACAGTCTGCCCTCAGGTGGTTTAGGCAGCCGCGAGGCCCCAGCCAGCATGAGGCCTTAGACGGCCGAATAAACTGCCTAATTAGAGAGCCGCCTCTGATCAGAACAAACAATATTTCCCATATATAACTCCTGTTCTTGGCCTTCCTGGCTTGATTACTGTATCCATGAGATTTAAACCACTCAGCAACCTCATGCATGCTGTATCTTTGAGGTTCCTAGCCCAAATCCTGCTTAGCTTTTTCAGTGCTGAAGTAGTGAGTGACCCCAGTTTTATAGACCTCAGTACGGGTTGGGAAAGGTTGGAAGTTATAGATGGGGGCAATAAGAAAGTGAACCCACTCCGTTATGAAGGCAATAAAGTATACAAAGACTACTTATTTTTTTAAAATTCGTTTGTTTGTTTTTCACTTTCATGTGAGCTTTGTAAGTCATTTTTCAAAACATTAAAGGGACACTATAGTCACCAAAACAACTTTAGTCTAATGAAGCAGTTTTTGTGTATGGATCATGCCCCTGCAATCTTACAGCTCAATTCGGCCATTTAGGAGTTAAATCCCTTTGATTCTGCTTGCGCAACCCTACTCACACCTCCTCTGGCTGTAACTGACACAGCCTGCATGAAAACCAAATGGTTTAATTTTTCAATCAGATCTTTGTATCTCCTGCTCTGTAAATTGAACATTAATGACACCCAGGATGCTCTAGAAGGCTATAACAGAGCAGGAGATATGAAATTCTAAATTAAACACATTATTCCTTAAAGGACATTTAAACATGAGATTGCTTTAGATGAAGTGTTTAGGAAGGCAGTGTAAGTGTCAGGATATTCTGGAACCTCGAACACACAGACAGAATCACAAACAGAAATATCAGTAATAACAGTCCTTAGAATGGCTGGGTTATACGAATAAACAGTATATCAAACCAAGGTCAAAAGAGTACGGAGGTCAGGAAAAACGATACACAAGAGCCAGTCAAAGTACCAAACAAATCACAAGGAGAACGCACTATTGGGCTACCAAGAAACCACAACAGGACAACCAGGAATGGGAGAGGTAGGCACATATTGGCCTTACTTAACAGTAATTGGTTGAATTCTGTTTAGAATTAACCACTATTCTTTGGAGGGTACATGACCCTCCTAAACTGACCCCTGATATCATTGATATGCACCGAATCACGTAGGTCATTCGGTCGCATATATAAACATGCTGCATGCAAGCAGGCCGCGTCCGTCAGTGGCACTCTGAACCGAGCCGTCGGGTAAGCAGACTGAAAGCCTGACAGTAAGTCACATGCAGAGAGATGTGACCAGGGCTGTAGTAATAAAGTGATTTAATTCTTAAATGACACATCTTTGAACAGTCAGACTGAAGAGACCAAAACTGCTACATTAAGCTAAAGTTGTTTTTTTATGCCTATATTGACCCTTCAAACTTTTTTTTTATGTGGTTGGCGTTGTTACATTTGTGCGAGCATTTAATCCTGACCACGATGGTGCCTTCACATTGCTTAACCTAATAATTCCTGTCCAAACATCTCAAGTGCCAAATCATCCATTTCTCTAGCTTTTTTTAGACAAACCTCTTAATCACATCACACATTTTCTCACCGAGCACACAGTCCACCACATAGCATGTACCAATACTATCATATTAAATATTGTAATACATTTTAACATTCAGTACATTTTTCTCCAGTATGCTTTATTTCTAAACTTTCCAACAAAGGCAAAAATCTAACTAATGGTACCAAAACTAACGACCACATTATTGACCTAATAACACAGTTAGCCTTCTTCCTTGTTTACTATAGAAAGCCAAACCACATTCATAGATTGAGTGACAGGATCCAGTTAATTAAATAAACCCACCAGCGTCCAGCCCTCCGAATATCCCTATAGTTGGTGTAACCATCTCACATTGCAAAGCTTGAACTACTATAATGAACCGATAGCTCTCGACCATGAAATTCAACTGCATTGGTTATGAGTTCATCCTACTCTTCACAAAGAGTCATTTCTTCTTCAGTTGATTGGAGATCATGCTGTCATGACTCTGAATTGCAGTAGAGTAAAGCCCTGTTCTTTGGAAGGGACACAAATAAAATTCCAGTTCATTAGATTATTTAAGAAAAAGACACATCCACTCAGCAATATTTTCAGTGATTGAAAAAATATTTTTATGCTTATGAAGAAAACACAAGGTTGGAGGGTATTTATAAGGTAGAGAGTGGGGACTAGTCAGTGGCTTTCTCCCGTGATGGAGATATTACAAAGACTAAGCACAAAGGAAAACAAAACAAAACGGTAAAACGGTAACAACCATAAAATCAGATTATGGTACAATATCAGTTATACAGTTTGTGCAGCCTTTAGTCTGGATGAGACGGTAAGAAATAACATGTATCAAGTTGTTTTATATTGCTACCATTTCAGTTTGAGGGGATTTCAAGAAATAGCATCTGGCCTTTCTCAGGAGCTTAATGAACGTTGTGCGGAGTTTAGAATTTCCAAACACAATAAACACGGAATGTATGGACGGGTAAGCTCCAACCACAGAAATGCAGAATAGAGCAACAAACGGATCAGTTGCACCTCCTAACACAAAGGTATTAAAGCCCACCATAGAAAATAGATAAAAAAGGTAGAACCATCCCATAAACTGTATTGCTCCATAATGAGCTTTCATCGATGGTTTTCTAAAACTCGTTTTACATTGACTCTTCATTCTCTGTGTATGATTCCACAAAGAACCCACCATCAGCCTAATCCCTATGCAAAAAATGATAAAGGGTGGGATGGTGCCCGAGGTGCAAGTTGCGCTAAAGATGATCTGTTGTGTTTTGGAGAAGGTCAATTCTGTAGTGTTATTGGCGGATTGTTGAAGGGGAAAGTTCATATCAGGTTTTTGAGAGAAGCAGGCAAGAATTATACTGGGTACTATTGATATTACAGTACTGGCACCCAACAAGAAGGGGATCCATCTGTCGAAATGCCTTTTTAGAATGATGAAGATGCTCCAGTTAATATTAACAATTCGGACACAGTATAAGGTGCAAAGCCAGGTGGCAAACCAGAGACTCGTATTGTTAAGGAAAATCACAATTACAAAGACAATAATTAAATGTGAACCTGAATATGCTAAACCATTAGTCCAGATAAAAAAGCAGACGGAGAAGAATAACCACTGATATAAAAAGCGAGATATGCCAAGACAGGTCAAAATTAAATCACAAGAACTTAGAGTTCCATATCGTAAAAGATTCACGATGTTTACAACGACCATGAAGCCATTCACCAAGCTTCCGATAAAGGTTTCCAGTGATATGATACTGAGAGGCAATATTGTCTCTCCTTCCAGGATTATTACACTTGTTTCTGTTCCGGTAGACATTGCTTGGAGTTCTAATTTAATAGTATTTGATTCAGGATTTCTGATTTGCCTCTTTCCTGTTCCTATTTTCAATATTCAGCCTGCTGGAGTATCTTTCTTTCTCTTTCTGACTCTTTATTTTATCTCTCTGCTGTGCTGTGCAAATTCAAATGAGAGAGTTTTTATTTCCATTTGACAATAAGCATTTGAGTGATGTAACCTGTAAGGTATATACATGCAAAACCTATCTTTACATTTAAAACTTTGCATTTCTCAGACTGGAATAATGTTAACCAACTAAATACCAATAGATTAAAGGAAAATCATTAACATTTTGTATTCCTATATATAAAAAGAATTCATGTATTTAAGCATCTGTGTAATATTTTGCAATGTGCATATACATGGTGGGCCAAAATCCAGAGTATGATTTGGCAGGTAAATAAATTTAAATGATTTAATTTCCCTTTTTTGTTGTTGCAGGTAGATATTTTAACTCAGCTTTGGGAGATTCATCACAAAGGAACAACATGTAAAAATAGTGCAATTTTATTGGTGTGAGATGTGATTTAAATTTTTTTATGTCCTGTAGTGGAAAATCCTCCTGAAACGTGGTTTCAACATGATGGGGAAAGTGCCTATACAGCCAGGGCCATAACGAACCTCTTGAGACAACTTTTCGGCTAGCGGATATTTTCAAGAAATTCCCATATTATTTGGCCGCCACGTTCGCCTGACCTTTCAGCTCCCGATTACTTCCTGTGGGGATATCTGAAGGAGTGGCTCTATGCGAACAAACAGCGTACACTAGAGCAGCGCAATGCGAATATCCATGTTGAAATTTGAGCGCTGAAGCCGTGGAATGGGACTATCTAAACACTGACCAGAGATAAGGTATCTTCTTACAAGAAAGCTAAGTGTTTAGAAAAGGGAGCGTTGAAAGAGCCCAGCCCGCATGTATATATCAGATAGATAGAGATATATATTAGACTCACAGGTCTTTTGCAATAATCCTTTTATTGTGTAAACAACAAATACATCTTGGTTCTGTTGATGTTAGAGTCCACACTATGCCAACTATATCACTTACAAATAGTACCATGTTAATAATATTCATAGATAGAATGTTAATGAATATATTTCAATATTATCAAACTAATAGCTGAATGTGTGTAAACGACATGGATATATCACATGTTACATATTACTAATAGAACAGACCTATTGGCTCCATACAATAAGACAGTGCAACTAAGAAAACCAGACTTTAATTTCACTTTTTTGATTTAACGTGATTCCTATAAGAACCCATTGTAAGAAAGAGTTGAACCAAAGTCCAAATGCATCAAAAATATACTTTATGGCCCAAAAAGTAGACTGCAAGTCTAACAAAATCTTTTGACGTTTGACAGTTAGCTTGATGGATGCATTAGACACCTAATCCTATTAGTCACTTTAAATTAAAGAACTTTAAGATAAGAAATTCTTTAAAAATTGAGACCAGACAAAGAAACACACCCTGGACACACTTAACACTCTATCTTTCACAACTGGATCTCTCAAACTGAACTTCTGGGACTTGCTAGTCAGAACTCTCTCTATATTTCTACACTTCTCTATCCAAACACACCATTCATGGGATTATATCTCCAAGCCTAAAGAAACTGGTAAATATGCTGGTTTAATTGAAATGAATTACTTTTTACTAAAAGCAGAAATATACCTGGATTAGTAACGTTTTTAAACCATATTTAGGTGAGGGGTTGTGTATCATTCAAAATTCGATCTGCAGTTGAATAAGAATTGTGCATAATATCACTGGTAATTTGCCAAGTTTAGCATATCAAGCTATTATCCAGAGATATTGACCTATCTGAATTTAGAGATAGTTCATCTTTAATCAAAAAGGTTAACCAACTGCAGTGCAGCTTACTTGGTAATATTTTTTTATTACTGGATGGAAAGTTAAATTGACGATTTGTGTGAGAAACATTGTATCTTTTAGTTACAATATTAAAGTGTTTAGCCTGTTAGAATTGTAGCCAGCAGCAAGTTAGTTAATTTTCTGTGTGATTCCAGCAAACTGACAGTATCTAAGGTTTTGCAATTTGTCACTGTGTTCCGTTCTGTGTGAATAAATTCTAAAACGCTAAAAGGTTTCCTATAACATTGTTGAATAAGTGTTAATTCAATTATAGAGGAATTATTTGTAACTTTGCATGTAACTCCTTTATAAATTTACTCCTGTTACTGGATATGTTGCTATTAAGCTATCTTAAATGGTGGTTATTGTGTCATAACTGTTGCCATATTTGTATACTTATTGTTACACCTAAATATTTACTGATATTGTCGCACATGTTACTTATTATTATTATTATTATTAGTCACAATAAATTATATTTTTATAATCAGTTGTAATTAATGGGTGTGTGACAGAATACTGTGTTTTATTATCCCAGTTAATTCCCTTGTGGCTTATTGAACTTCAAAGAAACCACAGACTTAAGTGCTCTCCCTGTAATGCCGCCGTTCGTATAATCGAACAACACATGCTGGAGAAAACGGTGGCTGTTTTGTCGCACAAACACAGACAGTGGGACTTGGTTGTCAAGTGTCTAGAACTATAAGTCGGACACTCGACCTCAAGAACACCAGTGATTTTACACGAACGCCTGCTTCTTTTCCCGACAGACATGAGAGTTCTGTTCAGTAGGATTGTTCACAGGAACTAGGTGAACAATCGCCAGGAGAACCGTTCGACATTTTGTTCGTTACTGAACTCCTGAAAGTGACCGACTGCTACCACTTTTTTTCTGGAACTAATTTGGGAAGGGGCTGTAGTGGTTCGGCTGTGTTTGTGGGATCTGAGCGCTATTTGGACAACTTGGGTGCTCAGATCCAGGCTATCCGGGGATATAATGATTGTGGGGTTCAGATGTTATGTGTATTTCTAATATTTTATGTTTTATACTTTGTAACTCTAGTGCCTGGGAGATAATTAGTTTAAGCAAAGTACACAAAATTATCTCCCAGACACAGGGAGATGTTGTGGGAGTGTTTTGGGTGTGTTTTACAATGTCTTTGCTTGAGACCCCATGGCTGGGGGTCTGTGCATATAAGTGGGCCATCTGGCCATAATAAAACATTACAGTTCATTAAGTCTCGACAGATGTTTGGGTATGCGAACGGCGAACCGATTGATTTTTTTCCCCCACAACCTTAGGATTTTGTGAGAGTACGAATGAACGTACTATGCGAACGGACTATAATTACTTAAGCCTTTAGCATTTTGGGAGTATACGAACGAACGGAGTATATGAAATACAAGGAGTTTGTTACAATCGGTGGCAAGTGACGGGATCTAACGTTCGAATGGAACTCAAGTGAGCAAGAGCAGTGAATGGCCCAGCAGTACGAAAGCCTCAAGCAAACAACACTAAAAGATCTGCTGAAAGCTCGAGGTCGGTTGGCAAGTAACAAAAGGAAATCAGCAATCATAGCCGAACTGATGGAGGGCAACCAAGCCAGCAATGCAGCGGAAAGAGGCAGAGTTCCAGAGAGACGCAAGATGACGGCTCAGTATGCTGGGACCAAATTCCCCACAGGAGCTGATTGTCCAAATTATGGAGCAAGTTACACCAACTCAGACAGCACGGCAGTCCAGAATGTACATATACCCAGGAGATGCAGCATCACTACCGGGATCCAGTAATTGAGGGCAACACAGAAAGGTGAATTATGTTGCATTTAAAAGCTTTGTAGATAGAGAGATGTAGATGCTTATTTGCAGGATTTTGAAAAGCAATGTGCCCTGGAAGACGTGGACAGAGACAAATGGGCAGCCATCCTAAGCAGCAAATTGTTCAGCAGAGCAGCTGAGGCTTACCGGGCAGTACCTGACTTAAACATACACAACTATGAGCGGGTGAAGTATATGTTGATGGCCCGGTATGCTGTGACACCTGAAGCCTCTAGGAGGAAGTTTTGGGGGCTCAGGAAGAATCATAAAGACTCCTTTGCTATTATTTTGATTATACCCACTACCCTACCAAGGCATACCATTTCTTAAAGAAGAAACCCAAGAGTATTTCAAAAGGCATATTTTGAACCTTAGCGTGAAATCATTTTTCCACTGGCTTGTACCAAGTGTTGTGGTAATAAGCATTTTTTATGCCTTTTTGACCAATGATTTGTAATATAAATTTTGCAAACCTTATGTGTGCTACAACAGTATAATACATCATATGTTGCTCCGCTATGTCATCTGAGTAGAGCAATACCCCCGTATGTACCTTTACCAGGTATATGAAAACGTTGATGGGGCACATTTGAGACACAGCCATTTAAGTTAGAATTTTTGCGCTGGGTCCATGCCCCACTTTGGATTTTTTTTAGTAGGTTATGTTTACCAATTACTTCACAAAGGCATACCATTTCCTAAAAAAACACCCTAGGCTGTTTCAAAAGGCATATTTTAAACCTCAGCGCTAGCCTGTACCAAGTATAGAGGTAATATGCATTTGTTTCCCTTTTTTAAACATTTACTTTTTAAGTTTTTTTTTACTTTTAAGAAAAGTTTTTTTTAGCTTTTAAGAACTTTTTTACTATTTTAAAACTTTTCTATTTTTTTTTTTACTGTTAACCCTTAACTAGCCTAATAGTAAATCCCCCAATATCCCTACTAACTTCTATCCACCCTAGCTAA
The DNA here is from genome assembly GCF_036172605.1 of Pelobates fuscus. Taxonomy (NCBI): domain Eukaryota; kingdom Metazoa; phylum Chordata; class Amphibia; order Anura; family Pelobatidae; genus Pelobates; species Pelobates fuscus. The sequence goes on from NC_086326.1 coordinate 1,196,846, forward strand.
ATAAATATTTCACAAATATTTAAATAACAAACTAAATTTAACCCCTGAGGATTACAAAAAATAAAAATTAACCCTCAGTGGTTAAAAGAAAAAAATCAGATCACATTGAAATACTGTTATCTGTATTTTGTGAACACTGCGGTCAGAGCAATTACATGGGCTGTGAAAGTGAAACTGCTTGTAGTGTGCCTCTAATACGGAGACACAATACAGGAACATGAAAGGGACACTATAGTCACCTGAACAAATTCAGCTATAGCTCCCTGCAGCCTCTCTCATGTAAACACTGTATTTTCTCAGAAAATACAGTGTTTACATTGAAAGCTTGGAACACCTCCAGTTGCAGTCACTCAGAGTGAACCAGAGGGACTTTGGAGTTGATGGAGGCAGATCTGCTGTCAGCAGAGCACAGGGCAGCACTGTGCACAGCATCCTGTGATTCAGGATCTCCTCCCTCTGCATGCAGACACTGAACTTTCCTCATAGAGATTCATTGATTCAATGTATCTCTATGAGGAGATGCTGATTGGCCAGGGCTGTGTTTGAATCATGCTGGCTCTGCCCCTGATCTGCCTCTTTGTCAGTCTCAGCCAATCCTATGGGGAAGCACTGTGATTGGATCAAGCTACCACATGTCAGCAGACTGCTTGTTTCTCTGAGTCTAACAGCATGCAGATTTACAGCTTCAGGCTTTAATACAGTAACATTTATTGCTATATTTATGGAGGCATGAGGGGCCCAGGGGGGCTAGATGGTGGTGTTAACACTATAGGGTCAGGAATACATGTTTGTGTTCCTAACCCTATAGAGATCCTTTAAGATTTAGCCTAGGTAACTTATTAATTGAGGTCGTATTGATCCTTGTGTTTGTATGATTGTAGAGACCGTCCTGGAGTGTTTGTGCTATCTGACTCTTGGAACTGCACACCAATTTCTCTCTGGTTGACCATGCAATAACTATTTTGCAATTAAATACGTTTGGTCAAAATGCATGCAAGACGAAGAAACTGAGATGCTTACTTATGAGGACATAAACTTTGTACGTATGAACCTGGAAAGAACTGAAGGTGCAGTGCTGTAATAACCCTTTCAATAATTGGGGAGTTGCACAGAGCATTGTGGTGAACATCCAGCAACTAAGCAACTAAGAAACAAGTAGAACCTGACATTGTCTTGTCAGCTATATTGCTACCCTTAGCTATGATATGGAACAAAGTTTATGGTGTCTAAACTGATTTCTTTATACTCCTTGAAAGACTTTGTGACAAACTGCCATTTGCCACTGGGCATTGGAGAGCGCTGATTGCTAGCCTCCTGCCCTGCGACGATGGCCCTGGGATGTATTGCCCTTTAAGAACTGTATTTGGGCATAATGGATTTGTATAATGCCGTTCCTGGCCCTTTAATTACTTTGGAGCAGTGTTACAACTTTTAAACTGGCACTTCGGATGCAGTCGAAGTGCCGAAGTCGTTGAAGTGGCCGCCGTTCGACAAACAAACATGCGGTCAGCGGTGTGTGCAGCCAAATCTATGGAACTGTTTTCGGCTACCCAATTGCATGAACACTGCTGGCCCGTACCTTCTTCGACACCGCGGCTGGAGACTAAGTCCCGTTCGAAGATTCGAACGCTCGTTCGAATGGGACTTAGTCATTTTCTCGGTGTAAAATAGGCCGACCGCACAGCCCAAATCCATGGAACTGTTTTGGGCATGAAAATGTGCTTGTGGTCGGTCAAAAGTGACTTATACCTATCTCCCAAACGGCTGAAGGGATTCAAATGACTTTTGGATATGTTTGTATTTGGAATGTGCTGATTAATAATATGTGACTTATATTAATATTGGATGTATAGTTTTAGAGCTATGAAAGTTGGGTAAAAAGTATGTTTTAAACTGTACGGATAATTGGGTTACCTCTCAGGCTAAGGGGAGGGAATCTGTGGGATGTAACCATTGTGTGATTGGATAATGTATAATTGTCTGTGGGTGTCTCCCTTGCAGGGGAGAATTGCATAAAAGCAGAGTGTGTGTCATTAAACCTGAGTTCTACTTTACCCTCAACACGTAGTCTTGTCTCGTGATTGGAGGGGACAGCTATATTCACACTGGGGATTGCTATGCTCTGCATACTCCCTTGAGTTTTAAACACTTAGCTCTTTTGAGAGCTTGCTCCTGTTACGCTCTCCTTGGAGGAGAGGTCTTCCCCACACGGTCCTGGATGCTGGAGGTTCATACAGGGTGGAAGCGAGACTCCAGTTAAGCTATGGCGGTTGTGGTGTCTGCTGCAGTGCTTGGAGTCCTTAGGAAGCGCTAGGAGCATCCTTCAACGGAAGGTGTCCGTTACAGACTTATTCTATTTTACTGAACTATTGAACTATTTTGTTATTTTATTTTTAAAGAGTTAGCCGGAGAGAGAGGAAAAGTTATCTGACCCAGGATGAATGTAGTATGTATCTTTAATGTATGTTGAGTGTGCCAAGAATGGATTCCCATGTTTTGAGGAACTGAGTGTGGATATGACTAATTTTGACTGGACCGTTGGAATAGGGACATGATTAGGAGACATAGGACGCAAGGTCTTAGTTGGAATTAATGTCAGAATTGCAAACTAGAATATAGTTTCTCATGATTTAATATGTAAGTGGGCCTTTTCAATCAATCAAGGGGATGACATGCCTACACGGTCGTGGTTCCCACAGATGTGCTTTTTCCTAAAATATGAGTTTTATGACCTGGCCCCAGATCACCGGGTGGACTGGTAATCCTAGACCCTGGTCCACGGACAGGGGATAGGTATTATTCCCTCTTTGACTATATGTGTTCACGTTGTGAACAAAGGAGGGAAACTGTTGGTAATAATACACTTTGCCTATACTGACCCAGGCTCACGCTCCAGATGACATGATGGTCAGTCTATTTAAAATTGGTTAACATGTCAGCTATTTGCAATAATATACTTTATCTATATCCAATGCTTAGTGCATATACCCCTAGACAATAAAGAGCTGTAGAACATCATGTATCAAGTTGTGGCGAAACCGACCTCGCCACGTGTCCTTGGAGGGGGCTGCTTGCCCGCCTCTTGCCTTTGGACTATGGACCCGACTTTATGTGAATGTGTTAACCCAGATAGCTATGCCACGGAGCCCATTCGT